>NC_135379.1:5426666-6135833 GCF_049243985.1 Paroedura picta | reverse complement strand
CACATTTATCAGTCTCTTGATGCAGAACAAGAGCTGCAACGGCTATAAATTATGCTTAAGTGCAGTACAAAAGAAAATGATAAGATGCACTTCAACGAAGAATCTCTATTTGTGGCTGCATTAGCTCAGTAATTAGGTGAGTTAAACCAATAACATGATTTCAGATGCCGGCATCCAGATGCCATTCTCTTCAGAATTAATACCCAGAGTCAGGGCATCCTAAGAAGAGGTTAATTCGCAAGGCTCTTACCCTTTAAGAACGTTTTAAATCTTTGCAGCATTGTAGGCCAGTATTAATCGCATTGTCTCGGAGAAGGACTAAAGATGAGAAGGGCAGATAGACAGATGCATTATCTTTAAAAGGCACAGGGGGAAACTTGCAGCGAAGAGCCTATAAAGAAGGAATCATCTCTACTTAGGGCAATAGAGAAGCAGACTGCTGGCAATGAAAGTTAGTTATGTTTGGGACCTGATTTTATGTGCAAGTTAAGGGAAGCCAGCAGATGTTCAAAAAGAATCAGGCTGAACAATTCCTGTTATGTCAGAGACGAGGTCTGTGCTGATAGAAGTTTCCACAAGGCCAAAAATGGCCCTTTGCATGCATCAGGTTTTCCTAATAAATGACCACAGGCCAGATTAAGAGTTTCTCTGGCCCAAGGTCCCACTAAGCTTTCCAGTTTCAATGGCGCCTGCAGCCACTGGATTATCAGAAGGACGGCCACTTCTGGTTCCGCTTTGGAATAATGTTGGATGTCAACTCAACAGTCAACTTATCCCGCCTTCCCCCCAGTTCCTCCTAGAAGGCAGCTGGCAAACCAGTTCGGAGCAAGGGAGACTCATTCTGCTAAAGGTAAAGGTAAAGGTATCCCCTGTGCAAGCACCGGGTCATGTCTGACCCTTGGGGTGACGCCCTCTAGCGTTTTCATAGCAGACTCAATACGGGGTGGTTTGCCAGTGCCTTCCCCAGTCATTACCGTTTACCCCCCAGCAAGCTGGGTGCTCATTTTACCGACCTCGGAAGGATGGAAGGCTGAGTTAACCTTGAGCCGGCTGCTGGGATCAAACTCCCAGCCTCATGGGCAGACAGCTTCAGACAGCATGTCGCTGCCTTACCACTCTGCGCCACAAGAGGCTCTTCTGCTGGATCTGCTTAAATGCCTACGTCCTTACTCAGGCTGAGCTAATGCTGCTAGGGCACCTCTGTTGGAATGTTTATTTCTTTTGGATGTTTTCTGGTGCACACCAGCATTTACAGCCTACCCGTTCAATTCAAGAGAGGAAGTAGGGGCTATTTGTGTACCAGTTGCATTTTTCCACACACACAGAGAGCAGTCTCTCCCCTCCAGCTCATGACACAGCACAGAAGCTGCTTTCTTAAACTGGGTGGGTTTGCAAGCAGCACTTTTGAAGAAACATAAGAGCAAAGTCTGTCCCATGCTCTGGACTTTTGCCTCTGGTTTAATTTGTACATTAGAATATTCAAAAACTAATGAATCCATTTGTATCCAGACTCTTTTTGCTTTGTTATATGACCACCATAAAGGATAGAAGGTCTCTTCGTGTTGACCACATTTCCAGCATACATTCAAAACACTTTTTACACATTCTAGCTGATTTCTTCAGTGATATATACCAATGGCACATCATTTTAAAGAAATTCTCTTTAAAACTGGAGCTTAGTGTAAATTTGAGACCCTTCAACATTTCCCCATTATTCCATTTGTATCTCACGCCCCTCAAGGGGGTGGCAGGTTACAAGGGATGAGTAATAGGGCTGTGAGTGTCCTGCATAGTGCAGGGGGTTGGACTAGATGGCCCATGAGGTCCCTTCCAACTCTATTATCGCCCTATGCCCCTCGCAGGGCCTTGCGCTCTGCGGGTGAAAACCTGTTGGTCGTTCCTGGCCCTAGGGAAGCACGCCTGGCCTCGACCAGGGCCAGGGCCTTTTCGGTCCTGGCCCCGACCTGGTGGAATGAGCTCCCGGGAGAGCTGCGGGCCCTGCGGGATCTTTCAACATTCCGCAGGGCCTGCAAGACGGAGCTCTTCCGCCAGGTTTATGGTTGAGGCCGGGGCTGATAATAGATCTATGCCTCCCCCAGGGACTCGGGTTCTGGACCCGAAGCAAAACATCATCAGGACCTCCTCTCCACCCGCTAGTAGTGGGAGGGAGGGGGGGGAGTTGAGCTGCCATTCTTGCCATGCCGGCAATATTGGCAATGTTATTATTGTTTTATGGGGTTTTTAATGGGGAATTGCGATATTGTTACCCGCCACGAGCCGCAAGGGAGTGGCGGGCTATAAATCTAATAATAATAATAATAATAATAATAATAATAATAATAATAATAATAATAATAATATTCTATGATTCTAAAATTTTATCTCATTTTCATAAGTCTGTTCACTCATTCTACCTCTGTCTCAAATTTCAGCAAATGTTTATACATTTTAGCTATATCACGTTTATCATTTGTTCATAATTCTGTTTCAAATTCAGTCTTAGATTCTTCAAACCCATAAGATCTTTTATTTGCTTTAAACCTTTCTGATAATTGAGCATTTAAAAAAACAGCTATTGGCATTGGTATATCCTTCTGTTATCAGATCTTCTCTTGATTTCATTTTATATTCCTCTTGAGGGAATTCTAATATGTCACAATATGTCATCTTATCTTCCTGTTATTTTGCCTTCAAGATCCTTTGATCTAATGATATTGAGCAGTAAATAAGGAACCCTAATTTTTAAAGGAAAATATGGCAGAGACATTCCTGGCCACTGCCGACATAATCTTTGGTTTTCTATCCATCAACCAATAAAGGACTATATTGGTTTTTTATTGCAGTCAAGGGTAAGTTAGTTAAAATAGGGGCAATCCATAGGTGATGATAAGAGCTATATATTGAGGGCATTCCATACCATATGAGATAGAGAGTCAGCCCTTTTCAAATCGCATTGGTAAATCCTATCAGAATAAGGCAGGTTAGAATATCTCCACATTATCAGACTTCTGGAGGGGCAATGCTTAGGTGTATGAACATAAGTGCTCCGTAATAGTGTGGTACCGTCAAATTTCAAATATAAGGTGGGATAATTGGGAATGGAAGGATGACAAAGATCTGGATAGAGCATAATCTCTGAGCTCAAATAACTGAGCAGGCCTTTTATGCATTTCTTAATAATTAATACCGATTTGCTTTTCCCAAGTCTTAATCAATCATCTTCAGCTAGGCCAAGGCAAAGTAATTTCTTATCTAATTCTTGCATCCAGAAAGAGCAAAGCTGATCTCGGTTGAGCCCATAAAGCAGGCTGTCCTCCTTTGTTGAAAAGATAACCTTTAATCTATGTTTGAATGTTTGCAACAGCCATGCTTTTGCTTTGATGGAGCCCTGGCCCATGCCCCAGCGACACACCTTGGGGTCCCTGTTATGCATCACAAAATGTGGCCAAGAAGATGGCCTAAATTTGGACTGGCGCCAAACTGAGATACCCTATAGGAACAGCAGAATAATTTTCATATTAAACCCCTGCAACCCTTCTGGCATGCATTTTGTTCAGGGTTACAAGAAGATAGTGTCCATTGATACATCAAGATAATGTATGCGAATCTCCAAAAGCACTAGGCAGCAGCTAGGGAATTATTTATTATCATTTTTTCCCACCAATGCAAGTTAACATATTGCTTTGGAAAATAACCGGGGGCAAGCAGCCGTCAAAATGCTTAGCTTTAACTCAGTCTCCTCGAAACCATCAACTGCGGCTACACCTGACCGTCCTTGATCTTGTGCCTTCACGTACATCACGAGAGATGAAATCGCTTCCCCCACCTCCTCCTGTCTTTCCTCTGAAGTGGAAGCAACACTTTAGTTCCCATGGAATATATTCTTCAAAAGCGTGGCTAATGTGTACAGTGTAGACAATGCAGTCAATGAACTACAGAGACTTGCAGTGGATGAGTCAACAGATAAGATCACCATCTGTTGACTGTGACCTGATTCCTGCCCAAGCACTTTGAATGTGCCACTTTTCCATACATGCCAACCAAAACTTTCCACTCTTGTTTTCATCTTAACACTATATTGGCCTACAAATACACCCTTGGATTATAATTGCCTTGCCTTCCTCTCCCCACAATGGGCGTCCTGTGAGGCAGGTGGGGCTGAGTTCTGAAAGGAGGAGACTGGCCCAAGGTCACCCCAGCAGGCTTCATGTGATGGAGTGAGGAATCACTCAGTTCCCCAGATTAGACTCTGCTGCTCTTAATCGCTATACCATGTTGGGTCTCATTTATCCTTCTTCCGTTGTATCCATGATAAAGCTTTTTCCTAGACTGGAAAGTGTTGTCTAGCACCACAAGTAGCTGGAGAGGGAGGAGTGATTGCTCAAGCAATCATCCCAAAATATGCTAAAACCATCCCGAAATATGCACCTAGTGGAATGAGCTCCCCGAGGAGATCAGGGCCCCGAGGGAGCTAAAACAGCTGCAAAGGGCCTGAAAAAGGGAGCTCTTCCACCAGGCATTTGGTTGAGACCAGGTGACCAGTAACATCTACAGGGCTCCTGCTCCCTCCCTCCCAGAAATCCAGCCATGCATTCTACTATGGACCTGTTTGCATTGTTATTATGAAAAGCTGAGTTCCGTGTACTGTTTCCTGTGTTTTATGTAAACCGCTCTGAGCCTCAGGGGAGAACGGTATATAAATACAATAAATGAATAAATATTAACATTCAGTTGTGATGCTCTTCATATTACCCACATAGTTAAAAAAAAATGCAAATAGTATAATTTACTGCTCCAGTTTTGCAATCCAGAAAGGGCTGCAGTCTTAACAAAAAGTGGCAGCTTTAAAGCCAACCATGTATAGGATGGGCAACAACCTGCATTAAGTTATGCTCCAGTTATTACTGGTTTTGAAGGGGAGGGAGCGGAAGGAAATGCAGGTGACTGCTCATTCAAAGCACAGTTCTTGTTTTAGGTCTGCATTCCTGCCCGTGAATGGAGAGGAAGTGGGATTGATATGCAATTGCAGATAACTACACATGCAACCCTCATGAGAAGGAAGGACTCCCTGGAGAAGAGCCTAATGCTGGGAGCGATCAAGGGCAAAAGAAGAAGGGGACGACAGAGAATGAGGTGGCTGGATGGAGTCACTGAAGCAGTAGGTGCAAACTTAAATGGACTCCGGGGAATGGTAGAGGACAGGAAGGCCTGGAGGATCATTGTCCATGGGGTCGCGATGGGTCGGACACGACTTCGCACATAACAACAACAACACACATGCAATATTAATTCGGATTTTCTTCTGTGGACAAGTCTTCTAAACAATATGCAAACAGGTAAAATATTTGCAGGAAAAAAGGAGAAGGTTCACAGGAGGGAATAGAGAAAATATCCAAAGCAATAAAGTTATATAGTCAGCAGCAGCACCCTTTGTATAATTTTTTCGCCACTGATTAATTTACGTATGTCACTGCTTCCCTTACTGTGCAATTGGTTACTTTACATATGTGTGGAGAGTGGGAAGATTCTCCACCTCCTGCCTGTATTGTAAAGCATCTCAATTCCAGCATGTGCATTCCAAGCGTATGCAAATGTCAACCTTGGCCCCGGTTCATCTTCTCTCCATTTCTTAGCACCTGTTCCTTGACACTCTCTATCTCCTCCTAACACAGACCTACCTTTAGTTCTTCTCTGGCTCCACAGCTTTTATGCTTTCCTAAGTGAAATGATTGTATCCTACCTGCTCTTCCGAGCAAGGTAATTGGCAATTACTTATTTCTGACATATGCAGGAAATCTAGTAAAATATAATTCAAATTCTGTTACCGGTGACGAACTCCTCCTGTGGATGGGCACAAACCAGAGCTCATCTCAGATTCCAATATCCCGAGCTCTTTTCTAGTGCAATCTGTTAAAAAATATATTATTATATATGCTGCATGTTGCTTCTTATCGCCCCTCTTCATGTCCTTAGCTCAGAAAGCTACAGATCATGCACTTTTCCCTACTTTTTACCTTCCGCATTTGTTCAATTATTTTTAGAACTGATTTTGTTCACCCCCTACAGAATTTTCTTCAGCTGTTAAAAAAGTATAGACTTTTTTTTTCACTTAACGCATTCATCATTACAACCTGTAAAAATGCCAGCGTTTCTGAGCTAGATAAATATGAATAAGACTATTATGAAACTGTGACATACTTGCAGAGCGACAAGAGATACATTAAACTGTTTTTGCAAGCAGGGGCTGTCTCAGATATAAGAGTAAATTAACTCAAGATTAACCATGTAGAGTCATGCAGAGCTAGTCCTGACTTAGACTTGCTACTAATCCATTATTTATGCATATTTATTCATTAAAATCTAGACAGCATCCTAAAAAGCAGAGACATCACCCTGCCAACAAAAGTGCATCTACTCAAGACTATGGTCTTCCCAGTTGCAATGTATGGTTGTGAAAGTTAGACCATAAGGAAGTCCGAGTGTCAAAGAATTGAGGCTTTTGAACTCTGGTGCTGGAGAAGATTCATGCAAGTCTGCACTCCTAACCACTACACCAAGCTGGCTCTGTAATTAACTACTTTGGTGACAGTCAAGAGCCTGGGTGTGAACCTGGATGCTTCTTTTTCCATGAAGACCCAGATCACAAACATTGAGCCCCTAACATGTCAACAAGCATTTTTACCTGTTGTCATCTGACCTGGCCATAGTGATCCATGCAACAGCCCTATAGCCTGCTGCATCATCACTTGTTTGGTGTAAGGTGGGCCTATGATGTGCATTTTCTCTATAGTCCCACTGCCTTGTTGGTTATGTAATCTTCAAACTGCATATCTTACACCCCCCAAAGAGCCTTATGCTCTAGCACAGGGGTAGTCAAACTGTGGCCCTCCAGATGTCCATGGACTACAATTCCCAGGAGCCCCTGCCAGTGAATGCTGGCAGGGGCTTCTGGGAATTGTAGTCCATGGACATCTGGAGGGCCACAGTTTGACTACCCCTGCTCTAGCACTTCCAACTTCCTGGTGATCCCTGGCTCGCTTTGCCTCAATCAGGGCCAGAGCTTTCTCCATCCTGGCTCCCACCTGGTGGAACAACCTCCCAGAGGAGATCAGGACCCTAATGGAACTTGAACAATTCTGCAGGGCCTGCAAAAGTGAGCTCCTCCACCAGGCATTTGGTTGAGGTCGACTCGTGCTGTCATTTCCCAAGGGCCCTCCTCCTGAGGCCCCTCCTACGGCACCCACCATAACTCCGCCCAACCCACTGGGCTATCAGTAGGAGTTAATTTAATGTTTCCCACATTCTTCTACTGTTCCATGTTGCTTGTTGTTTCACTTCATTCATTATTGTTAATCTAAGTTATCTGCATGATTTCTGTTCTGTTCTATGTGAACCGCCCTGAGCCTTTGGGAGGGCGGTGTATAAAAACAATAAATAAATATCAAGTTACTTTTGAGCATATTATTTTGACACAATTCTGCTATAAAGGTATATATATAGTTATTAATACATATGGTAGGCTCTGCTGTTAAGGGCAGGTGCTGTGGAATTCACAGATGCTGCACAGCAAAGACAAAACAACATGGACAACTTCCACCTCAACCAAGCTGGCAATTTTCAGCCTGATCTTAACATGAATAGGAAACAAGGTGGTTTTCCTATCATGAAAGAAAGCCATACCTCTCTGCCCTGTGTACCAGAAGCCTACAACTGGTTGTGACTGGATAAA
Source organism: Paroedura picta (assembly GCF_049243985.1). Classification (NCBI taxonomy): domain Eukaryota; kingdom Metazoa; phylum Chordata; class Lepidosauria; order Squamata; family Gekkonidae; genus Paroedura; species Paroedura picta. Next base: position 6,128,104 of record NC_135379.1, on the reverse strand, counting down.
AGCAACCCCAGCACCGCAAAGGAAGAAGAAAAGACATGCCAAGTTGCCGTTTAAAGGAAACAGCAGGTTTCTAGACCTTGTGATTGTTGAGGAAAGAACTGACTGTGTGCTTTCTGCTGGACACTTAAAAATGAGACTGAGAAACTGCATGGAATTTCCAGCGGCTGAAAAGGGAATAGAAAGGAAAGGCTGGATTAACCATCATCTTAAGTGCTCTGTGTAGTAGGGACCAACCCAACTGGGGAGGCCTCACTGTGCTTTAATTACCTGATATTATTGTTATGTGGGAAATGCTCTTCTTGGTCCCTGTGTGAGATTTACTCAAATGCCCTGCAACTGTACACAGTGCAAGGAGGGAGGGAGGGAGGGAGGGAGGGAGGAAGGAAGGAAGGAAGGAAGGAAGGAAGGAAGGAAGGAAGGAAGGAAGGAAGGAAGGAAGGAAGGAAGGAAGGAAGGAAGGAAGGAAGGAAGGAAGGAGAAAACTTAACAATAAGTGCTCCCTGGCAATAGGGAGGATAAAATATTTTCTGGACTACAAGGAAAAAATATATCAACAAGTTGGGTTTATGAATAGCTGGCAGCTGTGAGGGAGATTCTATATGCAAATATATTTTTGTCTTCTGCATTTCCACTGTTTTGCTCATTCATACACACACACACAACCCAAACTTTAAACATTCACCTAGATGTAAAGTGTTAATGTCACAACCACTTGAAAACTTTAGCATCATACCCTTGTAGAAGAACCAAGACATACACATGCAGTGGCAAATCTAGATTGGTTGCATGGAACAAAAAAGTTCACACAAAATGGTGAACCATCAATTTTCATTACAAGAACAAAGCATTTATGGGTTTTCATGGTTCCTTCTCTCTTGAACACATGGCTTTCATGCTTAACAACATTTGCTGTTACATCCAAACTGCATGGACTTTTGGGAGGGACTGTTTTATCTGTTTTATGGGGTTTTATTGGGATTTCAACAGATGATCGTAACCCACCATGAGCCTTTGGGGAGCGGCGGGCAATAAATCGAACAAACACACAAACAAACAAACAAAGGCTTGTTGTCTTCAATTTCAACCAGGTTTCCAAGTGAGACATACAGATATTAAGGACTCAAAATCAAAACCAAGAATCCCCCTGCTCCATTTCTCAATATAACAATAAGCAATCTGAATCACAACAGTAATAACAGTAGGTAGGTTCTATTCAGAAATCTTTAGATCTGCCTGTAACTATGATACCTGCTTAGTGTTTAAGAAAGGAAGATGGATGGTGCTCTTACATATAACTGACAGGATATTTATCCATCAGCAGAGTTACATGCAGGTTTTGCCACTGCAAAGGGTTGTGTTGCTATTGCTGTCTTTAGAAAGTGTGGTTAATCCTCATCCCATTGCTAGTTGGCTGTTTTGAGGAGAGCTTTGAGTTGGATTCTGTATAGGCTGTGGCTGATGTTTACTATACTGTTCTCCCTGATGTGGTATCTGCTAAACACAGGGGGAAATGTTTTGCTTGTACACTCAGGCAAACAAGCAGGCAGCACTGTAGGCTGTACTGTTACAAAATGCAGGTAATATACAACTGCTAGTCTTGTTTCTCAGACGCTATAGCCCCTCTGCCATGTGCACAACCTGCAGTCAGCAACTATGTTTAAGGTTGTGAGTGTCCTGCATAGTGCAGGGGGTTGGAATAGATGACCAGGAGATCCCTTCCAACTCTATGATTCTATGATTCTATGTAAAATCGTAATATTACAACAAAGTTAGTCAATCATGGAGAGTTTAGCATTCTGATGTCCATATTTTATTCATAATTTAGTAATCTTGCATAAAGGAAAAGGTATCCCCTGTGCAAGCACAGAGTCATGTTTGACCCTTGGGGTGACGCCCTCCAGCTTTTTCATGGCAGGCTCAATACAGGGTGGTTTGCCATTTCCTTCCCCAGTCATTACCGTTTACCCCCCCAGCAAGAGCAAGCTGGGTACTCATTTTACCGACCTCGGACGGATGGAAGGCTGAGTCAACCCTGAGCCGGCTGCTGGGATCGAACTCCCAACCTCATGGACAGACAGCTTCAGACAGCATTTCTGCCGCTTACCACTCTGCGCCACAAGAGGCTCTTTAATCTTGCATAGAATACAAGAAATAAAATGTAAATAACTTCTTTGGAAGTTAAATCTCATATTAAGCGGAGGATGATTCCCATGAGATAATAAATAATACCCAATGGTCAAAAGAATGCTCACAGCAGTCTTCAAGATTTTATACAATTATGAGAGGATAGGAAACAAGCGGATTATTCCTTATACGCAACCAGTTCAAAAGGCTGCTCTATGAAAACTTGTATAAAAAAACCCAGAGCCTTTGGACCCAGCGTGGCTTGCAGGAGTCATTTTGAGAATTTTATTGAAAACCCTACCATGTCACTGTCCCAACTGACAAGAGAGACCTTGAATCTTTGTCGGCAACCTCAGAACTGAAGGATGTCTGTCCAACAGAAAGAGGTCATAAACAGAAATGGGGTCTCTGCTCGGCAACAAAAAGATGTAGTCAGCAAGGGCCACCTGGGAACAAAAGTCATTTAATGAAAGTCTGATGCCCGACACATTTGCAACTTACTATGCTCTTAGTTCAAACCCTTGACCTAATATGAAAATGCCACTTTATTTATTATAAAGCTGCCATCTCCAAGTTTGAAGGAGGAACATACAAGTTGTGAATACATATTTTATCCTGCAAAGGCATTTGCTTGAGTCCGACAAACCCCCCTCAGACACGCCCTCCATGACCTGAAGCAGTCTGACCTCCCTGGGGGCTTTGTCTTAGTTATCACTGTGTTTAAAGCCACTGCTAGAGTACTGTCGATATGTTATTTATGACTGCTCTATGTATTACGCTTGCAATGTTTTATGTGAATCGCCCTGAGCCGTATGAGAGGGCGGTATAAAAATATAATTAGGTAAAGGTAAAGGTATCCCCTGTGCAAGCACCGAGTCATGTCTGACCCTTGGGGTGACGCCCTCTAGCGTTTTCATGGCAGACTCAATACGGGGTGGTTTGTCAGTGCCTTCCCCAGTCATGACCGTTTACCCCCCAGCAAGCTGGGTACTCATTTTACCGACCTCGGAAGGATGGAAGGCTGAGTCAACCTTGAGCCGGCTGCTGGGATTGAACTCCCAGCCTTATGGGCAAAGCTTTCAGACGGCTGCCTTACCACTCTGCGCCACAAGAGGCTCAAAAATATAATTAAATAAATATATAATGTTTGAAATATTGGCTCTCTACTAGTCTTGGAAGGAAGGAAAATCTTCCCTATCCAAATTGTTCATATAAATACACTGCTGTTTTATACTGAGTCAACAGCAAGTAGTATCACTAGTAAGTGGTATCATTTTAACCAGAAGCTATCATGTACAGATCTTAGATCTTCTACCCAAGGCCCTCTAAACAGTTATCCTACAGCTGGGGCCCTTGACACGTTCCCTGAGGGTATAAGCTTTCGTGTGCATGCAATACTTCTTCAGATAGTCCAAAGCTGCCTTCAGATCGTTTTCTTCCTCTCTGCATTTGTGTTGAAACGGACATTCAGTCTCCCTGGCCTAACACTGAGTCTCCTAGCCTTAGATCTTCTGGCACAGCCCAGCGCCATGTTCCCTTAGTAGTCTCGAACGATGAACTGAGCTGGTAAGCCACAACTGCAGCATGAGCATGCATGTGACTTACAGGTAGGCAAGGTGAAAAGTACCAATGCAGACTCCTGGAATTGCACAAGATCACATTCTCTTGCTCCAAATGAATTCTGACTAGTCTGAAGCCTCCTTGCTAAATGCTGCCATGCATATCAGTTTTTTCACCCAGCCGAAAGAGCCATGTGAGTTGGCTCATAAAATCTGGATGTTCCATTGAGATTTCCATTTCCACTAAATCGCTTTTTTTTTTGTAACACATCAGTAATGGTCATCCTGCACTGTCACACTCAGCTATATTGCACCGACCTCTGTGTGAGATGATACATTCTTTTGCAATATGAATGTGTGTGTGGATTTGTAAATAAACAGAAATGAGGGAAGCAAAAAAAACCTCAGAAAAGATGAATATCATCCTCTCTCCGAATGCAGAGCTCTAGAATGTATAATTTAGCATTTATATTACTGTTGGCATTACCTATAAAATGCCTTGGAGCACACAACACGCTATCAAGTGCATTAGCAAACAAATCTATATAAAGAACTTCTGAAAAACCAAAAGGCTACTTATGAATAATTCAGAATCCCATGCATTAAGAACTGTCTCACTAAAAACGCATAAAGTGCACTTAACTTGCCCCAGAGAAAAACTGATAAATTACCAGAATAATTGTATATAATATCAACATAACATTTCAGTTATGCAGAAGGATGAAAGTTGCTTTTTCCTGGCTGACTTTGAAGGCAATTTTGCAAGCTTGCTCAATTTATGCTGACGGTAATTGGGGTACAGTTATTTGAATCCGATCAGTGGCTGAAGACAGAGGGAAAGAAAGTCAAGTAGAATACCCTCTTCCAAATCACAATCGAGAGAGAAGACAGTGCCGATTCCTTCACATTTTACCTTTTGCATTCTGATTCAATACACAAATAACGTCTGCCATTGCCAGCCCTATCCAGATCAACATGAGCTCTTCCATTTCAATCCATTGCCTAAGCAAATTTCCTCATTGCTCTTAATTGTGCCTGGATATTTCTGGCTTAAGAGACCCACAGAAAACATCGCTGTTCAATAGGTGCAGGGCGCAATTTCTGAAGCACTTTGTCTGTGGGCTCTGAATTACTGCCAAGAAACTGCCAAGAACCAAGCGAAATGTCAGTGATTAACACAGGGAACAATCAGATTATTAGAACGGATGCCAGAGTTCCTTGCTTGAAAGAGATCTCCCACTGTAACCTACTATGTTCACCTTTGGATGCAGAGAGAAACTCTAACCAACATGATAAGAACAAGCATGCAGCGAGGGGCAGCACCGTGCAAGAAACCCAAAGGCAGGGGTAGTCAAACTGCGGCCCTCCAGATGTCCATGGACTACAATTCCCACAAGCCCCTGCCAGCGAATGCTGGCAGGGGCTTCTGGGAATTGTAGTCCATGGACATCTGGAGGGCCGCAGTTTGACTACCCCTGCCCAAAGGGTTCAATGTACTTTTAGGTCACTTCCCCAACACCTAACAGTGTGACTCATTGCCAAGGATGAGAGGTGAATTATTCTTCCGATAAAAGTGCTCTACAACATGTTACATTTTCCCCTGGACTAAATGGCACAGAAAAGCAAGGACATAAGCCAGACTGCCAAATGTAGATTAATCCGATCTGTCATATTCCCAATAGCCACTGACGGCTGTGAAAGTTGGACGATGAAAAAAGTCGGACAAGAGGAGAATTGATTCATTTGAACTCTGGTGTTGGAGAAGGCTTCTGCAGATCGCATGGACAGCAAGAGACACGAACAAGCAAATACTAGAATGCATAAAGCCTGATATCTCATTGGAAGGCAGAATCGCAAAACTCCAGAGCATCATTTACTTTGGCCGTATCATGCGATCCAACTCAATGGAGAAAGTGATTATGCTAGGACTGGTCAGAGGTCAAAGGAAACCGGGCTGACAAAGAACATGGTGGTTAGACACAATCAAAAGGGACACTGGCCAGAGCATCATACAACTAAAATAAGCAGTACAAGAACAAAATATGTGGCAACAGCTGCGCCAAAGGATTGCCAAGAGCTAGACACAACTGAATGGCTAACACCACCACCAGCAAGTACTCTGAAGTCCGTGGACATCAAAGGAGATAACTTTGCTTTGTATGGCAAGCATGCTTTCACTGCCTAGTAATCAACCAAGGTAAGATCCTAGCAGGCATCTGCAGATAGAAGGCACCTCAAGCGTTTCCATGGCTCTTTCATCAAGCCAGAAGAACCAGATTCAATGTTGATCTAGTGCAGGGGTAGTCAAACTGTGGGAACTGTAGTCCATGGACATCTGGAGGGCCGCAGTTTGACTACCCTTGATCTAGTGTGATGACAGAGGAGAGTGCCAATGAGACACAGCTGACTTACGGCGATCACAGAGGGTTTTCAAGGCAAGATATGTTCAAAGGTGGCTTGCCATTGCTTGCCTCCACACCGTGACCCTGGTATTCCTTGGAGATTGCCCATCCAAATATTAGCCAGGGTCGATACCGCTTAGCTTCTGAGATCATATGGGATTTGGCTATCCTGGGCTATCCAAGTCAGGATAGCACTTATGATAAAATTCTTTGACTCTGCTTTCCTTCCACAAGATACCCGCCAGGTCTTTTAGGTAAGGATTCATAATTTTTCAGTAATGATGCATAACTTTTTAGGCTTGCACTCATAACTCCCTGATCTCAGACGTGTCTTTTGCTCAACAACACAGGCAGCTAATGATTGCACAAATAAAAACATGCAATTAATTAAACCAACCCAGATTGCTTTCAATCAAATGAAAAGCGAAGCACTTGACACAGTAATGGGAAATAGCAGAAGCCACGCTCAAAATTAATTGGCAGAACACACCTAACTTTTGTTCTAAACAAAGCAACATTCTGATGGAACTGGTGAGGCAGGATCCCAGTTATAAATGGGGGTGGGGGTGGGGGTGGGGTCACTCCAAATATTCCTCCGGTCTTCTGAAACGGACCACACAGAAGGTTCCCGTTGCAATCTGTCCTAGAAAGAACACTGAGAGCTATAGGTGTAGCTCAGGGGTAGTCAAACTGCGGCCCTCCAGATGTCCATGGACTACAATTCCCAGGAGCCCCTGCCAGCATTCGCTGGCAGGGGCTCATGGGAATTGTAGTCCATGGACATCTGGAGGGCCGCAGTTTGACTACCCCTGGTGTAGCTAATGGACTGAATAGCTTCAAATAACCAAGTTTGCATTCTAGTTGGGTTGCATTTGGTATAAACGTTGCCCATGGGTTGTCACCCCTTGCCCTTTGATCACTTGTTTGCACTGTGTCACTGATAAAAATGTAGCATGTGAACTAAATCCACACACTCACTAAACCCTGGGAAGGCAGGTCCCTTCGGAGTTGCTTTTATCCCACAAAAATAAATACTTGAACTGTGTCCTCACAACGCTGGCGGGGTCTCATGGGAAATGTAGTCCATGAACATCTGGAGGGACACAGGTTGACTACCCCTGCTCTAGACTGTAAACTTTGTGACTCTATCCCAGCTCACTTAGCTCTGCCAAGCATATTCCTTGAAGCACTCCGTAGAGAACCCTGAAGAATTCCAGGGTGCATGCCATGCTGGAATAAATGCATAGCAGTGCCACTAAAGGTCCAGTTCCCCCACCAAGTCTTCCACCTACTTCTCTCTAACAGCTCCAGCAACAACATTCAGGGCAATTAGAAACCAAACCTCAAATCTCACTCTTGGGCAAGAACCGTCAGAGAAATAGTACCTGAAGCAATAAAGAATTTACGAGCAACCCACAAGCGAGACAGTGGAGAAAGACACAGCGGAAAACACTCGAAACAAACCTCAGTCCTCAAAATACAACTGAATACGTTGCCAAAAAAAATGGGTACATTTATTCTAAATAATGCATGGTATTAACCTCAGTGCTTTTAAAGCAGCACCCAAGGGTAGCTGAGCTAACACAGGGTCTGACTGGAGGGGACCACAGTATGGGTCATTGTGTGGTGAACCAGAAGTAAAAGCTCAGGCCAATGGAGAAACTAATCTCAGGCCAAATCCCTCCTTTTCAAGGAGTTTGTTTCTGAAGTCTTACTAAATTGCTCTGTTTTGCAGAACTGAAGCTGAATTGGCTTCACCGGTTGCAGAAGGCATTTGCAACCTTCTCTAAGAACAGATCTGCCAATATCTGACAGCTGATTCTCACGGGCTTTCTGCACACATTAGGGATGCCACGAATTCTGCCATTCTTCCCCTTTGCTTTCCCCTGCTTTAGATTCTTTGTGCCAACAGTAGGCATTTCACCAGGCCCAACTCAGACCAATTTGCATGACAAGCAACTCCTACCCTTCAGTTCAGGCAAGACGACGATGCTTAACAGAGGCAGGAGAATAGCGATGCCTGATTCACAATCCCACAATTTAGCTGGCACATTGCTAGTCACTAAACATAACTGACTGTGTGTAAAAAGAAATCCCAAGTTGTGAACTTGAAATGTTTTGAACTCATCATTTGCAATCAGGGCTAGTGCCAGCTTACACTGAGGTGGGGCCTAGGGCTTCTGGTGGGGCCCAATACCACTGAACCCCACTCATATACTTCCCCTGTCTGCCACCTGTCTGCACCTGTGCACCCAATTGCCCCAAGGCACTGAGGAAGAGCATGTGGGTGGTGGACCGTGGTGGTTCTCCTGGGGCAGTGTTAGGCCCACTCTTGGTGGCATAGACTGGCCAATGGTGTCAGGGATAAAGTCAGCAGAACTGTTTCCACACCGGCAGTTTCACACTGAGCTGCAGGCTGGAGTTTGAGCCGGGACAGGTTGCCCCACCTCTTCCTGCTCCCACACAGGGGAGCATTTGGCCCCAGTGCAGCTTGTCCACCCCGCATGGGAGCCAGAACAGCTACGTTCTCTGTGTGAAAGCAGCAGGGAACTGTGCATGGATGGTGGGAGAGCTTCCAAGCAGCAGAAGGCTGAATACAAAGATGGGGTTATGCAAGTATGGGGTGGAATACAGAGCATGAGCAGGACTCTGGAGATGGTCAGAAGGGAAATATCCTGGGCAAACGTAACTGAACAATCATTAGTAGAAGAGCTGTTTTTTATACCCTGTTTTTTATGACCCAAAGGAGTTTCAAAGCGGCTTGCAATCACCTTTCCTCTCCCCACAACAGAAGTGGGGCTGAGAGAGCCCTGAAAGAACGGTGATTGGCCCAAGGTCCCCCAGCTGGCTGCACGTGAAGAAGCAGGGATTCAAACCTACTTCTCCAGATTAGAAGCGGCTGCTGGTAAGCACTTCACCATGCTGGCAACATAAAAACTACAATGCAAGAATATATATTTTTAAAAAGGAATAAACAACCCGGATGAATGTCGTTGCTATAATAATTAAATCAATATTCTTCTAAAGGGGAAGTAAAAGTAGGAAATTGATTTAGAGCTGATGCTTTCTTATTTTCTTTGAACCCCGTCTCACATTCACTAATGAGCAAATTATAAATCCAAGACAAGTTTCAGATGTTGAGAGTTGTCGGTTCCTTTTGGTGAGATGCTAAAGAGGAGATCTTTTCTCTTTTCCTTAAATTCTGATCTATTGTTTCATTTCAAAGGAAATTGCAAGAGCTTTCCTTGCACAGCACACCCCCATCCCTTTGAAAAATGGTCACCGCAGGCCAGAACAGCCAATTATATACATCTGTACAATAAGCCTTTATGTTCTATTGAGTAAAATAATCCATTAAAAACAGTGCTTAAATACTTCTCTTTTATGATTGACCACAACAGGCACTTGGACTGCATAATGCACAAGTGTACCTTAAACATTTCCTAAACAAAAGCTTATGTGGAAGGATCAGCAGAGTACATAATAGTCATTATACCCTTTCAAAACAAATTCTGCACGCTTACATGACGAGCCTTTATACAGACAGTCATACTTAACAGAACCTATTATTATTAACAACAAAAAATCACTCCACTCCACTGTCTCCAGCACAGTCCAGATTTATTGACCAAATGACCCATATCCTTATCCATCCATTGCTCCTCTATATATTTGTGAAACAGCCTGGGGGGCGGAATGTGTCCGGCTGTCCAAGTTGGAATAGAGCCAATCAGGGTGCAGCCAGCAAAGGAAGTTTACTCTGACTATTCAGGGTGTACTACAAAGAGTAATTATGATCCACCCATCATGGGGTTCATCTTCCATGGAACTGGATGTGAAGATGACTATTCCGAAAAATGAATGAAATTGTCCTTGTGTTGATGTAAGTAAAGGCAGAACACGAGTGCAAATTAAGGGCTTTTCTGCATGCCATTAGTGTCATGCTTACTCTCTGAAGACACTATATTCCAGGTGCCCAGCATGACGTCTCCAACCTCTGCCGTCAGGCCAGCAAACTTCTCGGTATATCTGCCATCTTAAAGTGCCAGTTGGTGAATAACAAAAAGTGGATTCACCAACCTAAAAAGCACTACCCCCCCCAGCAGACAACCAGAAGGCCATCAGCCAAAGAAATATATGGAGGTGAAGAAGCACTACCTCCATCTCCAATGTCCTGCCCTCACACCCGCGTCCCGCTCCCTTCTTCCGGGGGATGGGAAATGCTTTTTAAGAATGGAGAACAGCCTGGATCAACAAATAGGCATACAGGCAATGCCAGGAATAAAAGTATTTTTTTTCAAAGTTGTGACACAAAGCATGCCTCTCTCAAGTCTCCTCCCAAATCAGGAAGGAAATCAATGTCCGTCCGTCCGTCCGTCCGTCCGTCCGTCCGTCCGTCCGTCCGTCCGTCCGTCCGTCCGTCCGTCCGTCTATCTATCTATCTATCTATCTATCTATCTATCTATCTATCTATCTATCTATTTTTGGCCTTTTATTTTTGGACAGTAAAACAGTAAAAACAATACAACCCCCTGTCCACACATTAAAAGATGGCAATACAGTAGAGTTCTAATTCTCCACCCCCTGTCCAGCTTGAGGTCAAAGAGCTCTTTCATTAGGAGATAGGGTCACAACACTAGAGGATCCCCTGATAGTAACTCCAAGACCTTATCCTGGACTCAACCATGCGCTTGGCAGAAGAGCTTCGTCTTGCAGGCCCTGTAGAAAGCTGACAACTCCGAAAGGGCCCTCAGTTCTTCCGGGGGCTCATTCCACCAGATTGGAGCCAGGGCTGAAAATGTCCTGGCCTTGGTTGAGGCCAAGCGAATGTCCCAGAGGCCCGGGACAACCAGCAGATTTGTACCTGCAGAGCAAAACATCCTGCGGGGGGCATAAGCAGATAAGCAGTCCTGCAGATAAGTAGGGCAAAAGCCCTAAGTATCTAAAGACTTGTGATTCCATAAGGGGTGGCATTCACAAAGCACTAAGCATCTATGCATAGGTGTTTAAATGGAGAAGTATTAATTTTTAAAAAATTAGCGGGCATTGCGGGATCTTTAAAACACGAGAAAGGGGATTGGCTGCCTGGCTTGATTGACAGGCAGAAGAGAGTCGCGTATAAAGAGCGTTGCTCTCTTCTGCCATTTCCAGCAGCATTTGTGGAGAAGTGTGAAAAGGTGGCACACTAGATCGAGACAGCAAAAAGGTGGCCGGGAGACACAATAATATTTAGCACTACGCCATTCAGGTGGCGTAACGCTATTTTTACCGATGTGTGGAAATGCCCTAAATATTGGTATGTCTTATTTTGACTTCCATTAATAAAGAAGCCATAGGTCCCCTCTGCGACTGACTTCTACTCCAATTAAAGCTACTTGAAAAGGCTGAGCTAACCTGAAGTTACTATTGTCCAGAGAAGAAAGAACATGGAAGCTACAGATTTGCTCGACTTATTTGATCTAAGCTACCCTGAGAGTCTTACTGGGCTGAATAGGGAGTTGTAAAATTTACAATGAACTTTAAAAAAATACATTACTTAACCGTCGTTTAGGGTTCAAAGCCATAATTTCAAAGCATGTTAACACTCAAGGATTAAACGGCTGAAGAAGTTGTGCATAAAATATATGAATTTAAGCTGATACATCAGCCGATAATGGCCAGCTGTTGCTTTAGATCTTTCAGAGGTGTGATTACTGTATATTTCATTCCAGTGCAGTCTATTAACATTATCTTCCGGTTAGCTTCTTTCTCCTTAAGTATGAAAAAGTGGAATGAAATCAAACTTTTTTTTTTGTCCTCCAGAAGCTAGCCTATTTAATTTTAATGTGACATATAACAATGGCAGCGAACAGGGGATAAAAATCTTTAAGAAACCATATGGGGGGAAAGCATTAAATACAGCAGTGTTAACTGTGCAGCACTTCCTTTCCACAAAGGGATTTTGACACTCGGTGCGGAAAAGGTGAGGCATCCACTTTCAAAGCGCTACAAAAAGGTCAATGGAAATAAAGCTTTTTTCTTATTCCATGCAAGAAGAAAATCCCAAAATCTAACTGCTCGTTAAAGCCCCAGCCTAGCTACAGTAAATATTTTATTTCACTTAACGTGATGTAGTTTCTTCTTGTGGAGAATGGGTGTATCCTCATCTCTATGGAAACTGGATTGTTTTTGTTGGGTTGATAGAGTAACAAAAACGAGGAGGGTATCAGTACAACATTCAAGGCCTGTAGTGACTTAAGGACTAACAAGATATAAACTTGTGTGAATCAGAGTCAAAGGAAGAGAACAAAGGGAGCTTTGGCTCGTGAAAGCTCTTATCCTAGAAATCTTAATGATTAAAATGTAATCTTAGCTCAAGACAGAGAATGAGAATGTTTTTTAAAATTAGAATCAGTTGCAATTTGCCAGAAATACCACTGCATACCTTGATTGAATACTTCCATTTTAATTTGGGCAAAGGGTTATGAAGATCCTCTGCCTTGGTAACACATATCAATGATCCACCATGAGAATTCACTCCCTGAGGACTTTCCCCAAGAGGTAGTAAGTCTCTACTAGTAGGTCTTTCTCAAATCTGCTACTGGAGATCTGGGGGTCTGACAAATGCGAAACAACTCCTTTACATCCACATAATACAAACAACCAAGCTAATTAACAGCCCGCTGAATGCCGGAGAGCTGACTAAAAAGTTCTCAAATCCCATCCTTGGTCTATTATATGCTTTTCAAACACCAATCATATTCTTAAAATTGCATCCTAGACTGGAAGGATACACGTTTAAGCTGCTCCAGTTTAAACTGACTCAAACTAGGATCTTGGAGTTAAGGAACTGAGTCTGTCTACGCTTCTAAAATTCAATGACCAAGTAGTAGCAAATCACAGAAGAAGAGATTATTTTTTTACCCAACTTTTCACTACCTGAAGGAGTCTCAAAGTGACTTACAAACACCTTTCCCTTTCTCTCCTCAAAACAGACACCCTGTGAGGTAGGTGGGCTGAGAGAGCTCTAGAGAAACTGCTATGTGAGAGTAGCTCTGAGAGAACTGTGACTAGCCCAAGTTCACCCAGCTGGCTGCACGTGGAGGAGGGGTGAGGAATCCAACCCAGCTCTCCAGAGATTAGAGCCTATCACTCATAATGATCACCCTGAGAACTGTTTTGTAGCTTGCCTTACATTGTGTGTTAGATGATAATAGTATTTTTGGTACAGCAGACCACTGTCTCTCAAAGTGTGCCACTCACTGCAAAGCTGTCCCCCTGGAAAATCAGCACGGATGAAATCCTAAATACTATTCCCTCAACTCTGACAAATAGGAGCTGCATGAAAATAGAATTAATTTACAAGCCAGTAAGTAGCTATATAGAATAACGCCCACATTAGAATGAATTTACTAATAAAATTCAACCACTTTCCCTCTTCCGAGAGTGACTTCTATTTCATTATAATTGTTTTTAAAAGGAAAAAAAACACGAGTAATTCACTTACCTTCCAAATTCTTTTAATTCTGCTTACTCTGGATAATTCTGCTCTGTACATCCCAAAGACCTTCAGTACTGATAGATGTGTATATAGATATGTATACCTGTATCCTATACAACTGCAAGTGTATTCTGTTATTAAGAGTGCGTGGGGGAAAAATAAACAGTAGAGTGCTAAGTATGTTCTTGAAAATCAAAACTGCACTCCCTAGCTTTTAGAGCTCCTTCCAATCGCTCCACAGTTCATAGCTCAGCATAAATAGCCAATAACTGAACCAGGCATTCGAGTAAAAGAAAGCAAACCCACAGCATAGGGGGAGCAGGCATCCAACCAACACTGGACTTGTATTAGGAGAAATATAAAGTCATCCTAATGCCAGATGTCTAACCTTTGGAAGAATCATAGCTGAAATTATACCGCTTTCAGGCACTATAATGCTTTACTCTGTACATACTTAGAGACTATTTTAATCATGCTTTTGGCTTTTTTTTAAAAGTGCAAATCCGCTTCAAGTCAAATGAAGATGAAGAGACGCTATTAAAGAAGTGTTTCTAATAATCTGTAAAGAAATAAAAGTATCGATGAGATGTTCATCATGCCCCAGCTTCCCCGGGCTTTACTGCCTGCTAATATTCTTTGCCCTAATTTCGGCAAATGGAGGGATTAGGAACATTATGCAAATATAAGACAAATCTCCCTCCTTTTCTTGATAGCACACATAGGGGAGAAACTAGTCTTCCTTTTTGGGTAAACCCAGCAACTAAAGGATTTTAATGGAGCAGAGAGGGAGCTATGCCACTCAGTGGTAATATAAACCAAACGTTTTCCTAAGAATGGAAGATCAGACGCAGCTTGGTGTAGTGGTTAAAAACAGCGGCTTCTATTCTTGTGAGCTGGATTTCATTCCCTGCACCTCCACATGCAGCCAGCTGGGGGACCTTGGGCTTGTCACAGTCCTGATAGTGCTGCTCTCACAGAGCAATAACATCAGGGGTCTTCTCAGCTTCACCTACCTCACAGGGTGCCTGTTGTGGGGAGAGGAAGGGAAGGTGACCATAAACTGCTTTGAGGCTCCTCCTGGGGGAAAACCAAGGTATAAAGTCCAATTCTTCTTCCTCTTGTCCGTGGAAGTTATTTAGAGTTAGTCAGCACACTTCACTAGGATAGAAATTAGGCTGTCATGCCACCATAAGGAAAGCCTGAGATCTCACTGCTTGAACCATGACTGAGAGATGGATTGGAAGATACACGCAACCTTTTATTTATTCATTTCAACTTCTAACCCGGTAATGGTGGCTCTCGTCATCGAGCCACCGAAAACCATTCTAGACAGGAAGTTTCTATCCCAGGGCTGGCCAAACTGCAGCTCTCCAAATATCCATGGACTACAACTACCATGAGCCCTTGCCATCAGAATTAGACCAGAAGAGAAGACATAAAGCTGCCCCTAAACCAAATCAGCTAATTGGTACATCGAAATCAGAATTGTCCACTCAAACTGGCCACAGTTCTGCGGTTCTTGGATGAAAGTCTTTCACTTCACCTGATCTTTTTATTAGAAACTCCAGGTACTGAACCTGGGACCTTCTGCAGGCCAAGCAGATGTTCTAACCTTGAGGCATGGCCCCTCCCCATAGAAGAATCAGATTGGTTTGATAAAGGCACTCATATTTTGCTAAGTTTTTCTCTGCATTATTTCTGAAGAGCGTGGGAGTATTTCATTAACGCTAGCTATAATAGGATCCTGGATTAATAAAGATGGACCCCCACATGAACACCTCAGGGAGGAAGGAAAAGTATTACATTTCATTAAATGCCTTGCCTCACATAAATAATGACTTTCCAAATATTTCACAGTTATTTCAAGGTGTGATCTAAATTTAAAATGTCACTCCAGCCGGCAACGGTGTTCATCTGTTAGCTCAGAAATATAAAAATGGGGGAAGAAAAATAATTTCATAATCCTTTGATCCTGCTAAAGCAAAAGATGCAGCGATTCTTGATGTTGTATGTTTATTTTTATTCTTTCAACACCTGTTCCTAAACGGTAGGTCGGCTAATGACAGCAGTGGTGAAACTGTAGTTTAGAAAAGTGATGATTAATGGGAGTCTATAAAATGATGCGTGCGGTGGAGAGAACTGACAAAGATACATTTTTATCCTGCTCCCAAAATACTAGAGCTTGAGGGCATCTAATGAAGCTGATGGGATATCCATAGCTTTGGGAATGTTCTTCACAGTTGTTTATGTTGCATTTAAATAAATTGGATTTGCATTTTGAGTTTATGAGCATTACCCTTGACAGGGCTTTCTCAACAGGGTTTCATGAACCCCTGGGGTTTCTTGATGGCCCTGGAAGGGTTATGTATTTTTAAAATTTGTTAATAAACATTTTCCAGGTGATATGACCATATATGGTCATGTCAACCTGCCCCCTTCCCCAATGGCCAATGATGGGCCTGGAAGGGGTGGGGAGGGGAGGGGCTGCAGGTGGGAAGGGGAGGGGCTGCAGGTTGTGCGCGATTGCACCACTTCTTAGGTTTCTCAAAGCCTGAAGAATGTTTCAGGGGTTTCTCGATGGTAAAAAAGTTGAGAAAAGCTGCCCTAGACTTTGACCCTGGCTCTTGGATTACAATAAAACTAGACAACATATTAACAACCTGATGTCCTTTGGCTAAGGTGGGGCGGTTTGGGGGGGGGGGTTAGTGGGGTTAGTTAGTGCTCACCTGTTGCCCAACATTGATAGTACGGATTGGTTTTAATGGTTTTAACTATGGGTTTTATTGTAATTTTTATCTTATAAACTGCCGTGAGCCTAAAGGAACGGCGGTATAAAAGTTTAATAATAATAATAATAATAATAATAATAATAATAATAATAATAATAATAATAGTAAAAATAAAAATAAAATAAAATAAAATAAAATAAAATAAAATAAAATAAAGGCACAGGAATAATTGTCAGGGTGGGAAGTTTTCGGCTCCTCTCAGGTGTCATAATCCAGTTTGCTTGCAGAAAATTTACAATATTTACTAATGGGTGTATTTTGGAGCAGGTTTTGGTTCTCACATTTCCATTTTATTGCACACTCCATGACAACTCTCTATAGCTCATTCCCTCCTGACGCACATAAAGCACAGGCGACATCTCACAGTGCCTTTCCTCAGGGTACCAGCAGCTACTGGAAGGGGAAGGAGAGATAAATGATGTGATTTTCCTCAGCCCGTCGGGATCAATTGCCACAAAGGTCCATTATCCCAGAAGAAAGATTATTTGTAGCCATATTCAGTGGGAGCATAACTCAACTATCTGGGCTTAAACAAGAGGTGGCATACAAAGTTTGTATGTTCATTTTCTAAACAGCTCTGAATTGGGTGGTTTTCTCCTTTCTGACTTTCCTATCTTTCTGTGTGCTGGATTAAAAACAGAAGGGAGTCGTGTGTTAGCTTCAACAGTCCAGAATGACTTGATGAATGCCATTCAGGTCGTTTACAAAGATAAAGTTATCAGTAAATTTTGACTGGCCAGTTGCTAATCCTGAGGATTTTCTTTCTCTGCCAGTAGCCTGATTTCTGAATACAAATCCGAACTAACCAGTTTTTGTTAAACACCTTTTCTTCCCCTTTGGCAAAAAGGGAATAAATCTGTCCTCTTTTGGCTGAGTCCTGAAGTTGTCTCAAACTGTTATAGAAATTAATGCAGAGGCGAGGAAGCTTGCCTGAGAATTTCATTTTGAGCAGTTATTTGTGCAAATTATTTTAACGGACGAAGAAATTTAAGGTTCGGGCCACTTAAGTAATCACTCATCTATTTGATTAATTTTCAGGCGTACTCATAACATTGAGAGTGATTTAAAGGTTAATAAACTTCCCAGTATGACTGGTTTTATTAACACATCCTTGCCCTCTTTCACAATCTTACACTAATAAGGGACACCCAGATGGCTGGTTTAGGATATAACTATGCTAAGCACGGCTTTTGTATGTTCAAGAGGGCATTTTTATGAAGGAAACAGGACTGAAATGTAATGGAATTGTACAGGGACGTGTCTTTATAGAAAGCATACTATTGTAGCCTATTGTTCTGTTCATTGTATTATTTTGCTTTTGTTACCCTGTCTTCTTCTTTTGTCAACTTTTTTGCAGTCTTTATGGGATGTCATACGGTCATGTATTTGGGAAGGAGTCTGCATTGCCTTCCAATTCTGTAATCCTAGTCCTGTTGCATTGTTCATAGGATGCCCTGTGTCGCCTGAAACGACTGCAGATGACGTTGGATGGTAACTTTGTCAAGTTACCATGAGTCGGAAATGACTTGGCAGAACCTAACAACAAAAATAATTGTATTATCTGCCTTGTGTCTAGAAAGGTGGGCAATGAATGAAACAAACAAACATAATCCCTAATGGTTTGAGTGAAACCTGATTGGGGAATCCATGGGCACTCCTGCACATTGGTTTGTGTGGGTGGATTGGGACATTAGGATGTGTATCTGATGCTGTACCAAATCTACTGTACTGAACAGTAGCACAGTCTCTGGACCAGCATAATTCATCCTGCTCAAATGACAATGCCTAGAGACTCCCCTTCCATTTGATGAGGAAATGCATAACCTCTAAAAATTGAGTTTGTTTATGTTGCCAGCAGCCAGATGCTTTCCAGATGTTCTCGATCTTTGAAGATTTTTAAACAGAGGCTGGCTAGCCATCTGATGGAGAGGCTGATTCTGTGAAGGTTCAAGGGGGTGGCAGGTTATCATAGATGAGCGATGGGGCTGTAAGTGTCCTGCATAGTGCAGGGGGTTGGACTAGATGACCCAGGAGGTCCCTTCCAACTCTATTATTCTATGATTCAATGACTCAAGGCACAACATTTATGTTTGTCCTCATTACAAGCTAACCAGGGTTCTCCTGCCTCTTTACATTGATGCTCCCTTTATTTCTAATGGTTAATAGCTGGAGATCGGCATTATTCCTTGAAATTTCTTCAACAGTTTTGAAGCCACCTTCTGACATCCACTAGCACATTCTTCAAGTGAACTCTGTATTGTAGGAAGCACTAATTTCCCTTTTGTCACTCCTAAACCTATTACTCCCCTACCTATTACTGTCAATCAACATTGCGGGATAAACTTGATTCTGCAATGTGCATGATTTTATTACAATTTTATTACAATTTTATTATCCTCTATCATGTCCCGTTTTCTTAAAACTGAAATAGGAACTCAATTACCTTCTTGTGCGGATAGGCCTATACCTCACAGAGCCATGAGTATCAATTATAAATCAAGTTGATATAATGGTGACAAATAAGTTCATGGGGGGGTGGGAATTGTTCAGGTCCTGGGGGGAAAACTGCCCCTCACTCATAGCAGTGACCTTGTGGAAGAGACATTAAAAGATGTTTCTTTCTAGTGAGGTCCTTTTTGAAATAAGATTCCTGTGTATACCTTAAAGTCTGTGGTTTTGCTGCCTGGATACTGAGGTTTCCACCAAACCTCAACATTCTGCAGAAATATGAATAAAACAAAACCCAAGCGGTTGGTTTTAGATTTCACTACGAAGTCAGAATTTCAGCTACACACAATGTTAAAACGATCAGCAATTGTTTTTACAACTTGCTGGTATGAATCTAAAAAAAAAACAAGCATAAAACCTGTGGGTGTCAGCATTACAATGTACCAAAGACACTTCTGGCATGACCAGAAATGAAGTCAATTTGCCCCTCAGTGCCTCCTCCTCCAACAGGCTTGCCTGTCAGCCCAGTGGCCAGCCGATCAGCTTCCGTTCCCCATCTGAAAATTCTGGCAAGGGCTCATGGGAATTGTAGTCCATGGACATCTGGAGGACCACAGGTTGACTACCCCTGCCCAAAGGCACTGGAGGAGGGCCAGATCTTCCAATCCTGGCCTCAACCAAATGCCTGGTGGAAGAGCTCTGTCTTGGAGGCCTTGAGAAGTTCTGTCAGGGCCCTCAGCTCTTCCATCTTGCCATGACCTACCTCTGAAGATGCCAGCCACAGTTACTGGTGAAACATCAGGGACTAAAGCTACCAGACCACAGCCATAATGCCTGAAAAAACCACAACCACTGATACACTATCTGCTGGACCTCATCCAGCATCCCTTTATAGGCTCTTTGGCTGCCACAAGAAAAGCATGAATATGCATGAACATACAATATAATTTATATGCAGAGCCATTTGCAAATATTACTTCCCAGAAATAGAGCACCAGTCTCATGGAAGCAAGTGGTGGTAGGCCTCACACTGGTTTTCAGCTTCCTGAATTGGCCCTAAAGACGCAGCGTATGAGAACTGGGAAACGTTTGGTGTTCTACAGAGGAATTAAAAAGATCCCCATTTCTAAACAGCTGTGCTATTTTCCTGGAGAAATAATTAGCCCCACTTGCTTGCTACATGCTCTCTTGTTGATAGGTATTTAATACGTTTTGCTTGCCTGTAGACAGAGGCTAATTTACTCCTAGGATTCTTAAACTTGATCAAAGCTTAAACAAGTCTGAAATAATAATGTCCCAGCTTGAAACCGATTAACATGCATAACAGACCATGCCTGCAAAGTGTGATAAACAAAGGTAGAAAACTGAAGGACATCAGATAAGCAATGCCCTACCTACTGATAGGAGTCGTGTAGTTACTAAAACAACCCACCATTCAAGAAAAGGATGCTAAGAAGGGATACAAAGACAAGGGAAACAAAATCTTCCTGGGAGGCTGATGTCTTGAATTAATTCTCGCTTGCATGATCAGAGCCCAGCAACAAATATGCATTTGGGAAATAAACACCATTCACTTTAAGTACAGCTAGGGCTTATGGGTAGGTTTCAGTTCCAAATAGAACTCTGCATGGTATAGTACAGGGGTAGTCAAACTGCGGCCCTCCAGATGTCCATGGACTACAATTCCCATGAGCCCCTGCCAGCGAATGCTGGCAGGGACTCCTGGGAATTGTAGTCCATGGACATCTGGAGGGCCGCAGTTTGACTACCCCTGGTATAGTAGCTCACAGGGCGCTTTCGTTTGTGGTTAATATGAATAAGAAAATGTTGCATTGTTGGGGCTATAATGAGGGATGGGCACAAAACAAAATTCATGAGCCAAAATTCAGGCCAAACTTGTATCAGTGTGGACCCTGGAGAACCAACCTCTGAATATTTTATCAGACTTTTGGCTGGTTCAATAAAGCTGTTCATGCTCAGCCATTTAAACATTAGCAGCTGAGTGGGCCCACCATTCAGCTGTTAGATTTAAATGGCCGGGGCATTTATCCATTCATTTTTGCTCCCCTTTTTCAGAAGCAAAACTGAAGGGTTAAAGGGTTTGCCACAATTTAAACAAAACAGCAGAGTGACAGACCCAACCAGCTGTTAGCTTTAAATGGCTAGGAGCAATTTAACCATTCAGCTCCCCCCTCCCCAAGTTTTCACCCGCTCATGGAAGGCAGCAGCAGATGGGGACAAATGCAAATCTCTGAGGAGAGAGATCCAGAGTTTTGGTGTCATGGCCAAGAACCTTCCCCCCCCCACACATCTTGCCCCCCACACTGCCAAATCTCAGAAGGTGGTGGGACTCAAAGCAGATGACCCTAGAACAAGGGTAGTCAAACTGCGGTCCTCCAGATGTCCATGGACTACAATTCCCAGGAGCCCCTGCCAAGCGAATGCTGGCAAGGGCTCCTGGGAAGTGTAGTCCATGGACATCTGGAGGGCTGCAGTTTGACTACCCCTGCCCTAGAAGATGGCTGTAGCGGTCAGGTAGATTCGTAAGAGAGCAGGTAATCCTATGGGTATGTCAGTCCCAAAACCATATAGGGTTTTAAAGGGTAAATACCAACTCTTTAAATTGTGCATAGAAACAGATTGGGAGCCAATGCAAATAGGCCAGAGCTGGAATTGATATCGTCACTCCAAAATAGGTATTAAAGCAGCATGTTTTGTTTTTCTTTTAATAATTTAAATCTACCTGCTACCAGCCTATTACAATAGGGAATACAATATACCTTTGCACAAACAGGTGGTGAGTTAATTGCTTTGCATTTAAACTTCACACATCAAAGTTAATGTTTCCCAAATGATGTTAATTTTGACACTGTTGTCTAGAATTAATTGCTTTAAACCAGCATAAATTCATGGGAAGATCTACTATTAGTTTGTAAAAATTTTACAAAGTTATCAAAACACAGCCTGCAAATAGTTTGACTGAAAGCTTGGAAGGTGGATTTTGTACCTCTTTCTCAGTCACCTTCCTCCCCCAAAACATTATAGAACAGGAAGAACACTCTTTTTTTTATAAACCACTGTTCTCTCCCCTCAAGAGTCTCAAAGCAGCTTCCAATCGCTTTCCCTTCTTCTTCCCACAATAAACCCCTTGTGTGGCAGGTGGGGCTGAGAGAGTTCCTAGAGAAACAGGACAAGTGGTAGTCAACCTGTGGTCCTCCAGAAGTTCATGGACTACAATTCCCATGAGCCCCTGCCAGCAAACGCTGGTAAGGGCTCATGGGAATTGTAGTCCATGAACCTCTGGAGGACCACAGTTTGACTATCCCTGACGGAGGACCACAGGTTAACTACCCCTGGTCTACAGTCACCCAGCTGGCTGCCTCTGGAGGAGAAGTTGGTTTCTTAATTTCCACACCACACTGGCTATAGAGAATCTTTACAACCAAGGGCTAAGAACTGTGGTAAGAAAAACTGAATTGAATCAATGCTGGATTTTAAAAAAATGATTCCTGTATCGGCAGTGTTTTATGATTATGAAGGGTAGTTTTGAACCTATTATGTTTATACCTGACCTTAGTATTTTGCTAGATGAATACGTTGATTCAGGAACCGAGCTTGTTAATAACCCTGAAAATAATTTCCATGCACGGCAGATGCTGGTACTTAGTGACCATAATCACTTCAGCTATTTTAAAAAGGATACTTAAATCACCACATTATAGTATAGAAGAAAGACTGTTTACAACAGCTTAAAAATGCCTCTAGAAAGGTCAGAGAAACATACTTTCTTGACTCAAATATAAACAAGGAAGATACTTTGATCCCATCTGCCTTTTCCTAGAATCTCCTTTGAAAATCAATTCAGTGCAATTTCCAGAAGCTGAAAGTAGATGAGTGCAATGATATTTTCATGCTGCCTCTTGTACCCCAAGCAATAGAGGAAGGCCACCATCTCATCTCCTCTTTGTGGCCTTACTGGAAACATCTAATTGGTCACTTTACACATGAACTGACTTCTATTGGATGAGGCCATTGGTCCAGATTGGCAGCAGTTCTCCAGGGCCTCAGGCTGGTCCTATTAATGGGAAATGCCGGGGATTGAACTTGGGACCTTCTGCATACCAAGCAGATGCTCTGCCACTGAGCCGCAGTCGTGCTCATTAATTGCCCAGTTTGCATAGCGCCAAACAAGACTGGAAGAATTAAACGTACCTTTGGTGACTTGAGAGCTCCAAACACACACACACACACACACGAAAGTTAGGGCAGAGCCAGCCTAGTGGCTGCATCTTATAGCCACACAAGATGCTAAACCTACAACACGTGTGTACAGATTATGGTAGTCATTAGAATGCTGGAATAGGGCCTGGTTTCAAACTTTACTTGACTATGAAGCTTCCCAAGTGACCCTGGACCAGTTACCCTCAAATATCAAAACAACGAAAAATGTTGAGCAAGGTTAATTTTTAAGGGTTTTTCTTTTAAGCTAAGAACTTGAAGGCAGCTGGGCTTGCTCAGACACTGTTGTTTCACAGTGGCCAGCCAGATTCCATGGGAGTCCAACTAGCTAAACTCTCCCCTTACTAGAAGAAAAAAGAGTTGTTTTTTATACCCCACTTACAACCCAAAGGAGTTTCAAAGTGGCTTACAATTGCCTTTCTCTCCCCACAACAGGTAGGTGGGGAGGAGAGAGTCCTAAGAGAACTGTGACTGGCTCAAGGGCACCCAGCAGGTCTCTTGTGTCTCAAAACAGCTTACAATCACCTTCCTTTCATCTGCCCACAACAGACACCCTGTGAGGTAGGTAGTGCTGAGAGATCCCTGACAGAACTGCTCTGTAAGAACAGCTCTGACAGGACTGTAACGAGCCCAAGGTCACCCAGCTGGCTGCATATGGAGGAGCAGGAAATGAAACCTGGTTCTCCAGATTAGAAGCCACTGCTCTTAACCAGTATCCCAAGCCCCCCCCCCCCCCGAGATACCGCCTCTGAATATGGAGGTTCCATCCAATCATCATGGATGATGATGAATTTCTCTTCCATAATTTATCTATCCTCCTTCAAACGCCAGATAGAGGCCATCAATGCTACCTAAGGTGAATTAAATACTTGAATGAAGAAGCACTTCCTTTCCTGAATCCAATCTCTGTTGAATATAGTAATTATGGGGTGAATACGAAAATCAGAGATTACTGAACATTGCCCTACAATGAACGAATAAGTATTGCTGGATTTTTTGTGCTTCTCTTCATTTTGGCGTTCAGCAGTGCCCAACTCCACAGGACGTGCAACACAGTTCTTCTTTAACCCAAAAAAGGATTGAAGTGGCAGTGCTAATGGTATCACAGGAAGAGATGCTGTGTCTACCCTCAGGCAGCAAACTACAATCCACTGCCCTTTAATTAAATTGAGTTCAGGACATGCAGCTTTATTTTCACTTGAGTCAGCGTGTTAAAAGGGGGGGAAAATGTCTCCGGAAAAATATGGAACCAGAAGGGCTTCTTTGTCCCCGCCTTGACCTTGAATGTTTCGAGTGGAGTGTGTCTGCAAATCTGCATTTCTAAAAGCAGCAGGAAACTAGTTTTGGGCAGCCCACTTGTCTTGGCAAAACACATTTATTCAGATTTTTAAATATAATATGAAGAAAGCTGGACCCTGAAGAAAGAAGACAGGAGGAGAATAGATGCTTTCAAATTATGGTGCTGGAGACGAATGCTGCGAATCCCATGGACAGCCGAAGTTACCAAGAAGATAATTTTAGAGAGGAGCAAACCAACTATGTCACTAGAAGGGAAGATATTGTGGCTAAAGCTCACTCATCACTTTGGACACACATCATGCAATCGAACTCGTTAGAAAAATCATTAGTGCTCGGCATGGTCAGCGGCAAAAGGAAACGTGGTCGCCAAAGGGATGACCATGGACCAACTGAAGGAAGCAGTCATTGACAGAAACATATGGCGAAAACTTTCCTATAGAATCACCGAGGGTCAGACATGACTGAACGGATGACATCATCATGATGGAATATTGAAATACTATAGGATACGGCTATGAGGGGGGAACAGGGCCGGATTTTCCTGTAGGCTAACTAGGCTTCAGCCTAGGGCTGAAGGGCCTATATTCCATATTTTTTTATAAAGGTTAGTACCAATCAGAACATGTTTCATTTAACATATTGATATTTATCACAGCAATGATGTATTTCATTATTTTATTATCTCTCATGTAAATTACAAACTTAAAAATGGGAGGTGAAAAGGCCACATAAGTGGAATAGCCTAGGGCAGGGGTAGTCGAACTGCGGCCCTCCAGATGTCCATGGACTACATTTCCCATGAGCCCCTGCCAGCGAACGCTGGCAGGGGCTCATGGGAATTGTAGTCCATGGACATCTGGAGGGTCGCAGTTTGACTACCCCTGGCCTAGGGCTTCTTTTCATGTAAATCCGGCCCTGGGGGGTGGGGGAATAATCAGTGTGTCAAAATATCAGTAGTATCAGCCGAGAAAGAGACACATGCACACTCTGAAGCATGGAAGAAACTTTTGTAAGCTAGAAAGGGATCGGCTCCATTCGGTTCCATTCAGGTGGCAATATAAATTACTGATATGTGTAGATAAACAGGTGAGTAAAACTTTTGGGGGGGCTAGTGACATGTGGGGAGGGAAGGTGGCAATGTACAGACCAATCTCATCAGATCTCAGAAGCCAGGTAAGGTTGGTACTTGGATGGGAGACCTCTGAGGAAGACCTTGCAGAGGAAGGCAATGGCAAGCACCTCTGCTCCCCACTCACCTTGAAAGCCGCTTGCTGAGGTCTCCATAAGCCAATGTTGACTTGGCAGCATTTGCATGCATAATATGCATGGATTTACTCTCAAAGCTGCCGCAGAACAACCCTGTGTTTAATTGACAGGCAGACACAGAATCATCACCTTTGGCTTCCTACCACCTCATCCATATCTGCCATGGGATCCTGCACGTCTCAGCAGTTCTTGAGACCTGTCCTGAAGCAGAGATTCTCAACCTTTTGTATCTTACGTCCCACCAATTGCCACAGAATTTGGGTCACTCCATGACATAAACGAAAGCCTTCCTTTCCCCAAGAAGGACATCTCAATGTTTCCAAGTATCCTGTTCTTACACTTGCCATTCACAGTAAGTTTTAAGGACACAAGACACTGCAGAACAACAAAAGACAGTCCCTGGCAGGTAGGGTTGGCATAATCTGACACATCGATGACACTTGACGGTGGGCAGAGGGAACAGAGAATTAAGCAAAACCCAAGAGTCCAAGGTTACTACTAGCATGTTGAAAGCTCAGCGGTTCATAAACTGTGTCCAACTTAGACATCTTCTGTGTCTTACTGGTCGTATGAATTCCACCAGTTAAGAGCCACAGTCCTAGAAGTTGTGCTGGCTGCCTGATAAACAGCACTAGTGTTGCCCAGCATGAGGAGACAGCACAACACACCCAGCCTCCCTTGTAGCATTGGAGGTAAAACTGGGATTTGGGGGCCAGCTATCTTCCACGGAGGTTTGTCCACCACTGACAAATGCCACAGGAACCCCAGAATGAGTATTGGAATGGTTTGTAAACCACCGATGGCCAGTTTGGTGTAGTGGATAGGAGTGCGGACTTCTAACCTGGCATGCCAGGTTCGATTCTGCACTCCCCCACATGCAGCCAGTTGGGTGACCTTGGGCTCGCCATGGCGCTGATAAAGCTATTCTGACCAAGCAGTGATATCAGCTCTCTCTCAGCCTCACTCACCCCACAGGGTGTCTGTTGTGGGGAGAGGAAAGGGAATGGGATTGTAAGCCCATCTGAGACTCCTTCAGGTAGAGAAAAGCTCCATATAAGAACCAACTCTTCTTCTTCTACATCTAAACTTCACTTGTACTCACCCCAAAAGACATTACTGCTAGAAAAGTGAAATGTGTTGAGTACAAGGGCATCCAAAAGTCCAGAGTCTGATGAATCTCTTTCCCTTTCGCCTGCTAATTTTACAGTTAATGAAATATTACACATCCTGCCACCTTATTAATAAAAATCCATTATTTCCATCCAGTTTAATTAAATGCCTGCCTAGCACCAATGAGAATGGCCCCCGCTGGGGGAACACGTTTCCCAGCAGCGTGGACAACTTGGGAGGTTGTATCTCAAAAGGAGTTACGCTTGATCCACATGAACTCTTCTCTAAGATGTTAAATATTGGTAAAGCCAAGCCATTCTTTACTCCCTCTGCACACAAAGGCAACTCACGGAGAGGAGAATTTAAATCATGTAGGAAACAATGGCTCTAAATGCAAAATCATTAAATGCGACAAGATTTTTTTATTTGGCCAGTTCAGGCATTAGCTTCCTAGAAACCTCTGGAGATAGTCTGGAGAGGACTCCAGTGGAGTGCAATGTCATAGATTCTACCCTCCAATGCTTTCATTTTCTCCAGGGGAACTGATCTCTGTAGTCTGGAGATTATCTGTAAATTCAGGGGATCCCCAGGATGGATTGACTCCATCCAGAAAGCCCCAGTCCTCCGTTTGGAAGACCTCAGCAAGACTGTTAGTGGAAGGACATTTTGGAGGTCATTAATTCATAGGAACATTGTAATTTGGAAGTGCCTTGATGACACTTCATGCACACGCAAACACATGATCAGACCCCCAAAGTTATTCATAACTCAGCTTGACACCAGCCACAAAGGGAGGAAAAATCCACATTTCATTAAGCTTTTCCCTTTGGCGGCGCAGAAATAGAACATAGTAAAGACACTAGAAAGACGATTATAACAAGATTATAATTTTGCTTATTTCACTTTGCCATTCTATGCTCGTGCAGTAAAGAAGACACCATCAGAGTAGACATACAATTTACAAAAAATTACAAAGGTTGGACTAGGTAACTGATATCAGTAAGGTAAAGGGAAGAGTGGAATCTGGATTTGCAGGAGATTGAAACGAAAGCTTTCTCAATTTCTTCTTTGGCTAAATTCACTCTACTTTTCAGTCAAGGGTTTAAACCAGGGGTAGTCAAACTGCGGCCCTCCAGATGTCCATGGACTACAATTCCCAGAAGCCCCTGCCAGCATTCGCATTCGCTGGCAGGGGCTCCTGGGAATTGTAGTCCATGGACATCTGGAGGGCCGCAGTTTGACTACCCCTGGTTTAAACTCTCATACAGATAATAAAACACACACACATTTGACTTTTCAGTTAGGAATTTAAATTTAAAATCTACAGGAAACATTCACGACTTTTATTGAACACAACTATCAGACTGAAGAGAGGCATCAATGATAAATAAATAGTAAATCAAGAAATGGGTCAAAAAAACTCTCTGTAATAAAGGGACTGTGGTATATCACTTGACAAGAATTTATAACAGAAGCAAAGATTCTAAATGTGACGTTTAAGGAATAGAGAATAAGCGATTCTCATTCATATGTTTAAACAAAAGAGTACAGCCCTACTAGACAAAGGCTGGTTTTGGTGTCTTGATTTATTCTTCAGTGATCTTATGGTGCTTTCATGGTATTCCCCCCCCCCCAATTGAGACGGGGCTCTTTCAGGATGTTGAGATTCACAGACATTTCACATTCTGGCATTAAAGTTATTCACTCATTTTCTACATATCAGTCATCCGCTCACGGAAAAAGGATCTTTCTTTAATGAAGCAGGAACATTGCATGCCTTTCAAATCTTTCACAGTTCTGTGATTCTACGATAGAAACTGACAGGATGTTTTCAACTCGCACACAAAAAACTGCACTGAATTCATTCTTCATTATTTTGCTCCCCCAAAAATTGGAGGGTCAAACAATTATTGCTTATTGATCAAAATCAAGCCTGAATTCCCTCTCCAGAAGCTAAAATGGCTCTACTGATGTACTTTGGTCACATCATCAGTAGACGAGATTCACTGGAAAAGATCATGATGGTAGGAAAATTTGAAGGCAACAGGAAAAGAAGAAGACCCAGCACATGACAGATAGACTCGCTCAGTTTGCAACACCTGAGCAAGGTTGTTAAAAATAGGACAGTTGGGAGTTGATCAAGTCATAGGGTGGCCATAAGTCAGAAACAGCTAAGTGACATGCATCTCTCTCTCTCTCTCACTCAATGAATAATAAAATGTCTGGTTTGACTTTAGATCAGTGGTTCTCCACCTTCCTAATGCCGCAAGCCTTTAATACAGTTCCTCATATTGTGATAACCCCCAACCATAAAATTATGCAAGAGTTCTTTCACAGAAATTTAACCGAAACTGACCAATGGCGTGAAGATCCATTGTTCATGATTGTTTACAAATTGGGTTTTTTCCGGGGTTTCTCAGTTCAGTTCTACCTTTAGTCCCATCATGCCAATCTCGCTCTTTTTCGCCTGCAGGGGGAGCAGCAACAGTGGTGCCCCCCCCCCAGCCAACATGCTCAACTTGCCACGAACCCTGTGGAAGGGTCATTCGACTTCCAAAGGAGTCCCAACCCCCAAGTTGAGAACCACTGCTTTAGTTTTTAACTAACATCCATTTTTAACTAACATCCGTTTTTAACCTTTAACCGACCAGAGTGGATGCCTGTACCTCCAAGCAACCAACATGCCCTGATTTTAACACAACTATCTGCACCCACCTGTACAGTTGCCAAGCTGTTTGTAAGTCAGAACCGCCGTGAGCCAAAGCCACAGAGAAAGCATTAAGTGAGTTATCGCTTGCAAGTTTGCATATCATTTTTTTACTTCAGTAATACCACTTGTGATGTACTTGCATATAAATGTCAAATATAATAGCATTTAATGGGGATATAAAACAGAAAGGAGAAACCTAATTGCACAAGATTTGTATTGGAGCTGCCTGCACTGCACTCCGCAATTCATACACTAGCAGCAAAGCCCTGCATTTTAACACAGCACCCCTTTTTCCATTAGGCATTCTTTTGCTCACAGAGTTCACTTAGACTGCTTGCTACACTGACAGAAGCTTCTCATGCCTACAAGATACGGTTGTGTCAGCTGTGCTTCAAGGCTTGCTGCAGAACACCTGCAGTGCTGGAAAAATAATCATGCTGTTGAAAAGAGTTTTCCCTCCAGGGTTAGAATGGTCCTGGGCTAGAGTTGGCATCTTTGTACGAATGGTAAAAGTGGCCATTTCTACCACAAAGGATGCATAGGGAATTCTTAATGTGCTCCGCTCTCCTGCAGTCGTCTTGGCCCCACCACAGTACACAGAAAAATAAAATAATTTAAGCGCTTTAAAGAGGGTGGGAGGGAATTCAGGGCCACAAACTTCAGAGAAGCTAAATGTTCCGCAGTCCGCAGCCAAATTATGACACAGGGCTCCACGAGCTAGTCACCGAAGATCATTTTGTAGATAATTTGTGTTGGCTTGCAACTAAATGCCTTAACTACCATATTATCTTGACGGCAGTGATTGTTGTAATTTAGAGACACATCTTTATAAGAACGCAGAGGGTGGGCGTTTACAGAAGATCCCTGCTGGCTAGGAGGGAGGAAGCACTAGCAGTAGTGCTTAGAGAACACTTACGAAAGCTAGGATAATACAGTGCTTGGCGATACATGACAGAAAATACTGTGTGCATGGCTACAAATGAACTTATAATTATTAATACAAAAGCAGTCTGCATTTGCATTGTCAACTTATTGCTCGAAGTATCAAAAAGTAGAACTCATGGTGTTTAACATCAGCTATGAGTGTGGTTACTCCTACGTACAGGAGCGTCATAGTTGTGAACCTGCCACTTTTCTTTCTGTGAAGACTCCCAGGCGTTTTGTAAGCCACGTGGTAACAAGAAGTTTAACAGGGACAGCTTTTAGGGTGGCCAAGAGCTACACGGTATACTGAATTTTAATTTGCACCTGCTATAAGCTGTACCAGGGTAAAAGGCAAAAAGCCCCTGGACAAAACCCTAGTTTCATTTTTCCTAAATCCCCTTCTTCCCTTCAAAGCACTTGTGTTTTCTGCAGTGCATATTTTGCATTGAACTAATGTGTGGCAGCAGCAAAATCACTGGTGACCTTTGACTAAATCTGGGATTTCCACCCTTATCTTCCACTGCCAGCCACTGCTGCTGAATTCAACAGATGACATAAAAATCCCACCTTCAACATCAGGTCTCTACGGACTCAACAGCTTTTCACCTATGGTGCATTTCATTTAACCTGAGTGAATTTGCTGACGCAATTATACTCAACCACAAAACTGGAAGACTGTTAAAAATGGATGTTAGTTAAAAATGGATGTTAGTTAAAAACACTGTATCCATCTCAATAAACACAAAAAAACACACATCTAGATAAAGAGATACTGTTGAAGGCAACTGATCCGAAAAGGACAAGGACAATTAATATTTAAAAGTTTGCTATTCTAAATTTTACTCCATCTACCTTGCATTAGCATTAGCAAGCATTAGTCAAATCCTTAGAGCTTTTGTACCCAGGAAAATGCCGTGCGAATCCTTTTCAAAATGTGCTGTGCGCAGGTGTAAAGCAGCAGCCCCAGTAAAGGGTAAAAGGGAACTGAATCCATCCTAGAGAAGAGAAAGAGAATATAGCTTTGCCTAGCTCAACTCAAATATAGCTTTGGGTAGCTAGCAGAAGGAGAAAGAGATTGTTATTTAAACCATATAATTATTTGATAGAGCACCGATGTAATAGACTTTAAAGGGAATTATTAAAGGCAATTCAACTTAGAGGAGTTTCCGTCCCTATGCAATGCTCCATTTCCCCTGAGATTCCACTGAATTGTGTTATTCATAACTCCAGCAATTGAGACTCAATAAGATTGACTCAGGGGGATTCCAGCCTATTTGATTGTTTTAATGGAAGAAAGCGGTATGATACCTCTCATGTTTGGCTGTTTTGGGAAGCTACAACACTTCTTCAGTACAACCACAGTTTCACATTAAATAAGGCAGTTCTTTGGACAGATGTCAAGGGATACATGTACCAGCGCCCTGGATGCTCTCTCCTGTACCGCCAAGAAAAAGTTACCGAGGGCATAACTATATTTCACCACATTAATCCCTCAGGAGTTTGTTGCAGACCTGCCAGTGAGGGGGGTGAGTGGGAATAATAAATAATAATAATTTATTATTATTATTTAATTTGTTACCCACCACTCCCAAACAGGCTCATGGTGGTTTACAGAAAGTCCGGTTAAAAAACCCCATTAAAACCCCATTAAAATGGACTATTATTATTATTATTATTATTATTATTTCGATTTATTTCCCGCCACTCCCAAATGGCTCGCGGCGGGTTACAATGTCTTAAAAAACCCATTAAAACTCCCATTAAAAGACTTTAAAATGTCACAACATGGCAGCACAATAATAAGATCCCCTTCCTACCCCCATTCCTAAAAAAGGGGGGGGGGTGGAGGAGAAGGAGGTCAATAATGTTCAAGAAGCCCGGGGGAGAGCAGTCGATGTACCCCGGCAGCCCCAGCCTCAACCATAGACCTGGCGGAAGAACTCCGTCTTGCAGGCCCTGCGGAACGTTAAAGGGTCCCGCAGGGCCCGCAGCTCACCCGGGAGCTCATTCCACCAGGTGGGGGCCAGGACCGAAAAGGCCCTGGCCCTGGTCGAGGCTAGGCGTGCTTCCCTAGGGCCGGGAACGACCAGAAGATTCTCACTCGCAGAGCGCAGAGCCCTGCGGGGGGCATAGGGCACTAGGCGGTCCCTCAGGTATGTGGGTCCCAGCCCGCGTAAAGCCTTAAAGGTTAGAACCAGAACCTTGAACCGGATCCGGACAGCAATTGGTAACCAGTGCAGCTGCCTCAGCACAGGCTGGATGTGGGCCCTCCAAGGTGTGCCGGTGAGGACCCTAGCGGCTGCATTTTGTACCAGCTGGAGTTTCCGGATCAGAGACAGGGATAGGCCCACGTAGAGCGAGTTACAGAAATCTAATCTGGAGGTGACCGTTGCATGGATCACAGTGGCCAGGTGTTCGGGGGACAGGTAGGGCGCTAGTAGCCGGGCTTGGCGAAGATGGAAAAATGCCTGGCCGGCTACTTTCCTGACCTGCGCCTCCATAGTCAGGGAGGCATCAATGGTCACACCCAAGTTTCTGGCCTGGGACGCGATGGTAAGATGCGCCCCTGCCAGGGTGGGTAAATGCGCTTCCTGTTCCCGCCCCCTACTTCCCAGCCACAGGACCTCCGTCTTGGAGAGGTTGAGTTTCAGGCGACTCTGCTCAAACCATTCTGTCACTGCTTCCAAACATCTGGCGAATGGTTCCGGGGGGGAGTCTGGGTGGCCGTCCATGAGGAGATAGAGCTGGGTGTCATCAGCGTACTGATGGCAGCCCAACCCAAAACTCCGTACCAGCTGGGCCAGAGGGCGCATGAAGATGTTAAATAGTGTGGGGGAGAGAACCGCGCCCTGTGGGACCCCACAAGGGAGTCCATAAGGGATAAGTAACAATACAATAAAACCAGCAGACCACAACATGGTGGAAAACCCCCCAACCTCTACCCCTAACTCTAGAGGGAGGAGAAAGCTGAGACAAGAAATAATAGTTGGAGTTTGACATCAGGGGGGCCCATTGATCTTCACCCACTGCCCCAGCTTCAGCCGTAGACCTGGCAAAAGAGCTCCATTTTACAGGCCCTGCTGAATGCTGAAAGGTCTTGCTGGGCGCGAAGCTCACCCGGGAGCTCATTCCACCAGGTCAAAAAGGCCCTGGCCCTGGTTGAGGCCAGGCATGCTTCTCTGGGGCTGATAATGACCAGTACATTCTTACCTGCAGAGCGTAAAGCCCTGTGGGGGGCATAGGGTGATAGGCGGTCCCTCAGGTACGTGGGTCCCAACCCGTGTAAGGCCTTAAAGGTTAAAACCAAAACCTTGAAGTTGGATCCGGACCATAACTGGCAACCAATTGACAAAATCATCAATAGTCATCAACAGTCACATTCTTCAACACCAGACTTTCTCAGCATCTTCAATCAAAACAATTTTGGGAGAATCACTGAAATTAAAGGACTTTGGTCTTTCACTTTGCAACACACTTCTAATTTCTGCATCTAAATCTTGTAGAACTTGGAATGTTTTCAATCATCAACAATGCAGGAATGACTTTGTAAAACTATAGTGCCTGTGGTGATGGTATACATTGGATTCCAAATATTCTGGTCTCCTTTTTTAGTGTAGTGGTCTAATTCTGGGTAGGTGCTATCAAGAAGCATGCTGAGAAATTAAATCAGCATGTCAGGCTGGTCGGCTTTTGCCAATGTCACAGGGGTCACTCAGCTCAGCAAACTGGCAGTACATGGCAGCAGCATGAGAAGGCACATTCAGGGACCGGCTACCACTGCCAATCAAGTATCTGAGTCAAGAGGCCCCTAGAGCAGGGGTAGTCAACCTGTGGTCCTCCAGAGGTTCATGGACTCCAATTCCCATGAGCCCCTGCCTGCATTTGCTGGCAGGGGCTCATGGGAATTGGAGTCCATGAACCTCTGGAAGACCATGGGTTGACTACCCCTGCCCTAGAACATGAGTTGCTAGGTCTCCGTTCTATTTGCCTCTGGCTGCTAGTGGCTAACCAGGAAATTTCCCTGTAAGTTAAATGGCCAGTCCAACCCTGATTGCTGATATTCCTTCACAAGACCCTCCTTAAGGGGTTGGTTGCCTTAGGATCTTGCAATGGGAACAGAAGAGAGGAATGAAAAGAGGGACGAACTCAACGCAAGCAAATGCAGTCAAAGTCTGCTTTTATTTCATTGTGGTTGCAGAAATCAAATATTTAAGAAGCTGGACTCTCCCTGCTTTCGCTTCACTCAACTGTGGTCATTTCAGCAACCAAAGCTTATTTTTTTTCTCCCTACTTTAAATCTTATCAATGGCATCTCTCAGCTTTGTCAATGAGGGGGGAGAAACATTGGCTCAAAGCTTTTTAGTAGTTGCCTCTGGAAGAGGTTGGGGAGGAGGCTGCAAAACAGAGAGCTTTGAAACAGCCTGGGCCTGGGAAAAGGGAAAATCCCTTGATGTTGGGGGGCACATGGCATTTTTACTCTGATTTTAAATTGGTTTTTAATTTTTTTGGCTATATCTAATTGTTTTGTTGTCTCCCACCTTCTGTCGATGCTCACAAGGGAACAAGGTACATAAACATTTTAAAAATTATTTAATTTTTTAATTTAATTAAATTATCACTAATGCATAGAATTGCAAAGTTCTGGTTGGAAAAATAATAGTCAGCCATTCTCAGTGGGGGTCATATGGACCCCTGGGGGGCTCTGACACATCTGAAGGGGGCCAGAGATGAAAAAATGAGAGAAGGGGAGCCCAAAGGATTTATAAATGAATCAATTAAATATCCTTTTTGTCATGTATGATATCATTCATTGCTAGAAAGTTTGACCTTTGTCAAGGGAAAGAAAAAGAAATCATGGGATCCATTCCTTAGTAAGTGCTTGAATTAGGGCATTCAAGGGGAAAATGAACACACAGGCTTCTCTTGGTCAAATGTTCTAGAAATCTGTCTTGAGTATATAGAAGACAATGTATATTGAGTGTTCTTAGCTCATCTTAGCTTAGGCCTTTTTTAGCTTAACTCATTGCACAAGCACCCAACCTACTTCTGAGGACCCTAGAACCTTGGAAGAACTCTTTAAAGGGCCATGGCCAAAAGAAGATTGAGAATGGGTGGTCTATGTCACACAGCACAGCAAAAACACAATCTGGCAGGTCACAGCTATAACCAGGAGAGAATATGGAGCTTTTCGGGGTGTGTAAAGTTTTCAAGAATAAAAAATCCTGTTGCAGAAACAAGTCTTCCAGAGAGACTGTAGCCTCTCAAAATCTTTCACCCTAAAACCTTTGTCGGTCTCTCAGGTGCTAAAACAGCAAAAGACTTTTTCTCTGAAAGTGGGGATGAAATTGAAAAGTAGCAGTGAATTGATACAGTCCTGAAAATGTGA
Organism: Paroedura picta; assembly: GCF_049243985.1. NCBI lineage: Eukaryota > Metazoa > Chordata > Lepidosauria > Squamata > Gekkonidae > Paroedura > Paroedura picta. The sequence continues at coordinate 6,092,368 of NC_135379.1, read as the reverse complement.
ATAAGAACACTCTATAATTCAACGCCCTCACCCTACCCTACCACTGTCTAAGCAGGAATTTAACAGCTACCTTCATTCTACTCGGTTCAGTCAACTGGGAAAAGTAATTATTTTTGATCGATGAATAAACCATCATTAGGTATTCTTCCCCCATACAGTTAAAAGTTGGGACATTAGACTGTGACTAGGCTCATAAATTGCCACGGCACAACTGCAGAACTGAATGACATATTCAAAGTGGGTAGCTTCATTATGCTTTAAAACCGATCAGTTTGTGACATTGTGTTAAAACCCATCTCCTTTCTTTAAATAGGGAACCACTCAGAAAAAGAAATCCAACCGGAAGTAAAGTAGCTATTCTGTGCAGTTATCCAGCCTAAGACCCAAACTACCTGTTATATTTAATGAGATGAGATTACTAATGGGAACTTGCAGCTATACGGTGACTGTGGGGCTGCCGGCTCCAGTTGAAAAATTCTTGGAAGGTTGAGAGGAAAAGGAGAAGGAGGAGGAGTAAAAGGAGAATAAGAGTTGTTTCTTTATACCCTGCTTTCCACTGCCCAAAGGAGTCTCAAAGCGGCTTACAATCACTTCCCCTTCCCCTCTCCATAACAAACACCCTGTGAGGTAGGTGGGGCTAAGAGAAACTGCTCTGCGAGCGCAGAACTGTCAGGGCTGTGGTGAGCCCAAGGTTATCCAGTTGGTTGCATGTGGAGGAGGAGCAGGGAATCAAACCTGGTTCTCCAGATTACAGTCCACTTCTCTTTAACCACCACACTGGAGTGAGGAGGGGAAGGTTTTCTACTGCCTACAATTTTTCCCTAACAGAATACTATGGGCCATCTGTAGTAGATGGTCCATCAAGGTCTTCTTTTCTACCTGGGAGGAGCTAAAGATGCGATGGACTAGAGGCAGTATAAGGCATCTTCATGTACTCTTTTGATTACAAAACCGGTGACACATTAAGCCAGCCTTTCTGAACTTCTTTTTACCATTGAAAACCCCCTGAAACATTCTTCAGGCTTCGAGAAACCCCAGAAGTGGTGGGATTGGGCAGAATATGGTTGGGAAGCAGAGCTGTGGACATGCCCACTTGGGGCCTCTCCTCTGCCACCCTCTGCAGGCCCATCACAGGCAGGGGGGGCAGGTTGACATGACTATATATGGTCATATCACCTGATAAAAGTTTAACAAATTTTTTAAATATATTAAAACTCCTGCCCATTTGGAAAACCCTTGCAGGACTATCAAGAAACCCCGGGGTTTCATGAAACCCTTGTTGAGAAAGTCTGTATTAATATTGTAAAGGTAAAGGTATCCTCTGTGCAAGCACTGGGTCATGTCTGACCCTTGGGGTGACGCCCTCCAGCGTTTTCATGGCAGACTCAATATGGGGTGGTTTGCCAGTGCCTTCCCCAGTCATTACCATTTACCCCCCAGCAGCAAGCTGGGTACTCATTTTACCGACCTCGGAAGGATGGAAGGCTGAGTCAACCTTGAGCTGGGTGCTGGGATCGAACTCCCAGCCTCATGGGCAGAGCTTCAGACTGCATGTCACTGCCTTACCACTCTGCGCCACAAGAGGCTCATATTAATATCTTAGAAAGCTACAAAAGATGGCTGTTACATATAGTAGACAGTAGTATAAATGTAACGCACAGAAGATTAAGCAAGAGAGCTCAGGAGTACCTTAAATATGGATGAAATTAACTTAAAAACCCAAATTTTATGAGTCAGAGCTCACTTGGAGTTCAGAGCGGTCATCCAAATCATCAGAAAATGTTGGGGAGGGGTCAGAATGGCTGAACACTGTGCAAATGCCAGGCTGTCAATTCCATGTTGGGAAATCCCTGGAGATGGGGGGGGGCAGTGCCAAGGGAGGGCAGAGTTCAGAGAGAGATCTCAGAAGGGATGTGATGCCCTGCAGCTGACTCTCTGAAGCAGTAATTTTCTCTAGGATAACTAATGGGTGTAGTTCAGGGATCATTCTTCCAGGCGAACTTGTAGGCCTCACCAGGAGGCTGGCAGCCCTATGCAATGCAAGTATTGATCAAGGCAGCACAGGAGATAATTCTGAAGCCCTGCTGTGCTGCCACTACCATGCTGAGTATCACAGATTCTCATGTGTACAGATTGCGGCCCACATTTTCATTCCCCTGTTGAGATACATTTGCAATATTTATTTGGGAACAAAGCTATGGCATTTGTACTTTCACATTTCATAAATAGACCAAATAGTACAGTTCTTTTTGCTAACAAAGTTCGAAGGATGCGTTTAATGATCTTATTTTGATAGTCTTGATTTGACAAGAACTACTTCGTATATTTCAGTTTTTTCCCCCAAATGTCTTCTCCCCAAGCTACTTTTGCGTCTATGAGTTCAAAATTGTGGAAATCATTACATATTTACATGCCTATAAGAATGTAGCAAGGTATACAAGTTGTCCTGTTAGCACACTTAACCGGAAGAAGGAGGGATGCAAGTCTAATATAATCTACTATATACAATAGAACAGGGGTAGTTAAACTGCGGCCCTGCAGACGTCCATGGACTACAATTCCCAGGAGCCCCCTGCCAGCATTCACTGGCAGGGGGCTCCTGGGAATTGTAGTCCATGGACGTCTGCAGGGCCGCAGTTTGACTACCCCTGCAATAGAATAACAAAATGTGTGGATTCCTTAATTGCAGTTTACACCAGCCTAACATTAGAGGAGAGGAGGGATTTCAGATGTATTTTATTTATTTTTTATTTATTTAGATTTCTATACCGCCCATTTCTTTGCAGCTCTGGGCGGTTTACACAGATGTCAGCCAAAACCAGAATGATCTTCTACCTATATCAGTTTTAATACCTCTTTCAATTGGAAGCATTTTTGTATTTCCCTCGAACATGGCTGAATTAAGCTTCATCTTATCAATATCTCCATCAACAATCTAAATGCCACTGAGTGTGGAGCTTATAAAACGTTTCCTTCAGCTTTCCCTTCAGGTGTGGTAACGAATACATAGCAAATACCTGACACCATTCATCCATACAAATTTCCGCACTTCCTCAAAAACTGCTCACATCAATATTTCTAGGTAATATTTCATATTTCCACCAGTGAATGTAACATATACAGGCAAATAGTGCTCTTGTATGCCGTGAATGAACAACACTGAATATGTATGAAGTCTGTCCGCCCCCCTCCCAATGTTTTTAGCCAGCGTAATTTTTTAAACATCAGCATTCACTTATTAATCACCAGAACACGTTCTGCAAGAGTTACCAATGCAGAGACCAGCTTATGGGCAGCACACTAGACTTTGACAAAGCATTAAAGAAAGAGACCATTAGTCTCTCGGAGTTATAAATCTAGGATGTCCAATTTTCAAACCACTGACAAACTATCTCCATAAAAATGACTAAATTACTCAAACAGCAAACCCTCCGAAGGTCCACAAACGAGCAAGCTCCAAGCTTCCGAACCAAACAGCCCCCACTGCTGCAAAAGATAATCTCGTTTGATGATTTACTATGAAATCTGAAGCACGATTGTTATTTCCTGAGGTAAAGTGATGGCTCTACTCTGCAGGTTGCAGGGTTTATGGTGCAAACAATCAAGACGCCAGTCACTTTATCAGAGAACCATGTTCCCGGAAGATAGTTAATTCAATACTTTCTCTAGACTAGAGTATTCATGGACATTGTTAGCTACATTAAACATTAAACAAAACACACTTAAATATACATTACATTAAAAGTTAATAGATTAGAAGGATCTTTTGCTCATCCAAAGCTGCCACTTTCTCCAGGGGAACGGATCTCTGTATTCTGGAAACCAGGGGAAGTCATGGAGGACAGCAGGCCACAGCAACCCTACTCCCTATAATTTATTTCTAGATAGGAAGAAATCCTTAGATTACTTCCTTTTCTTTGCAGCTTTAGGGGTCCACATCTTTTTCTTCCTATTTTCTATTTATATTTTCTACAAAACTCAGTAACAGTTTTCCATCACAGGGGATTATTTTGCCATATATATGAGGATCATAGAATTGGAAGGTAACTACCAGGTTCATCTAGTCACAACTACACAGGAAATTCACAACTACAATTTACAGTCTTTATTCTTATAACCCACCATTCCTAGATGCTCAGGGCAGGGAACAACACAAGGTATCAGTAAAATATAAAATCACCTAATATAATGCAGTAAAACCTTTCATCATTCAGTTTGCCCCCAACTTGTCTACATTCTAAACTGGGGGGTGGGGAGCTCCTTGGAGGGGAGATATTCCCTAACTTTCCAGGTGTGAAACCAGTATTTCTTGGTGGTCCATTAGAGCAGGGGTAATCAACCTGTGGTCCTCCAGATGTTCGTGGACTACAGTTCCCATGAGTCCCTGCCAGCGTATGCGGGCAAGTGCTCATGGGAATTGCAGTCCATGAACATCTGGAGAACCACAGATTGACTACCCCTGCATTAGAGCCTCAACCCAAGTCCTGGTGGAACAGCTCTGGCTAGTATTTGAATGGGAGTTCTCCAAGAAATACAGGGACATGACATCACAAAGAGATATGTAATGCAAACCACCTGGCTTTGAAATCTTACAGAGTTGGCATAAGTCAGACATGACTTGTTGGGACTTTTGTGTCTGTACATGTGTATTTTGCTTCACCGCCTTTTTGATGGATTCATATTGTTGGATGGCCAATACTTTGTTTGACTGGAAGTTTTTTTCATTAGTGGTCAGGGACTTCTCTCAAAATTAAATAATCTTTAACATGACTGGGATATTTGGGGGGGTCTCCCTTCAATCTTTGCAATGTGAGAAGCTACAATAAGGACAGCATAAAGAGTTAGAAACTCTTTGAGTTTGAAAGTTTTGAATTAAGAGAGAAACACCAGAATTCTCAATAAGGATGTAGTCTTGTACTATCTTGGGGGTGGTGAAACTCTGAATCTTTGGAAGTCTCTGATCAGCATTCCAGCTCCAGCATTAAGCACAGAAGTTTGTAATGCTACATTCTATTTCTATATTTATAAATAATGAACATATTATAAAGTCAATGCTTTCTCATCCAAAGGAAAGCAAGCCCTGAAGTGCTTTCCTGGCTTTTCCCCACTCAGGGGAGTGGGGCACATGCAAAGTATGCTTTAAGGATTAATATACTTGAGAGTAACGTATTGTAAATTTTTAATACCTCCGCTTGCAACCAAGTTGCTCTTCTGTCTACAATCCTCCCTGTTTAAGGCTTAGCAGAACTTTCCGGTATGTTTTTCTGCTTGGATTTTGCATTCAGGGTTTTTATTGTTATTTCTGTTAACCACCATGAACATGATTCCTTTAAAAAATGATAATAATATGAACTTGTTTACTTTGTAGAACTTTCCTTTGATGAGGATCTGAGTGCTTTAAAACCATATGGAGTTATGTTTTGGAATAGATTTGCCTTTGCACTCAATCACATTTCCAACTATGACAGCAAACATAAGATAATTACAACCTTCATCTTCATTTTGTTTTAAATGCGCAGGATGATATACCAAGTAATTTCTCATGCATAGATCAATAAGGGTTTTACAATGCCATCCTATGCAGAGTTATACCATTCTAAATTGACTGAAGTTGATGGACTTAACTCTGTTTAGCATTGCACTGTTGATACCTTAAAACATTACATCTTGTGAAATGAACTAAATTAATCTTACTGGCAATCACAGGTTTATGGTATCTGTTTGTAGTAAACTGTTATGTATGCTAGGAAATTAGTTCAGAATTTTTCCAACTCCTTTCCACGCCTGAGAAACTTGAAAGCTAGGCCCAAGGGAAAGGAAAGATGGGCTATTTTTCTGCTTTAATTTCCCCACCCCCTGCATGAAGTCCTCCCACCCCACAAATCAGGGAGTTGCCTTTTCCAGCATCAAAAGGGGCTACAGGCCAGAGGGGAAACGTACTAAAGGTTGGTGTCCATCAGCACCATGGACAGAAAATGTTCTATATGCATCTGTCCCATGAGGAGCTCTCCAAGCTAACATCATCTCTGAGCAGTCACAGGGTGGCATATGGAACCTTTTTGTAATGTGTGAATTGGGTCTTGGTCTAAGAAAAACCAGAAGAATCCCTAGGCTGTATTTCTAAGAGAGTCCTATAAAAATCTCCTCCTCCTTCCCCTCCACCTTTCAAGTAACCAGTTTATTACATTCTTATATCAGCCTCTGACACAGGAAGGAAGAGATAAGGAGAGCCGGTGTTAATTCTTTCTTCAATAGCATCCAGAGCCCTGACATAAGAAGCATGCAATTCTTCAAAGCAGTTATACTTTTTGCAATTTCAAAATCCTATCCTCCTGATATATTCCTCCATCAAAGTGAAGTCTTGTCCTGTTCAGCGGCTACTATAAATACACACATGATCGCAAGCTTAAAATGAGCCACAGAAACCATTTGCCCTTGTAGTGTGAATTACCAGCCTTATCTAAATCACTTAAATAAATCTGCTTAAAGACATTGTAGTTCATTACCAATCCATCTAATCTCGTGTTTCTTCCTGACACACACACACAGCTCTCAGTCCTTTCAAGAACTAGAGGCCATCCCAGCCCCCATATAAGGCCTTGAGGTTTACAGTTTGCTCCCAAATGCTACAGAAGTGCAATGTGGGCTAGACTGTAAATTTCTTGTCAACACGCGTGTGCATTACATGCTGTCAAATTGCTTTTGACGTATGGTGACCTTATGAATGAATGACCTCCAAAATGTCTTATCACAGATAGCCTCGCTCAGGTCTTGAAAACTGATGGCATGTAACAGCATGCAATGTGACACTTATTTTATAAGTTTAGCTCTTTCCCTGCAACCAGTATCTGGTTCCCAGGGGAGCTAATGAAACAATTTGAAAACAACCAAATTGTTGGCAATATAACAATGAAGGTTTTCCTTCCATAACATAAAAGAGCAGAAAAACAAACTTCACAACAGCCTGAAATCTTGAAACACTATGAAAAACATGCACTTCCAAAAGTAAAAAGCACTGTCATGAAATTAAGCAAATCAACACTAAAGAAAATTCCCAACCACAGCATCTACCATCCTGTGGAACTCTCCCAAGATTGCAGAACAATATGGATCAAACCCCTTCAGAGCCCTGCCTAGGCATGCCATTTATATGTATGTAGTAAACACTGCAATAGAATGCAGTAACATACAATTAAATTCCAACCTCTCTCGTTGTCGACTTGAGAATCCAGGGGAAAGGGGTGAATGGCAATTTTTCTGCACCCACAAAACTCTGCACCCATGACCAGTATAACAGGCTAGAATCTCTAACTTGTTTTAATACATCCATTATTTAAAACAAAGGGCATGAATTGTTAATATTTCTCTACTACCTTTCACATAAATTCCTTGGAAATATCAATACTGTTTTAAGCCATCTGTTGGAGCAAGCTCTCTCTAGTGCTGAGTGTCAAACTTCAAGTAGAGAGGGACAAGGAGCTTTCATTCAAAACATAATTATTAGATTTTCATCCCACTTTTCAGCCAGAATCGCCTTGCAAAGCCACTTACAGGAATACTAAGGCAGCTGGAGTCCAATACGTAATAGTCAATTGAGGAGGAAATTCTGAACTGGACCCAGGCATGGTGGCAGATTGCCCTCCTTATCAATGCCAGCCAGTAGAGAAGAGATAGACTCTTATCTCCAGTCAATGGCATTTGAGGAGCTGCCACAGGGAAGGTGGGCCTGGATGGCCCAAACTATACATCTCAGTTTTTAAAGAGTTGGATCCAAGTTCTCCAGACCCAACTTGGGCTCCTCAAAGCCAAACACCAGCTGTGGGGAATGACTTTAAAAAAAAGGCAACCCCAAAACAACTCAGAATGCCACCATGGGGGGGGGAGGGTCCTGGCATCACCCCAACCTGTTTCCCCATGCCAAAATGGCACTAGGGAGTAATTTCCCTGTTTTTGCTGCTCCATGTGCACAGCGTCCTGTGGGTTTGGGTTCTAAACATGTAGTTTGACCCTAAGAGTATCTCAGCAACGGTATAAGATTGTATTTTGGTGTAGTGGTCTGAGGGTCAAGGTAGGATCCATGAGACCCAGGTTCGAATCCCCACCCCATTGTTAAACTCACTGGATGACCTTGGGCCAGTCACTCTCTTTCAGCCTAACCTACCACACAGGGTTACTGTGAAAATAACACAGCAGCTGCTGAACCAAGTGGAGTTGTGCTGGCCTTCAGGACAACAGCTAGAGTAAAGTCCAGTAGAACCTTAGGAGACAATAAGATTTTCAGGGCAGGAGCTTTCGAGAGTCAAAGCTCCCTTTGCACATACCCAATATCTGACAAAGGGTGAGTGATTCTCAAAATCTTATACCCTGACAATCTTGTTGGTGGCCTTAAATCTACCAGAACCAAATCATAGAATCCTAGAGTTGGAAGGGGCCATACAGGCCATCTAGTCCAACCCCCTGCTCAACGCAGGATCAGCCCTAAGCATCCTAAAGCATCCAAGAGAAGTGTGTATCCAACCTTTGCTTGAAGACTGCCAGTGATATGCCGCCTTGAGCTGCTTGGAGGAAAGAAAGGATAATGACGTGATAGATAAGTGTGAGAGATTGTCAAATTTTCTTCTCTGTTCATAAAGAAGGACTGAGAAGCACCTGTCGAAAGGTGTTCTGTAACTAGGACACATGACCTTGATATCACAAGACTGGGCTGTGTGATCTATTGACTGTCTTCTGACCAGGGAGCTATCCCGTTCCCGGTCTATGTATTGAACACTCGGAACTATTCTTCAAAGAAGGGTTTCCTGAAAGAAAAAGCCGACTTCAAAACACTGCTGCCTTCTGTATTGTGAATGACAAACAGGAGTCCTTTCTTGCTGTTCTAACCAAGGCCCCTCTTGCCCTAGCGTACTTAAAAGCTCAGGATGTGCCGCTTACCTGGTCTATGCCTGGAACCATTTCCTCTGCAAAGAAATCCTCCATGGCTGCCACAGCAATAGGGAAACTGCTGTAATTCTGCAGCAAGGTAGGGCAGTGAGAATCTTCAACTTAATAGCACATACGTAGAAATTACATAATACTTTAATTAATTACACAGGATTCAGCAATATTCCAAACAAGACAGCTGCTCCTTTACAATGCTCATTATCTTAACTCTGAGAAAGCGTGTTCAAGGGTTTCTTTCCTCCCTCTGTAGATGCCTGTCCTTTGGAGATCCACCCGCCCCCCACTACTTATGGCTCAAGATTCAGGAAGAGTTAGTTTACAACTGCTATAGTGGTCCAAGGGTAAAATCCAAAAATCAAGAATACAATCCCTGTAATGTCTTTAATTAAGAAGAAGAAGAAGAAGAGTTGGTTCTTATATGCCACTTTTCCCTACCCAAAGGAGGCTCAAAGCGGCTTAGAGTCGCCTTCCCTTTCCTCTCCCCACAACAGACACCCTGTGAGGTGGGCGAGGCTGAGAGAGCGCTGATATCACTGCTTGGTCAGAGCAGTTTTATCAGTGCCGTGGCGAGCCCAAGGTCACCCAGCTGGTTGCATGTAGGGGAGTGCAGATTCAAACCTGGCATGCCAGATTAGAAGTCCGCACTCCTAACCACTACACCAAACTGGCTGTCAAAATTAAGACAAACCAAGGGACAAATGACTGTGTTTCAGGTTCTCCAGAGTTCTTCAAGCTGTGTGTTACCAGAACAAAACACCAACTCTGGGGAGGGAGAGTCTATTTTCGCATGGTGTTAAGTCCTGGTCAAATCTGCGTTGTATGTTTGATATACATCAAATTGAAATAGAGCTGGCTTCAAGCTACATGGGATAAGAGGCAATAAACTGGTTGCATGCATAGAATAAACAGGGGCATTTGTTGAATGGGAGAAGCAACTGCCTCTGGCGCCAGACTTCTAACACAATATCTGAATTCTGCACAATTGGACTGTTTTGTACAAATAAGCAGTCCTCCAGCACTAGAGTTCATATTTCTCCAGAGGATTGCTTACATTAAGCTCGATTTCAATATATTAAGTGAAATTCTCCACGAAAAAACTCAACCGACCAGAGATTCTGGGAGCGGAGGAAGTATCTTATTTTGTAAAAAATAGAGAGAACAACACTAAATGACAAAGATAAACAAGCTGGTGCTTCCTTCCTCCGTCTTGTGTTTCTTTGCCTCCCCACCCATTCCCTTGGGTATTTTTTTGTTTGTTTGCTTTTCAAATAATGTGGTTGCTTCCCAACAAGCTCGTATCTTATCCATCCATCCATCCATCCATCCATCATATCACTCCCATTGATTGCCTCATGGCAGCTAACAAATTACAAAGTAAACTGACATTAAGTAAACAATACATAAACAGCAACAATAATAAAAGCCTAAAACAATCATGCTATTCCTTTTACAGAGCCAGACTACCATGACATGATATGCTGTGCAAGTTCTCCAGAAAAGAACTGTGCTGAATGGTTTTCCTTGGTTCTAACAAAAAAATTTGCAATCATTTTGCTTTTGCATTTTTCCACAGACCAATATGGCTACCAGCTTTAAAAAAAAAACAAATGACATTTGCGTCCAGCGGCACCTTTAAGACCAAGAAAATTTTATCCTGGTTATAGGCTTTCATGTGCACACACACTTCTTCGGATATATGACGTAAAAAATGGTTAACGCTATAAACGCTGCTGCTGAAATGCCACTTATATATATTTTATAGTGAAGTGTGCTCCTCCCCCAATCTAAAGCTGCAGATCAGGGCTACATTGGCACTCAAAAAGTCCCCCAATAAACTTGGGGCACTTCCCAGGTTTTGAAAAAAAAAATGAAATTAAAAAAAATACATTGGAGTAAATTTCCCCAAAATAAAAGCTCATACTCTGCACAAATGTAGAGTATGCACCTATCCCTGCATGGTCATTGCTTGGTTCTAGAGCAGGGGTAGTCAACCTGTGGTCCTCCAGATGTTCATGGACTACAATTCCCATGAGCCCCTGCCAGCAAATGCTGGCAGGGGTTCATGGGAATTGGAGTCCATGGACATCTGGAGGACCACAAGTTGACTACCCCTGCTCTAGAGGAGCCCAGGAAATAAGGTGGTTGAAGCAGAACCCAGGCAGAAATCCACACTTTTAGTCGTATCATTTGAAATGGAATGGGTGATGAGTTACTTTAGAAAAAAAGATTGTAAGATAATACGTGTGACAAAGGTATGCTGGAGAGACGCCATTCATCAGACTATAAGGTCCATCTGTGCCAAGATAAATTATTTACTAGGAAATAGAAAGGAGGGAGAGAAGTATTATACAGTCCATGTAAATATAGTCATTTGCTAAGGAAAAAAACAATGTTGCCACTTGCAAATTATTAATAGATATATATTTGCTATCCAAGCATCCAGTGAGTTTACTTGTAATGACACGACCTTAAAATAAAATTCCCCCTTCTCATAGGTGGTGCTCACCAACTTGCTCCTGGGGCTACCCAAAAAGCACATCCCTGCTAATAATTAGCATTTGGCATTAGGCAACATTTCCTTGCGTAAGCTGGCAAGGCCCGACATAGCGTACTGAGAAGGGCTAGGGAAATTTAATAAGTGGTTAGAACAAGGCTTGGCCTCCCCTATTAATTTTGCTCTTGTGAGCTTTAACGCCAGATCCTCCTGGGTGTTTCTTTATTTTTATTTTGGGTTTAAATATTTAATGGCACCTACAATAGACGGCAAGCTCTGCAGGCAGAATTGGAATAGACATGGGGAGGTTTCTTTGGTTTGGGAAACCGCTGTGGAGGCAAACTTCACCTTGGCAGTTCTCCATGCTTAATATTGAAAAGGTGCTGAGCTTTAGTCTCACTGGAATTATTGTTTACTCTTATCATGCCTCCAGCCCAGCTTTCTCCCAAGGAAACTGCAAGCCTGTTAGATAAATCAGCTGAGAAAGAATTGTTGGACAATGCTTACCCAGTGGGCTTCTTAACTATGTAGAGATTTGAACTCAGGTCTCTTTTGTCCAAAGTCCAAACCCTCTTCTATCCTCTGCTATGCCCAGGCTAAAAGATTCTCTGTACTGGAAAATTTATGAGAGTTCCACGGTGGTTATTCACCATTTTGCAGAACTATAACCTATAATTCACTATTTATTCACTGCATTTAATGTAATGAATTTCTGTTTGGAAATTTTTTCATTTTTGTATTTTTCTGGAATGACTTTATTTTGATTAAATTTAATAAACTTTAAAAAATGGCCAAAGTAATACTGAAATTTTTAGGGGGGGGGAAGTAAATCCAGTATAATTAATGTTATATACAAACTCAAAATTTTATGTGGACCCCCCCCCCAGTATACTTCCAATAAAATTAAAGACATTTCAGGATCTATTTTCTGTACAGTATTTAATTGGGGGAGGGGTTGATGGTTCTAAAAATGTTAATACATCAATTTTAGAACATCCGGAGTGCTGTGCCTGATCTATTGAGAATCACAGCAGATTGGCAATTAGTGTATTTCATCCACCTGGGTGAGAGCAGACCTATAAATAAGATTTTTAGCTTTCTTTTTATTTGACTTGCACACCCAATTTGGTGCATTTGTAATTTGGTTTTTTAAAGTCTGGATTACTATATATACTTGTGGTTGAATTCCTGGTTATGAATCAATCAAACAAGGATGTTCTCTCTCACATAATTCCTAGATCTGAGCTCCAGTGGGGAAAAATTACATACAACGTTGAAACTGTTGGGGTTGCCCTTATTGTATTGGCATTGCTATCCATTCATGGCTGCTAATTTTATGAACCAATGAACCTTTAGAAATGGAGAATGCTCAATGGAAAAAATACAAGAAAGGAAAATTTGCTACCCTACTTCATCAGAACTGAATCAAAGCATAAGTGTCAACATGACACATTATCATGATACCAAATTACGCAATAGGAACCAACCCTCAGTAAACTATACTTTCATGTTGCGTGCGCATGCACCCACGTAGAGTGAGAGCCTATGGCTAAACTTCTCATTCTCTATTTCTCTCACATAATCAATAGATACCATTGGTTAACCTGAGCCTGTTAACAGCCCCCCTCTCTCTATAAAGTCCCACCCACCAATGAGGTTACTAGCTGCATTTGAAGCTATACTTAGGATTGTAGCTTGCCAGGTGCCAGGTGAAGCTTCTAGCACTCTATGTGGCCCTGGAAGACCTAGGCACAATGATCCATGCAACAGTCACCTCTAGGATGGATTACAGCAACACACTCAACACACACATACCTTTGACCCTGACCCAGAAATTACAGCTGGTGCAAAATGCAGCCACACGGAGCCTTACAAGGACCCCAATGAAAGCCCATATACGACCTGCCCTCCAGCAGCTGCACTGGCTACAAGTGGAGTTCAAGATCGGGTTCAGGTTCTGGCATTGAGGTCCTAAGCCAGGGGTAGTCAAACTGCGGCCCTCCAGATGTCCATGGACTACAATTCCCAGAAGCCCCTGCCAGCATTCGCTGGAGGGCTGCAGTTTGACTACCCCTGTCCTAAGCGGTCTAGGCCCTGAATGCCTGAGGGACCGCCTCTGCCAATGTTCCCCATAGAGCACTGCTCTCCGCTAACACCAATTTATTAGTTATCCTTAACCCTAAATGCATTGACCTTTTCTTGGGTCCAACCTGACCGAATGAGTTGCCTGTTAAAATCTGGGCCCTGACGGAGCAGTCAAAGTTCCACAAGGCCTACAAAAAGCACTCTTCCACTAGGTTAAGGCCACGGAAATTATAGCTGCCTCCTTCCTTCTGCTTGATTTGCCCTCTTAGACCATCCCCAGTCTGGTTAGACCAGGAGAGGGGAGGGTATTTAAGAGGGTAGGCACAGGCTACTGGCTTTAACTCTATTATTACCACTGTAAAGCACCCCAAGTCCACTTTGCAGGCAGGGGTGGTATAGAAATAAAATAAAGCTATACTTGTAAACTAACAGTAGAAGGCAGTTCTAGCTCTAGCTCAATTTTCCAGACCAGAGAGTGACTACTGGTCTTGCTGGACAAGTCTTTCCTCTATCTACAACTCTGGTATCTATTTCGAATCCTAGTTAAGCCAGTGGACAAGGGGTGAGGGAGGCTAAAGTTAGGTTCGGAAGGGTGGATTGCTCAAATGTAGAGTACAAATTTGGCACATAGAAGGTCTTAAATTCAGACTGCAGTAACTCCAGTTTAAAATGATCTCAGACTGGGACCAGCCCTTACTGAGATGTGAGACAGACAAACTAAACTGTAATGGGCCAATGGTGTGTGCATGTTTGTTCAGGGAGGGAGGGAGAAACAAAGTTTTTGTTTGGAGGAAACCACAAACTACAGTTCATTTATCACCAAATGCAGACCTAGCTGTGAAAGACTCCAGCAAGGTTATTCTCGCATGTTATACTACCCATCTACAGTAAAGAAAATCAGCAATGTATGATCAGAAGCCGACATTTTACAAGTGATGTACATATCTGGGAATTTTGAAAAAGTGGAGCAATGTCGGCCAACTGAAATGCTTTCCCTCTGCTCAGCCTAAAAGCAACGGGGAAAAGGAAAAAATCTTTATCTCTGCTTTCTGGCACTCCTTATTGGTCTTTAAGGGACCGATATAAAAAATAATGGTTTATGATAACTAACATTATTTCCTTTGGTTCTTGTGACCAAACACTTTTGGTGGGTGAACATGGTATCCTTCAAAGATAAAAAAGAAAGAAACTAGCAGCCCTAAATCACAAGCTGAGGTCTGATTCTTTCTTTGATATCATCCTCTTATTTTATGTATGTGCAGTGTGTGAGCACCATGTGAAAGGGAGGTTGCCATAGCAATTACTCATTATTTTTCCATACCAGGCTAGCTAGTTTTCCCCCCTTTTTAAGTCCAACATATATTTTTCGTCCCTACGGAGACCTAATTTATCCTGTACACATACTTTCCTTCCTGACACTTCCTTTAAATATGCAGTGAACTGTGGAGTATCATAATCCTGACACACCAAACAAAATATCCATCTTAATTTTGGAATGCAGCTCCCAGCCCAATATCAAGGGGGGGGGGAATCACTATCTGATATGCATCTGGATTCTTTTTGGTTAAAGGCGTAGTTACAAAAACAACTGAGTTCATTAAACCAGGGGTAGTCGACCTGTGGTCCTCCAGATGTTTATGGACTACAATTCCCATGAGCCCCTGCCAGAAAATTGTAGTCCATGGGCATCTAGAGGACCACAGGTTGACTACCTCTGCTTTAAACTACCACGATGCTTCAGACCTAAAACACAAAACAAACTCCACATAAAGGCCTGAATTACAAATCTGTGATTTCCTCAGAAAAGCAAGTCATTTGTGGCTGTAATATATATGTGGCACGATGGTTAGGGCATCTAACAAGCACTAGGAGACCCATGTTCTAATCCAGGAGTAGTCAAACTGCGGCCCTCCAGATGTCCATGGACTACAATTCCCAGGAGCCCCTGCCAGCGTTCGCTGGCAGGGGGCTCCTGGGAATTGTAGTCCATGGACATCTGGAGGGCCGCAGTTTGACTACCCCTAATCATTCTAATTCTAAACATTCATAAAGTTTACTCAGTGACCTTGGACACATCTCAGGCTTCATTTTGGCCAAGTCTCTCAGCCTGGCCTGCCTGGTCTATTGTATAGAGTAGAATTGATAACTACATATACTAAACTAAAATCATTGGATGAATCATAGAGTTGGAAGGGACCTCCAGTGTCATCTAGTCCAACCTCCTACACAACAATGAAACTCACAGCCAGTTTGGTGTAGTGGTTAGAAGTGTGGACTTCTAATCTGGCATGCCGGGTTCGATTCTGCGCTCCCCCACATGCAACCAGCTGGGTGACCTTGGGCTTGCCATGGCACTGATAAAACTGTTCTGACCGAGCAGTGATTTCAGGGCTCTCTCAGCCTCACCCACCCCACAGGGGGTCTGTTGTGGGGAGAGGAATGGGAAGGCGACTGTAAGCCGCTTTGAGCCTCCTTCGGGTAGGGAAAAGCGGCATATAAGAACCAACTCTTCTTCCTCTTCTTCTTCTACCTGCCTACCCACAGTGGCCCCAATTTCATGCCCCAAGTGATCCCCACATCAAAAATCTCCAGAATCCAGCCTGGCCTGGAGGGAATTCACCTACCGTCCCACGGTGGCCACCAGCAATTCCCTGGGATTCAAGGAAGGACCACAGGAGACAAACACTGACACGTCCCTTCCTGCCCAACCACGCACAATCTGCCAAAGTTCATAAAATCAGCATTTCTGTCTAGAGTTTTTGCCTCTGGTTAAAAACCTCCAACGAAGGAGAAACAGGCAATGCCAAACCCTCGCTGAATACCTCTTGCCGTGAAAACCCCACAAGGAGTTGCCGTAAGTTAGCCGTGACTTTACAGCAAAAATACAATAACAATAAAACGCAATATGGAAAAGTCCACAAGTTTGGTTCGCAACCTTTGCATTCAAATCCTATGGGATGTCGGTCTTTTTGCCCGTGGCCTTTAGCCGTGAGACACGTGGCTGTTCTGAAAACATTCATGTCCATTCCTGCTGTCCACTGGAAACATCCACTAACACTGCCAGTTTCCCTGGCCTAATGTATAAGCAGCAGCCGAAGAAACAGCACTGCAACATCACACACTTGACAACACCACAGAAGAGAGGAAGACGAGAACGCACGGCTTTTATTTCCAGGGGAAGATGCGGCTCTCCTGTTAACACCCCATTCCTTTTGACCTTATTCATGAACACATTTAACTCAAGCGTAGGAGTTTGCTGCATCACGCTTCAACCCCCATCTTCTAAAACGAGGAGTAGGACTTTCTTCATAGTCCTTTTTAAAGACGAGGTTTTTTAGTAGGGATGGGCACAAACCAGTTCAAGAGCCAAAATTCAGCACCAGCTTGGCCTAGTTCATAGCCCCCAAACAGCGACTTCCCCCAAACATTTACTGGACTTTTGTTGGGTTCATCTGCTTGAGCGATCTAAATCTAAGAAGGGTGGGACTGCCCATCAGCCATTCGGAGTCAATGTCTGTGAGCAATTAAACACACCCATTTCTCCCCCACCCCACTTCAAAACAGGGGGAAGCAAAATGGATGAGTTAAATGGCTGCTTATCATTTAACCCTTCCAGGGTGACCCTCCCCTATCTCCTAGCCATGAGAAAGGGTGTCCAAACTGTTTGGTTTGCAGGAATTCTGGCTCGGTTTTTTGGGGGGAGGGTACTGAGAACCAAACCAGATTTTTTAAAGCTGGTCTCCATCCCAAATTTTTAGAATAATCTTTTTTGGCTAAAAACATGAGCAGTTCCTTCTGGTATTTACCGAGTGTATTTGTATTGACTAGTTATTGCTACCATGTGTATTGCCACTGTATGACCGTTTATGCACTGGAGGCTTTTATGACAGGCTGCAGGCTGGAGTTTTATTCGTGGCAGGTGGCCCCACCTCCTCCTGCACCCACACGGGGGAGCATTTGGCCCGGTGCGCCTCATCCGCTCCTGCAGGGGAACTGGGGCAGTGAAGTTCCCAGTGCGTAAATGGTCCCAGTGTGCAATAGAAGCAATTCATTTTAAAGCAAAAACAAACAAGGGGAAACATGAACAAAACACTTTATCCCACCGACACTAAGCACATTTAAGACCCATCGATTTCAATCTATTAAAATCAACAGGAGACAAATAGGCTTGCTGTACTCTGCCCATCAAACCTATCTATTAGATTAGATCGCTAACCGGAGCCTATATGTCACCTTCAGACCCCCTGTTTAGAGATGATTCTGTGGAATGAATTAAGGCGAGTTCACAATTGATCCCGTTGAAGGCAATGGCAAAAGCTTTTGGACCCGAGTACAAAGCTCTGTCACAAACTGGCATGAATGTTGTTTATTCCTGGATTTATGCAATCCCCTCCCCTCTTTCCTTGTGGGACGAGCATGATTGAAGACTTCCTGAGGAACGACTAAAAACAATCAATATCGCCAATGTTTATCCTAATTCTGGTGTGTGTGAGAGAAGGTAATTCCACACACATATACTTCCAATACTTCCAATACTTTGACCACCTCATGAGAAGGAAGGACTCCCTGGAGAAGAGCCTAATGCTGGGAGCGATTGAGGGCAAAAGAAGAAGGGGACGACAGAGAATGAGGTGGCTGGATGGAGTCACTGAAGCAGTAGGTGCAAACTTAAATGGACTCCGGGGAATGGTAGAGGACAGGAAGGCCTGGAGGATCATTGTCCATGGGGTCGCGATGGGTCGGACACGACTTCGCACATAACAACAACAACAAAATACTTCCAATGTGCTTTTGCAGCTGGATCTTCCTGTGCAATATAGGAAAATCCACTTCTAAAGTGCACTGAACTTGCATTATCCAACAAGTGCAAAATGAGCCCAGGAAATGTGTTTGGCCAAGCATGCACAGCGTTAACACACTGATCAATACCCATCCTTCTTGGCCATCTCTGCTGTTTAAAACCTGTGCTAGGAAAATTTGATCAGATGGCCAGCCTGATCACATTTTTTTTTTGTTTACCCAAAGGGGACCCCACTTCTGCCACCTGGGAGACCGTCGTTTGCCCTGCTCTGTAGCTGCAACCACACTCACCTGTTCAGGTAAATCAGTTTCAGATCACCATAGAGTATGGGGAATGACTCACTGAGAAGAGAAGCATAGGGTTTCCTCTACTCTAGGCAGAGCCTGGAAATCTCCCAGGTAGGATGAGTTGATTTTTTCACTGCCAGAGCTTGTTATCCATGTTTAATGTTAATTTTAAAAAATGTTTTCATTGATGTGGGGGTTTATTTTGTAACCCACAATGAGACGTTTTATGAGAGCAGCAGGTAAGAATTCAAATTAACAATACCAATAACAATAAATCGATACTGAGATAGAATGACGAGACGCTTGATGACCAGTTATTTGATGTGACAGATTACTGAATGGAGATTTAAATGGATCAAAACTCTGGGGTTGTATTAAGAAGAAGCTGCGTTAAGAATAGCTAGATGAGACTAAGAAAACTAGTAAGCCGATGGCCACTTCTTCCATCAGATGATGATGATGCAGGAATTAAATGCAAGCAACCTCAAAACCTGCTTTTAATATCTTCAAAGTATTAGAAGCTTACAGTATCCAAAAAGGAAGGATCCTTTCGAAAATAAAGGATTAAAAAAAAAATTCCGTCCAGTCATTCCTCCCTCAGTCACAGTAACAATTTCTGCACAGTGAATTCTGCCCTCTGCTGTCTAAAAACAATTAATGCCATATCTGTTTAAATCTGCAGTGATGTACCATAGATTTGCATTTAGATTGCAACATAGAAAACAGCTATTTAGAATGCTTTTATTTTTTTTATTTTTTGCTTTTTATATTCCAATCTGAAGACAATCAGGCATAAAAAATAAGATTAATCTCTTCCAGACAATTTTTAGTTTTCTTATACAAAACTGATGCACACATGGCTGGGATTTTTTTTTAATGTATAAAATTATGCATTTCAAATTAATCTATCTTATTTTTCACAAAGTGACCTCATACTCCCCTACTTGATTTTCCACAAACATCACATGGAGCACAGAAGCTTCCTTGAAAGCAGAAAATATGAAAGGAAGGAAATGAAAAAGCAAGATGATTTCTTAATATCTTTTCCTAACTCCCTGAAAGTTGCTTCTCTCTTTTTTTACACAGTATTTTATCCTTATCCATGGTTTATATATTTGTGAAACAGCCTGGAGGATGGAATGTGTTCAGCTGTCCAAGTTGGAATAGGGCCAATCAGGGTGCAGCCAGCTTTGTCCTGATTGGCCCTGCCCCTGCAGCTCCCACCCTCGGTCCCTGGGCTCTAGCATCTTTGCTCTCAGCCCCCTCAGTGCCTGGAGCCAGCAACAGGTAAAGGGAGAGGGCCCTGGGCAAAGGGTCATGGTGGAGGGCCTGCTAACGAGGGCCTCCTGGCTTGCTGAGGAGCTCTGTCCTGGGCCTGCTAACAAGCTGGCCAGCCCCTGCCCGCCCCAGTTGATCCGGCTGCAAGCTGAGGTCCAAAGCCACCTTAAGCTGCCTGGCCAGAGTCCAGGAGAGGGGACCCTTTCAAGGCCCGTTCTTAGGAACGGGCTTTGAAGCTATTTTATTTATAAAGCTTTAACAGCACTTTCCCCATGAAACTGTACCCAAAGCAGTTTGCAATCATACACACACGTTTAAGTTATGATTCATATCTAATAAGTGGGTAAAAATGAGGTATTCCCTCTGGAGAAAAAAGTGAAGTGTGCTAGACCCAGCTAGCTGTTTTTGCTCAGTTGCCTCTTAATTGCCATCCTTACTACAACCCCCATCAGACATTCCTTTTATGCCTGCAGGCCTCACCATCCCCATCGGAGTCTGCCTGCTGGACAAAGGAGGATCTTCTCCCGCCTTTTCTCCAATAAAAACTCTAGTTGGATCACAGTCACAGTTTTTAAATCATTTTTTTTTAACTCTATGCCAGGGGTAGTCAAACTGCGGCCCTCCAGATGTCCATGGACTACAATTCCCAGGAGCCCCTGCCAGCGAATGCTGGCAGGGGCTCCTGGGAATTGTAGTCCATGGACATCTGGAGGGCCGCAGTTTGACTACCCCTGCTCTATGCCTTATTACTGCTAAAATTATTCATTCTACTCATTTATTTCACGAAACACAATTTCATTAAATTAAAATAATCCTTATTATACAAGTCGTAACATGAATATGAAACATGCACAATGGGTCATATCTAACCAACTTTCCTGTGGGTAAACCAGGAGTGCCTTTGATAGCCCAAATAGCCTCTAGGGCACCGGTTCTCCACCTTCCTAATGCCGCGACCCTTTAATACAGTTCCTCGTGTTGTGGTGACCCCCAACCATAAAATTATGCATGTGTTCTTGCACAGAAATTAAGCCGAAACTGACCAATGGCGTGAAGATCCCTTGTTCGTGATTGTATATAAATTGTTCCCCCCCCCCGGGGTTTCTCAGTTCAGTTCTGCCTCTTGTCCCACCATGCCGATCTCTCTCTTTTCTGCTGCTCCAGACAGACAAACGTTTTACCTCGATCTACCCCACAAGGCTGTTGTGCGGCTGAAACAGAAGAGGAGCAACCTCGACCACTCTGGAACCCCCTTGGAGAGAAGGACAGGGTACGAGCTAAGTAACAAAAACCAATGATTTGGAAGAACAAAAATTGAGTCCAGGGGAACCTTTAAGTCCAACGAAGATTTATTGAAGGCATGATATTTTATGTGCAGGCACCCTTCCTCAAACAAAACTGATTTGGAGACATCAGCAAAGGGATGAGGGCCACTCTGGGTCCCCCTTGGAGAGAAGGCTGGAGGAGAAGCCAAGAAAACCCATGAAGTGGGGGGGGGCAACACAGGTGGGCCCGAGAGCAGAGCTTCTCATTGCGTCTGGGCTGGGCCGGGGCAGATGTCCAGCAGGGGCCAATCTCTGGCTGCCTCCTTGCGCTGCCCGGCCTCAGCCACCCACTCCCTGCCCATCCAGGGCTCAAGGTCGACTCAGCCTTCCATCCTTCCGAGGTCGGTAAAATGAGTACCCAGCTTGCTGGGGGGTAAACGGTAATGACTGGGGAAGGCACTGGCAAACCACCCCGTATTGAGTCTGCCATGAAAACGCTAGAGGGCGTCACCCCAAGGGTCAGACATGACTCGGTGCTTGTACAGGGGATACCTTTACCTGGGTTTTTTTTTAATTACTTTCTCCATATTTGCTGCAAGCCCCTTTGCACACATCGGTAATGTTGGAAGGGGCACACCAAGAGACAAGCAGAGATGAACCAGATGTTTATGATAACACAACCCTTTCTATTAATGACTCACAAATGCCTGAGTATTCGAAATAAACATGTTAGATGGATTTGCTGAAGGAAAGGGTTAGGAGGATGCATTTGAAGAGGAATTAACTTCATGAGCAGGGCAAAAATCCAGCGTTAGCAGCAAGGCAGAGGACTGAACATACCGCTGTGACTTTGCATCCCACACACATGCAGGTGAGCATTAATTAGTAAACCTAACAGTTATCAGCCTTTTAATTTGCAATGATCACAGATGGAGAAATGATTAAAGCTATAGGAATAGACGCTAACTTTTACTTGTGAGGTGGGAAGCTACTCAAAGTGCTAGCCAAACTAATCATGTGAATTATGCTGTCTCAGGCACAGACTAACAAAGTCTTGCACTTCAGGCACTAAACTATAGCAGCTTTTTGAAAAAGAAAAAGAAACAGCCCCTACCTTCTTCATTGATCACAACTATCAGGGTAGAGACACCAAAGAAGAACTCCCAAGGAGTGGCAAGGTCATGTGATTTCAAACATATAGGCAACTGGCTCCATAGAGGTAAGTAGATGCAGGATTGCTTCCTCCTAATCATTCAGCCTTCCTAATAAAGGTTAAGAGCTCCAGGTGTAGGCATTTGCCCCAAGCCTATGACTCACCATTACTGCCAGGTGTTACTAGTACTGAGAAGCTGCACTTAATGGGCTGAAAAGGATGTTGGGCGGAGATGTGGTAATGGCTGAAGGAAGCTACCCTAGTAACTGCAAAACCTGTAAGAGGACATTGTTTTTGTGTCTGTGGTGGGATGTTACTTCCCTATAATTGGGGTACATTTGAGTTGCAAAGGGGTTTTGTACCTGTGAGCTTCTTTGGCTGCCTATTCATGCAAAAGAATTCATGTCCCTGGCAAAACAAATAGCTCATGTGGTTCATGATTTCTTTGTTTGGAAATTTGCTTAGCAATTGCTACACAGGCAGTTTGGCCCTGAACCCTCGAGAGGCGCACAATGCAACTTTTCTCTGTTTTTCAAAGCAAAGATATTTGTGGATTTTTTAATGGTCAAGTGGAAACATCCTAGCAAAATGGGTTGTGAAGTGATGTGGGAGTTTGGGAGTTCTGTGTTTACAGCAGGGATTGGGAACCTTTTGGGCCAAAGTGCTTGGGGGAGGCGGTGCAGTGTTTACCCCTGAAGAAGGAATGAGAAGGAGCAAGCAAGATCCCAGTGGTGTCAACAAGTCAAAGGCTGGCTTTGAACTCAGGTGGCGGCTGTGAAGGTCTCGGAGGCAGAAATGGGCATAACCCACACCTGGAAGCTTCTTCCACACTCACACTGCTTGTGCCTTGGCTGCTTGTGTGGAAATATTCTCCTAGCTGTGTGAAGATCCACTGTTCATGACTGTACATAAATTGTTTTTATTTCCGGGGTTTCTCAGTTCAGCTCTGCCTCTTGTCCCCCCATGCCGATCTCACTCTTTTCCGCTGCTCCAGACAGATGAACGCTCTATCTCGATCTCCCCTGGCCAAGCTGCTTGCCCTGCTGCAACCCCTGTGAAAAGGTCATTTGACCCCCAAAGGGGCCCCGACCCCCAGGCTGAGGACCACTGCTGTAGGGTTTTGAAGGCAAGAGACATTCAGAAGTGGTTTGCCATTGCCTGCCTCCACATCATGACCTTTGATCTCCTATCCACGAACTGACCCTGCTTAACTTCTGAGATCTGACAAAGTCAGCCTACCCAGGTCAGGGAATGGGCCTCCTTTAGACCTGTACCTTTTACCCAACGTGTTATATTTTTTTTCTGGCACAAGGATACCGTATAAGCGAAGCAAGCAACCCACCGTAAGCTGTGCTGCGACACAGTCCCATTTACAAATTGCCTTTCCCCACTGTCCTCTGGCTTGGAAACCTTTTATTCTCTTTAAAAAAATCTTCTTAAGCCATTCGCGTCTTTGGATGAGTGCTCCTATCCCCCCCCCCAAGGGCCTAAATTGTCAACAACCAGATACTAGAGCAGCCCTCCTAAAGAGAAGCCATCAAAGTAAGTGCTTCCCAAGATGGTTCTTTCTCTCCATCTGAGCGATACTTGCTTCAAGTACAGGCCGACGAAAGACTGGTTCATACAGCTATGCAAAAACTGACTTTATGGCCTTCTGATGGGAGTGTTCTACTCTCTCTTAAGCCAACAATAATCCATCCTGCAGCTAAGAATTAATTTACCCATAATCAAGGATGACCAAAATTTCCCAAACCAGAACTGCTACATATCAAAATATGGCACCCACCACATTTCTCATCTTTTGTATGTCTCCTCCTGCTGTACACCCCAGCAGGTTGTTTCTGCTGTTCCTTGTTCTGATAGCTTCCCCCAAATTTCTGCTAGAGCTGCTGCTCCTTTTCTCAACATCAAAAATGCGGAATGAATTCTGAAATGGCCTAGTTCCCTGAGTACGATCCTGTGCCCACTTAAGCATTTGACTGCCTTTTCAAGGTAGGGTTATGCATTTAGGTAGACCAGGCTTTCATGAAACCTTTTTTGCATTACCCTGGCTGGTATGTGGATGGGAGACCTCCAAGGAAAACCAGGGATGTAACATGAGGGGGGGGGGGTAAGCAGTGGAAAACCCCCTCTGAACATCTCTTACCTTGAGAACCTTATGGGTCATTATGACAGCTGTGACTTCCCAACACCACTAACCAAACACAAAAATAAAAGAAATATGGGATAAGAATACAAACACTGAAAAGCTATACAAAAATGAATAAAATGAGCAACAACTAAATGGATTGACCAGTGCAGAAAGTTCTATTGCAACCAAGACAGGTCTGTTATTAGACGTTTTGTATGCGTGTGTGGAGAGCCTCTTGTGGCGCAGAGTGGTAAGGCAGCAGAAATGCTGTTTGAAGCTGTCTGCCCATGAGGTTGGGAGTTCGATCCTAGCAGCCGGCTCAAGGTTGACTCAGCTTTCCATCCTTCCAAGGTCAGTAAAATGAGTACCCAGCTTGCTGCTGGGGGGTAAACAGTAATGACTGGGGAAGGCCCTGGCAAACCACCCCGTATTGAGTCTGCCATGAAAACGCTAGAGGGCGTCACCCCAAGGGTCAGACATGACTCGGTGCTTACGCAGGGGATACCTTTATCTTTACCTTTTTATGCGTGTATGAAATTTTAAAGATGTATATTGCAAGGTATATTAGTCCCTAATACAATTTATTAAGATTTCTGCTTCCCTGAACTGCCTGACAGCTACATGCTGTTCTTGAATCTCGCAAAGACCATTCACAAAGAAAATTCGTCATAAGCCGAATTTGTTTCTTTCAGCTCCTTCTTGACAATCTTAGTCAGATGTACTTAAACCCCCTACTGCGATCTGTGACATTATGAACAAATCAGATGGATGATTGTAAGCGAAAAGAAAAGGGCTGGCAATAAAGTACTCGAGAAAATTAGAGGCATTTTTATTCATCAAGAAGACATTTTCTTCCCTTAATTTTAGGCACTCTGCCTTTTGGGGCCTGCTCTGGAGTAAATGGGCTGGAATGGTATATTTGCTCTGGACTGGTGCCTTGTAGTCATTCACTTCTTTCTGCTGTGCTCTAAATTCTGTACTCTGATCATTGCATGCGCTTCTCTCTCCAGCCAGAGCATCTTTGTTAATGTACCCAGTGACCCTGGGAGATACAGGCCAGCCTCACAGAACTAAATCCATGCTACAGGTAAAATAATCTTCAGCTTCTTTGTTAGCTTAGTTTCTTTTTGGCAATCAACTTTAAAGGATTTGGACCTCTTAGATTCTGCAGGAAGACTCCTGACAGATGAGTCATACGAGCATAAAGGCACCAGTTCAGATTACCACTTAATCTTGTTTCCTTTATTTTTGGTATAGGAAGAGTCAGAAATGGAAGATAAAGGGCTGAAACAATGTCAGGAAATCACTGGGCACCTTGAGACCCAATGAATCCAGGAGCCTTAATTTCCTTATTGGTACAGCTGGATAGGGGATTGATCAACCCTACTCTTTTGGCTTAATTGTATGTGACAGTAGTGAAGTATAGAATCGTAGAGTTGGAAGGGACCTCCTGGGTCATCTAGTCCAACCCCTTGCACTGTGCAGGACATTCACAACCCTCTCGCTCATCCACTCTAACCTGCCACCCCCTTGAGCCTTCACAAAATCAGCCTCTCCGTTGGATGGCTATCCAGCCTCTGCCTAAAAATCTCCAAAGATGGAGAACCCACCATCTCCCGAGGAAGCCTGTTCCACTGAGAAACCGCTCTCACTGTCAGGAACTTCTTCCGGATGTTTAGACGGAATTTCTTTTGAATTAATTTCATCCCATTGGGTCTGGTCCATCCCTCTGGGGCAAGAGAGAACAACACTGCCCTATCATCTACACGGCAGCCTTTTAAATACTTGACAAAAAGGCAGAAGTGCTTTATACAAACACTTTCAGCAGCTGCACAAAACATGCACTGTACACACACATACCCTGGATAGGAACTGCACTGAAGCAGCAAGAGTTCGTCCATATGAAAATAGCACCCATATTGCCATTGTAAATACAGTTATAACAATCTCAGGGGTGCGTGTGGCAGTCTCTCAGAATCACAGCTGATTTCCAGAGATCAGTTATCCTGGAGAAAACAGTTGCTTTGAGTGGTATACTCTACGATACAGTACCCTGCTGATGCCCCTCACATGGTTCCATCCCCAAATCTCCAGGAATTTCCCATCCCAGAGTTGGCAACCCAAGTTATACCCTTCTAAACCCATTGGCTCAAGTGGACTTAGGGGTAGATTGCGTTTTGGAAGAAAACACTTCTGCAGAGACAACAGGAAAGCAAGCCCTGAGGAGCCAGAGAGCTTTGCCATGGACTAGTCACTGGCATGGTAAGTTTGACAACAAAAAGGGTCTTCTAAGGGCCACCCTAACTGAGTTGTGGATGTTTGAAGCTCCATCAAGTTGCAATGGGCTTATGGTGACCTCATAGATTTTTCAAGGCAAGAGACAAACCGAGGAGATTTGCCATTGCTTGCCTCTTCATAGCAACCTGGATTTCCTTGGTGGTCTCCCATCCAAGCACTAACCAGGGCTGCCTCTGCTTCAGAGATCAGGCTAGCCAATCCATGGGCTTCGATGGGGGTGAGTCTCTCTTCTCAGAATGCCACTGGTAGGCTCTTTGTATTTGATAATTCCAAAAATATAGCTCAAGGAAGCATCTTTATCACAAGGTATGGCTGGACTAATCACATATGTGTTTCCCCCACCAGCAGATACAAAAGAAATTTCACTATGACTAGCCCAAGGTCACCCAGCTGCCTGCATGTGGAGGAGGAGCAGGGAATCAAACCTGCCATTCTAACCCCTACAGTAAGCTGGAGTCTCAGGAAGGGAGAGTTTGTGGCAGGAAAGAATCTCAGTGGAGATGTGAGGCCATAGAGTCCAAATTCCAAAATGCTCCAATACACTGCACTGTCTTCAAAGTCTTCTAGAAAACTGCCTACTCATATGCCCAAGGGGGGCATTTCAACAAGATGTCATGGAAGCAGGACCATGAAATGTCACCTTCTCCGGAGATAACCTTGGCATTATCAAAATTAGGGAACATACTGATGACATTTTCCCTTGAGAGTTATTTCAGAGTTGAGGGCAGAGACAAACTTGGCAGGACCCAAAGAATCAAGCCATCTCAGTTAATCCCATATTAAACTGCAATATAATATACAACACAGACAAAAATAATGCTTACTGCCATCAGTTGGGGATGAGCATCTTTGTGCTATATGGTAGATACAAACATGTGCTGAGTCCATTTCATGCGGAGTTTGGGGCAGCCACAGAAAAAAAATCATCCTTATTATACAGTTTTCTGGCAACGTCTCTCAGCAATGCCTGCCTTGGGCATGCTTTGATAAGATCCATGCCACAGAACAGAAAAAATGGGGATTGAAATAAATCTGTGACTTTCATAAGAACTCTATAGCTTCCGAATGACCCAAAATAAGCTCTGAACATAAAATGACACGTCTTAACCCCAAAACTCTCATTAATAAAAGCAGAAAAGGGCACCGATGCCGTCAGATATGGCTTCTGAATCTTCTCCCATTTCATTCTTCCTTGACTTCTACTAACCTGATAAATATCTGACTTGTCTGAGGTACAACTCTCCATCTATCAAGCGCCTGAAAAGTCCGTCTCCGAAGTCCCCCTAGTCTAACCCTTGTCACTTCATCACATTAACTCCTGTTTCCATCTCTGACAACTCCCACCTCTGAGATGAGCAGCCAGCAACCTGCTTTATCCAGCCAAAAAGAAACAGCATCCTTTATATCCTTTCTGCATGCAACATTGCCCTGCTGTAATTGCATGCACTTTGACTCTGGCTGACAATTTCCAAACAGCAGATGCCTATTAGCTCTAGTTAGATAAAAGAAAGCACGTATTTAGGGTGATTATCCTTTCCCCGTTCTACTGGCATACTGTAACAAATGCAGAGACCTTTCACCCTCTCGGTGCAACCAAATCTAGCTAGCTTTGATCTGTTTATGGAGTGCCCATTTAAAAAAAAAACTTTTTGCACTGGAAAAAAGCAAAACAATGACAAGAAATTGCAAACTCTGTAACGAGAACAAGAAAAAAAAACTTCTGTTTGCATTGAGTATTACAATTGGGAATATTATAATTGGGGAAAAAGATATCTAATGGGTTTCACTGCAGAACTTTGAGAGTAATAGGCCAGATGGAAGAAAAGCAGGAGACAGGGATTGGGGATTGTGCACATTGAGAAGGAGTCACTCAAAGAACCAAACTCCAGTCTGTTAATCTAAAATTTAGAAGGCAGACAATCAGCACAATAGTCTCGCAAGCAGGTGAAAGGGATTGAATAATTCAGCATTCAGATGAAAGGTGCTATTCACAAAGTGGCAGCCATGGATCAGGGCATTTTGGCTATGCATCCCTGGTTACGGATATTAAAGTTATGTAGCTCTTAATGCTTTGTGAAAAATCGCCACATGTACGGCCAAGCTCTGCTGCAATTGAATGAAGCAGTGGGTTCAGGGCAGACTAAATTGATTGCCAATATCACTGTAAGGGGTTGCAAAGCCCTTCTGCATTCATTCCTATCATCCTGTGAGACAGATGAAATTGCAAATGCCCCAGATGCTATAACGAGCTAGAAGGAGACAACAAGAGGTTGCCCCAATAATTTTTTTTAAATACCCGGTAATTGACCACAACTGGAGGCCATTGATTCATACTAAGTTATTTGGTACATCCAGGAGCACTAAGATCACATGATCAACATCTGCTGAGGGTTCTGGCGGCAAGGAAGTAACACTGGGCTAAATCAAGGCCAGGGCTTATTCAACCTAGGCCCTAGCCGGGTAGAATGCTCAGTGCCCTCCAGGACTTTAAACAATTCCAGAGGGCCTGTTCCACCAGGCCTATGGTTGAGGCCAGGATGTCTACACCAACAGATAGTGCCCTCTCTATGTGAAAAATGGAGGAACCATCAGAAGAAATCTGCCCTAACGTGACCAAGCCCCTCCCCACAAAAGATTTTAAAATATGAAAGAGGGCTTTTTATGTTTTTAATTTTAAAAACTGTTTTATTTAATTAATGTTTTAATGCTTTTTTGTTGAAATAGTATTTAAATGTTTCAGTTCTTTGTTACCCGACCTGAGCCTACCAGGGAAGACTGACCCCGATGATTCCTCCATCAAAAGCAGAAACGACCCTAGAAAAAATCCTGCCCCTTGCTCCTACTTTTTAATAACAAAAACCAAGGCTTGAAGGCTGGCGATATTGCTGCGGTTGTCTAGGAGTCTGACAATGACCATTAGGAGGGAATTTGTTTCTTAAAGCTACAGGCATTGCTTCTGTAACTGGGAGAGGGTTTTCTGGATTTAAATATCCATAGATTTGGCCATGTTGAGAATAAAATATGTTGCTTTCATAAGCCAACTCAAGCAGGCTCCTCAGGAAAGGAAGCATAAATATTCCCTAAATAACAAATAAAATTCTGCTATGGCATGATGTTTTGATTTTGATCACTAGTGCAAATCCATCACTTTCTGGGTAGGGCTTTGGCCTATTGACAGAGCATTTGCACACAAAAGTTTATACCTTGAATGAAACTTTGTTGGTCTTAAAGGCGCCACTGGAACCGAACTTCACTCTAAGGAAACAGGTTTTAATGTGAGGTTTGAAGTGAGCCATAATTACAAGCTAAACTAGCAGAATGTCATGTAAGTTACTAGTGAAAAACACCTCAGTATGTACAAGACAAAAGTGGATCAACCTTCACAAATCCAACACCAGCCTGCATTTCCATGAAATTTAAAAGAAGACTGAATAAATGCCAAAAGGTATCTGGACAGATGCCAAACTATGCTCAGTGGATATTATTAACTCCACAATGACAGGAGCACAATGTCACATTCACATGCTGTCTCCTGAAGGATTCCAAGGACCTATACTAGAGGTAAGTAGGAATAAAGCATCAGCAGAGCTGCTCCACAATCAGGTGACCGGCAACAATCCAAATGTGAAGTCCACAGGGGACTTTTTGTGGTGACACCTCATGTCTCGAATACTCTGTTCTCTCTTGAGATGTGCCTGGTGTTCACTTTACTTCCTTCAAGGTGCCAGGCCAAATATGTCCTTTTAGCACAAACTTTTGATTACGGGGGTTATTTTATCAGCTTTTAAGGATGAAGATTAGAACAAAAAATACTCTCAAATTATTCGTTTACTTCATTTATATCCCATGAAGTCATGCATATGACATCATGTTTTGGTTTAGAGCAGGGGTAGTCAAACTGCGGCCCTCCAGATGTCCATGGACTACAATTCCCATGAGCCCCTGCCAGCATTCGCTGGCAGGGGCTCATGGGAATTGTAGTCCATGGACATCTGGAGGGCTGCTGTTTGACTACCCCTGGTTTAGAGCGAGGGGAGAATGCGAAAGGGAAGGACTAACAATGGGAGGTTAGACAAGATCAAGGTCAAATTGTTCCCAGTAATGAAAAAGGGGATGGTGGAGGCTAGGCAGGCCAGAAACATAAAACCTGCCAGGGCAACAGGTATGGCTGAACTGACTTATGGATAACTATTGCCTGTTCTGGACAGTTGCCAGCCTGTGTTGCCAGTGGTTCTCAACCTTCCTAATGCCGCGACCCTTTAATACAGTCCCTCATGTTGTGGTGACCCCCAACCATAAAATCATGCAAGGGTTCTTTCACAGAAATTAAACCGAAACTGACCAATGGCGTGAAGAAGATCCATTGTTCATGATTGTATAGAAATTTGTTTTCCCCCCAGGGTTTCTCAGTTCAGCTCTGCCTCTTGTCCCACCATGCTGATCTCGTTCTTTTACACTGCTCCAGGCAGATGAACGCTCTATCTTGATCTACCCCGCAAGGCTATTGTGTGGATGATGCCCCCCTCCCAGCCATGCTGCAACCCCTGTGAAAGGGTTGTTCGACCCCCAAAGGGGTCCCAACCCCCAGGTTGAGAGCCACTGCCCTAAAGGAAAGCCAGGGCAAAATGTGACAGATTATTCCGCATCCCCATAATGTCTTATTGGTGGTATCATCTTGTGTTCTTCAATTTCCAGAAGCACAAAGATGTCATATGTAGCTATGCAGCGTTAATTAGCTTATACTCTCACAGTAGCCGCTTATAACATTATTTTATTTACAACTAGATTCAAAGCCCATTTGTGAGAACAGGCTTTGAAAGCTCCCCTCTCCCCCATGTGCTTCTAGTCCTGAGGGGAAGGCCTCCGTCTTTACTTACTGTGTCCTGCCGCTTCCCCGTGGATTTCTGGCCTGTGCTGGTGAGGGGCTAATCAGAAGGCACTTCACATCTTCCGATTGGCTCCTCACCTGGACTGGCCCTGCCCACTCTCCGCCCACTTAGACCTTAGCCAAATATGTATACAGCGAAAGCTGTATAAAGATAGTCATTGCCAACCCTGAAGGCAGAAGAGCAGAACCCACCCATGTTTTGGATGACCGGGTGCCAGCCTACAAAGTTCTACTGTCCTGCAAAGACCCTTTTCAGCTGGTCTTCATATAAGACACGAACCTTCAAATAAGACAGAACCTGCATTTTGGACTGATTCTGTAGTTTTTTCCTCGGGGGAAATTTCCCACTGCAGCGTATCAAGGAGGCAAATTATGGTGAATGATGCAAAGCATTTGGCCAGCTTTATGAACTGCTCTCTGACATTCAATCCCCCTCTACCAGAAATAACTTATCGTGAATTTAATTTTAAAAGGATTACCACGATTATTACTTTTATTCTTGAAGCCTTATGAAATTAATCAATATTTTGCATTAGGGAGATGTGTTGAATTCCTTATGCGCTTGATTAATGCATTATTATCGTCTCAGTAATTAAAAGGAACAGGGTTCTACACAATCAGCGTGTACGTCTTACTCAGCACCTTTGGCAGTTACCTCCAGAAATTAAGCTCGTTAATCATTTTAACCACAAAGAAAAGTAAGCGGCTGGGAGGGGGGTAGAGAAAGCTCTGTTTCATGGGGCAGGAGGAATGGGCCGTGCCAAGTTCCAGAAAACCATTACTCCGTTTCCAACATGGAAAACATTAATCTCAAAAAGGAGAAGTATGAGTGCAATGCCAAATTTATAAATTAATGCTCTCTTATAGTGTTCTGGAGTTACTCGTGTTCGTTACTAGATACTGTATCATATCTATATCAATTAATTTGAGCAAGTGTGTCTGCAACAACCTAATGCCTAGACATTATGCTTATGCGATCTTCTGCATTCTAAAGTTAATGTATGTGTATCCTGCCTTTCACCCCAACGGGGACCCAAAGCAGCTTATATCATGTTACTTACCTTCATTTTATCCTCACAACAACCCTGTGAGGTGAATTAGGCTGAGAGTGTGTCACTGGTCCAAGGTCACCCAGGAAGCTTCCATGGTGTAAATCAGGATTCAAACCTGGATTTCCTAGATTCTAGTCCAACCAACGCTTGAACAGCTTCCACCATGCTGTCTCTCAAAACATAGCATGTAAGGCAAACTAAATTAAATGTACAGCACTAGCATTTCTATAGACATTTGGAGAATCCAAATTCCTTAAGTATATCAACTCAGTGCCTCTTAACATCTGCCCTACCCATTTGCCAGTATTACTTCCATACTGCATATGGAGAAGGAAGAATATGAGAAATTTCTCTAAGGCCACATAGTACTTCATGGTTAAGGTATGATCTGCACTGGGACATTCTATGATCAAATAATAGAAACAACACATATCTAATTGCACATGACAGAACAGACCAAACGCATTTCGACCCCAAGGGGTCTTCCTCAGTGGCCAAATTAATCTGTGGAAATGCCCTTTTGTACAATATCAAAATCTAAAGGCTTGCTGGGTGGCAAAGAAAAATCCGTTAGGTATAGCTCCGACTAGTATCTTAAAGTATCTTATTTAGAGCCCCCTTTCTAAGATATGTATTATCTGAGGCCACTGCTCTCAGCTTATGCCTAGCTCTGCATCAAAAATGCATTCCCATGTGTACCAGGGGGAAAAAGTGATAGGGTTGTGAGTGTCCTGCATAGTGCAGGGGGCTGGACTAGATGACCCAGGAGGTCCCTTACAACTCTATGATTCTATGATAGCTACTGCCCCCTCACACGCACACATTAATAGCGTGTTGTGCCATTAATAGTGTGTTGTAATTCTACCCTCATTATTAAGAGGTGACCTTCACAAAGTTCTACAAGATTTGTCTGTTTGTCAGAGCTTTGGAAGGCAGAAATCTTTTAATGAGGGAGGGATTTGGGGCTTGCTATTCTATGGTTTGTTTGAGCTGGAGATGTTTTAACTATTATTGTAAGCCATCTTTAACCTAGAGTTAAGGAGGGATATAGACATTTTAATAAACAAGTAAATGCATTTCCTGTGGGCATGATGCACTCACGTGTTGTTAGAGGGGGAAAAGGAATTTCTGCAGTAAAGCAACATGAGATCAATACCTCCAGAAAATACAAAAATGACTGGATTCTAAAAATACAGACCTCATAGTTACAGAACCACCTGTGTGTTAAAATACATTGTGATAACCCTCTCCTATAATCTTTCCCTAGCCATTCATTCATCTTTACTAAGCCAGCTAACAATTTTTAAAAGGATATAAAGTTTAAAATTGTCCTTTGGTATCAGGTTGCCCTTCTAGCAATTCTGAGGAATTTTAACTGGAGGCTCCAAGAATTGGCTGCATTCCCTGTATGTTCAACCACCTTTCTATGGATGTCCTCATTAAAGGAAAACGCTCCCTTGCTCAGGTTTAGCCTTTAATATGAAATTTATATTAGAAGACTAATCCATCCAGAAAGGAGTTCATAATGCAGTCATCAGCTGAGCAGCAGTTATCAAGCATAACCACATACAGAATTAGCAGGATTTAGAAGTATTTCTAGCTACCGTAGAAAAGTGGATTTGGCATAAATCTGTCCAGAAGTCACATATGTGCATTTCATTTAATCATTTTTGTCCTTGTTCTTGCATAACCATTTATTGTCCCAAAGGAACCATCGGATGAGGCCTATGTTAATCTGTCCTGCAAAGAGGTCATATGAGCATAGCTTTAATCCACAATAAGACTCATAAGAAAAAGGAGAGAAACTTAGTTTAGTTCTTTGTGATTTTTTGTTTTTTGTAATCAGTGACCAAGGTCAAGTATCCTGCCTTGGCCCACAGCTGAACACACCTGACTAGCTGACAGCTAGCCACAGAAGGCTGATAAAACTCCCAGTTCCCTTTAAATGCTCCCAGAATACCTGCCAGAAAATATGATCAGTTGACTGGTTGACCTGGAAATGCTTCAGCACCACAGACAGCTCTCACAGCCGCCAACCTTCAGAGCTGCAGATGAAATACAGGGCCAGCCAAGATCTCTGTAGTATGGCACATATATCTGTTTTCTTTTTGTCTTTGAATTAACCCCATCCTTGTCACATAGCTACAAGTCACCAATCTCCTTTCTAAATAGCTTCCATTCCTCTAAAGGAGGTGATCTAAGTGTCATAGTCAACACAGTGTTATCTGTGGCTACTTTCAACAACTTGCCTCCCTGTTCTTGAATGTTAATACTTTCTAAGCCACTTATCTATTTGTGTATTAGCATGAAAATCAGAGGAAGTAAATTAGATGGGATGGAAAACAGAGAGTTAAACTCTTTTCGTCAGTTCCTATCCTGAGAGAAGCCACACTCAAAAAGAGAGAGGAAAAACCTGGACTGTTTACAGTGCAGTAGATAGAACATAAGGAAGGAACAGGGATAGATACATGTGAGAGAGAAGAGCGGGAGAAGAAAGTTTTTATTGCAAATTGTTTTTTCTATCTTATATATCCATATTGTTTTGGAAGAGGATAGTTTTTATGAAATGCCAACAAAAATCACTTGCACATGTGAAACTCAGTTTGTGTTGCAACACCATGCTTTTAATCATCAGAAAATGTGGGGGGGGGGGGGAAGCCAGCTCCAAGCTACACATTTTTTAAAAAATCCAACAGGAAAAAGATTTCTCTTAAAAATTTGCGCTTTCTCAGACTGCCATCTAGTGGACAAAGTCTGGAGTATGCTGGTCAGTCAAAATGTTTTCACTTTTCTAGGAAAGTAATCCTGAGTTAATTTAAGTTAGCTTTTCCTTCTCTCCATTCATTTGGTTTTTGTAAAACCGTAATGAGGCTTTCCCTCTTTTTAAAGGTGATGGATGTGTTTCCTTTTTGTTGCTGCATATTGGATCTTTGCTGTATAGGCTGTTTGAAGGGATGCTTGTGTCTCCTTGTAAATAGAATCATAGAATCATAGAGTTGGAAGGGGCCATACAGGCCATCGAGTCCAACCCCCTGCTCAACGCAGGATCAGCCCAAAGCATCCTAAAGCAGCCCAAAACAGACCTCTTCAGCTAGCTCCCACAAAACATCCCTTCAGACCAGGAATAAGCAAGGGGAAGAAAACCCCATGATGCTTCTCTCAACTGGGGCTGCAAGTGAATAAAACAGAAAGCAATTCTCTTCTCCTCCTTCCTTGAGCTCCCAGCATTCACCAGTTTGTGATAATTACTAGCGACTTCTATAATTAAGGCTGAGCACAGCTGCTTGTCTGATGGGAACTTTCAGAGGCAAAAACAATCCTGAGCAATACATATTCTCTGTGATGAAGTGAAAGGGACTTAGTCACTTAAAGTCATTCTGACATTCCCCCCCCCCAATTCCTTTTGACAACTGAAAATGTTTAGTTTACAAGCAACAAAAGAAACATGAGGCTGTTTTAGAGAATTACCACCCAAGTGATACTACTATGCTGTCCCCAACTAAACTTTGCAATGGCCCTCAACCAGATCCCCTCTCCACTTCCCCTTAAAAACTATAAGGAATCATCAGTCCAAAAGGGCTGGAACTTTTCTTCTTGTTGCCATCCGCTTCTGAAGCCAGCAAGTGTCCTGGATGAGTCACTAGTTACTAAGGCAATATGCAAATACAAACCCTTTGAAATCTCTACTCCCAACAGAAGAAAGAAGGGAAGAATGGGGGGGGGGAGAGAGAGAGAGAGACTCAAAACGTGTTTGCTCAACTTTACACTTCAGCACCTTCTGAAAGCTTAGTATAGCTGTTCGGATTTTTTTAATTTTTTGGTCGTTTATTTCTTGACAGATTGTTTTTAAATAGACAGGGAAGGAGAGGCAGATGAAGGGGTTAGGTTCCATCAAGGAGAAGTTCTCCCCAGACGACCTGATGGCTCGGAAAGGGAGGGGGGGAGGTAGTTCCTTTCCAAATGGTCCATCCGCCCCCCCCCCCTCCGAGTTCCACGAGTCTTACTCCCCAGCAGGGGTGCCTGGAATCGGCCCCCTGAGCCCGTGAAGTGGGAGCAAGTCCCACCGGGATCAAGGCCACCCACTCAAAATCCAGTGGGGCGAGATCTCAGCCAAGCGGCCAGATGGAGTTTACGTTGGAGCGCCCCCCCCCCCCAGCCCGTGCCCCAACACAGAAAAAGCGGCGGGGTTCCGGGTGTGTGCGTGTGCTCGTGTGGAAGGAGCAGGGCGATGCACTCGCCGAGAGATCTGGTCCAGGCGCTTCCGTGGCCGCCCCCCCCCCCCCCGAGCGAGGCTCCTTCGGAACCGGCCTGTGGCGCACGCATGGAGGCACCGGCGCAGCCCGCTGGAATCGCGGGGCGGGGCGGGGGCAGGACCGAGCAAGCAGCAGCACAAGCCGCCGACCCGCGGGGCCAGCCAGCCCCTCGCAGACGCCCGCCGGAAAGCGGCACCGAGAGGGAAGGAAAGTCCGGCGCCGGGAGACGGAGCCACCCCCCCGTCCCTCCCTCCCTCGTGCGCAGCCCCCGGCCCCCCTGCTCCCCAGCCGCGGCAGACCCGGGCCGCCTTACGTCTTCCTCCTCGCCGTCACTCCGCCTCGCCTGGTAGTGGAAGCGGGGCCGGGAGTCTCCGCCGCCGCCGCCTGGCGATGGACGCGAGGCTTTCCCGCCGCCGCCGCCCGCAGGGTCGTCGTCGGCGCATTGGGGCCCGAGCAGATGGCTGGCTTCGGGGGCGACGGGGAAGGAGCGGGAGGTGTTGATCTTCCCGCTGAAGCGCTGGTACAAGGAAGCCATGCAGCCGCCGCCGCCACCGGGCGCCAAGTGCGCGGCCAAGCGGCCCGAGAGAGACGCCGCCGCGGGGGGGGGGGGGGGGCTGGGGGGGTCTCGCCTTCTGCCCCCTCGGCTGTCACCGCCTGCTCGGAGCCGAGCCCGCCTCAGTCACCTCTCCGCGGAGCAGCGCCTTCCCTCGCGCTCTCGCTCCAGCAGCCTCGGAAGCAGCGGGGGGGGGCGAGCATCCCAGACACGAGCCAAGCCCCCCCCCCCTTAATGTTGTACGATCCAGAGCAGATCCCGCTTCTCCGGGGCGCCCTTGGAAGGGCCTGGCAAGGACCGTATTCAACGGGGGCGTGGAGGGGAGGGGGCTGGCTCGTTCGCTCTTCGCCCCGCGCCTTCCCGGGCTACCGCCGAGCTCCCTCCGCCCGGGTCGCAGGCCAGCGGAGTGCCGGAGCGAGCGAGAGGGGGATCAGTGTGCGCGCAGGCGAGCGCCTTATGTGTGCAATAAAGATGCGGGGGGGGGGGGGGGGAGAGACAAAAATAAGGGGCGGGAAAGCTCATTCAAAGCACGTTGCTCATCCGAGGGAAGGGGAGGAAGAGGGAGGCGGGAGGGAGAGCGAGAGGGCGGGGGTGCTATCGCAGGGCTTTTTTTCCCTTTTGGGGTTGGAAGGTAAGGGGGTTCACTTCTCCCCCCCTCTCCCGGGAGAATTTGAAAGACAGCATTCACGGGGGGGGGGGGGGACCAGGAAGTAGGCTCAGCCGGGAGGGGGGCGGGAGGGGAGGCGGATCCCCAGACCCGCGCAAAAACTGCTGGAGCGATGCCAGGCGCGCTCGCGGATTCCTCTCGGCGCAGTTGCATCCCTTTGATCTCCGGCAAACCCGAATCGCTTCGCTCCTTTCCCCCGTGGGCTTGAGCTGCGCGGTTGGTGAGCGGTGGGCAGTAACGGGCTGGGGGACCGTCCCCCAGAGGCGTTCCCCCGCCTTCCTCCCCCCGTCATCTTTCCCCCCTCGCCGTCCCCTTTTTGCTTGTTTAATCAACCAAATTCTCTCGTAATATTTCGCTCCGGATTCATTTTGCTGCATTAAAACGTGCTTCAGCGCCCCTTTGTGGAAACCCGCGCAAACTGCTCCTCCCCGAGCAAGCCCGGAATAAACAAAATATGATGGGGGCACGCGGGCGGCCCGGAGCCCGCACGGAAATCCCTGGCGGCCCAGGGAAATGAAGGGTCTCCTCCTCCTCCTCGACCCCTGCACCCATCCAACTCGGCCACGGACAAAACCACTGGCGGGCTGCTCTAGTTTCTTGCACGCTTAACCCGCTCGCCGAATTGACGCTCTCCGAGGACTAAGGGATGGGCGAGCCCCGCCAGACAGAAGACCCGTCGCGCGGCTGGGCCAATATC
Organism: Paroedura picta; assembly: GCF_049243985.1. Classification (NCBI taxonomy): domain Eukaryota; kingdom Metazoa; phylum Chordata; class Lepidosauria; order Squamata; family Gekkonidae; genus Paroedura; species Paroedura picta. The sequence goes on along the minus strand of NC_135379.1, from coordinate 6,053,526 downwards.
GCGGCACCGACGAGATTCCTCGGAGCAAAGGGGGCCGCACTCCCAGTCTTCCCCCAGCATCGGGATGCTGGTTACCATAGCAACAGATGCTTGTTTTTTTAAAAGAGCATAAATACAAGTCAGGAGTCACCCGGAGAGGAGAAAAAGAGGCCAGAGATGTCAGTTTCGTATTACAATTATCCCTCAATTTTCTCCTTGGAACTTAGAAGAGTTTTTTTTTTTAATACATATTCCGCTTTTCACTACCCAAAGGAGTCTCAAAGCAGCTGACAATTGCCTTCCCTTCTTCTCCTGACAAGAGACACTCTGTGAGGTAGGTGAGGCCCAGAGAGCTCTGTGGGGACCGCTCTTATCAGGGCTGTGATTAGCCCAAGGTCACCCAGCTGGCTGCATGTGGAGGAGAAGTGGAGAATCAAACACAGCTCGCCAGATTAGAAGTTGCCACTCTTAACCACCACACCAGGCTGGCTGTTAGCGAGAAGGTAACAGGTTGCCATCCTGTAGGATATTTCTCTCTCTCACAGAGCGCCCAAAGTTTACTCCCTGCTCCCCAGAACTGACCATTGTCTCTTGAGAATAAAATCTGACTGAAGGAACAATTCTTGTCAACTCAATTTTCCTGTCCATTTCTAATGTCAGTATATCTACAGTAGCTTCGAGCCTTCTATTTACCAATCACTGCAATATTTCTTTCTCTAAATTAAAAAAAAGAACAAGGCAATAACAGTTACCTAATAAGAGAGCATTTTCCTCTGCACTCCTAAAGAGTTTCATCTGCTTGTCTTTGGCTCAGGTCTTCAAAGCATGTGCTGGAAAGCCATAACATTTAGATGAAACAGGGAGGCCAGAGCTCCTGGGGACGAGGACCCCGCGGGTCATGCTTCCTTCCTGACTGAGGTTGAAAGTAAAGAACCGTCATTTTGATCTCTGTGGCTCTAATCCTGACATTTAATTAGATGAAAGGGAGAAAGCAAACCATCGTTCTCAGAACTAAAAGGTCTCTGCATCAAGTTTGCCGTCCCATCTCATGGGTTCTTCACATAATTGTAAGCCAATACACATTCCCCAAGACGGGTGGCCCAAGAGTCAGGTTCGCAGACTGAAATGTGGTGCGAAATTATTGCCATTCTTCTGTCTACAAAACGCACCGGAAGTTATTTTGCTACATCCCAGGCAACAAGCGAAGCAATACACTCCAGTTTCTCCTCTTGGCAGGAGATCAGAAGAAAAATCAAGGAACAGCATGAAAATCAAGGCCGGGGGAGGATAAGGGATTCCCCTCTTTCAAATAACAACAAGAAAATCAAAGTAGGGGGTAAGAAGACATCCCCCCATTTAAGCAACCTAATCAAGACCTAAACTCACACCCTTGAAAACAACAGGACTTCAATAACATTAGATACTTAGATTTTGAAATATCTGAGAAAATACAGGTTTCTTTTCCCCATGACTCATAAGCAAAGGGGCTCTCTTATGAGGACGCTGCCCGCATGGATAGTAAAGCAATTTCAATTCATATCCCATCTCTCCAAAAGGGCCAGAATGGGACTGTGTGGGTTCTTCCCATGGGATTCCCTTCCTTTTCTGCAAAATATTAACAACCCTACAATGCATCCTCCTGATTCCTGCAGCATGAAATTAGAAGCAGTGGAAGATGGGCTTTATGTGCTCATAAGAGACAGATGAACTTAGGGGGGAAAAAACTACAATTGTTCTGAGTTAATAATTATGCCAGAAGCTGTACATATGGAAACAGACAAAACAATATCCACCCAGACAGGCTTTCTGCAACGTGTATCCTACATTTCTAGCTCTTGAAGTTACTTACAATCATTTTTTTTTTAAAAAATAAGAAGCAGCTTGAAGAATAAAACGTTTGTTTCAAATATATATACAGTAGACACAGAAAGGAAATGTACACACCAGCCAGACTATAGACAAATACTTTAAACATTTTATTTATGCTTCACTTGGTATAGTGGTTATGGTGTAGAGGGGAAGAGCAGCGGCTTCTAATCTGGTTTGATTCCCCGCTCCTCTACATGCAGCCAGCTGGGTGACCTTGGGCTAGTCACAGCCCTGATAGTGTTGTTCTCACAGAAGCAGTCCCTGGTCAGTGCTCTCTCAGTCCCACCTAGCTCACAGGGTATCTGTTGTGGGGAGAGGAAGAGAGACTGATTGTAAACCGCTTTGAGATTCCTTCAGATAGAGAAAAGCAGGGTATGAAAACCAAGTCTTCTTCAAATGCAGATCCAGAGCAGCTCCTCTCCTCCATTTTATCCTCACAACAACCTTGTGAGGTAGATTCAGCTGAGAGAGCGAGTCATTGGTGCAAGATCACCTAGCAAGCTTCCATGGCAAAGTGAGATCTCCCAGGTACTAGTATGATGTTCGAATCATTACACCAAGGCGGTTCACCCCCCCCCCCAGAGACAGATAAAGCCATCTGGATTCAGTGATCAAAGCAGGAATAGAAGGTGGGTGGGAAATGAATGGCTACAAAAAAGAGGGGAAGACAATTGATACAGACCAAGTAGCAGGATAATGCAGCAAAAGCTGAACAGAACAAACAGGCTCGGAGAAACTGTGCTCCAGCTCCCCAGAACATGTGCCTGCAGTAATGGGCAATAAAATGTTGATTAGTAAAACGAAATTCTTTTGTGAAACTGAGATCTCCAAGACAATAAAGAGGTAATGAGTCTTCACAGGAGGCGACCTCACACTTCAGTCATGGACTGACTTGTGCAAGTCATTCTTGAAACTTGCATGAAGCTGTTTTGTAGAGTATCAAACCATCGGCCAATCAAGATCAGTATTGTCCGCTCAGGAGCTTTCCAGGTGCTCAGGTAGAAATCTTTCATATCACCTACTGTTTTTGTTGTGCTTCTTCAGACCAACATGGCTACCCACTTGAACCTGGCCTTTTTTTTAAACTGGAGATACCAGAGATTGAACCTGGGACTTTCTGCATGCAAAGTAGAGAATTTGTGGCTGAGCTGCAGCGGGGCTTCTTCAAGAAGCACATCTGGCTCTCCAGTTATATCTTTCTGGCCTGGCTAAGGGGGTGGCATTTGGAGAGTTCAGCACCCAACTGAGCAGGCAGGGGATGCTGGGGAGCTGGAGGCTGACAGAGCAACGGTTCCTAGGTGTTTAGTCTTAGCAAGGATTTTGAGATGTTAGCATCGTTGCTTTTTCAATAAAGACATTTTCTTCAACAGTCTGCTTACTGGGAGCAACCAGCTGGACTTTCACACCACTGAGCCACAGTCGGTCCTCAAATGGTTCTCTTCTTCAAAGTAGCTCCCTCTTTATAAGTAAAGGTACATTGATAGTATGAACAAACTCCGTGAGAAATAAAATTCTATCTCTCTACTCCTATGCCTGGAACCATATTTTTCAGCCCTGAATAAAGTATCTCAGATTTAGCCATAATAGTAAAAGTTGTATGGCAATCCGTGAATAAAAGCTCATAAGAGTGACGCTTGCTTTTATAACTACTGCCCAAATTAGCCTCTGCATTCACTTTTAAATAGCAAGCATGTTATTGGTCAAGCAAAGCCTACAGAAGCTGCATTTGTTCTTATTATCATCCCACAACAGTGCAGAGCATTTACGTTAGCTAGAACTAATGCTCTACCGTCTGCTGTGCTATATGGGAGATTTCAACAAATCCCGCATTCAGCTCGGTTGTGCCCCTGTGGACAATGCTGTATAGAATCAATTACATACGTTCTTTTTTTTCCCATTGTCCATTTTATTTCTCAATCCGAGCTAAATTCCTTAACTCGCCGCTGTGTAAAAGAGAACTTCATTTGGATGAACTTAAGATTCAGTTTCTTTTGACATCGAAGAACCCTGATAGAATTGAACCAGTTGCAAAGTTTTTATATCTTGCCATGAGAGATCGTGAATGTATTTTGTCCGACTCTAAAGCATGATTTCTGCCTTTGTTTGCTCTGTATAGCAGTGGATCCTTTTGCGCTTTTCCTCCTTATATTGTACTTTTAAAGGTAAAGGTATCCCCTGTGCAAGCACCGAGTCATGTCTGACCCTTGGGGTGACGCCCTCCAGCGTTTTCATGGCAGACTCAATACGGGGTGGTTTGCCAGTGCCTTCCCCAGTCATGACCGTTTACCCCCCAGCAAGCTGGGTACTCATTTTACCGACCTCGGAAGGATGGAAGGCTGAGTCAACCTTGAGCCGGCTGCTGGGATTGAACTCCCAGCCTCATGGGCAGAGCTTCAGACAGCTGCCTTACCACTCTGCGCCACAAGAGGCTCTATTGTACTTTTATATGCTATTAAAGGCTTGTTGTTGTTGCTGTTCTTCTGATTTCCGCCCTGCACCCAACATCTTCTCCTTCTGCAATTCCATGCCTCATTCACTGTCCAACAGTGCACTGAAACTAGATAGCTCATCTGGAACTGGTAGCACATCAATCATTTAATTAAAGATTGGGGCCTGCCATGGTAATTCAGACCAATGGTCCATCTTCTTCAGATTTCCTTTCTCAGAAGCTGCCAAATACTGAGTGTTTCAAGGGAAGCATCCAAGTAGCCAATGGCAATTACAGAATTATAGCTCTAGGCCGCCATTCACTTTGAGCTCTCGGTGCCCAGATACTTTGGCAAGGCTTTAGAAGGGCCAAACCTCAAGAACCTATATCTCCATTCACTCCTTTCCCCAAGTACCTGCAAGGCAAAAGAGCTCATGCCTGGAATTACGCACCCACACCATGCCTCGTTTAAAAGGGGCTGCCACCCATACAAAGCAGTATAATCTTTTTCTCTTGGTGCTGGACACTTGGGTTGTCTTTGCGTTCGAGTAGTTCTTGCGGCTTTCTTAGTTGCCTTGAGGAGGTAAATCAGGATATGAAAGTATCCTATGGTATTGTACCCCACAGAGGTCCCTGTACCCCCCAAATTACATCCCAAAATTCTCCAGTTTTCCAGCCTACCCCTCTCATCCCCCTTGCAATTCTAACTATGATGACTATATATCAGTTTAATCCAGCTAGAAACGGAAGAAAACAAGAGAAAAAGAACCGATATCTATGCAACAATAGAAACAACTATGGGGGGGGGGGGAAATATCAAATTTCCAGTCATCCAGACACCAAGAGAAAACTGGCTCAAAATGTTTTTCAGATGATATGTAACTCCAAGGGACATTGGGGCATAAATACTACAAGGAAAATACTAGAAGAAGAAGAAGAAGAGTTGGTTCTTATATGCCGCTTTTCCCTACCCGAAGGAGGCTCAAAGCGGCTTACAGTCGCCTTCCCATTCCTCTCCCCACAACAGACACCCTGTGGGGTGGGTGAGGCTGAGAGAGCCCTGATATCACTGCCCGGTCAGAACAGTTTTATCAGTGCCGTGGCAAGCCCAGACACTAGAAATGTCAAGACACAGATGGAACCTTCTTACCTATATGGTAGACATATTAGAAAGCGAAAAACATATTAATAAGAAAAACATGAAAAAATGCAGAATATTAAAGTTTAAATTCCCAATGGAAGCCAAGAGTATACTATTAGGCATTCTGTCCAACAAATTACCATTTTTTAAAGAAAAGATAGTCCAGCATGGTGACAGTGGCTAGAAATATTTGTGCAGCAAAATGGAAACTCGGCATCTGTCCCTGTTTAGAAGAATGGAAAAATATACTTGCTGAATAGGCAGTAATGGTAAACAGAGAAAAAGGTTGACTATTCTTTGCAAATTTAAACTCTGCCAGCATAATAAAGGTTGAGCCCTGACCTGGGTAGCCCAGGTTGCCAGATCTCATCAGATCTTAGCTGCTAAGCGGGGTTGGCCTGGTTAGTATTTGAGTGTGACTCCTCCAAAAGAACTATCACAATTTCTAATTTGGAATTTTTAAGCACAAAGAAAATGAAGTACAAGGTGTTAAGGAGCTACTTTAGGCACCTTTGGGGATCTGGATACCGGTAACAGAATTTACAATGACTTTTCTTTGCAGACAAATCCCTTCTAAGTTTCAGCTTTTCCTGCCATGTGACTAGGCTTGGATACTGCTTTTTGACAGATATTTGAGAAATATTCTTTCTTGATTGCCCAGAACTAGTCATGCTGTTCTTTGGGCTCCATCCAAAAATTGGGCAATGTTATAAACCAGTGAAAACAAGGTCTTATAATGAAAAATGTTAGTCTTCCTTAAGACAAGGAATCAATATGTGCTCCATCAAAGACTGAGAATGAATGAATTGTTGGCATAAATGGCTTGCTAGTGAAGTTTTATGGGAGCTTTGTCAGAGACTTTATAGAAAGAAAAAGCATTTCAAAAGACATGCAAAAGCCAGGAAACTCTGAGAGAAAGCATCAAAGCAGCAATAAATAACAGGAGTCTACAGAGACCTATGCAATGAGATTCTGACACAGAGGAAAGGCAAGCTAATGATAAGACATGGCCTAATCCTGAAGGTTTCATTCAGCCTTGCTGAATTCAACAGCACTTATTTCCTGGCAAGGCTGTAGTGCTGTGCTAACTTTTAAAATTTTTCATAGAATCATAGAGTTGGAAGGGAACTCCAGGGTCATCTAGTCCAACCCCCTGCAGAACGCTGGCAATTCACAACTACTTGCCCACCCACTGAGAGAATGCCAGATGAAATAGAAAATAGAAATAGAGAAGTCTTCACTGGCTGGCAACAAAAGGGGTCAGACTTCCAGAATGTAGGTATCATGACTGACCAGGCCCTTTCAAGGGTTGCCTCTACCAGCCTAATCTCAGGAAAGCAGAGGTGCCTGAACCAGGGCCTCAAAAGATGACTGTAGCAGTTATGTACGTACATAAGGGAGTAGACCAGATGTTCCCAACCAGGGTTTTGCAAAACCCTGGGGTTTCTTGATGGCCCTGGAAGGGTTTCCCAAATGGATGGGAGTATATTTATATTGGTTAAATATTTATTGGGTGGTATGACCATATATGGTCATGTTGACCCTCCCATCCCTTCCAAAATGGCCAATGATGGGCCTGGAGATGGTGGGGAGGGACCCCAGGTGGGCGTGTTCACAGCTCTATTTCCCAACCATATTTTGCACGATTATGCCACTTCTGGCATAATCTGGGGTTTCTCAAAGCCTGAAGAATGTTTCAGGGGTTTCTCAACAGTGAAAAAGTAGAGAAAGTCTGGAGTAGACAGTTCTTCAGGTATTCTGCTCCCAGTGCATACAGAGTTTTAAAGATCATCACCTTGGACTGTGCCTTGAAACCGACTGGAAACCAGTGTAGATGGGTCAAGGTTTGAGTGAGGGATGCCAGGCTCCAGGTAGGACCTGGGGATCCCCTGCAATTACAGCTCAACTCCAGGCAACAGAGATTAGTTCCCCTGAAGAAAATGGCTGCTTTGGAGGGTGGACTCCATAACATTCTACTCCACTAAGATACCTCCCCTGTCCAAACCCCATTCTCTCCATTCTCACCCCCAAAATCTCCAAGTTTTGGCAACCCTACTTTTGAGAGCTATGGTTCCTATAACAGTCAATATCTTGGCATTTTGAACACTTTTAAAGAGCACCCCAATGTATAGCACACTAGTTTTGATGCAACCAGGGCATGTATCATACTGGCTAGATCTTTTTTTGCCCAGGATACGATGCAGCTGTCTAAGCAGTCAAATTTGGGGGAAGTTACTCTTGGCCACTGCTGCTACCTGCTTCTCCAGCAGTCAGCCTGGGGCCAAGGGCACCCTCCGACCACAGGCCTATTTCTTCAAGGAAGAAACACAAGGACACGATCTTCTCTTACACCAAATTGGGAGGACTGGCAAATACTCCGGAAGATAGAGACAGAGTTCAACGAGATCTGAACACAATGCAAAAATGGGCAAATGAGAACAAGAAGCAATTTAATAAAGATAAGTGTAAAGTTCTGCATCTGGGTCAGAAAAATGAAAAGCATGCCTACTGGATGAGGGATACGCTTCTAGGTAACATTGTGTGTGAACGAGTACTTGGGGTACTTGTGGATTGTAAACTAAACATGAGCAGGCAGTGTGATGCAGCGGTAAAAAAGGCAAATGCCATTTTGGGCTGTATCAACAGGGGCATCACATCAAAATCACAAGATGTCATAGTCCCATTGTATACGACATTGGTCAGACCACATCTTGAGAACTGTGTGCAGTTCTGGAGGCCTCACTTCAAGAAGGACGTAGATAAAATTGAAAGGGTACAGGAGAGTGACGAAGATGATCTGGGGCCAAGGGACCAAGCCCTATGAAGATAGGTTGAGGGACTTGGGAATGTTCAGCCTGGAGAAAAGGAGGTTGAGAGGGGACATGATAGCCCTCTTTCAGTATTTGAAAGGTTGTCACTTGGAGGAGGGCAGGATGCTGTTTCCGTTGGCTGCAGAGGAGAGGACATGCAGTAATGGGTTTAAACTACAAGTACAACGATATAGGCTAGATATCAGGGGGGGAAATTTCACAGTCAGAGTAGTTCAGCAGTGGAATAGGCTGCCTAAGGAGGTGGTGAGATTCCCTCGTTGGTAGTCTTCAAGGAAAGGCTGGATACACACTTTTCTTGGATGCTTAGGGCTGATCCTGCGTAGAGCAGGGGGTTGGACTAGATGGCCTGTATGGCCCCTTCCAACTCTATGATTCTTACCTCATGGTGGAGCCATATCTGATTCTTGCTATAAGAAAGGGAGGAAAGTAACATGGTTCAATAGCGTCTGACATCTCCAGATAAAAGAACTTGGGTATCAGGTGTTGGGTAAGTCCTTTATATGCCTGAAGAATACTGCTTGGAAAGCTATTTCACACCAGAATGCATTAATCTTGATGGACCAGTAATCTGATTCAGTATAAAGGGAGTTTCATATGTTCATACATGTTCAATAATTCAAGGCCTGGGTTACTTTCTATCCAACATCAGAGGATCAAGATAAATCTAAAGTCAACAGACTGCGGTGCTAAATGCAAAGCACTTTTTTGTGCGCAAGGCTTCTCCGAATAGCAGGACAGAAAATAAAGCCTGTCGGAGTTCTCTCTTGAATTTTCATGATTATTTCACACAGTGACCGACTGCCAAGCAGCGGAAATGGAACAGAAAGATTTCCTGCCTGTTTACTGGGCAATTTATGCCACCATTTAATTTTGTACTTGGCAATGAGATTTAAACTTGTTTGTTGCATTAAAATTAATATCACAAAACAGATTGGACTCTGCTAGCTACCACCTGGATGGATCTAAAAAAATACTTCCCATTTTCACAGCTGATACTTAATACATTTACCTAACGGGGAAACGCATCCACCAAATTGATAGTCAATAAAAATAACATGCCCTGATAGAAAACAAAATGGTCTAACAATAGAGGAGTCTTTAACACACACATGCACACATGGAGGGACGAGGTAGCTCACCAAATATTTCCAGTTGCCCTTCTGAACTTTTAACATGTCCTTCCATCTATTACAAATATCAAAATAGCTGCCTTTAAATCCATGCTCCAGTATTGTCTATTCTGAATTAATTTATTTAATTTAAGATATATATATACTGGCACTTCAGAGGTCTGTTCAAGGTGGCTCACAACATAAAAAGTAAAATCATAAAACATAAAATCATTATTTTAAAAAAACCATAAAAATAAACTAATAAAACCCTGAAGCATTAAAAACCACGAAGAATAAAAACCCAGAAGCCACTCCCCACCATCACCACTGCCCCACATACTGTTATTAGCCCCAGAAGGGAAAAAAGACAAGCAAGAAGGTGACTTTTCTCTCCTCTCCCCTTCTAAACTAACAGCACACAAAGCAGATGTGTTTGGCAAACCCAGATTGGGGAAGAGAGGAATACATCCCTTCATCCCTGCATTGTGACATAAAAGACTTTGGACAACAGCATTTGTAGAAATTATTATATCTCAAGCCACTATTTGCATAGGCATTTCTTTTGGTGTCCATAGCATTATACTCCAATGAAGTCCCTTCCTAACCTAAATCCTGTCTACTTCCAGCTCCACCTCCAAAGTCTCCAGGTATATCCCAACCCAAAGCTGGCAACCCTACATACAATATGTCCTAGCTCACAACCAAGTGCATCTGTATGAGCAGCTTAATATAAGACATTGGTTCACATGTGCTTCCAAGATTCTTCATTGAGGATTCTGGATTGCTATTATTTATTAAATTTGTATCCTGCTCTCCTGCAAGCAGTTCAGGGTGGTGAACAATGGGGGGAAAAATAACATGTACAATAAAAATTATTCTAACTAAAATTTAGCAAAACCATTATTAAAACATTTAAAACCATGTTGTCTGATCCCGGTAGACTTAGACTCTGCCTAATTGATCTCCTATGGGCATTTCAGTGGGGGCAGTGAAAAGTGGGGTATAAAAGCCAGCTCTTCTTCTTATTCATCATCTTCTTCTTCGTTGTGTTCTTCTTCTTCGTCGCCATCGTCTTCTTCTTCGTCTTTGTCTTCTTCTTTTTCTTACCACCACCACCAGTTCACTGGCCCCAACCAAAGCCTTCTTTTATTATTTATAATAATTTGATTTATAAGACTGTCCCCTCAGCCCAGCTGTCTCAGGGTGGTGCATATCACATAAAACAACATAAGTTGAAACTGTTAAAATCTAAAACAGCATCTGCATCCTTATAGGCTCCTTGGGGGAAGAGCCCCATTTTACAGGCCCTGCAGAACTGTACATACAATCACGTACCATATAGACACACTTCACCTATGGGCACTTTCCCAATTGTGACACAGCACAATGGGCACTGCACAACCACAAAACATTTGCCATAAAATGGCTACTAATGGAGCTGAAGCTGGCCACAAAATGGTTGCCCCAATTTACCTTCACTCACATAGCAAAGAGTCCCGTGCTCCGCTAGCAGATGTTGCTATAGCAATTTTTTAAAAATTGCCCAGCCAATCAAATCTCCAGTGACCAATCGGGACAAACACCCCACCTAGCCCCACTCAATTTCTAAAAAGACTTTGTGGACACTAGAAATGGTGCTGGCAACCCTTTGTACTATATTCATCAAGGAGCTATGATGGGGACAATGTTTAATGTAACCTCTATAACAAACCTGAACTTACCTTTTGAGAAACAGACCATCTAGTTCAAGGGTGGCCAAGCGGTGGCTCTCCAGATGTTAATGAACTACAACTCCCATAAGTCCCTGCTAGCTCGTACTGGCAGAGGCTCACTGGACTTGTAGCCCATAAACATCTGAAAAGCCACAGCTTGGCTACCCCTGGTTCTAGTTTGTCCTTTACTTCATTAGAGTTTATGAAACTAAAACAAATGCCATATTGAGGGATTTCTCTCCCCCCCCCACATCAGGTTGGAGCCAAGGGGGTATAAATAAACACATTCCTCAGAACCATTTTTTTGCTCGGTCTTAATGGAATAGCTATATTTTCTAATTTCAAGTCACCTGCCGGCGGAGCCTGTAGTACTTGTAATAAATCACAAGATGCACTTGATAACTCCAGGTGAGAAAAACTAATTCTTGAACAAAACAAAACCTATTGTGGAACCCTTCTGGGAACTGCACCAGCTCTAATGCAACATATTACAACCCAATGACACTGGAGCAAATGCCCCAAGGGCTCCAAAATTGCCCAACAGCATAACCTTAGGGCAGTGAGGTGAATGAATCATGGTTTCCTATAAGTATGTACATTGGTCTCTGCACACATTTATGATTAATTGCACAAAATCACTTTTCATACTTCAGAAATAACTGCAGAGGACTCTTATAATCATGTGCTTGCCAAATGTGAAGGTCTGGCTTTAGTTTTTCTGGCTCCCATGCAAAGGAAACACTCACTATTAGAAGAGTGATTTACAAAGAACAAGAGTCATGATCCGAGGTAGCTTTAATGAACACTTTCCCCGAGTTTTGTAAGCAGCAGAATCATTTATATCATTCTGTGCCCCCCCCCAAAAGCAACAATCTCTTCCCAACACTCATATAGTAGGCCTCACTAGGCCTCAGCACAAATAGGAAGCTATAGTTGACAGTAGTCTAAACTGTTGGAAGAGACAATGTCAGCTGTACAAAGAGAAGAAGAGAAGAAGAGCCTGAAGGGGGCAGCAAGAAGACCATTAGTTAGGATAGTGAGTTCAGGACCTTTCTCTCCTGTTAAGTGTTGCTTTTTGTCTGTCTCTAGATTGCTACTCTTAGGGGCAATATCCTGCTTCTTGGAAGCTTCTCTCTCTCTCCTAGCCAGCCATGTAGACAGATGCCATCTCTATCTCTCCTCTGCACTACCACAGTATGTTGTTCATTAAATAAGTCCTTTGTCCTAAAATACAGCGGGTGCATATCTGACTTATTTACCCTGCTAACTTAAACAACGACAACAAAATGTAGAGAACTTGGATGAGATCTTTTAGCCACATTTGTCCATAACGGGCCTTAACTGTGAATATTTTCCAGCATATTATGAGAAGCCCCCATTATTCACATAGCTGGAGAGGGAAAGGCATGCTTTAATGTACAGTGATTCTGTGGTTGCCAAGTCCAGGTTGGGACATTCCTGGAGGTTTGGGCAACAAGGCTGGGAAAGAAAGGAACCTCATTTGGTACGTCATAGAGCCCCCCCACCCCCGCTCCGCAGCATCCATTTTCTGATCTCTGTAGACTGGAGATGAGTTGTAATTCTAGAGGATCCCCAGGACTGACATCCTTCAGGGATTCTGATCCAGTTGAGCAAGTGATCAGACAGAACCAGACAGTGGTATGAACTGTAAACTAATTAAGAAGAATAAAAGCAATTTTAAAAGATGATATACTTCAGAGCACCTCACAAGTGAATAATTTGTAAACCATTTTTATAGCTGGAAGAAAGTATTGGAAATTCATAAGAAAATCTCCCAGAAGATTTTTTAAAACAATAATAAAACAGAAACATAGGAAAGGGTCGGTGCAGATTGGGTCTGCAGTACAAGAATGGGCAAAAATGTCATTGTCATCTCATACTGTTTTGCATACTTAATCATCCCCATCCTGAACTTCCATTTGCCACTGAGAAAAAGGCATCATACCCTGATGTCAGCTATTTACCATAACAAAGCAGGGGAGAACCTGTTGATGTTTATCACAGCATCTGGATTAGTCTGACCCCCTAGAGGCATCCATAGTCAGTCCAGCAATCTAGAACAAAGGACCACTACTGAAGAAGAAAACAAGGACCTCTAAAACTGAGCATAAATCCACATTTGCATGTTAAAGAAGCAAATTATTAATGGCATCTGCCTTTAAAGGCACTTACTCTGGAGCAGCTCCCTTGCAATCAAACAGCCAGCTTGGTGTAGTGGTTAAGAGCGGCGGATTCTAATCTGGCGAGCCGGATTTGATTCCCCACTCCTCCTCCACAGCCAGCTGGGTGACCTTGGGCTCGCCACAGCACTGATAAAGCTGTTCTGACCGGGCAGTGATATCAGGGCTCTCTCAGCCTCACCTACCTCACAGGGGAGAGGAAGGGAAGGCAACTGTAAGCCACTTTGAGACTCCTTCAGGTAGAGAAATGTGGCATATAAGAACCAACTCTTCTTTTCCTACTCTCCTAGTTTATTGCAATCTCTCCTGGTGCCACAGAATGCTATCGAAGCTGGACAGGGAAGATAATACTTCTGGTTGGTTTTCATCCACTGTGAAATCACAGCTCTGGCCTGCCTCCAAAACATTCAGTTTTAGCAACTCAGACTCTGTGCCAAGAATAATGCTGGGTGCTGAAATCTGTATACATTATGACAACGAAGAAGTTTGCATGTTTTTGCTTGTTTTGCACAATTATCCTATTTCTACTAAGCAAGGGAAAAGATAAAGAGCTCTGCAGAGCACTGATGCTCTATTTAACAGGCCAACAGAAATTATATTCAGCCTGTTTTTTCGGCTGTGGAGACCTGAGGGTCTCTGGATAAGTTCAAACCTATCTTCTTCACACCTCAAAGGGCTAAAACAGCCTTTCTCAACATTTTTACCACCAAGAAACACGTTCAGGCTTCAAGAAACCCCAGAAGTGTCATGATCATGCAGAATATGGTTGGGAAGCAGAGCTGTCTACATGCCCCCCTGGGACTCCTCCCCTTCAGGCCCATCATTGGCCATTTCATGAGGGGCGGGTGGGCTGACATGACCATATATGGTCAATTTCACCCAATAAATGTTTAACACATTTTAAAAATACATACAAAAATTAAATCTCACTCATTCATAAAAGTCTGATTGACAAAGCCTGGTCTAGAGATGACAGGTGATACCTTTCCTGGATTCTCTCAAGTGTTTTCAGAAAGTGGGTGGGACCAGGTATGGCTTTTGCCCAGTGAGGCTTCTGATTGGTCATTAGAGATTTGACATTGTTTTTCTCGTAGCTGCCACTGTAGCACAAGGAACTTTGCTGCATGATTCAATATAAAATGCAGTGGCCATTTTGTGTCTGGCTCCGCCTCATGTGGCAGCCATTTTGTGTCAGAATTCCAAAGGTGCCTGCTTACTCTATATTATGTGCTATACTTATACAATGTCAAGAAAAAATATCTCTACTTTCATGTCATCTGTTTAAAGGGAAAAATCCCAAATATTTACAGTCAGTATGTAGGCATGAAAATAATGGTTTCACAGTTGCAGAATTTACTAGTGAAACTGGCATATGAAGATCAACATCGCCACCGGAGGGTGCTCATGCGGTTCCTAAAGATTTACTCCAATGTTCTTTCCCCCACCTTTCACTTGAATGCGGGATTGCTCTGCAACAGTTTAATTCACTCATTTTATGCCCCTAACCTGTAGAACAAGAAACACTTTCAGCAAAGCAGCCCCTGAACTGCTGGAGTTGCAGGTAAGAAGAATTTGCATTGAAAGTCATTTCTGGAGAGTTATGCTGTCAGGTGTCATCATTTGGCAAAAGAGGCGTTTTAAAACCTCCCCCTCAAAAATGGAACATCGCTGCTGTGTTTCTCCTTTTGCAGTAAATCATCGCAAATCCAAACTCAGGTTGTGCGTAAACATTCCCTGTGAAGCAAAACATTTCAAGTTGCCTGTTAGGTTGTTTTCGCTACAAGCTATTCTGGAATAATGGGGGCATATGAATTCTATCTGCCACGAGGACGAAACAAGCACAAGATGGGTCCCTATGGAGGGCCATACAGAAAAGCAAGTAGTACAAAACGGTAAAATGGAACGGACAAGGTAATGATTTTAGAGAAGTGCAGAGACGGAAGCTGATGTAGAGACGATATCAAGCCAGTTTATATTTTCTCCCTAGCTTCTCGTCTGTATTCAGTTCGGTTGCATGTACTTGTGTGCATGTCTTTCCATAGAAATTTGAAGATGTATATATTAAGCTGTGTAAAAAACAAACAAACAGAAAGCCACCACAGGGAAGTGGGACTATACCAGTCTTGATAATAGTTCGACAAATGTGTTTCAACTGTTTGCAGCATTCTCAAAGGACAACGCAGAGTAGAAGTAACCACACCACTGAAACTAGGCCAATAATGTCCCAGCCCCATAATTTAATCCTCACTTGCGGGTATCTCCGAAACGCAGTTCTTAAAGGCCCTTGGAGAACTCTCTTGCTCAGGCTGGTTAAACCAGAAAGGCCCTGATACTAAGGATTTTAATCTCTCTCTGTGAAGTGCATGCTGAGTTTATGTTCACAGACATGCCTGTTTGTAAGGGCATGGCTACCTCTGGTACAAAGATATCTTGTGCATTGTTGGACAAGGAAAGAACCTTTCTTATAAGCAATTTTTCTAATTAAATGTTACAAATAGCCCACACACACCTTTCCAATAAACCACTGTGAGTAACAGTGAGAAGGATGGACTGGACCATAAATAAATAAACAAAATGTATAGCCCCCTTTTTTCACTGGGACTCAAGGCAGACTGCAATTTTAGAAACCAAGCAGTTATAGCCATGTAACACACATGGACTACAAAATTAGAGAATACTGCAATGAAAATCAGTGTAACGCAGCATTAAAAGCACGTCACAGGATTGGACTTCTTATTGAATTGTTGAAGGCTTTCATGGCTGGAGTCAACTGGCTGTTGTGAGTTTTTGGGGTGTGTCTGTGGTCTGGTAGTTTTATTTCCTGATTTTTCACCATCTATAGTGGTAGGACATGGCAAGATGGGAATCTCTCCGTGCCAAAGGGTCCCACCTCTCTTCCAGCCACAATTCCTGGCAAACCATCAGGAATGGAAAGCACCAGACCGTTGCCACACAACCTGAAAAACCCACAGCAGCCAGGACTTCTTATATGATTAATACAACACCTGAAAGTGCACACGGAACTCCACAGAACTATGAAAGAGATAAGGCCAGAACTCCCAATTTGCTATGGTGGGGAAGCAAAAGATAATTGCCTAAGAAAGTGATAAATAGTGTATGAAAGGGGAAAGAAAGAATTGAAGTTTTCTGAAAGCATGTTCTTTCTGCTGCGCTTAAATTATTGTCCTCAGTAGGGATTTCGTGGCTCGTTTAAATCTGTTGCACTCCAGTTATTATGTGGGCCTGCCCTACTTCTGTCCAAGAAAACAGAAGACCTAGAAAAATGATCCCACTCTCCTAGCAGGTTATTACACTGGGCCAAGATTTATAAGAAGGCAACCAGGTGAGAGTCACAGACCTGGAAACACTGCAGGCCCCATAATTAAGCAGTAAAGTAAACAGAACTGACTGTGTAAAGGTCAACATAAAATTACAGACATTCAATTTTATCAACGCGGCTTGCAGAGAAGATTAATTTGAATCAGCTCTTCTTTCTTGTAATGATGAGTGGGCAGCCCTTCATTCTTGCTATGATGTTTTTCTTTTCTGACTTCAGCACATTTAGCAAGGATAATGTGTGTGTTTGCTTTAAATGCACAGGGATGTTTGTGAGAAAGGTAGAGGTTAAAGGTTCAAAATGGGAATGTCACTGCCATTCATTCACAGTTCAAAACTTTTCGCTGTCTAAATATGAAAAAGTACCATAAATGTGAATCCTTACAAAAGGAGTAGTAGCATAAGCCGGAACAGGTAGATAATTCTTATTGTTATTATGGTTGTCGAATATTGTCAAGATAAAGTAGGCACACTGTTCATATGTATGAGTTGAAGATAAACTGGACCCAATTGTCAAACTCCCCACATTATAGGCTTAAACCTACCTTGAATTGACATTCTCTCTTCCAAGGAACCTTCGGGATTGTGATAATGCAAAAGGTCAATGGATTTGCAGCAGATGATACTAAAAACTCTTACTGACTTCTAATTCCTAAGATGCTCCAGGATATTTATTTATTCGTTTAAAACATTTTTTGGGCGCCTCTCTGCTTTAGGGAACTCCATGGTGGGAAATTTTATTTCATGGGATTTTTCTCTGTACTGTTTAACAACAGAACATTTGGAAAGTCATTCATTCATAGGATTGTCAGAAGTGACCTGATGGTGCTTCACACACATACTAGATGAGTTCCTACAGTTACAGTTTATGTGACTCTCACCAAGGAAGGTTCTGTCCCTTGGAGAGAAGCCTGATGCGTTCAGGATTCAGATTAGGGCCCCCCCCCCGCCATTAAGCTTCTGTTTGTAATGGCTCAGAAACTTGCAGCCACTTTGAAACAAAAACCAATACACCCTTTTCTGAAGAAACAACAAAACTTGCATCTTCCTTTTTCTTTCAGTCTTTACTTCCTGTGAGATCCTCCAACTATGCGTGTATACATGCACACACCCGTTGGTTGCTTGCACACACACACACACGCACACACACACATCATATTTATTTATAATGCTCAGGTATTACAAACTGAGATCCGTCACTTCCTTTATTGAGTCAGTCTGTCACATCTTGGGTCCTCCTCTTTTCCTGCTGCCTTCATGGCTGCCCTTCCCAAGTTTCAATCTCCTTTTGATTTCTTGGTTGATGATGGAGCCTTACTGGAAGGGAATTGTAAGGCCCAACTTTCTACTTGGGAGCAAAGCCATGGATTTCAATAAAAAGTAGTATTCAAAGCACCTAACAGTCATTTTACAGAGGGAAACATATTAAATCTATTCTAATTTTTAAAATGTTAGCTTTAGTACATAGTGTTCATGCTTAAACGCGAAGGAAAATGTTTGATATTCCAGCAAGATTTTTCTTCTAAATACAATTTATCAATATTTTATTTCCTTCACACTTATTGATTTTTTCCAAGAGAAGACAGAAACTCATTCATTATATCCAACTCAAATGCCTCCAGTGTTTCATTTTTACTTGATGATAAGGAGTCCATTTCTAAAAAGAACTATCAGTTTGCTAATAAAAATACTAACAAGTAAGTGTTTCTGTAGAAGGGCTACCCCCCCCCCCCCGGGAGAGTGTAAACTGTGCAATACCACTGCAGTTTACCTGTTCATACGGTTTCAAAATAATATGCTTAAATTAAGTGTGGAAAATGTTACAGGTTCAGAAGAAAATCCTTGCAACAAATAACTCCCCCCCCCTATCAATTTGCAAATCTCTTCTGCTATGGCCTTCCTTTGTTCTAGGAAAAGAGAAAATAGAGATCCAATTTTTTAAAAAAATACAGAACCATTTCTTTCTCTTCCTGCATCCTCTGCCCTCAGTAATTCATCACTTACTGATGAACTTCCAATGTTGCTCATTTTGTTACGCTCATACAAGAAGGGAAAGTGGGTTCTCAATCCCAATAAGTGCTAGAACAACTATGAACTATCAAAGCCCACTACAACTGTCTATAAAGTTTGACATGGAAACCAAATACATTTATTGTGAACCCTAATGATCATTAACCATAAAACTAATTATCCATTAGAAATTTTATCTATTTTATTCATTTAATGTCAACTTTTATACCTCAACTTTATGGCCAATCAGGGCAACGAAGATGGATAACAATTGCTAGGTGATTACTCAGTATTGCCTAGCCTTCAAGCCTTGGTTTCTGCCACTAAAAGGCAGGGTAAGGGGGCAGGACATGGCTGTTTTGGTTTTTGAGGGAGGACTCATCAGGGCCAGACCCAGCAGTGAGATCATTCAACTCCTACGCTGATTCACCCAAAGGTGGCACAGTTCTGACGATATATGTATGCATCGGCTCCAACTGAACAACAGGTGCATGTTCCTGGTTACAGAGATGGAATCGTATTAATAATATATTAAAAACCCTAAATATAATGGATGAATATGTATCTGCCAATTAAAAAACTGATGCAGTCCCCTACTGTTCCAAGGGAATGGCGGGGGGATGACCTGGTGCAGCCTATAATATATGGAATCATATATAATGGACAATGGGAGAGATAGTGAGGGAGATATTTCCTTAGAAGGGCAATATTTGTAATGACTAGAAGGGCATGGAGGAGTAGGAAATGACATAGGCCACTTTGATTCCCTATTGGAGAGAAAAGTGGGGTATAAACATAAATAAACAAACAGACAAAACTACATTACATTATAGGATTTTTAAACTCACCCTTGCATTACAGAAACCCCGTGGATAACAACCTTCTTTTACTAAATCTCTCAAAAGTATGAGATTGGGCAGAAGGAGGGACTGCAGTTAGCAAATGAAGAGCAAATGAAAAACAAGCGAGAATAAAGATATAGGCCATTACTGAGATAGGACAGTAATGCACTGCTTTGCCAAATTATCTTCCAGTAATTTCCTGTCATCTGTATGAGTCAGCTACCGATGTCAGCAAAGGGGACAGAAGCTCCATGTGGTGTCAGTAAGGTAGAACATATCGCTGCCAACCTCTAAACCAGGGGTAGTCAAACTGCGGCCATCCAGATGTCCATGGACTACAATTCCCAGGAGCCCCCTGCCAGCGTTCGCTGGCAGGGGACTCCTGGGAATTGTAGTCCATGGACATCTGGAGTGCCGCAGTTTGACTACCCCTGCTCTAAACAAATGCTTATTCTGTCTTGTGGCAAACAAGTCCAGCAACTTATTTCCTATGAACAAGTTAAGCAGTTTTGTACTCTCCTTCGTTGCTTGGCGAACAAGTCAAAAGGCTGTTTGTTTCCCACGAACACAGCACAACTTCCACAAGCAGCTTGAGTGCACTAGTTGTCATTCTGACAATTTCATAGAATCATAGAACCATAGAGTTGGAAGGGGTCATAAAGGCCATCTGAGAGAGCCAGCTTGGCATAGTGGTTAGGAGTGCGGACTTCTATTCTGGTGAGCCAGGTTTGATTCTGCGCTCCCCCACATGCAACTCACCATAGCCCTATTAGAACTGTTCTGACCGAGCAGTAATATCAAGGCTCTCTCAGCTGAGCCTCCCTCACAGGGTGGCTGTTGTGGGGAGAGGAAAGGGAAGGAGATTGTGAGCTGCTTGGAGACTCTTTTGGATAGAGAAAAGTGGCATATAAGAACCAACTCCTCCTCCTCCTTCTTTTTCTCCTTCTTCTTCTTCTTGTCCAACCCCTGGTGCGATGCAGGCTCAGCGTAAAGCATCCATGAAATTTCTAGAGGCTTGCTTTTTCTAGTGTTATTTGTATCTTTGACTGGCCTCAGTTCCTTGTTAACCCATCAAGACACCAAACATGATAGAATATGGTTCCAAACACTATTTCAGAAATCAAAATGAAGAGCCCCCCCTCCCCCCAAGCATGAGTCGACAAAATGCATTGTGTGTTTTCAGCTTCTGCTTAAGCCACTGACGGACTGCAAGAACGGAGACAATTGAAACACACTCAAGGCTACCATAGTGTTCCATTTGCTCAACGACACCCATGAACGTGGAGTGCTTTGTTCTGCCTTTTAATCATTTTCTTCTAGAAGGAAGGCCACTACCTCTCCTGGAGCATGAAGCCATGAAGACAGTGGGAAAACATAAAGCAGATTTATGCTCTTCCGAGTGCGTGATCCCTCTCTCCACTGGCTGTAAGAACACTCAAACAGACCCAAGATCAGACAAAACATCTCTGTCTTAACTGTGCCACTGAACTCACAATGAGTTCTTCCACACAGGATGCAAAATCCATTTCCAGGAAAACTTTATGAATGTTAGCATGCCAGGGATGATGGATTCTGGCCTCTAAGGTAGAATTTTGTATTTGATAGAGGATCCCGAGTGCCTCTACTTGCATTTTGGACTTTCCGTTCTTAATCCCTCATTAATGGATAGAAAACCAGGAAAATATGAAAACAAATGGTGTCCTTCACCAGAACTCTTTGAAGTTACCTCTTCTATTTAGATATACATTGCTTTTAATGGCATAAAAATTGAAGTAGATACCGATAACCACAACTCAGATGGACATAGGTGCTAAAACCCAAAAAACAAAAAATTAAATGTTTACATTGAACAAAGTACATTGGCAACTTTAGACAGTAGAGCATGATTTTTCTAATATAGCAGAACTTGGAGGAGGAGAAGGAGAAGGAGAAGGAGAAGGAGAAGGAGAAGGAGAAGGAGAAGGAGAAGGAGAAGGAGAAGGAGAAGAGCTGGTTCTTATGTGTCGCTTTTCTCTACCCGAAGGAAGCTCAAAGCAGCTTACAATCACCTTCCCTTTCCTCTCCCCACAACAGACACCCTGTGAGGTAGGTGAGGCTGAGAGAGCCCTGATATTCCTGCTCGGTTAGAACAGTTTTATCAAAGCTGTGGCGAGCCCAAGGTCACCTAGCTGGCTGCACGTGGGGAAGTGCAGAATCGAACCCGGCAAGCCAGATAAGAAGTCCGCACTCCTAACCACTACACCAAACAGGCTCTCAAGGATTTGCCTTCCGTTCCTGCAATTCAGCCCTAATTTGATTATGTAGTCCTGAATCAGAGTACATTGACTACAAAAGGGCAGACAAACCAGGATGATGTGGGGAAGGGTGTCAACCTCTTCTGCTTAATATCTAAATGTTTATTATCTAGAATGCTAAGGAATGCAGAATAACAACATATCCCTGTCCCAAAGGCCTATATGCTGTGTGATTGCAGGCAAGAGTGGAAGTGAAGAATCCATAGCAGTGAAAGGCTTGGCAGGTTCAGGAAATCCTTTTATTAAAAGGAGCTAATTATGTATTAAGTAAGCCATGAGTCTTGAAGCAGAACCTGCATGAGAACTGGCTAAATGAACAAGGCAGAGCAACAGAAGCAACATGAGAACTGGAAAAGAAGATTCAGATGGCCAAAGCTGGTTCAGAGCAGGGGTATTAAAAGAGAAGAAGAGGCACCCACTATCAGGGACTAAGGTCTTGAGGAGAGAGCCAGCTTCGTGTAGTGCAGGGGTAGTCAACCTGTGGTCCTCCAGATGTTCATGGACTACAATTCCCATGAACCCCTGCCAGCAAACGCTGGCAGGGGTTCATGGGAATTGTAGTCCATGAACATCTGGAGGACCACAGGTTGACTACCCCTGGTGTAGTGGTTAAGACCTGTGAATTCTAATCTGGAGAGCCAGGCTTGATTCCCCACTCCTCCTCCTCCTCATGCAGCCAGCTGGGTGACCTTGGGTTAGCCATAGTTTTGTCAGAACTGTTCTCACAGAATGGTTGTCTCAGAGCTCTCTCAGCCCCATGTACCTCACAGGGTGTCTGTTGTGGGGAGAGGAAGGGTAGGTGATTGTAAGCTGCTTTGGGACTCCTTCAGGTAGTAAAAAGTGCCGTATAAAAACCAACTCTTCTTCTTAAATGGTCGGAAGCAAGTGCAAGAAAGGGTAAAAGGAGAGAGATAAAACTGGTGCATTGCAATATTTCTTCATGTCCCACTGGCCTCTGCCCTTCTGCTTTTACACAGCTCTGTTCTATGAGATGGGACTCTTTTATCCAAGACCTTGGGGAAAATAGCCTGTTAGTCATACCTATGACCACATTAGGAAGAAAATGCTTTATAATTTTTTAAGAGTATTAAGCAGATGGAGAAGCTAACATTCAGTGACATTGGACTGCCAAAGAATATCAGCTGAATCAATGCCCAAGCCCTTGTCCAAAAGATTCATCAGCTTTATCACTCCACAGTTTGATTGGCGATGGGGAGAACTTGGCTCTTCTAAGGAAGTAAATAATATTTCCCCTGTTTATTTCTCAACAGCATTTTCATTGCTTCCGGGCTCTAATTTATAATCCATTTATAATTCATCAACATGATAGGCTGCCCTTTGCTAATCCCATGGCTTCCTCTTATCCATAATTAATGTTTAGATTTGAAGTTTAATTATATTTTTTAACAACTCATTTATGGGAGGAGGAGCATGGCCAACAAAATTTAAACTTCCCACATAGGGCTGAAACATTAGAATAGAAACTGGGGTAATATAAAGTCATAATTCTATAGTTCATCCTTGCAGTGTTTGTTTTGAATCAGCATTCCTCAAAATCTAGGCATGGTATGCAGAAACTTGCCCCCCCCACAAGCATTCCTGCAGTGGTGACCCCCCCCCCGCGCGCTATTGCCCCGTTGATCGTCAAGATCTCAGAACACAAATCCTGCCATGTATCAATATTGATTGCAGAGGACAGGAGAATCTAAACTTTTGGAGCCTGCAAGCACCTTTGGAATTGTTGGAAAAACAGTGACCACAAAATTGTTTCCAAAGAGGCAGAGCCAACCACAAAATGACAGGAATAGTCTTAATGCCAGCTCTTCCAAATTACAGGCAAGAACTCTTGCTACGGAGAGACCCATCCAGCTGCCTAATGTGAGCTGTCGTTTGATTGTATGATTGTTTGCACGCTGCCTCGAGTGATAAAAAAAAATTCCCCCCCCCCTTCTCACGGGCCCGGTTTTCGGCTGAATTTATGTGTAAAAAATAAAGGGACTTTATTTCAGCAAACGGGCTTTTAAGTGGTTTGTGCTTAGTGACTAAAGGTGAAGGACTGAAGCCAGGGAAGCCTCTAAACAGAAAGAGGCTCGCCGGTGCGTTTATCCCCGCTCGCTTGGAGAAAAAAAAATGGCGATCGCTTCGCCGGAAGTTTGGAGGAGAGAGCCAGGGGGAGGGACTTTGAAGAACCAGCAACAATGGTAACGCACAGGTCTTTAGCGCTACTGTTGCAGATTGGTTGCAGGAGTGTATCGCTATCCGGAGGGTGAATCCACTTTTCTGGATTCCCCTGAAAGCGCCACAACGAAGCGCTTTTTGCTGATTGGTTTCAGGATTGTTGCAGATTGTCTACGACGTCGTGGGTTATGGCAAATTAGTAGCGTTTTCAATTAGCAACCATTGTGCTATTTTGAAGCCGTGCGAAATGGCCCTCTGTTTAGCTGGATGTCTTCTAATGGTGTCTGTTGTGGGGAGAGGAAAGGGAAGGTGCTTTGAGACTCCTTCGGGTAGAGAAAAGTGGCATATAAGAACCAAAACTATGGGAAGGTACAGTGTAATACAAGAAGTCAAGTAATCGTGTATCACTGGGAATCAGCAACATATTATTGTCTAAATCTGCAGTGTATAATCAAAGTATTTATTCGGGCAAAGTCTTCAGCATTGCAATGTTGCAGTAGACTGGTCCCTCTGCTGCGAGTGACAGCAGAATAGCCACCGGTTTGAGGTTTATTTTTGATAGATACAGCTAAACAAAAACTTCTTTCAAAAGGTTTTCAAGGCTGTCCACATGGGGCTTATATGGTCGCCCCAACTCAATTCTGGATCACCACAAGGCAATGCAACTCAATTGCGTTGGAAGATTTCTAAAAATCCAGTATTTTCCATTTGTATCAATTGACACATTCAAAACACAGTTTTTTTTAAAAAAATTGTGAATAAGTCATCACTTCATTGGATGCTCGATTCAGAAAGAAAATTAATTTATTATTGGATTTATATTCCACCCTGTCTTTGGAAACTCAGAGAGGTTTACAGATTTCTTATAATACGTATCTCTATAAAACTCACAGCATTAGTAACAAGAACAATTCTGTAAACTATTAGAAAATAGAGATTTATAAAAACACAAAAATACAGTATTAAACTGACCATTGCACTTTCTTCATCGAGGGGAGACATTAAAAGCTCAAGCACCAATTTTCTTCAGTCTGGTGGGGCTGGCCAGAGAAGCCAGAGGTTTCTGATGTTACTGATGTTGCTTCTGGCCTCCTCAGGGAGAGCATTCCACCAGGCTGGGCCCAAAGTCAAAAAGCCCTGGTTCTAGTTGAGGCTGGCTAGATTTCTTTAGGGCCTGGGACCTTGAGCAGATTTTTCTTGCTTGAATTTCAAGGATGGCAAGCAGGGTTAGTTCAGCACTTGATGATGTTGTTGGAGATGATTTTGGGATCACTAGCTTTGGAGTACCTGGACAGAGGGCCCACAGGCTTCAATGTAACATACAGTCATGCCTGCATACCTGACTGCATACCTGTACTGTGCAGCATCCAACCAGACACAAAACCACCCCTCAGCACAAGAAGAAGAAGACTTGGTTCTAATATGCCGCTTTTCTCTACCCAGGGGAGGAGGAGGAGAAGAGTTGATTCTTATATACCACTTTTCTCTACCTGAAGGAGTCTTAAAGTGGCTTACAGTCGCCTTCCCTTTCCTCTCCCCACAACAGACACCCTTTGAGGGAGGTGAGGCTGAGAGAGCCCTGATATCACTAGTCAGTCAGAGCAGCTTTATCAGTGCCATGATGAGCCCAAGGTCACCCAGCTGACTACTTGTGGAGGAGCAGGGAATCAAACTTGGCTCACCAGATTAGAAGTTGGCACTCCTAACTACAACACCAAGAAAGCGCATAAGATCTACCAGGCATGTTAAAACGGTAACATCTTTTAATGAGAAGCTGACTTGCCAAAATATGTTGACAATCAGCAATACAGAGAATTTCATTGACTATCCAACTCTGCAGTGCTCTTTCCCCTTTTTTTCTGTGGATTTTTAGAAAGACTGTAATTTTATCTGAGAGTTGAGGGCACCAGAGGATGATTTTGCTCTAGCTAATTTTAATTGCATTTCAACTGGGTATTTATATGTAAGTGCGTAAGTCGTATCAAGATGCCAAACTTTGTACCTGCCAAAAGAAAAATGTGATTTGGAATATGCACAGCATGTTGATGCACAGACCCCCTGTGAGGGAGGTGAGGCTCAGAGAGCCCTGAGATTACTACTCAGTCAGAACAGCTTTATTAGTGCTGTGGCGAGCCCAAGGTCACCCAGCTGGCTGCATGTAGGGGAGGAGCGAGGAATCAAACCCGGCTCACCAGATTAGAAGTCTGCACTCCTAAGCACTACCCCAAGTTGGCTCTTAGTGCAAATTAAGTGTTTCCTCCCACATCTATCATTTGATAGAACTCTGGGAGAAAGAAAATCAAGCAACTCACTCACCACACAGTCCAGCATAACCATTAAAATATCATTTGCCACATGAGTGTTCTATGACTCCCCCCCCCCCCAAATATAATATGTTGGAAAGAAGATTAAATCTGCTGAATTCCTTCCTGTCACAACTCTGTGAGACACATGACGGTGCAAAGATTGTTACCATTTTGACCTTCAGGGGCCGTTTTGACCTTCAGGGACACTGGGTTTAACAGAATTCAATTTGTTATTTGTGTTGCTCTACAAATGGTTATACAGAGGAAACAAACATAATAAGCAGAGATGACTTCCTTCCTTCCTGGACTATGACTAAATCAATATCTAATACCACCTGTAGGGTTTTTTTAGAAAAACAGCACAATACGTTCTCATTATACCGGCCGCCTTAATAATCTGAACATTCAACCTGAAGCTACAAAATTCACGAGAAAAGCTAATGTACATGTCCTGCAAATTCAGCCTGGAGTGCAAATGTTTCCTTCCTCCAGCTAATAAGGGAGAAACTACCCTAATCAATGAGAAGAAATCATGATCGACCAAGGGTAACAATTCAATGTTATATGCATAGTTATTTCTTTTAAAAAAATAAGCTATGCAACAAACATATAAAAGACAACATAAAATACACAATCGCATTCTATAAATCGTTAAACAAAACATAACAACCATTGTGGGAATAATATGGTATATATTAAGCATAGCAAAAACAGTAGCAGTATCATGGAAAGTAACTGCATGGGGGGAAAAATAAAATAAATAAATAATAGAAATTGGTAAAAACAACACAGCATGTTCTTTTAGCAACATAAACAACCATAGAATTCCATGTAAAACCCAAAGAAGACTTGGTTTTTATACTCCGCTTTTCGCTGCCCGAAGAAGTCTCAAAGCAGCTTATAATCACCACCTTCCCTTCCTCTCCTCACAACAGGCACCCTGTGAGGTAGGTGGGGCTGAGAAAGCTCTGACAGGACAACTCTGTGAGAACAGCTCTATCTGGACTGTGACTAGCCCAAGGTCACCCAGCTGGCTGCATGTGGAGGATCAGAGAATGAAACCCAGCTGCCACTCTTAACCACTATACCAAGCCGGCTCTCAAGAAGCAAGCAGGATTAAGCCCAAGAGGACTCTCAAAGTGGTTTCCTCTCCCCACAACAGACACCTTGTTGAGTAGAGGCTGAGAGAGCTCTAAGAGAATTGTGACTGGCTGCCTGTGGAGCTGCCAGCTGGCTGCATGTGGAGAAGTGGGAAATCAAACCTGGTTCTCCAGATTATAGACCACTACACCAAGATGAGGCAAGATCAGATCTAGAAGATTCAGTGGAAACAGAACAGTGAGGAAGAAGCATGCGATATCATCAAGCCATGCTGCAGGAAACGTTCACAGAGGGCAGAGGGTGAGGGAAAGCAAAATGGCTACAAACAGGTTGTCAGCATCTCAGGCACGGATCTTGAATTGTATCAGGTTTGAGAGCTGGCCTGCAGCAAGAACAGGCCTCGGAGGTCAACCATAAAGAAAAAAAAGGATGAAATGGGATCGCAAGGGACGTTTATAATCCTGCTATCAGAGCAAGGTGGCTGGGGGAGGCAGGATCAAATGCAGCGCTCTGTCACAGAGAATGTCAAATCAAGCAGAAGAGTCAAACCCAAGGTGTGATGCTGAAGGAAAAACGGGAACATACATGAGTGGAAACTGGAATATCCTGATGGGCTCAATGAGGTGTTTTGAGTGGCAGTGAGGTATAAGCAAACTAGGTGATTGGCCTCCGTCTCATTCTGTGGCAGGACTAGCCTAGCTCTGCCTTGAGCAGTTATCCACAGAGAAACAGCAGTGAAGGCATATGGTTCCTCTCTATGCCCAAGGTCACTATTTAACCACACAGCCAGTGCTATCAGTAGGCTGCCGGTGAAATGAGCATACCTGATGCTTACAGTGTCGTATTTGTGTAACTTCTCTTGCAACGGAGTGGCACTTTCAGGTTAAGAGACCAGGGGACACCTAAGGAGCTATATGTCTGAGATCTGATTATTCAAAATTACTTATCTCACTTTATACCATAGAATCATAGAATAATAGATTTGGGAGCTCCTGGGTCATCTAGTCCAACCCCCTGCATGATGTAGGACATTCACAACCTTATCGCTCTTCCACTGTCACCTCCCACCCCCTTGAGCCTTCAGAGAATCAGCCTCTCCATCAGATGGCTACCCAGCCTCTGTTTAAAAATTTCCAAAGATGGAGAACCCATCAGGGTTGGCCAAACTGTGCTTCTCCAGCTGTCCACAGACAAATACCAGGAACCCTGCCAATTGGCTAACAATGGCTCATGGTGAGTGTAGTCCATGGACAGCTGGAGAACCACAGTCTGGCCACCCCTGCCTTATGCAAAAGTACTACAATTTCTTTCCAGCTCAAGCTGCACTGAACTTAAGGGATTTTCACCCCTATTCTTGTGGAAATAAAAATGAACCAGAGTGGAGAGATATTAGAAGGGTGAAGTTATGTATTCTAGGTAGGATGTAGCGTGATGGCAAAAATACAGGAGAGTAAGTGACCTCAAAACATGACTTCACTGTTCTGGATCAATCCAATTGAGATCCGGGCCTTGGTGGAACAACCCGAGTTCTGCAGGGCCTGCAAGACAGCACTCTTCGGCCAGGCTTATGAGACCTGAGAAAGCTAATGCAGCCAACAAAACCTGTGGGCTTCTTTCTCTTCATCTCCGGTATTCTCACCAGTAAACTGAAATGCATACTCTAAGGGGAAATTATAGGATGCCCATAAGTGGACTGACAGGCGGATGGCTGAATAGAACGAGAGACCAGAAAATGAAGCAGCACAAGGTTTTATTATCGTTTTAACTGTAATTTTAATAATACACCGTATTATTTGTTTGTTTGTTTGTTTTTTTATTTCCCGTCACTCCTGGGACTGGCTCGTGGCAGGTTACAGACAGTCCAAAAATTTTAAAAAGCCCAGTATGTATTTATGATGTTAACCAGCCCAAGCAGGCTTGCAGGGAGGGGTGGTCTATAAAACCAGTAATAAAGAAATAAAAAATGAATAGCAGATAGAGAGAAAAAAAGATACTAAGGGAGTTTCACTGGAAAACTGAAACCTGGACAGTTCCGCAGGGGCTGCAAAAGGGAGCTCCTCCGCCAGGCATTTGGTTGAGGTCGGCCTGAATCCAATCACCTTCCATTGGCCCCCTAGCCCCCCCCCCCATGATTGCTACGAATCTGCCCAACCCACTGAGTCTCAGTACAAGTTGAGCTGAGGCTCCCTGTAGTCCTACCATTCCTTAAGGTTGTTGTTGTTGTTATTATGTTAATGTTACTGTTGTTATTCACCTTGTTGTTCTAGAAATGATGTTACCTGTATCGTTTTCTTGTTCCATGTAAACCACTTTGGGGAGGGCACTATAGAAATACAGTAAATAGGAAGGGGGTAGGAAGGGGATTTTATTATTGCGCCGCCATACCGTGATGGTTTTTAAGTCTTAATGGGAGTTTTTATGGGGTTTTAAGACACTGTAACCCACCACAAGCCATTTGGGAGTGGCGGGAAATAAATCAAAATAATGATGATGATGATGATAATAAATAAATAAATAAAGCTCCATGTTCAAGATCTAGTTTTCATACTTATCTGGATAATATAAATATACTTAGGAAAGACACCCCACTCCAAAAAAAAAAAAAGATCCTGCTTTGATTTCTTCTTTGATTGTACAACAAAACAGTTCAACAGCTTTGGAAATTATTTTAGTGTTTTTCTTCAACCATGCCATTCCTTCTGACTGCATTTTCTTTCTTTTTTCACAACTTAAGATAAAGGCTTTTTGTCAGGTAATAATGAAGCTTCAAAGTGGAAATTTCATGGATTGGAGATGGATTAGAATATTACCTGGTAAATCAGCTACAACTATGAGGCCCCAAATTCAGAACAGAAAAGGATTATGCAGTCCCAGCACCAGCGAATGGTGATCAATGAGGCTTCAGTTCGTCTGACCCTAAATAAATGTCAAGAAACTCTTATTCTGTCTACTGCAGGCTTTCTCAATCAGGGTTTCATGAAACCCGGGGGTTTCTTGATAGCCCTAGAAAGGTTTCCCAAATGGATAAGATTTTTTAAGCATTTGTTAAACATTTATCAGGTGATATGACCATGTATGGTCATGTCAACCCACCCACCCCTTCCCAAAATGGCCAATGATGGGCTTGGAGGGGGCAGGAAGGGGAGGGGCTCCAAATGGGCGTGTCCACAGCTCTGCTTCCCAACCATATTCTGCACAATTGCACCACTTCTGCCTTTTCTTGAAGCCTGAAGAATGTTTCAGGAGTTTCTCAATAGTAAAAAAGTTTAGAAAGGCTGGTTTAGTCAATCCCAGATTGTTATATGTACTTCATAAAAAGGTAAAAGGTAAAGGTATCCCCTGTGCAAGCACCGAGTCATGTCTGACCCTTGGGGTGACGCTCTCCAGCGTTTTCATGGCAGACTCAATACGGAGTGGTTTGCCAGTGCCTTCCCCAGTCATTACCGTTTACCCCCCAGCAAGCTGGGTACTCATTTTACCGACCTCGGAAGGATGGAAGGCTGAGTCAACCTTGAGCCGGCTGCTGGGACTGAACTCCCAGCCTCATGGGCAGACAGCTTCAGATAGCATTTCTGCTGCCTTATCACCCTGCGCCACAAGAGGCTCTTTCATGTACTTTATACTCCAGCCCAAATCTCATCTCTTGTCATGGACATCAGGGACTCTGATGCTGCAGTGCTTACAAATAACATGTTCAAAGATCACAGCTATTCAACTCTCTACCCCTGACCCTTCAAAGAGAGACTCACATACACTCACCTTTAGGATATTGTTCGCAGTTTAAAAACAGCAGCATAACTTCCTTGCAGGTGTCGAAATTGTTCATTCTATAGGCAGACACCCTGTGGCTATTTACATATACTCGGAACACAGGCAGATTGAAAATGTCAGCCTTCTGGATCTGTTGGGTAGAGTGTGAAACCACAATTCTCATAAACCCCATCAGGAAACAGGGCAGGGAAAGATTGGGAAGCACCTTTTTAATGAAAGGAGAGAACTGTGAGCACAAGGGTATTTGCCCATCACTAGCTGGATCCATTCCAGAGGCAGGAAGTGCTACCTGAAGAGATGGTTTTCTCACTTCATGACATGATCTACCTTGTGTTTAAGAAAAAGAAAGCTTTTGAAGATTGGCCTGTAACGGGAAGCTCCACACATGCTGGTGCTAAACATCAGCTCATTAAAAAGTGGTATATTGAACTCCACCTCAACAAACTAACAAAACGTTTTTTAAAAATCCCCTTTAAGAGGTTGTGGAATTTGTTCCAAATCAGCACGGTCAAATACATAAGAGTTATGCTCTGTATCATTAATACTGGGGTTTGTTACATAATTCCATTTTGCACATTGAAAAAGAACCACTTTGCAATCAGGATTTCCCTGGCAGTATTTTCTGCCTCTTTTTTCACAAAGAGGCAACACAAGTCTCCCTACAGACTGTATTCATATTCTCATCATGCATCTTCCCCGCAGCATTGTATTTTACGGTCTGGAGTCCACCTTGATTCTTCCAGCAGATAATAGCATTACAGAAAGTATACCAGGAGGTGTTGTGTTCCCCCCACCAAGTTTGCTTACACTACAGCTTGAGAATCATTGCTAAAACACCTTGCTGCAGGGTGCTTGGTAACACCATAGTGATTTTTATCATTGTCCTACAATGTCTGCTGCATATTAACAAGGAGTTTTGGTAAGAAAGAAGCATAATAGATCATTAGTTACAAAGTGCAGCAAGCAGAGCTAATCCTACAAGGTGCCAAGCAACAAACGGCCCCATCGAAAATTATGGTGAGTTTCAGTACTTCTTTATACAGAACCAAGTCTCCTGAAAAATGAGGAGGGGGTGACTGACAAAATAGTAATTTTTGCAACGGATCCTAACTCTGGGTCCTGTGTGTTGAGGGCCGTGAACCCTGCTTATGCAAACAGAAGGTCCTTCTACTGAAGAGGAAGTTCTAAAAGATCTCCAATTCGTGCAAGTATTTTAAAAAAAATAAACACAAGAATTCCACTCTAGAAGAAGTCAAATTTCCACAGCCCATTTCATTCTCAAGCGTTCCTTCTTTCTCAGGAAGGATAGCTAAATTGTAGCAGAGAGGAAGAAGAGGAGAAAGACTGTCTCTCAAATAGGACGTCTCTCTGGATCTTGGCCAAAGATGCTTCACCCCCTTGTGCCTGGCCCTTTGCTGTGAACTGAAATGGAGGGTTAGGTCCCAGTTCTTCCATTGCTTCAACAGATTTACGCAGTTAGATACATACTGGGAGAATTCAGACCATGTTTCTGTCCTGCAGTGATGATTAGGAATGGGTGCGAACCAGGAAAATGCAGTTTGGTTCATAGTTTGTGCCGTACCCAGCTAGCAAACCACGGACCCATCACTACAGTAGAAATTTAAGATGGGGGGAGGGGGACATATTTGCAAGCCCAGCAGAACCAGTGCAATGTGCTCAGCAGAACCGGTGGCACTGCAAACCCAACAAGACCAAAGGTGAGTCAGGTGGTTGGGAGGTGGGTTAAGACTTTCAGTACTGATAAGGCTTTCAGTACTGTATGAAAACTACAATCCATCAAAGCAGTCTTGTGCGTGCAAAAATGACCAGATTTGAAGAGTAGAAAGTTAACATATTATTGACACCAAGGTGGGGTAGTCAAACTGTGGCCCTCCAGATGTCCATGGACTACAATTCCCAGGAGCTTCCTGTGTCAGGTCTGTTACAGGCAGCGCATCTTCTGCGGTATAACGAGAAATTAGGAAGATCCCTCCAAGTTCCAAAAAGAATTGATCCCAACCAGTTGTTAAGAAACTGAATTGGATGGATGGATGGGCAGTCAGAAAGTCAACCTGGTGGGCTTAAACGCCCTAACAAGTACAGCAGCCAACTTCAGCACCATAACATTTCTTCTTTCTGGACACTTAGAAAAAAGGTGAGTGAGTAATGTGCTCCTCGTCTCATGCAAGCAGGTGGGATAACCCCACCCAAGAACACCTGGGGAGGTGTCTCCTATCAGGCTCAGGTACCCTATTTTGCTATCAAACTGGGTATTTTAGTCAAGTGTTGGATGTTTTAAAGATAGAGGATCTTTGGGGCTTGCAAAGATATGAGGATCTTTGGGGAGATGGCTTGATAGGTAACAGCGTATGTATTGTATTGAAGTATGCCTTCTGTTTTTAAAAAGAGGGAACTTACAACACATGTTCCTCTTCTTGAAAGAGAGCACTATGGTCAAAATAACCTTTCTCTTGTAAGGACTGCAAATCTGCCTGAAGTGCTTCAACTACCCGTTATTATATCAGCTTCACTTTAATGACTCATTGGAAGGTTGTTTCCTTTCAGCTTCTTTTGATCATTCATTAATAGCACTGTCAGAAATATGGGAACTGATTACTCTAATGATGCAACTGAACAGCTTCCCAGTCTGTCCAGATTTCTTTAAAAAAACACAATTGTACTCTAGCTTGACAGCTAAAGACAGATTGCAATTGCTTTTTAAAAAAATAACAGGAGATCTGAAGCCAGACTGTTTTAAGTGGGAAGCCAGGTTATTAATCCTATCTGTGGCTAATATTGTTGCCCCTATTACACAAATTAAATGGGGTTAAGAATATGGCTGCATCCACTCCACACATCATTGGGTATAATATTTACATTGTCTGTGGCAATCATTCACAAAAAAAGCTTACAAAACCTTGTTGGCTTTAAAGCTTCCACTTTGTTCTGCTTTTTCAGGCTGACATGGTGCCCACCTGAATCTACACACATTATGTATGGATGTAAATCTAATCTGGAGGACTAGGTCTGATTCCCCACTCCTCCTCCACTTGCAGCCAGCTTGGTGACCTTGGGCCAGTCACAGTTCTCTCAGGACTCTCTCAGCCTCACTATCTCACTAGGTCTCTATTGTGGGGAGAGGAAGGATAGGCATCCATTGTGAGCTGCTTTGAGACTCCTTTGGGTGGTGAAAAGTGAGATTCAAAAAACAGCTCTTCTTCTTCTTCTTCCTGGAAGGATGAGATGGGGAAGGGAATTCTGCAGCCCATTTTGGGATTACTTTACAATGTCTACATAATCATCAGTGTTATGTCTACACCATACCTAAACTGGAGAACAGTGGCATGCATCCAGTAAGCAGTAAGGAAAGGCCTAGCTGTGATTCACTATTCAGTCTCAAAATTCTACTTTAGACATTTTTTCCCCCCAACCTGAATCTCCCATGTTGATTTGACCCACTCCAGTCATTTGATAGGGAGGGCTGCAGGCTCAGAGGAAGGAGACTAGAACACCTTCTGCACTTCCTGTCACCTGTGCATTTGCACAACAAGATCAATGGTTCGAAGACTCAGTTTTCAAAAAGACATCTGCATACTGTATATAGAATTATTATGCAAGTATTTTTAAGGTGCTAAAAACTGCAGTTGGTTCTGTTTTTCTACTGATAACAGACTTCAAAAGGCCTGGATTCAGGAAACTGGCACATTTGCAGCTGAATTAACTAACATGTGCAACAAAAAATATTTCAAAAATTGCAAGAGCTGTCTGTTGGCTCTTGTGTTTTTGAAGTCTTGTCTTCCCCATTATGTGGGGGTGGAAAACCTTCTTCTGCCCCCCTCCTTTTCCAAAGAAAACTTCTATGTATAAAATTCTGAGTGACCCCCTCTCTGTGCAACCCCAGTCAATTTTATGGTATTTCCCCACACATTCTCTCCACCCCCTCTGATGGCTGACATCAAATATTTCCTAACAAGTAAGAGAGAAATTGGAACCAGTCCAACTCATCAATGCCCTGAATGCTGCATAAGAGATATGCCCTGTGGTTCCAATTTGTGGTTGTGAGCTTCCTCACTAACAATCTGAACCATGAAAACCATACACAATAGTGAACAAAAACTAGGAGCAAGACTGCAGTCCTGACCTGTACCCAGTTATAAGACCACTAGCCCTAAATATATTCAGCTCCATTCCACCAAAATTTCCAGAGTATAAAATTTTGAGAGTCAAATAAACTTCTCCTGGAGATTTGTAATATCGTCTCACTCTCAGCTGTAGACCTAAAATAAAAATACAGACCATGTCTATTTGATGGTTTTTTCTGGTATCTGGGCTGCTTGGTATGGTATTTTTATGGTTTTTATGTGACCCGCCTCGAGCCTCCGGGGGGAGGCAGGATAAAAATTTAATTAATTAATTAATTAATTAATTAATAATAATAATAATAATAATAATTTGCTGGTTTTAGAGAATGTTTTTTTAAATTTATTTCAGTTGCTGTAAGCCTCCTTACACAGGTTTGTTTAACTGGGATCAAACCTGCTTTAAAAAGGAAGAATTCCTAAGTTGGGTCACATAAAAGTTATATATCCTGTTGCCTTCTAAGATGCTACTGGACTTGTACTACTGCAGACCGATGTGACTACCCCCCTGAAACAATGAGAGACTAGGCCTTTTAAGTAGTGGCAACTTGTCTGTGGACACAGATCCCTCCCCCTACCTGGACCCCACTCTGTAGGACCGTTTATGCACAAAGACGTGGCAGCCCTGTTCCTTTCCTGACCCCCACATAGCCGCCTTGGACAGGGAAAGGGGGCCGTGGTAAACGAGCAGGGCCACGTTCCTGCCCAGCAGCCACCGCCCAGGCCCGCGCAGGCCACGTGGAGCCTCCCCCCATGGCACACCAGGCCCCAGGAAGCCTTCGCCCCGCAAAGGCTTCGCCGGGGAGGGGGCCTATTTTAGAATAAAATGGCCTTTCCCCCTAGTATATATATATAAGTTTTCATATTCATGCTGGGCCCTAATCGCTGCTTCAAAAGATTATTGTTGACTAAATACACATATAAGCAATTTTAAGGCCAACCAAAAAAGTCCTTTATGATTCCTAATAACTGATGCAACCATTTATTTTTCCTTAATGTGCCTTAAGACCCATTTTGCCTAACGAAATGTTTAATTTCGCATTGGAATAACTGCAAAATCAAGACTCTTTTTTTGCAGCACTGTAATGGGTTCCTAAATGCCAGATAAGTGCTGTAATTGCCCTATTTGTGACTTAGGAACCATAATATATATTTATTCAGAGGTCAGGGGCTTTTGAAGCTCTCTGAAATGTTGTTCACTCATGCTATTTTCATATAAATATATCTATTTGTGAATACTACAAGTGAACAACATTTCAGAGAACTTTAAAGGCCACTGATTTCTCGCTACATATTAATATGAACATGTGCTTTTCTGTTATTGTTCCTCAGCCAAAGTCCCTGACAAAGCCTGTTGCAATGTCCAAACTTTCTGCATGATCTAAAAATATGATGCTTTAAAAATTCTCAACACTTATGCCAAAAATACCACCCAGTTAACAGTATCAGCTGTCACAGGGGCTCATCCAGAAGAGTTGACTGATTCCACTAAAATTTATTTTATATACATATGCATATAAATGCACATTGCTTTTCAAGAGCTATGTTATTTCAGTAAACATTTGAAAGGCGAAAATCATGTTTACCAATACAAGCTTTTGTTCAGCTATTTTTCTTTCTCTTGTCCTGTAGGTTAGATATTGACAGAAAACAACCCCACAACCAATTAACAATATCAGCTGTCACAGGAACTCTATAAACAGGAACCAGAGTGATGCAGTGGGTTAAGAAGAAGAGTTAGTTTTTTGTACCCCACTTTCACTACCTGATGGAGTCTTAAAGCGTCTTACAATTGCCCTCTTCTCCCCAGACACTCTAAGACAGGGGTAGTCAAACTGCGGCCCTCCAGATGTCTATGGACTACAATTCCCAGGAGCCCCTGCCAGCGAATGCTGGCAGGGGCTCCTGGAAATTGTAGTCCATGGACATCTGGAGGGCCGCAGTTTGACTACCCCTGCTCTAAGAGGTAGGTGGAGCTGAGAGATCTCTAGGAGAACTGCTCCCTGAGAACAGAACTATCAGGACTGTGACTAGCCCAAGGTCACCTGTCTGGCTACGTGTGGAAGAGTGGGGAATCATACCCAACTTTCCAGTTTTAGAGGATGCCACTCTTAACCACTACACCAAGAATATCAGAGTAGCATCTTGAAGACCCAGGTTTGAATCCCGACTCATGCCTTGTAAGCTGACTGGGTGACCTTGAGCAACCCATACACTCTCAGCCTAATCTGCCTCACAGGGTTGTTGTGAGGAAAAAATGTAGGAGAGGAGAATTATGCAAGTTGCTTCAGAGAAAGTAGAGGTATAAATGAAGTAAATAAATAAATATTGCTGGGTTTCATTGTATTTTATAGTTAATTTTACAATTCTGTGTTAGGTTCCTACAGTTTTGGATTCATGGTTTTGCTGGGGGAATGCTAGTGAAAGACATTTCTGGGTAGGCTGGCAGTGAGAGAAGAAATGCATCTACAAAGTGGATGAGCAGAGAATGCCAATACTTGAGAAAACCACGGCCAACTCAATTTCAAAATTCTTCCCAAAACCACTTTGCACATTTGTGCTACATGCAACAAATATATCCATACATATCCTTCTACCTAAAACAGACAAACTGCAACGATAGATAAACTGTGTGTGTTTCTTTTTTTTTAAAGTATTTCATTACTGGGAGGTGTCCTGGTTGAGTCTGGCAGTACCAGTGTGTGAGTTTTAATCTTGTTTCTAGATCACACTTATGAAGTGGAAAAGACAAATTCTTTCAGCCTAGATGAGCCGGATAACCCTGCCTTGCCATTTTTTCATATCATTTCCAGCTCAATAAATACTTTTCTGCTGTTTGTGCCACTGCAGTACAGATATCACTGCCTCATTATGCACAGCACTGCAGAAACAAGGAGGAAAATCCATGTATTTCAAGCACCTTAATCAAAAGGCTTAATATAGTTCAGAAACGCTGACTTCTGAGATTTCATTCCAATTTGCTCCACACAAACACCCCATTAAGAGTCCCCTGGAAGTCAGGTGCAGGATGGGAGTGCTAAAGAGTGCAGAGTTCCTCCTCTTAAAACGATACAGGCAGGAATAGAATTTCAAAGACAGAATTCGGTTTTTATAGATCTCTCCCCCCCCCTCCATTCATGTCATTTCCCCCCGACTGGAAACCTAGTTTACAGTGTGGGAAAAGAGTTTACTTTGTTTCATTTTTGGGAAACTGGGAAATGTATTTATTGCATAATCTTGAACTGGTCTAGAAACCAAGATACTTTGCTAAAAATTAGGAAATCTTTTGTCCAGGATTTGCCTGAAATCTTGCCTTTGCCACTATTTCACAAACTGTGCAGTCCTTTAATAGTTACATATTTCTAATCTGACTAATTTAAATGGAATTAAAGAGGTGTAGAGCCTCTTGTGGCGCAGAGTGGTAAGGCAGCAATATGCTGTCTGAAGCTGTCTGCCCATGAGGCTGGGAGTTCGATCCCAGCAGCCGGCTCAAGGTTGACTCAGCCTTCCACCCTTCTGAGGTTGGTAAAATGAGTACCCAGCTTGCTGGGGGTAAATGGTAATGACTGGGGAAGGCACTGGCAAACCACCCCGTATTGAGTCTGCCATGAAAACGCTAGAGGGCGTCACCCCAAGGGTCAGACATGACCTGGTGCTTGCACAGGGGATACCCTTTACCTTTACCTTTAATTCTGGTTAGGACTGCACTGACAATGGCCTTAGACAAGTCACTAATAGCACTGACCTTGCGGAATTTCCTATGGACTAATGAAATTCAATATAACCTCAATATTACTGATACTGAGAGTAAAGAATTTCATATTTTAATAAACACATGTGCACTGCGCAAAATCAAATATATTCTAGTTCTTCAGTTTTAAAAGAAATGTAGATTATTTAGGTTTTGAAAAATTAAAGCTATGATGAAGCCAGTTTTCAAAGGGAAAACACGATGCAATCCAACAGCCACTGAAGTAGCATGCTCTCTATACCCAGCCCCCCTAAATGCAAGCTATGGTTACCTCTTCAGTTCTTTATTTTTTGGGGAAAATATTGTTGTATTAGAAAAAGGCATGAACAAACACTTAGGAACATACTTTGTATGCTGTATGTACAACACAAAATGGAAAAACTAAATGAAGGGTGACACAGTAATGTATCCATAAAGCCAGCAACCCATACACAAATCTTTACCAGAATATGCACATCTAGAGAAACTCAACAAAATAGCTGTATTCAGATTATAGCACAGAGGACTACTACAGGAAACTGCTTATACAGGACAGAAAAACAAATGTTAGGGCCCAAGTTTTCAACATTTTCACCGGAAGAAAACATTTATCTTATTACTGATTAACTGTAGAATCTACGGATAAGTTATACGTCTGGATGGCGGATCACTGATTAATTACTGCCAGATCAACCAGCACCAATTCAATTTTTTTATCGATGAGGACAATTCACACACTATTTAAATTAATGTGGCCGACTCTCCCTATCGAAAAGATGCTCCAGACCACACTCTAGTTCCAGAAAACAGGAGGCATACCAAGATTGCTGATGCTGCCATTCCGTTTCGATATCAGATGGCAAATCAAACCGCCTTTCAATTTTTTGATTTATTCCTTTCGGATTTTATAATTGTGTTTTAATGAAATGTTTGGACCAGTGATGTGGAGACATGATGTTCACCGCCCTGAACCAGCTCACTGGCTATATAAACATAAACAAAATAAATAAAGAATGAGTAAAGAATGAAGTAAGGGAATACTGGAAGTAAACAGATGCAGTTTATATGTGTTTAGCTTTACTTTCTGTTGGGAATGGAGACTTGTAAGGCTTTACACGGACACACAACTACAGTGGGTGTTGATAAGCAAGTTAAAAAGAAAGGAAGCATCATGTGGATATGTGGAGAGGGACATCCAGGCATTGGAGAGACACATACACAATGTGGGGGACATGCATGAACTTGCTGGAGGTGGCTCATTTCCCCCTGTATCCCCTCCACACACACACACACATACACTATTTCCTCTTTCCCTTCCACAGAAGCCCCTACAGCTTCCTCCTGTCTCCTCCTTTTTTCTCTCCTTCCCATCCACTAGGCAATGTACCTTTGTCTGCCCACCTGTCTTCATTTCTCCCTCCTCCCCTCCTTCTGGCAACTCTCCTCAGGAAAACTTGGGCCCAGTTCAATGGCAGATGCTGGTGCCCAGTCAGGCCCAGTTGTGCAGTGGGTGCAGCCTCCATTGGGGAGGGAAACAGGCCCTTTTCCATGGTTGTTTTGGTCTCCAACTCCTTCCACTCCAACCCCAACCCCAAACTGTTGCACTCTTCAGGCAGAATCCAGTAGCTTGTTTTAGTATGGAGCTGGGTAACCCATGGAACGCTGGAAGATGTAGAAAACTTGAACTGAATCCGAGTGTCCTATAGAGCTAACTGGAAAACCTGCAAGGCAGTGGATACACAATGGCAAAGACTACTTGACAGTGTAGCTACCATTATATCAGCTAATTCATACCCAGCTCAACTGTTCAATGTATTTCAGCATTTGTTGACAAAGCAAATAGATGGATGACATCCATCATTCTCCCCCAAAAGGGGAGTCGTTCATGATTCGCCACTAGTCATCAAAGCTGTACAATCATAATGAGTTACATTCATCTAAACCAGTGGTCCCCAACTTTTTTTCGGCTGGGGACCGGCAGGACAACTGCCCCGGCCGCGCATTGCGCATGCGCGGCCATGCCCGTGCATCGCGCATGCGCCATGTGCACCCGAAATCGCGCATGTGCAAAAGTGCCGCACATGCACGATTTCGGCTGCGCATGGCGCATGTACGCATGCGCGGCATGGCCCTGATTCCCTCTCACCCCCTCCCACAGTAAGAAGCTTCCCGGGCCGCAAGCTTGAGGTCTGGGAAGTTTTTTACTGCGGGGGGCGGGGAGAGGGAACCGCGGCCCGGCGCCATGGCCTTCGCGGCCTGGCACCGGGCCGCGGACCGCAGGTTGGGGACCACTGATCTAAACCCACTGACTTTCACTTGACTTAGGACATAACTCTTAGAAATGCACTTGTGTGAGCTTCTTGTAGGGTAGCCATCTCTGGGAAGGAAAATACCTGGAGATTTTCTGGATGGAGGCTGAGATGAGTCGGGTTTGGGGAGAGACAGACTTCAACGGGGTATTATGGCATGCAAAGTGGCCATTCTCTCCAGGAGAACTGATCTTTGTTGCCTGGGTGTCACTCCCAGATCTCCAGACACCACCTGGGGCTTGGCAACCCTAGCTCTTTGGCATTGCAGGGATTTGAACCTAGGCCTCCCTGATCACATCCAAGCAGTACAATATTCTCCCTCGGGTAAATGACCAATCAAGAAAACAAGGGATCATTGTGGATCTCCCAGGAAGTAACCATAATGGGATCTCTTTAAAGGCAGGACAGATGTATATTTGGTTGAAATGCTGACTGGCCCATCTTTGAAGGTAATTTCTAAACATACAGAAAGTGATGAGCTTTCCAGCCAGGCTTTTGAATACAATTGTTT
Source organism: Paroedura picta (assembly GCF_049243985.1). Lineage (NCBI taxonomy): Eukaryota > Metazoa > Chordata > Lepidosauria > Squamata > Gekkonidae > Paroedura > Paroedura picta. Next base: position 6,011,726 of record NC_135379.1, on the reverse strand, counting down.
AATCTTATTCTTATCTGCCCTTGGTCCGTACTGGCTCAAATGCTTCAGTGCACAGCCGTTAGATCTGGAAATCAGTTTCCCTAAGAGGATAAAGCTTGTGCTTTATGTCCCCAAGGTCCCAGGTTCAGACCTCAGCATCTCCAGTTGAAAGGTTCTCAGACAGGAGAGCTAAGAAAGAACTGTGACCTAGACTTGTGGACATCCAAGGAGCATTCAGCAAGTTAATGTTAGGAAGTGGACACTAGAACAGATTCTCTCATCTATCAGAACACTTCTTGAATTCTTGAACGTGCTTATAATCCCCGCTGCTCACACTAGCCTAAGTCTGGGTTTGTGTTCCCATCTATTAGCAGAAGACTTTACAGGAAGCTAGCAAAATAAATGCATTTATCTAGAAGGCTTCCTCTGGCTGCTGAGCCTTGCACACAAATCTTCTCCCTTAAATCAATAGCACTGTCTTTTTCCTCTCTCCATCTAGCACTGAGCTATTTGTTATCCAATGGCGCAGTCTGCTGTTGGAATAAGTTTTCTCCCGCTGCAATTTTTATATGAAACCTCCATTGCTCCCTGTTCCAAGCTATTCAAGGGCTCTGTATTTACGTCATTGGTAACCAGAATCCTCCAGCCATACCTAACAGTTGCATTCTGTGCCAAGCCTATTTCCCCAAATATGATTGTTTTGTGTAGCTGGAAAATTTGCATGGAATAGAAAATCCAAGAACCTGAAGATGTCAGCACTTGCTTAAAATACCATGAAGTTTTTCATTCCGAAGATGGAACAGAAGATGGCTTTTATATGCCGCTTTTCTCTACCAGAAGGAGGGAGGTGAAGCTGAGAGAGCCCTGAGAGTACTGAAGAAGAAGAAGAGTTGGTTCTTATATGCCGCTTTTCTCCACCAGAAGGAGTCTCAAAGCGGCTTACAGTCGCCGTCCATTTCGTCTTCCCACAACAGACGCCCTGTGAGGGAGGGGAGACCGAGAGAACTTTAACAGGACTGCTCAGCCAGAACAGCACTATCAGGGCTGTGGCTAGCCTAAGGTCTCCCAGCTGCATGTGGTGGAGCGGTGATTCAAACCCACCGATTAGAAGCTGTCACTGTTACCAACCTCATCAAGCTGGCTCCATTTTTCAAAATATGGAGTCAGTATCTGGTAACTTATTTTTAAAAGCAGCATTAGCAAGCCTGAACACGCAGGATATATTCATTTTCTCCCCTATGGGGATTCAAAGCAGCTAACAATATACAAAGAAAAATAAAACAATAGAAGAACTGAGAAAGGGGGTGGAAGCGAGTCTTATTTCTAAGATCTCTACGCAAAGAGCAGGAGGAGAAGAGCCCTAGGCTTTGCACCTATAGACATGCCCAAGCCTGTGTGCAAAGAAAAGAACAAATTCAGCAAGATGTCACTCAGCTGCTGAAAACTTCCTCCCTTGCCATTAGAATTCAGATTTCCAATGGCCAACCGATATGGCATCAGTGCTAGGAATACCTTATAACAGGGGTAGTCAACCCGTGGTCCTCCAGATGTCCATGGACTACAATTCCCATGAGCCCCTGCCAGCAAAACTCTGGCAGGGACTCATGGGAATTGTAGTCCATGAGGACCACAGGTTGACTATCCCTGCTCTAAAGGACAAAAACACCGCACTCCTGGCCACCCATTATATCATGTAATTGAAAGCTGCTTTCCCACACAAATCAGGGTCTTCAAGGTATGAAAAGCATTAAAACATGGGAACAACTAAAAATAATATTTAAGATTATAAAATTTCAATGAAAACATACAACAACAAGGCCAGAGGCGCACCAGTAACTGTTATTAGGAGTACCCCAAAGGAAACAAGAAAGTCTTCACTCACTGACAGGAAAGGATAATAAGATGGGAGACAGAAGAATTAGTCTAGGGAGAGAGTTCCAAAGTTTTCGTGTCACAACCACAGTGAATGGCAGGTTCATGAGGGAGAAGATGGTTCTTATGGTACGTTGGGCCCAGATCATACAGGGCTTTAAAAGTCAGTATCATCCCCTTGAATTGTGCCAGGAAAGAAACTGGAAACTCGTGTAGATGGGACAAGACTGGAGTTATATGAGCCCCACGACTCATTCCAGGCCTTAGGACACAGCATTCTGTACCAGCTGCAGCTTTCGGACAGTCTTCAAGGGCAGGCCCACACAGAGCACATTGCAAGGCAGTAATCTAATACAGGCATTGCCAAGGCATGTATCACCCTGGCAAGATCTGTGTGAGTGAGATCTTGGTGTACTTGTGGGCTGTAAGCTAAATATGAACAGACTGTGTAATGCTGCATTTTAAAAAAAAGGGCAAATGCAGTCTTGGGTTGTATCAAGAAAGGCATCCCACCCAAATCACAAGGTGTTATAGTCCTGTTGTAAACCGCATTATTCAAACCTCACCTGGAGTCCTGTGTGCAGTTCTGGTGGCCTCAGTTCAACAAGGACATGGGCAAAATGGAGAGGGGGCAGAGGAGAGTGATAGGGATGATTCCAGGGCCTGGGGACCAAGCCCTGTGGGGAAAGGCTGAGGGGAATGTTCAGCCTGGAGAAGAGGAGGTTGAGAGGGGACAGGATGACTCTCTTGAAGGATCTGAAAGGTTGTCACTTGGAGGAGGGCAGGAAGCAGTTCCGGTTGGCAGTAGAGGACAGGACCCTCAGTAATGGGTTTAAACTACATGTAGGAAGGTACCGGCTAAATATCAGGTGGAAAGAAAATTTCACAGTCAGTGGTGGAATCGCCTGCCTAAGGAGATGGTTGTCTTCAAGCAGCAGCTGGCAGCAGTCTTTAAGCAAGTGGTCTTTAAGCAGTGGCTAAAGCATCATGGATGCTTGAGGCTGATCCTGCATTGAGCAGGGGGCTGGACTCCAAACTCTATGACCTTTTCTGCCCAGGAAGAACTGCAGCTATCTCAGTTGAAGCTAAAAGACACTCCTGCCACATGTTTATCCAACATGTGCCCTGGCAGTTCCCAGCAGGAAATCTGCCAGAAATCCTCCCCCGCCCCTCCCCGAGGACATGATGACCCATCCCTGGGACACCCAAAGAGTAAATGTTCATATTATTAAAAATGAATGTGGAGCCCACTTTCCACTCACACATGGAAAATACATTTATGTTCCACTTGCCTGTCCAATGGGGGTCTAAATAGGCTTTCCATAGAGGCTCAGGTCACACAGGTAGCCCAAAGGGCATTTTTCCATCTGCGCCAAGCGTGGCTACTAGCGCCCTACCTGGCCACAGTAATCCATGCAATGGTCGCTTCCAGATTAGACTACTGTAACTCGCTCTACGCAGGCCTACCCTTGGCTTTGACCCAGAAATTACAGCTGGTACAAAATGTGCCTGCGAGGGTCCTCACTGATACATCTTGGAGGGACCACATCCAGCCGGTATTACACCAGCTACACTGGTCACCAGTCTGTTTCCGGATCAAGTTTAAGGTTTTGGTTTTAACCTTTAACGCCATATGCGGCCTGGGCTCCGCGCATCTGCGGGACTGCTTGTCTGTCTATGCCCCCCACAGGGCACTTCACTCTGCGGGTATGAATCTGCTGGCTGTCCCGAGCCCCAGGGACATTCGCCTGGCCTCGACCCGGGACAGGGCCTTTTCAGTCCTGGCCCCAGCCTGGTGGAATGAGCTCCCGGAAGAACTAAGGACCCTACCAGATTTATCAGCTTTCCGCAGAGCCTGCAAGACGGAGCTCTTCCACCAGACATATGGTTGAGGCCAAGGTGAGGTCCTGGAGTTACTTTGGGGTGGATCCCCAAAGATCAGCTAGGTAGATCCCTCGCTCCTAACGAAAGAGCTCTTGACTACAACTGGACAGGGGAGGTGAGATGGGGAGTTGACTCTGACAAATTTATGTATAGCCATCTTTTAATGTAATGGGGTTTTATGGGACGGGTTGTTTTTACTTTTTACTGGAAACCGCCACGAGTCTTTGAGAGCGGCGGTATACAAGTTAAAAAAATTAATTAATTAATTAATTAATTAATTAATAAGATATTATTTTTCTCTAGTGCATTTTTTCCACACAACAAACCTGCATGGTTCATTAGACTGAGCGTGTGGAACTGGCCCAAGGACAAGCTTCCACGGAAAAGTCATAATTCGAACCCGGGTCTTCTAAATGCCAGGCCAGTGGTCTAACCGCTACACCAGACTAGCTCTCAGTTTGCCTCAGATGACTATGCCCTTTTGAACTACTTTACCTTCTGATAAGTAAATGAAAGGCTTTAATTTATTTCCCCCGCCAAGGTTTTATAGACATCCAGAATTCTAGGCTCTTCCGCCTGCTAAGTAGTGGGTTAGATGGTTAGGATCCACTTATGGCCATGATGTGTGCTATCAATTTGTAGCCCTCATCTTCATAGACTAGAAGCATTTGGATTTCAAGAGCTGGATGGTGAAATAGAACCCACCAACTCAGTCAAAAAATCCTGCAGAGAACCTCCTTGATGTACGTTCTGGAGTGGTACGGTCACAGCTGGAGGACTGTACCATATGCCCACCTTGATTGGTTTTTATTCAGCTGACTACTATTCCAGCACATTCAAAGTAATTTCTCCTCTCTCTCTCCTTTAACAGCCAAGCTTCCTACCTGTCAATTTTAACCTTCAACTTATTTTTTTTAATTTAACACTTCTGCAGGTAATTAGGCTTGCAGCACAGCCCAAGATTAAGGATCTAACATCAACAGGAGGGCAATCTGGAAAAGAAATGCAAGCTAAAAATAAAGGAGTTTTCTCCACCTCACCCCATCCAAAGCATTTTCTTCTTTTATTAGGTGCAAGAGCAATAAATGAAACTTGCTGATATTAGAGAATATTAGAGCAACGGCAGCAAATAACCAAGTTTTAAGCTGCACTGCAGCAAAACAAATACACTGGCAACAGTTTTACTAAGACCATCCATCTCCCTCCTCGGTGTAATTTCAAATTATAGGCTGTGAGTTTGGGGAAGCCTCCCTCCCTCCTTCCTCCTTCAAAAAACAAAAACACCCCTGGAGGCTCATCCGACAGAAGCAGCAGGTAGAAAGATGGATTAAAATATCCCTGCGGTTAAGGCACCTCTCCCGAAGTTCCTTTGTGCCGCTTCTCTTGCTGGGCGTGCAGAAAAGGGGTTTGGGGAGATTACAGACCCAAATGAAAAAAAGGAAACGAAGGAGGGGGGGCGTGGGGGGCGTGGCATGACCTTTCAGTTTAAAGGCAGAGACTTAGCTTTCTTCTCCCCCCCCCCCCAAAGCGTGATCAGCGAGGATCGCAATCAATATTAATTAAGTGGCGGTGCAGTCAATAAAGGTGCCTGGGCCCCGGGTTTTCACGCAGCGATGTTTGGAGGAGTGATTTAGGACCGGGGAAGGGGGGGGGTCCTCCGCAGTGCTCGCTCGCCTGCCTGTTGATGGATGGGCCGGCCCTTGGACGCGGCTCCCTTTTACTCCACGGCCGCCCGTCCTCCCCAGCGCATCTCCTCCTTTCCCCAGCAGCCTCCCTGGCTCCGTCTGGGTGCCTCGTATGAACAGGACCGGGGGGGGGGGGGAGGCGAGGGGGAGCAATGATTTATGGGGTGGAGGAGAGACAATTGACTTCGAAACCTCAGGAGCTAAAATTGCTGCTGAAGAGTTCGGAAGGCAGCGGAGATTTCAAGGGAAGCCATCCACGCCCCTACCTTCTGTCTGCAGCATCAGAAGAGATCTCCCTCCCTCCCTCTCTCTAAAAATGCTCTCTTGTTTGAAATATAGAAAGATTCACAGGAACAAGGTCCTTCTTTGTAATTATTTATTTACTTGTGTGTGTGTGTGTGTGTGTAGGGGGGGTGTATTTGTGTCTAAGGGTTTTCTTATTCGTCACCCCCAGTCTTGCAGAATAAAATGCTGATCCAGAGGTTTATAACAAGAAAAAAGAAGCAGGTGGTTGCTGCTGTGGGTTCAAAGGGAGGGAGTAATTCATCTCTGTCCCTCCAGCACCCATTTCCCCAGCACACCCCTATAGATCATGCCCTAACTTTCAGCTGACTCTTCGTTTTAAAGCCTTGAGCAGAGAGCGAGAGAAAGGAGGGGGGTGGGAATGGAATTTCCATAGTAATTTGTGGCCGAGCCAAAACAGAGCGGGCAATCTAGGAATTAATTTATTCCCCCCTTTCAGGGTGCTCTGGCTCAGCCCTCCCCACCCCCACCCCCCATTCTCAGCATGCCTTTAAAGGTACCATTGGATTTTTGCATCCTGTCACTAGCTTCTGCAAAGTTTCCTTTCCCTCCACCGGTTGTTATGCACACACCTTCCCCAAATTGCCTTTAAAAAAAAAAATCCTGCTCCATTCCACAGACCTCTCTTTCTAGCTTTCTCTCTCTCTCTCTCTCTCTCAAAAAAAAAAAAGGCTAATAGGGCACCAGATTTTTTTGTGTGTGTTAAAAGAAAGTTTTTGCCTCTATGCAACGTGACTCTACTTATGCGTTCCAGCCCAAGAAAACATGCAGGCACACACAATCTACAAAGCAGCGTTTCCCGACTGTACCGCAATCATCACACAAGCATTCAGACCAAAGGAAGAACAATTACCTACCAGTTTGCTGATGGCAGAGGCTGCTGAGGAAAAGGTGGACGTGGTGCTCACCTTCTGGTGCGCTGAGATCATCATAGACATTGTGGAAGAGTGAGGTAGATCCCTTCTCTCTCACCAGATGAAAGCCATGCCCTTTCTTTCCACCATACAAATAGCTTCTGGATCCCTTCTTCCACTTAGGGTGTCTTCTGCTCCTTTCATTAGGAAATAATGCCCAAGGAATCCGGCATCTTTTATGTATGTATTTGTCTCCCCTCCTCCCGAATCACCACGATAAAAGTACTTCCCCCTCCTGCCACTCCTTCAGTCTGCTGAATTTTTATGTTTTGTGAATGGTTTGTACCAGGATCCACTCAAGCACTTCTGAGCACAACTGATTTCTTCACCCCAAGTTAGCTCTGCAAATTCTCCCGAGGTGGCTGGCTAGCCAGATATTTTATAACCTCTCCTCTCCCCCCTCTCTTTTCTCCTCTTTCCCCAAGCCCACCGGCTCCAAATGCAGCTTACACTCTTGGGTTGTGATAAACCCCCAACAATATTTATGCTGTTGCCTTAGCCTGTCGTAAATTATTTCAGCTCCCAGGAAGAGATAGCCCCTCTGGCTCCGCTGGGTATGTCATTTTATTTATGTTGCACTTACATACCTGAATACTGAACTCTGTATTTAAATAAGACAACAAATCAATGCTACAACAGGGGGAGAAGGGAGGGGGGAGGATCCAGAAAGTCTGTAGCCTTCCTTGCTCAAATCAAAGTGCTAAAATGCCAAACACATTTAAGAAAACTGCTGAGAAGGTTGGAATAGACCCCTCTTGCAATCAAGATATGACCCTTATCTGCGGGGAAAGGGTTGGGTGGAAACCACCATTAAAATTTCAATTAAGTGGGTCTTACAGATGGTGCATTACAGAGGGAGAAAAACAAAGGAAATTACTACACACTGCACATATATTTGGGGTCTTGGATTTCTCTGGAGGATTTGGAAGTATGCAGCTGGTTTCACAACATTCTAGGAACGAAAGTACTCAAAAGGCTGTTCACACCAACTGCAACTGGCAATGAACTGCCACTAAACGTATGTACAGTATATTTCTGCATGTTACAGTAAATGCACTGTTTTCATCCATAGCAGCAATTCTCATGTGTAGCAGAGATAAACCCACGAAATGGAAGAATACCATTTATGATTGTCAATTGAAAACTCAGGGGACATATCCTAGTGCTACTGTTAAAAAAGTCATAGTCAATCTTTTGATAGTGATCAGGGGTGGGGGAAACCCAGTTCTGGAACCCATTCCAGAACTGTAGAAGTATTATGGGCATATTAATCTGTCCATGTGAAGAGGGTCCCATGTGGGCATACAGTGTGTCACTTATTGTGGGACAGACTATTGTGAATGTGCCTCTCCCTATGGGTTTCCATAAAGTGACTTTCAAAGGGAGTCAAGAATGGTAAAAAAAAGAAAAGAATACTAATGTCGTTTAATTGTTGTAGATGTTACGTCAAGAGGAACAAAATATAAGTGGATAGTTAGGAATAAGAACTCGCAGAGGGCAACCCCCACCCACCCATCTGACGGAAAGAGGTTGGTGTATAAGTGAGTGTCCCTGAAAAAAGAATAAATCAATTTTGGGAGTGTACAGTAGAAGTCAGTTGCAAGTTAAATGGAAAATACAAGCATGTGTTGCAGGTTAGATGGAAAATGAAATACTCGGGGTGCACATCTTTCTTCTCTTTCGGGTTCTGTTGTGGGTTATCTGCTAGAACAAGCTGGATAGAACAAGCTCCTAAAAGACAGGAGGAGTACTAAGACAGTAGTCCTAACCACAGCATTTCTTGGGATTCAGCCCCACCAAGCTTCAAGGGAATTATTTCCAAGTAACCATGCAGAAATGACATCGCTCATCATGGGCCTGTAATAATGCATTTCTCTTGCATCCCCATTTCTTGCTCCAAAGTAAACCTGTTTTGAAGTTTCGGGACTAACACCGTTCCTATCCTCAGCATTAACTAGAAACTTTGTACTGAGATTCTGCCTAGGAAACAGTAGTAAGATTTTCTTCTATGAGAAAATCTCACTGGAAATGACAGTACCACTAGGAAAAGTGGAAGGCAGCAGGAAAAGAAGAAGAACCCCGATGAGATGGATCGACTCAATAAAGAAAAACACGGCCCTTTGTGACGTTTAGGTGTGTGAGATTTAAGCAAGGGTTTTCATGTTAGGATATTTTAGAAGTCATTCATTCAACATGGATGCCATAATTTGGAATCAACCTGATAGCACTTAACACACTCATGGGATTTCCTTCAGTCGTGAAGCTTTCTTCGCTTTTCCCAACAGGTGTTCAGTGACAATGCCTGAGCACACCATTAAGTGTGGCTGGAAGATATTTTCATCTGAAATAAACTTAAGCATTGAAAACTTCTCTTCAAGTCGTGGTCTGTGTCTGTGACGATTTAATGCATGCTGATTGTCAAAGCAGTATCCGGGGAGTATGCAAGGTGTAGAGGTGGCGTACTTTGTATCTCATCCATAACATTTCAATGACACAAAAGCCGACACACAGCCCTTCTGCAAAACTCTTTTGCAAAACCAGGTGAGGTTTCATATTTCATATTAGATGAAGAGGCAAAATGGAAGAGTGCCATGACAGAACAAAACTCAGCATCGGTTTTATGACTCAGTTTGCCCAAGAAGAAATATCTTCATTTCAATAATGAATTATCTCACCTTCTTTATGCATACAGTTGCCTGTTAAACAAAAGCAGCTTGTAGTATGTGAGCGCCCGGGTGTGCATGCATGCACAAACAAACAAACAAACACACACTTGCCTTTTCAGTTCTGTATCAATCATCCAACATGCTATATGATTTTAGTACCTGATTGCTTTCTATCCTCGGTGACTACAATTGCTGGGTGCCACACAAACAAAGTGCCTTCCAAGGCCAAGTCCTTCTGCAGAACAGGTATGCATCTTGTCAGGCCGGTTTCTAGCCAACTGACTGGTCACCTCCAGTCCTTTCCACCCCTATGTGCCGTCACAGAGAACAAAGCAAGAACCAAGCACTGCAAGCCCATCATCTCTGCCAGTCACTTTCCAGGTGAGGTCAGAGACACTTGGCTACTTTGAAGGGAAGCGCACTGACTAAGCCAGTTTTGCCTGCACACAGCCACATGTGTGTCGATATTCATTGACTCTGAATAGACTATGTTGCAGTAGACTTGTTTAATTGGTTTATTGACTGCAATCACAGACTTAAACAGAACATCAGTGGAACTTCTATAATCATTCTGAAACTTGCAACGGTGGGCCGACATAAGCATAAATGTGATTGATGGCTTGCCTTGCTTACCATGATAAAAATCCAAATTGGATGAGCCATAGATGTAAAACGATCTAATTCCTTGGAAGAAATGCAATGAGTGGAATTTAAAAAAAAAAACACATCCCTCAAACGTTAGGCAATTTTACATGGATATTAAAGTGCACTTAAAATTGGCAGGGGAAGGGGAGGATTTCCTTCTTGGTAAATATCTTGAAGGACTAGGGAGTTGCAAGAACACATATCTATTCTTCAAATCAGTGGGTTATTTCCAAGCTAATGATGTTGCAGACTGAGATGTAAATATTGCTAAATTTGAAACACTCAGGCTTGCTTGGCTTGTGAATGGCAAGCAGAGATTTTTGGGCAGTCTCTATTAATCAAATTCTACGGTTCTTCAGCCTCAAAGCACTCCTGGCACCTCTAGATCTAACGGTAGTTTCACTGGTGCAAATGTTTGCAGGCTATTCTTGTCAGTCAATGCCAGCAACCCATCTTTAAGATCTTGATCTTCCAGGCCTTTTGGGTTCCTAAGAGATTTCCCTCTAAAGTACAGAAGGACTCACTGTCAGAGCTGCAATTTCAACTATTATCCACCTCTTGGTATTTTATGGGCCTACTGTTATGCCTTCCGGCATCTCTTTAAAAATGCAAGTAGAAGAGTGGGTAGCATGTGGCATTCCAAATAGCAGCCTGATTTTTTTTTTTAAGTTGTATCATCTGCCCCCTTCTTTACTGAAGCAAAATAGTTCAGGCACCCAGTTGGGAGAGCCTAGTGCATCTGCTTGGCATGCAGGAGGTCACAGGTTCAATCCCTGGCATCCCCAGTCAATACAATTTGATTGTAGGTGATGTGAAGGATCTCAGTCTGAGACCCTGGATGGAGAGCTGCAGCCAGTCTGAGCAGATAATACTTACATTGTGGATCAATAGTTCAATTTAGTGCAAGAAGAAGAAGAGTTGTTTTGACGCACCCCAAGGGACTTTCAAAGTAGCTTACAATCGCCTTCCCTTCCTCCACCCTCAACAGACACCCTGTAAGGTAGGTGGTGTTGAGAGAGATCTGACAGAACTGCTCTGTGAGAACAGCTCTAACAGAACTGTGACTAGCCCAAGGTCAGTCAGCTGGCTGCATGTGGATGAGCAGGGACTCAAACCCAGCTCACCAGATGAGAGACTGCTGCTCCTAACCACTTCATGTGTCTATTGGTGTCTACTCTGCTATTGGTGTTTAATCTGCTGGCCATGGCGATCCAGGGGTTGCCTTTCCCATACTTCTGCAGTCAATTCTTGATCTCCTTGCTTGGCACCTCCAGGGATAGGCCAGATAGGAAGGATCGGGACCATCACTGCATTTCTAAAACATTCACTAGTCATTATTCAAAAACAGCGTTTGTCTACCTTCTACATTAACTTTTAACAGGAAAGCACTTCATGGCTTTACGGGTCAAGGTCATTCCTTCCCCTCTGTTTTGTACCCAGGCTTAGAACGTCTTCTCTTGCATTGGATAAGTAATTGCAGGGGATGCTCTTGGCAAGGGTCCTTGCCTAGGGCAGAAAGAGTCGGTACAGAAGTTAAATTTCCCGTCCTGAACAGCTTGCACTGTTCTTTTCAATCAGCCAGGGAGACATAGCCATAAAACTACTGTTAGATCTTCCCGGAAATTCTAACACCAGATCACCAGTGGGAAGAGGGAGAAAAAAGTCCTAGAGTGGAAACAACACATTCAGCAGAAGATCCAACACTAAGATGTCATTATGAATACACCCCAAGACAAATGTGGAGCCAGACTTTATCTGCAGAATCTCACCCTCTGATCTGAAATTCATTTTCCCAGTTCCAAAAGGGTGAGGAGTTATTAGCCAGAAACATGTACCTTTGCCCTTTTTATCACTACTTCAGATGTTTCAGAACTGACCTTCTGAACAGGCATCCACACCAATCATGGATGAATGCAGAGGAGGACAGCCAAGATGATCAAGGGACTGGAGCACCTTTCCCAACATGGTAAGGTTGGATTCTCAACTTCCAGGAGGTGGCTAGACATCTCCCACCGTTACAACCAGTTTCCAGATGACGGAGATCAGTTCACCGGTGGAAAACGGTTGCTTTGGATGTTGGCCTCTATGTTGGTCCATCCCCAAAACCTCCAGGTATTTCCCAACTAGGAGGCAGCAGCCTCCTAATCCCTCAGATATTAATACAGATAAAAGAATTTGACTAATAGGTGAAGCTGGTTGAAAGATTTCACAGATAGGTGTGTGACATGCAAAAGAATGCAAAGGGAAAGTTTAATCAGTGACTTCAAAGTGATTTAAAACCACTCGCCATAACAGAAAATTTATTGTACTTATTTTTGTATGCACGCTGTATGTGTGATACAGCATGTCTCACACAAGTGGTTATTGGGTAGCATAATTTGAGATTGTAAGCAGGGGTGGGGGGGAATAATATGCAAGAAATCCTGCAAAGAGAAAACTAATCTACTGGATACCACTGGCTTCTCACAGCTTCTCACAGCTAGAAGCAGACCATGGCCTTCCCTTCCTTTCCCCCTAATAAAACATCTTTTGAGCCCTGCAAATGTTATGTCAGAGATCGGAGGACTTGTCTGGACCCAAGGCCACAGGACCTGGGAAGGGCTGCATTGAAGAAGGGAATATTCAAGACTGTCCTTCCTCCACCTTGTACTAGTGGAAAATGTCTAGGGTGCCACACAGGACCCATTTCACCTGCCTCTACGCTTCTAAGCACAAGGATATTTTTTCATGGGGGAAGTATTCAAATGTGTGACTTCTCCTCCCCATGCATTCCAGAGTGATTTATTTATGCACGACTTTACTATTTTGAAGTCTTCCCTTTGAGTAAGCACATCCTGGGATAAGGTCCCTACCCTAAAAGATTTCCTCGGTTAACCCTTGCTGCGCCAACCATCATCTAAGAACCAGATACTGAATTAGTGCAACAGGTTTGATCAGCAAAGATGTATGCTGGAGCAGCTTTCCTCTGCCATAAACATGCATTTCCCTGGAGGTTTGCAAAGGCACGAGCGACAGAAGATTTTTGTTTTGGGGGGCTGGTGTTTAGTTTGAGTTTTATGTCAAACATTTATCTCGAAACACTCTCAGATATCACTCTGGAGGCAGCCCAGATTCGAGCTTTGTATTTATCTTGGACAGAAACCGTGGCTCAGTTGCAGAAGACATGCTCTGCATGCATAACGACCCAGCTTTTCCAGTAACAAGCACCTTTCTGTGAAATTCTGGAGAGCCTCTGTGTACAACGGTGTTGAGCCAGATGGACCAGTGGTTTGACTCACGCCTGACTGGGATGGAGGGGATTGACAAAGAGAATTTTTTCCCCTGTCCTAAAATATCAGAACTCAGGTGTATTCAATAAACCTTATGGGCAGTAGATTTGGGACGGACAAAAGGAAATGCTACGACACAGAGAGAGGTTAAAATGTGGGATTTGTTTCCAGAGGATGTTGTGATCAGTGTCTGCCAGCCTTAGAGGGAACCTCCACAGCCAAGGGCACCAAACATCCCAGAGTCAGGAGGCAAGACCAGGGGGAGGCCTCAGCCTCTATGCCCTGTTGTTGGCCATCCAGAGAAACCGGTTGGCCACTGTGACCCAGCAGGGCTCTTCCCATATTCTTATGAAGGCCTCAGTCCCTGTTATTGGACCTCCAGGGAAATGGGTTGGCCTCTGTGTGAGACTGGATGCTGGATTAGATGGACCTTTGGTCTGGTCCAGCATGCTCTTCTTATGTTCTTATGCCTTTTCACATGCGGACCTAGGGCAGAGTCTGCATTTACTTTCTTTATTCCATTGTCAATCCTGTTGAATTCAGATTGCTTTGAACTCGAGTCTTCCTCTCCCCCTCCCCCCGACATGGTTAGGGAGGCTCAGAAGAGGGGGGGGGACTCTTTCTTTGTTTGGAGATTCTTTCTTTGTTTTCTTGAAGGGGGGTGGGTGGGAGAGGAACCAAGCAAGGAGCCTCTTTCTTTTCTTGGAGGGGGGGGGAGAGAGGATCGAAAAAGGCAGAGAAGGGAGAAAAAATCCAGGACCGACAGAAGTTGAGAGAAATTAGGGGCTTCTCCTTTAAGGCAACCGTGTCACATGACCCCGGTGTAGCCTATCAGAGGTTCTCTACCACGGAGCTTTCTTTCCCAATCCAGATATTGAGCATTAAAAGCACTCCAAGATATCGCACAATAAAGGTAGGGTCACTCCGGATCAATCCTTCTTCCTGCAGAAGAAAATTTTAAATCGTCCCAAATCCAAACGGAAATCGCATTCTGTGTAGAGGGCAGGGACTGAATCGACCTGGGGTTGGAATAAAAGCAGTTTACACCTAGGATGCATTTACTGCAAGTTTACTTGCTCCACATTTAAAATGGTTTATGCAATCCACAAGGAATACTTTTCCCTTGAGCCATTAAAATGAACAAGGAACGTGTTATATGCCACCTGGGCAGTCTGAAATAAGGTGCCCGACCAAATTCTCTTTCTCCACTACAGCAAGAATAGAGTGTAAAACTGTTTCATCAGCACTTAGGGATTAATGCGGGGGAAGTTTCCCAATGGGTTGTGCCCTCTTGTTCCATTACCCACTGGAAAATTTCCTTGCATGGTGCTAATGCAACAAGAGAACTTGTTCAGAAGCCTGATTTCAAACTGGTCATGGGCCACCTCTGCAGCCTTACTACTGGAGGAAGTAGGGCATTCTTCAGCATATGTAAATTTTTAGTATGTAAATCCCCAGGGCATTGTGATAAATGACAGTGCACCTGCATCAGCTTAGAAAGGACAATTTACCTTTTAAAATTCCATGGAAGGGCTTGAGTTTTCCCCCCAAAGATGCCTGTGTTTCTTCGCAGGCCTAAATTATCTTTTAATGTGACCTTCTCCTATTTGCTTCTTAGACGTCCTTTTATGTAAAACACCTTGGCTTTGCAAGTTGCACTGGTAACTAATTTCACATTGCTGTTATTGCATCAAGTACACTGCTGATTATCTCAGGTTGCAAAGCAAGGTACCTGATTAGTGAAATTAATGACTGCTAATACACATACAGAAAACAGCATCGAATCCACAAACAGGTTCAAAATGAATGGTGGGGAGGGGGGGTTGAAGGCTGGTGGCTGCTACCAATTTGGCACATGTTCAAATTTGGTAGCATTTGTTGAGGTATGCCCCAACCACGGACTCAACCAGGGAATTACTGGAAGAAAACAGATAAACAGTACAGGAAGAACTACAGGGTGAGTAAGCAACAGTATAGCAAATGACAGTAGTTAAATATAAGTAAGCATAAGAAGAAGAATTGGTTCTTATGCCACTTTTCTCTTCCTCAAAGTGGCTTACAACCACCTTTCCTTTCCTCTCCCCACCACAGACACCCTGTGAGGTTGAGAGAGCCCTGATATTACTGCTCAGTCAGAACAGCTTTATCAGTGCTGTGGCAAGCCCAAGGTCACCCAGCTGGATGCATGTGGGGGAGGAGCGGGGAATCAAACCCGGCTTGCAGATTAGAACTCTGCATTCCTAACCACTACACCAAGCTGGCTCTTGATGCATATTGAGACAAAAAAAAAATCCCGACTTCAAGTACATGTCGATGAGAAATGAACCTACCAAGACTGAGAGGAAAGGAAATCTTGGTGTCCTTCACACACATTGGATGATGTACTTTCAATGCACCTTAGAAGTAGGGTTTCACGAAACCCTGGCTGAGAAAGCCTGCCATAGAGTTTTGCCCCCAAACCAGAGCATCACACATACAGATACACCCACCCAGTGACCTCCGTGTACTAACATCACTTCCAGGTGAACTCAGCCTGTTGCAACATTCTACTGAGTTCGCGGGAGTCACTTGGTCATATAGGAACTACATATGAACTAAGTTCATTACATGGAGGTGCCTTCGGCATCTCTCATAACAGCAATGTTATTAACAAGAATGAATAATAATTCCAGCTGCCAAGGGGGCATAGAAATGACTGTTCGCCTCTCACGGTCTTCATGCTCAGTGATCCATACCGTGCGGCCAATTTGTTTTTGCAGCCTCCAGGTGGGGCCTGGTGAACTCTCAAAATTACAACTCCGTCTCTAGAGCAGGGGTAGTCAACCTGTGGCCCTCCAGATGTTCGTGGACTACAATTCCCATGAGCCGCTGCCAGCAAACGCTGGCAGGGGCTCATGGGAATTGTAGCCCACGAACATCTGGAGGACCACAGGTTGACTACCCCTGCTCTAGAATACAGAAATCTCTTCCTGGAGGGTGGACTCTATAGCATCATATACCTCAAACCCCACCCTCTTCAGGATCCACCCCCAAATCTCCAGGAATTTCCCACCACAGAGTTGGTAGCCAGAAGTGGTTTAAGGATTTGCAGGGCCTGTAGCACTAGAGTTAGTTTAAGGATTAGCGGGGCCCTTGCAGAGTACAATTGCAGTAGGGGCAGCCAGACTGGGAGCAGACAGGCCCCCCCCCCCATAGTGGAAAGGGGTGTCACTCTGGCCCTTTATGCACACGCTGGATAATGCACTTTCAATGCCCTTTAGAAGTAGATTATCCTGTTCTGCATAGGAACATCCAGCTGCAAAGGCACATTGAAAGTGTATTATCCAACCGGTGCATAATTGGCCTCTGAGGGTCCTTAAAGAGGGAAAAGAAGGGAGGAGAGAGGCTACGACACTGATCTATGGGAGGGAAGGCACAGTGTGAGGCCCCTGGAAGCACGGGGCCCAGAGCAAGTGCTACATGTGCCCTGCTGGTGACCCTAATAACATCAGAAACAGAAGATCTTTATTGGCACACAAAACAGAAAGCAGGGAAAAAAAAGACATCATAAAGCATTGATTGTTCTACAATTACGAGACCTCGTATCCAGCTGGAGAAACCTGGCAACTGATTCAGTTACTAGAGTGGTTTTGTTTCCTAGTAAGAAAATGATCTTAGCCTTATCCTCAGATCTGTGCCATTTAGAAAGGAGTGGGTTGATGAAGGATGGCATAGAGTGGACACTAGAAAAAATGTGTGTAAGATGGTTTCAACACAGCCAGAATTACGGGGGCATATTCCTCCAGAATAGGGCATTTTCAATAATTTCCCTAGGAGAACAGCAGAAGGGAGAGCATTAAATCTTGCTAACATGAATGCTGGCTGCAGTTGGGGGCCTGTTAAATGGTAAAAATATGAGGCAAAAAAACCAGTATGTTCGTGACCCTACTAATAAACACATTGTGTTTTTACATTGGCTTCTGGTTTGTTTCTGAACACAGGACCAGATTTAGAACTTTAAAGCTGTCCAGATTTGCCATAGCTTTCCTCCCCAGGAGCAAGCATCTTTTAATGTCTTTGCTGCAGTCCCCATCTGCAGTGAACTTGGAGCCCGCCAAACTGCAGGGGCTCATGGGAATTGTAGTCCATGGACATCTGGAGAGCCACAGTTTGGCCATCCCTGCTGTATGGTATACCACAGCTTCTAGATGAAATCTCTTTCCAAGCATGGGCACCATCCACAAATCTCCAGGAATTTTCCAGAGCAGAGTAAGTAACCCTATGATGGTGGGAGTTTTGGGGGGCTAAGAAAGAGAGGACATAGGATTTTGCCCTCCCTGCATGTTTTTTTTTCCAGTTTCCTGTTTGCTTCTGCTTCCCACCAGTGTTGAATACCCTTTTCCATTTAATTGCATATAACCTTTTCATCCATGAGTAAGAGAACACCGTATGATGGCTTGTAGGTTTCCCTTTCACAAAAATCAAATTATATGATGCACGATGGAAAGATTAACAGCCTTTAGAAGCTGAGCAGCTTGTTTTAAGGTCTTGAGAGTTTTGAATTAAGAGGATTTACAAAGCCGAACTGAGCTTGTGCATCTGGGTTCTTGCTGTTGATTGTGGGATTTAATTAGACTACTCTGGGTCTTGATTGTGTGTGGGAAAGAATTAATTTTGTTAAATCACTATTTGTTGCATTTTGTTGTCTTTTTTTTCCTTCCCTTCAGAGAGCAGGGAAGTAACAGTTGGTTTATAACATTTCTGACGCCAAACTCAAGATGGAAAACAGCCTCATCACTGATCCGGAGAAGTGTTTATTCAAAACTCTTTTCGAGGAGCAAAGGGCTGAGACGTTCAGAACTCCCAGAAGAAAAAAGAAAGAGTGCAATTTCTGTTCTTCTACAGCTTCTCTCCTGCTTTCATCTCCTCAATGCTGACCACTATGACATTCATTAGAAAAACTGAATGGTATACATTCTGTCTGAGGAGGAAGCATTAAAAAGCATCTCATTTATCGGGAAAAAAAATTCACAGGAGGCTTTTATAACCCACCCCCGAATTTCCAAACATTTTCATCATTATTTTTTAGAAGTCCTCAGGAAAAAGTGTTCTCCCCTCCCAAAAAATAATCCCCCCCTTTTTTACCTTAGCTGTCATATCTCTATGACTCCCTGCACAGTTCACTGTTCTCTTCAGTTCTGGATTCAGTTTTGCATGAAGGAGGAGGAGGAGGAGGTTTTTATACCCCACTTTTCACTGCCTGAAGGAGTCTCAAAGCAGCTTATGATTGCCTTCCCTTCGTCTCCCCACAACAAGAACCCTGTGAGGAGGTGAAGCTGAGAGTGCTCTGACAGAACTACTTGGTCAGAATAGTATTATCAGGACTGGGACTAGCCCAACTGGCTGCATGTGGAGGTCCGGGGAATCAAACCCAGCTTGCCAGGTTAGAAGCTGCTGCTCTTAACCACTTCACCATTCTGGCTCTTAATCACTACACTATGCCAAGTAAACAGCCCAGAAATGTTAGGAAAACATGTGATTTGATTCCCTGCTCCTCCATATGCAGGCAGCTGGTTGACCCTGGGCCAGTCACAGTCCTCTTAGGGCTGTTCTGGCAGAGCAGTTTTTCTTAAGGGTTCTCTCAGCCTTACCTACCTCACAGGGTGCCTGCTGTGGGGAGAGGAAGCGTAGACGACTGTAAATTATTTTGAAACTCCTTCAGTCAGTGGGGGTATAAAAGTGGGGTATAAAAGCTAATTCTTCTTCATATGCACCGGATCAGTTCAGGCAGCCAAGAGCAACAGGAAAACTGTTGTCTTGCCAACTTTTCCAAAAGTAAAATCTTCAAAACTGATGTCTATTTACAGCTTTCCAGTTCATGAATTTGCTTATGGAAAACTGTGCATTTGAGTTCATCATCTATACACAACTATATATCTCAATCACAGTGTTTTAATTATTGCCTGTTTATATGTTTCATCAGTGAGATGCTTTTTTCTTTTCTTTTTTTAAAAGTATTTTGCATCTTACGAAGCATGACCTTCACTGACGTATCACTGGAAATATAATCCTTTTTAGTCTGTTTACGCCTACACATCTACAGAAAATCAGATCATCTGGTTTGTTTGGCCCTGTGTCCTACTTTCTCCTTTGGGCTGCTGCCCATCCAAATCATCATGCTGACATTTTGCGCAATAGTCAATATTTAGAGATTATCTCTAGCTTTGGAAATCAAAGGGGATTTTTCAGAGGAAGAATCGGAAGCTTGTCCCCTCTCTTCCTTGCAGGAATTAGTCTGTTTTTTTGGCTCCATTTTCGCCCCATCCTTTCTCCAAGTAGATTAGGGTAGCATACATGGTTCTCTGTTGATCCAATCAAAGGGAGCCTTTGAGTGACTTGTATTAAAATGAAAACATTCACCAAGACTTAGTTCTGCTTTCAACGCAGGACACTTTCACACATTCTTAACTTAAAGGATTACTAGCAACTGTACAATCAGTAAGGAATTGTAGCCAAATTCCTGCCCAGCAAGTATCCTTCTGGGATGTGGAATGGCATGATACTACCAGACCCTGGAATCTGAGAGGAGTCAGTACTTGGAGGGGAGAGCACTGAGGAATATTCTGTTTCTCATCTTCCTTGAAATCTCCTTGGTGGAGACACCATAAATCTCAGATGGGAGATCACCAAGGAAGGCTCTGCAGAAGAAGTCGATGACAAACTACCTCTGCTTCTCACTTGACCTGAAAATCTCTTGCTGGGGTTGCCATAAGTCTTGGAATGGAGATTCCCAAGGAAGGCTCTGCAGAAGAAGGTAAGAGCAAATCTACTTTGCTTTGCACTTGCCTTGAAAGCCCCTGGCTGGGGTAACCATAAGTCCTGGATAAGAGTCCACCAAGGAAGACTCTGCAAATGAAGGCCATGGCCACCCACCTCTAATTCTCCCTTGCCTTGAAAGCCCCTTGCTGGGGTCACCATATGTCAATAGTGATTTGAAGGCACATAAGTAAGTGTCCTTCTATGGTAGTGCATCCTTCTACATAGGTCTGTTGCATTTAGACTTTGCACTTCAAATGTGCACTTACAGCATCTTACGTGTACATCTAAAATGTGTGCAAAGATGCCCATCATGGATACACACTATTGCAGGCCTCCTTCTCCTTCATCACTTTCACTGCCTAGCTCATTCTGCTTCTTTATCAGTGCCTTGGTCTGTTATTTCCCCTTTCTCCATTGCCAGGACGCATTCCCCAGCTTCCTATGGTTACTCCTAAAGCACAGAAAGATGCTAAACAAATGAATTAGCCTAGCAACATGGCCACTACAATATGGTATCCTACAGTGCAATCCCAAACATAATTAAGCACTTATAAGCTCATTGACTTCAACAGACTTAAAAGGGTGTAGCTCTGCCTAGAACTGCGTTGTTATTCATTGGCTAAATTAGCACAAAGTTGCAAAAGCTAGCTGTGAGAAATTCCCATGTATAGATCCATCAACTTTATTGTTGGCCAGGTAATATATTACAATTAACACTGATTATGCTTCGCCTTGCCTGCTTTCTTAGCAGCTTGTTTTTCTCGCAAAACCTTTGCTGTTCTGGTGCTTAATTCAAATAAGCCATTGTTACAGTTTGTTTTCTGCTCAACAGAATTTTGCAGAGGTTCAGTTGGGATCCTTCCAGTCCATCCAGCCAAGTAGTCACTTGCATGCAAACACCTCTGCTGCTTCAGACACATTCACAGTGTGCTCTCCTGTAACAACTAAGCCACTGATTTAATACTCCATGTCCATGCAGTTTATTGTTTGTCCTTCCCAAGCTTTTGCATCTGTCTCAGTTTGGCTCACTGCCTGCCTTCTGAACTATTCCCTTTATTGTTCCTCCCATGGCTACCATGCGGGATTGCTCTGCTATTCTGTCCCCAAAGTCTCTATCCTCCTGAGAAGGGAAGAATGTCATTTTTCTAAATAGTGCCTATGAATTTCGCAGGAATTGACAGAAACGGGATAAAAGAATCTTTCCCCAGGCCAAATGCTGTTGCAAGACAATTAAACGGTTTGTCCAAATGTTTTGTGACAGACAGGTAAGGAAATAAGATTCAGTTGTTCTTCCTGTGCAAACAGAGAAAGGCAAACTTTGGCATGAAAATAACAGGATTCACCTACCACCTATGATATATGCCCACCCTTCTGCTACACCACCATCTACCACTAGCCAAGAACATGCATAATTCACTGCTTGGTTTGGTCCAGAGATGCTGTGACTTTCTACTCGACCAGAAACCTGCCATGCCGTTTCTTCAGTACTTAGTAGAATCCCTCAGATCCGAAAGGCACTGTGAAAAAGCCATTTCTATTTTAATTCTAAACACAGGCAGACATAATCGTAGTGTGCCAAAAGGAAGAGACCACAGCTGGTACGGAAATTAAATTTACTTGCTGGCTTCCAATAATGTATTAGACGCAGCACAAACGATGGAAGGGATAACAATAAAGAAAGCACATTTGAAACATGGGCCTGGCAGGCGATTTCAGAAGTTTAGGCCATTTTATGGAATACATTTCTGTTGTTCTTCCCTTAAAAATTACATTTATTGCTGCTGTTAGTGCTAGCATATGGGAAGTAATGATCCTATAGCCATATTATATGATCCTCATTAAAAATAAAAGGGGAACGAACTGTCAAGGAAGGAACTGTAATCCCAATGGATAAAAGTATCAATTGGGTTAAATGTTTCAAAGCTGACTTGCGTTACTGAAGAGATCACGGCCATAATTTGCCCAAGGCCTCTTTATACTTTATGCTTAACCACCTGGTTTGCCAATGCAATCGATACATGTCTGCCAATACAGGTATCATACAAGTAACATGTATCATGTGAATGCTAGTACTAATTAGGATGGTTAGTTAGTATTCAGAGTTGTCTTCACAAGTTATTCCTTTAGGTCATTATTATTATTATTATTATTATTATTATTATTATTATTATTATTATTATTATTATTATTATTATTATTTAATTTTTTAGACCGCCCTTCTCCAAATAGGTCTCAGGGCGGTTTACAACATAGTTAAAACACAATAAAATCCCCATAAAAACCCCAATTAACATCAACACTTATAACATATAGCGGCGGTGGTCACAATTCTGATCTTTGTTACCTGAGTTCCCCCAAGATCAGCCTGGTGGAGAGAATAATATTCAGAAGAGGGTGGCACCAATACAATAGATCTAACAATGATCTCGATGTTAGAGATCTCAATATTGGATCTCATCAGGCTAACATGAGCTGGCAGGACACACGGAGTAGCTTCATTCATTCATTCATTCATTCATTCATTCATTCATTCATTGATTCATTCATTGATTCATTCATTCATTCATTCATTCATTCATTCATTCATTCATTCATCCATCCATCCATCCATCCATCCATCCATCCATCCATCCATCCATCCATCCATCCATCCATCCATCCATTCATTCATTGGATTTCTATCAGCTTGTGGCACCTCACAACCATAAAAACCAGTACAGTCAATAAAACAATCCCAATAAAAACATCAATTTACAGTGAACAAAACTACATTGCTTGCTTATACTCATAAAATATGTCAAAGTCTCCAGCATTGCCGTATGATTTTTGCAACGGGGGTTGCTTTTATGGAGAGGAGGGGCCATTAGAGTTTATATAGTGAAAAGCCTTCCCTGCAAGAACCAGTATAGTTGCTGGCTATTGATATAAGCCAGAAACCGCTGGTTGAAATCTCACCTTAGTCAAGAACTCAAGACTCGCCTTAAGGGGAAGCTACTTCTGCTCCACCCAACTATGAGAGCTAGTTTGGTGCAGTGGTTAGGAGTGTAGACTTCTAATCTGGCGAGCCGGGTTCGATTGTGTACTCCCCCACATGCAGCCAGCTGGGTTACCTTGTGCTCGCCATGGCACTGATAAAGCTGTTCTGACCGAGCACAGGGTGTCTGTTGTGGGGAGAGGAAAGGGAAGGCGACTGTAAGCCTCTTTGAGACTCCTTCGGGTAGAGAAAAGCAGCATATAAGAACCAACTCTTCTTCTTCTTGTTGTTCTGTCTGCAAAATGTGGAGATGCAGGGCTGTTAGAGATTTCCAAACCAGACACACAAATACCTTTTAAGGATGCTAAATCTCTCTCAGTAGTTCAAATACCTATATAGCTGCAATTTATAGCCAGAAAGAGATAGGGGAGAATTATCCTAGAATTAAAAACAAATTCTTCTTCTTTTTCTTCTATTAAAGGGGGAAAACATTTTTTCTCTCTCTCTTGGCTATTGGCACCCTTATTCCCTCTAAGTGGATCCAATCACTCCAAAGCATCAGCCTCTCCCATTTGGATGTAGATTGTACAGATCTATTTTCTGTGCCTTTTCTCTAGATGCCGAGTATTGCAGGAGTTTAAAAACCAGACAAGAAGGATAATGCATACAGTTTTCGTGCTACTGTGATAAATACAAATCAGATCAACAACCTTCCAGCTACAGGGAGGGAACTGATTCAGCTTTTCCCCCTCTCTTCTCCCCATAAATTTCTTTGAACTTTAATAGCTGGAGTGAAACACAAATGCATTTTATGCATCTTCTACTGAATATTGGGGCTTTGCAGAAGAGAATAATTGAGATATTAAAATCTACAAGGCAGTTGTTTAGACTTTGCTCTTCAGGGTATCTCCATAAAAATGTTTGTAAAACCAATTGGAATGTCTTGCTCAGAGCTATAATAAATGTTCAGAGAAAACATATTAGAAAGTCCCAATTTATATGAGAGAAAAATGCATTTGTGAAGTATTTATGCATGCAAGTTATAATATTAAACCACAGAGTGAAACTGTTTGTACTTATAGCCACTGAGAGTTACAAATGACAGGATAATTATTTTAAATAGTACTCTCCTAGAATACAGAAGTTGAAATGGGGGGAAAGGTATTCACCGTTTGAGACAGGCATGTTTCCTTAGATGAAACAATGTAAATAGTTACATTCTGAGGGTTAAAAGCATGTGGGGAACTGAGTGGGTTCAGGAACTTGTATATACAGTAGGACCGTATCTTTTCAATGCAAGTCCTTGAAATGATCTACCATTTTGCTCAGAAATCAGTTTCTTCCAAGCATCTGTAGTGCTTGCCAATACTTTGGTGTAGCAATTAAGAGTGGCAGCTTCTGTTCTGGAGAAATGGGTTTGATTCCCCATTCCTCCATCTGCAGCCAGCGGTGTGACCTTGGGTCAGTCACAGTTCTATTAGAGCTGTTCTCACAGAGCAGTTCTGTCAGAGCTCACTCAGCCCCACTTATCTCGCATGGTTCCTGTTGGAGGGAGAGTTGGGGAAACACATTTGTAAGCCATTTTGGAACTCCTTCGTGTAGTGAAAACCAGGGTATAAAAACCAACTCTTCTTCATAGGCCTCATAGACTTTCTTCATAGACCTCACCAGCTGCTCCTCTCTCTGCCAAATCAGAATTGGTTCAAATTGAGAGGAAAATACATAAAATTAATTCTACATCACATCCTGTAAGATAGCGGTCCCCAATTTTATGAAGATGTCAACACACATGTCCAAACTTACTCAATCCGAGTCTAGGGCTCATTCTGCACACCTTGGATAATGCACTCTGGGTGCTTTTGCAGTTGGATTTTCCCGTGCAGAACAGGAAAATATATTTCTAAAGTGTGAAAGCGCATTATCAAATGTGTGCAGAATGGGCCTAGCCCAAATTTTTTTGGTGCTCTAGGCCAGGGGTAGTCAGCCTGTGGTCCTCCAGATGCCCATGGACTACAATTCCCATGAGTCCCTGCCAGAGTTTTCTGGAAGGGGCTCATGGGAATTGTAGTCCATGGACATCTGGAGGACCACAGGTTGACTACCCCTGCTCTAGGCAAACAACGACCTTGGCATCCATCTACTCCAACATTCTATTTTCAACCATATCCAACCAGACGCTGTTGAGAAACCAACGACCATCATACAACGGGTTCAGCTGTCCCAGCTCTGAACACCAACCTCCTTCGCCTCTGCCTGCTAGAGAAAGAAAGGGATGGGCTGTCCTGGATCTCAGTTTCAAAGGCTTCACAATCCACTCACAGCTTGGGAAATACTGCTGTGAGAATATAGACATGCTCAAAAGCATTCAATTTTCATCTTTGCTGTTTCCACAATGGTTATCTGCGCCAAGTTGAATGCTGTTGAAAGGTGGGTTCTTTTCTACTTCCTTAGAGTATCCTGAGGCATATGTGTACCTCTTTGGGATGCTACAGCTTTCCTCCAATCTTTCTCAAATCTGCTTCACTGAGAAGTTTTGCAAAAGTCACAGTAATGCCTGCATAGCTGCCATGTGAGTGGGAAAGTTCCGATTTTCCTGCCCACATGCCTGCCAATGTCCTTCTTGTGGCCATTTCCTCAGCACACCTGTTGTGTCTGTAGACCTGATAAGGACCAAGCTTGAGGTCCAGGGCACGATCATAAGTTTGCACTACATTAGCCAGTGCACAGCCAGGTCCTGGCTGCTGGATCCAGTCAGTTTAAATTGAAACTGACCAATGGCACACACTGGTGAGAAAATCCTATTCTCTGTACATGGGGTTTTTCGGGGAGGGGAGTGTCAGTTCTGACCTTCTTGTACCATGCTGGGGTCCTAATAAAGAGCTCAAATCATTTCTAGTGTCTATGTCTACCTCTGAACGCATGGATTTAACAACACTATTGGGGTGTTTTTGTTTTAAGTCAGGAAATGAATACCATTATACCACTATAATGTCATAGCAGCAATAGGTGTAACAGGTTCTCTCCATTCAGAGCTTCCATTTTTTAAAAATTAAGCCTCTAGCAGCTTCCATTGAGCAGACGTAAAGCCACTTTTTAAAAATGGCGGTTTGATTTCAGTTTTTCCCCAGCCTGAAATGCCTGTGCCATTTCACATTGCTCACCCCACCTTGCCATTTTGACTTAGAGCAGAGTAGACAGTGATTCCTTTTTTAAAATTTTGCATGCTAGCATTACAATGGCTTGGTAGTAGACCACACATGCACGAAACAAACTGTCATGGCCAATCAGAAGGCCCAAAACAAGCAGCCAATCATTGTCTTTCTGCCTCATAGAATGTTCTCTGAGCATGGTGTCTAGGCGCCATTTTCAAATTCACTGTGCAGTGCGTCCTACGTTTGCATAGAATGTGCAATCAAAATATGAAATCCACAACAAGACGGGCCAAAAACTTACTTTAAAAAAGGTTCCAACAGTGAATAGAAAGATTTTTTTCCATGAATATACCTATACCTATACCTACGTATGACAGTGAATAAAGAGGAAATCTGCTACAAGGATGCAACTACTGACAGATATTACATCTGCTCCTGTTCTACTACTTTGTAAGTAATCCAATACACTAAGAGCTCTAGGTAACAGGGGTGGGGGGATATAATGAATGTTTAGCATAGTATTTATGTTACATTAAGACAGGGGTAGTCAAACTGCGGCCCTCCAGATGTCCATGGACTACAATTCCCAGAAACCCCTGCCAGCATTCGCTGGCAGGGGCTTCTGGGAATTGTGGTCCATGGACATCTGGAGGGCCACAGTTTGACTACCCCTGCATTAAGAGTTTGGCCTTAATTTGCATTAAACTATATCTGAAATGGTTTTTAAAAGTGGTTTGTGGTAGAGCTGCTTTGAACCAGTTTTAAAGATAGTGCCTTCAGCATGAACATGAAATGCTAAATAATATACCTGCCCTAAAATGGAAGGTTCCACTGGTCCCCCTTCCATTCATTTCTTCTGAGAACTACTGATGTGAGAAATAGAGCCAGGCAGTCTACTACACAAATCCACTGAATTGCCCAGGATTAACACTTCATGTGGAAGCATGCTTGCAGCGTGCACAACATAAAGTGCAAAGAAAAGAAACATTTCCAATCAGTCAAGGACATGCACCAGTAATTCTACTAAAGAGGAAATTCCTGGTACAGAAACATAAAGTGTAACTGTAAACTATATTTAGAATAACTTGCTGCAAAGTGGAACAACAGATGTTGGGGGCATGTCAGTGAAACTATATCAATGGCGACCGTAGATATTCTATGGACAATCGGAGTCAATTGGAGACATGCTACTTTAAACCGTATCGTTTGTTCAGGGCTGTTCTCACACAAGCCAATTCTCCTTCATTGAGAAAAATCAAAGGAATATGCCATATACGTTTGATTAATTGCTAGCATCTATATTCTTCAGCACCATTTTTCTGCTTCCCAGAAAACAGATGATACAACCTGAAAACAACTCCACTCTGCAAATCTATGTAACAGACCAGAGAATCTCTTTTCTCACCATAGAAAACAATGGAGGCTGGATGGTGCACCCTCTTTGGGTGCTCCTAAAATTGGACCTCCTGGCTACAGTGAAATCTTAGAGTTTCTAACTCAAACCTCCACCCTACCAAAGGCCACGGAGAAGACAGAAATGGGGACATCCCCATTGACTTCAATGGCACCATAAACTTTAATGGCACTGAACTGCTTCAGCAACGGCCAAATTGTCTGGTCCAACTCTGGATCCGAACCAGCTGATTTGGATAGCTTAAAATCTGTCTGAACCGGGTTGGTCTAAACCTGAAATGGTCTGAATTTGTGCTTTTTTGCACAAGTCAACATTCTGCTGCTACAGACAGACAGCAGCGACTCCCAAAAGCTCTTCCCTTGACACAAATTTTGTTAGCGTTTAAGGCGCTACTGGACTCTTGCTCTTCTCTGCGGCTACAGACAGATTAACATGGCTGCCCATCTTGATCTAAAACAATACTGATGATAGCGGAGACAATCTGTACATATCACATATATAAACTATGCGTCCTCCTCGCAATTTACACTGTTGCAAGCTTCATAAAAATGCCTATTTATCATTCATGATGGAAAGGCTTGTTTCAGCCTCACAACAGAGGCAACAAATCTGAATTTGTTGCTGTATATGAGAAGCTTCATGATTTCCCGTAGGATGACCCAGGGATACCTTGGAATCATTACATCCATTGAAAATAATAACCACGGGTTGCAGTAAAATACATTAATAGCCTTTTGCTTCCAGGGGATAATGGCGCTATTAATGCTTGTCAACCCCCCGTCCTCCTCCTCCTTTGTTGACGACTTCTTTATTGATAGTTATGCTTATGTAAGCATTTTTTCTTCTGTTTAAAAAATTGCTACTGGAAAAGATGCCACCACTGTTCCTCCATGGCATTCCAGGACCGGATTAAAAATAGCCCTAATAAATAAGTAATAAGCAACTTTAATTAAAAAATGGGGGTCACTGCAGAATCCTCCCAGTGCCTGCAATAAAGCAGTGATCAGTAAGTAATCTGCTTTCTGCAGAAGCAGCTCTAACACACCCAGGACACAGTTCAGCAAAAACGCTCTGTCCTCTCCAGTTTGACATATAATTTCCAGGGAAGGGGAATGGAGCTATTGTGTTATTGAAAGAGACTGCTTGGATCTTTCCCCCGCTTTTAATAATGTTTCCTGCACCTACACGGAAGAAGTTGTACCTATATTTTTTAAAAAACAAAATAAGGCTGGGAACTCAAGTTCTGAATCTGCAAAGCATCAAAAACTAACTTCTGAAAAAGTGGCATCCCATTGGTTTATGAGCAGTACAATTTGTTTTGAGCAGCGAAAGAGGATGCAATTGAGTATAAATGAGCGACAGGCAGTTCTGCAAGCCAGCACCAGTTTGAACTCTGTATTAGCTTTCAAAATCAGGGAGTAGAAAAGACAAAAAGACCAGGATAGGAGGCCTTTATGTACATCCAGTCAAATACTTTGGCCACCTCATGGAAAGGAAGGACTCCCTGCAGAAGAGCCTAGTGCTGGGAGTGATTGAGGGCAAAAGAAGAAGGGGACGACAGAGAATGAGGTGGTTGGGTGGAGTCCCTGAAGCAGTCGGTGCAAACTTAAATGGACTCCAGGGAATGGTAGAGGACAGGAAGGCCTGGAGGATCATTGTCCATGGGGTCGCGATGGGTCGGACACGACAACAACATGTACATCCAGAGCAAATCTCCACACAAAAAGATTTCTAAAATGGAAGGAAAAGACACGAAACACATTGCAACACAAAGTGTGCAACAAGACCTCTCCAGCAAGGCTTCATTGGTGAGAGCTGGGAATCTAACCCGGGTCTTCAGATCTGAGGTTGCCACTCTTAACCACTGTACAAGGGGTGGCCAAGCTGCAGCTCTCCCAATGTACATGGACTACAATTCCCAAAAGCCCATGCATGTGCTGGCAGGGGCTCATGGGAATTGTAGTCCATGGATACCTGGAGAGCCACAGTTTGGCCACCCCTGCACTACACCAAGCTGGAGATGTTGTAGGGATACATACAGGTCTGTTGCATATATATTTTGTTTTTGTTGTGTTGAAACATAGCTAGTTTTTTTCAGATTCTGTGAAGGCTCAAGGGGGTGGCAGGTTACAGTGGATGAATGATAGGGTAGTGTCCTGCACAGTGCAGGGGGTTGGGCTAGATGACCCATGAGGCCCCTTACAACTCTATGATTCTATGAAAAGGTCATATAGCAAATGTAAGCAACTTCTCGCAGTACAAAGAAGAAATAAAGATCAGATCTTGGTCTCTAATACAGACCTAAAGCCAATTTCCAATAACTGTATGATCAATTAGAAGACTGTAATCTTTTCCTTTATCACCAACCCAGTGTGTCAATAGCAGTCACTTGCACTGCTTGTGTGTGTGTGTATGTGTGTGTGTGTTATCTTAATTACGAATGGGAATATTTTGATGTCCATTTCAAGCCACATGAATACAGACTGAGACCTGATTCAGCTGTGATGCTTTTACCTAAGAGATCTTTCAACGCAGCCCAGCTCTCGTTTAAATTGCACGGCTATGCTTGTAACAGCATTATGTGTGCAACATTATCCTAGCAGCACAATGCCGACATGAACTGCAGCTCTCTTGGGATCCGAAGCTGCATGCTGAAGCAGTTGCAACCCTGCTTAGAATGGGACACTGGGCACCCACGAAAAATCATACTGGTAAGCTCTCTAAACCACCAGAACCAGGCCTGAAAATGTTGCAGCCAGACACTTTATGAAGGAGGAGGAGGAGGAGCTGGTTCTTATATACTTTTCTCTCCACAAGGTGTCTCAAAGCGGCTTGCAATCGCCTTCCCTTTCCTCTCCCCACACCAGACACCCTGTCAGGTAAGTGGGGCTGGGAGAGTTCTGACAGGACTGCTCTGTGAGAACAGCACTGTGACTAGCCCAAGGTCACCCAGCTGGCTGCATGTGGAGGAGCAGGGAAAGAAATCCGGCTCACCAGATTAGAAGCCAACACTCTTAACCAAGTTGGCGAAGTACAAGAGGAGGAGATGGTAATGTTTCAATATGTGCTTTTATATAATGAGAACTGCAAAGACCAGCCTTAACTTTAGGCTTGTAAGTAGCTGTGGCGGTGGGAAATACCATTAATACCGTTAAGCTGCAGCTGTGTTATGGCAAGCCATAGGGTTTTCAAGACAAGAGATGCTCAGGGGTAGTTTGCCTCT
Source organism: Paroedura picta (assembly GCF_049243985.1). Taxonomy (NCBI): domain Eukaryota; kingdom Metazoa; phylum Chordata; class Lepidosauria; order Squamata; family Gekkonidae; genus Paroedura; species Paroedura picta. The sequence goes on along the minus strand of NC_135379.1, from coordinate 5,980,948 downwards.
GTGTATGAACCATGGACTTCCCTGCAGCTTTCCCATACAAGGTCTGCCCCTGCTTAGCTTCTGAGATCTGACAAGCTAGTTAAATCAATGCATGTTGCAGGATGTGGCATATCTCCCCAGATTCTTCTTTTATCCTTTAGCTGGTGATTGGTGGAGCAGGTTGTCCTCTCAGCCATTACGCTGCTGTAGGTGTCACCTGATTTTTTGCCTCGTTTATGTTTCCACTCTTGGCGTTGGTGGCACTAATTTTGGCCATGTGGATAGTCAACCGCTGGTTTCTAAGGTCTTCATCGATTTGTTCAAGCCACGTTTTCTTTAGTGGCAGTCACTGAATCCTCCATTCAGCTGTTGTTCTCTCCAGAGGAGTATAGGAGGCATTCTGCTGGTGTTCATTCTGCAGACATGGCCAAAATATTGCAGTCTGCACTTTTGGATTTGTTCTTTCATTTGCGGCTCGTTGCCACATTTTGTCCAAATTGTCTCGTTTCAATTACGATCACATAGAGCAGGGGTAGTCAAACTGCGGCCCTCCAGGTGTCCATGGACTACAATTCCCAGGAGCCCCTGCCAGCATTCGCTGGCAGGGGCTCCTGGGAATTGTAGTCCATGGACATCTGGAGGGCCACAGTTTGACTACCCCTGACATAGAGAGACACCCAGAATCTGCTGCAGGCATCGCATTTGGAAGGTCTCGAGTTTGTTTATATCAGGTTTTAGTAAAGTCCATGTTTCTGATCCATACAGGAGGGTCAGCAGGATCAGTGTCTGGAAGAGACAAACTTTCCCCGGATTAAGCAGAACACATTTTTTTTGTTTTCAAAAATGAGCAGCAAAATGTGTTCAGGGGCAGACAAGAATGTTTGGAGAGACCAAACCCGGCCAAAGTGCAAGTAAATGAGGTAGCAGGCATGCTCTGTATTACCCAGATGGACCCCCCCCCCCCCTTAAAAAAAAGGTCAGTATTCGTTCAAGCAGCTCTTTGGCAGAATCCTCCTGTTCATAGGTCAGGAGGTCAGAAAACATCTGAAATCAATAGCAAAGCTCTTAACCAGAACGGGCTAAAGAAACTCCCTCTTCAGGCTCAAGAAGCTTTCTCCACCTACAGCTTTTGCTACTCGAACAGCTCACTGTCACAGCATTTGATATATACCGGAGCATCTAGAGGGTGCAAAATGGAGCTGAGCACACGGTGAACAAATATTTGGACGAGAGCCTTGTTTACTACAAGCAAATTTCAGCTCAGTTTCCAACTCTCGGAGGAGTTGCTCTCACGAAGCTCTTCCTCAGTAGCAGGCCTCTGAGAAAGAAACCCTCTGCAGATAAAGAAGTGCCAATTATATGAGCCTGTGTCCTTCTTGTATTTTATTGGATGGGTGCTGGCCGAACAACTTTAGAAGGTTTTCCGAATCAAATTTTTGTCCTTGATCCATTTTGATCAGGTCGCAGGACTGCTTTTGTAACTTTTTTGTTACATGGCATAGACCAGGGGTAGTCAAACTGCGGCCCTCCAGATGACAATGGACTACAATTCCCAGGAGCCCCTGCCAGCATTCGCTGGCAGGGGCTCCTGGGACTTGTAGTCCATGGACATCTGGAGGGCCGCAGTTTGACTACCCCTGGCATAGACAATCTCCATTTGCAAATGGAAAAGCTGAGTCTATCTACAGTTTCTGTACAGTGGTCCACTCTATTCTATTAAGTTATTTGGAAATCAGGGTAGTGCGAGGAATGGTGTTTAAGTTGTTTGGGTCCTGACTGCCCAAAATCAAACTAGTTGTTATTAAAGATGACAGATGACAGGTTTACCGTGTGAGGTAAGACCAGAAAAGCTCAACAGAGAGTCATCGTCTGCAACTTTGGAGCTGGGCAACATCGAAATGCTGATACGACAACCTAGCCCTATGCCCTTACTCAGAAAAAAGATTTTCCCTCCTCTTCCCTCCCCCCTTGCTTTCTAGCTGAACAGCCTCTTTCTCTATTTTCTTCTTTTCTGAAGATCTATGGCTGTCCCACCCTGTCACTTAATTGTATATAACATACATATTGAGGGAAGAGGCAAGATCTCCCCTTAAAATTTTGAAAGTGGCAGGCAAGAGGATTTATAACATCCAAAATTAAACTAGATATTTTATTTAATGTAGAGGGGGGAAGGTCAGGTGAAAACAGGGGCGCCATGTATGAGGTTAATCAATTATAAACTCTGAGATAATTTAGTAATTTCATATTCATGTGTTTCCAGCAAGTAAGAGTTTAAAGGTTTTCACAAAGTCTCAGCATCTTAGAGATCACTGTGTTGGGTTTAACTGACTCATCAGGTTTCAGAAGGCAGGAAAATACTCTACCAGGTACCCAAACCAGTGTCAAATGGCTGCAGGAGTAAAATCTAAAACTATATCCAGACAAGGCATCGTGGGGCTCATGTACTGGACACGTGGATGCTGCCACCATTTCAGAGCTGAACTTGGGCTATTTAAAAATGCCAGGAGATTCAGATCCTAATTAGGTCCACTATGCAGATCTTGTTACCCCTTCCCCCACCAAGGACCAAAACAGCCTAGTGTCTAATTTGACCAGGAGGTAATGCTGGTTGGTGAAGCCAAGTTCTGTAAATAAGTGATTCTGCTGTCTACCTTAGATGTTTTTCTTTAGGAATTATAGAAAAAAGCTTATATTGAATGAGATCCTTTGTCCATCAAGTCAGCACTGCCTTATTCAGACTGGCCGTGTCTGAGTCTCCAGGGCCTCAGGCTGAGGTCTTTCACCTCATCTCCTTCCTCGGCCTTTAATTAATTAGACTAGCCTGGTTCCCCAGATCAGTGGTCCCCAACCTGCGGGCCGCGGCCCGGCGCCGGGCCGCAAAGGCCATGGCGCCGGGCCGCGGCTCCCTCTCCCCGCCCCCCCCCCCCGCAGTAAAAGCTTCTTACTGCGGGGAGGGCGGGGAGGGAATCAGGGCCGGGCCGCACCCCGATCCACGGGCGCGGCCTGATCCGCGGGCGCGGTCGGGCGCGGCTCGCGGGCGCGGCCCGATCCGCGGGTGCGGCTCGCGGGTGCGGCCCGATTCGCGGGTGCGGCCCGCGGGCGCGGCCGGGCATGGCCCAATCCGCGGGCGCGGCCGGGCGCGGCTCGTGGGCGTGGCCCGCGCGGTCCCTGCGGGCGCGGCCCAATGCCCTGCCGGTCCCCAGCCTAATAAAGGTTGGGGACCACTGCCCCAGATGGTTCCATCCTATGTCCAATTATCCATCTGCTTCCTTTTTTACCCATCTAGTGCACCTCTGTGGGAACAATTGTTATTAGGGCTGTGCACGGCAGCGTCCAAATCAGCCGTTCCAGGCTGACGCAGCCAGCACCGCACCAGGGGCAGGAGGGGAGCTGCAGGCGCTGGTTCGTAACTTGGCGCACACACATAGGTGCGGAACTCCATGCCTGCATGTGTGAGCCTAATTACACACCAGTGCCCGTACCTCCCCCCCCCCCCCCGCTGCAGCGGCCTGGACCATTGCGCACAACCCTAATTGTTATTTATTATATCACCGTCACTGTAAGTGAGATTGTTTTATGGGGGTTTTAATGGGGAATTTTAATGGTTTTAATGTATTTATTTGTATCTGAAACACTGTAAACTACTGCAAGCCGCTTCCCTGAGAGTGGCGTTCACACAAATCATATTATTCTATTATTATTATTATTATTATTATTATTATTATTATTATTATTATTATTATTATTATGCCACCCTCCCTGAAGGCACAGGGTGGTTTACGCGAAACAGAAACGATAAAGATAACTCAGTTTATAACACTAATATAATGATAACAGCAAGCAACGTAACAGAACGATAGAATAATATGGAGAACATTAAATCAACGCATACTGATAGCTCAGTGGGTTGGGCGGATCTGCAGTGGTCGCCAAAGGAGGGAAGCTCGGGGAGGGGCATGTGAAGTGGTGGTTCAGATCAACCTCAACCGAATGCCTGGTGGAGGAGCTCCCTTTTGCAGGCCCTGCAGAACTGTTCGACATGCTGGGGACAGAGCATGGGAACTTCTGGATACCAAGCAGATGCTCCACTGGGCAGTCAAAGCCCCTTATTCTCCTGCTACCTGGAGCACCCCTAACTTCTCTCTATTATGCAATTCTTCTTCTGAGTTCCGCACAATTACAAATAAACGTATGGCCTGGAATTGTGCTGCTTCTGTCGTCTGTATAAGGATACCTCGCAGGAAATGTAACAGACATTCCAATTTACCATGACCAAGCTGCTCATTTTCACATAAGTTCCTCATTAGATCATCTCCCTAATTTATTCAAAGCTGGGATCAGATGCTGTGGCAATCAACTTGGGGCTTGTGCAGCTAGAAGCATTCTGCCTGGCAGCTTTCCACGTAGGCATTCCTACGAGCTTTCCTGCACAAATTGTTGTATGTGCTGCGACATCATGGGCAGATTGTGCTGCAGTTAGAGAAGTCCTTTAGCTGGACACAAGATGAGTCACGCTGTTGCCTGGGGAATGCTAGGTCTTCCCCCAGAAAAATAACTACAACTCCCATGCGGCATTGAGAGATCGTACAGGTTGTTCCAGATGCAGGAAATTTCCCTGTCCTTTCCATTCATGAAGTTTCAGACCAGTGGCACCTTTAAGACCAACAAAGTTTTATTCAAAGTATTAATTTATTCATTAATAAAGTTTTGGTCCAGCAGTGAAGAAGAAGAAGAAGAAGAAGAAGGAGGAGGAGGAGGAGGAGGAAGACGGAAGACGAAGAAGAGTTGGTTCTTCTATGCCGCTTTTCTCTACCCAAAGGAGTCTCAAAGCAGCTTACATTTGCCTTCCCTTTCCTCTCCCCACAACAGACACCCTGTGAGGTGGGTGAGGCTGAGAGAGCCCTAATATTACTGCTCAACAGCTTTATCAGTGCCGTGGCGAGCCCAAGGTCACCCAGCTGGCTGCGTGTGGGGGAGCGCAGAATCGAACCCGGATCGCCAGAAGTCCACACTCCTAACCACTACACCAAACTGGCTCTTTGTTAGTCTTAAAGGTGCCATTGGACCCGAACTTTGTTCTGCTGCTTCAGACCCACCTGAATCTATCTTTTCCATTAATGAAGCTGAGGCAGACTGTTGAAAGGGACAGAGGAGGACACTTTAATTCAATAACTCTTAGATATTAATGTTTTGTGTACTTGAAAATGTGGTGAACAGCAGATGGTGGTGGTGGTGGTGGTTGTCCAGGTAGGCACAAAGGAAAATACCATGTACAGTTGCCTTTTCCCCCTACTGCACACACAAGGATACCCTCAAGCCATTCCCTATCATTCATCTGGCACGATCCATAACCATACGGGTTAAACTTGGCTTCATTTTTACTGTGGTGGGTGGTGTTTGATCTGCCCTGTTTTTTCACTTGTGCAAACAGCAATTTCATGGTCTTGTTCATCAAGAACTGAGAAGTCTCAAACGCTAGAAAACAAGCCCCCTTGTTCCAAAGCGATTAGCTCCTTCCCCATAAATTTTACACGTCTTAGTCAGGATTTAGCAACCTCCAATTTCCACCTTTTGCAGAAAATAAATTTATATTTTGGCTCCGTTGGAATAACAGACTCCTGAGAGGCAATTTGGTTCCACTGCCGTTATAAATTTGTATTCTGTAGGCTTCTACTTCCCTAAATTGCATTTACTCATTTGGAAGACTACAGAGACAAAGGTTGCCCTGGAAAACACTGGGAAAATATGTTGCTCCTTATGTTACATTACAAACATAACCATAAATATACATTTCATAACATATCCAGAATGAATCCAAATCCAGTTCACACATGAAATATCAAGTAGGATTCAAGCTATAGTGTTCATTTGCATTCACTAGTAAAATAAGTACTTCTGAGTTATTGCTAACTCATTAAAAATCATGGAATAATAGAAATATATACATTTATTTGGATCGGTCGATTCCAAATACCATAGCTTTGTCCTGCCCACCTGCTGCTACACAGACTTTTAAAGTGATGGAGCATGCAAATGAGGAATGGGACTCTAATTCTAATTCTAATATTATATGCTCCCAATCGATTCTGTTTGGGGTCAATACATATATGACAAAATAATTTCATTTGTCCTTTCACACTGTGTTATGTGACCCTGTTGGTCCTTGACTTCCCATCATCTGCTTACAGCCAACTCGGTCATGGATTAGAAAAAGTAGCACAAACAGAACCAGAATCAAAACTATTTTGCTAGGAAGTAGAACCTTCTAGTGTTCCTGTGATAACATTTCAAAATGTGTTGGTGGGGCAGGGAGAGAGTACTGGTTTGCCACCTTCTGGTGGTAGATTACAGTATTTTCTTCTGTCCAGTGTCGATCAGTCTGAGCTCAGATTTCCAGAAATCAATCGGATGGTGTTGGCAGTTGAGCCTCTAGAGTAAATGATGTGTCCACATCCAGAAGTGTGTCTCAGGAGATTTGGTAGCTGCACACCTAGCCTCTCAGGAACATCTTGCAAATACTCATTTTCATTATCAACAGGCAGCTGGAGTTGCCAGGAAACATGCATTTTGTTGCCAAGCCTGTAAACCTGTCCTCAGCCTTCTTCTGCCACTGCCTTTGACCTGCTGAATTAGAGCTGGAGGGTGGAGGTGATTCTGACCCAATTCTTGACTGCAAGTCCAGTCATGCCTGCATCTCATTTTCCCTCCTGTGCAGCTTCTGCCAGCTCTGGGCTGGCTATACAGGGCCCCTCCTCTCCTGAGGAGCCTCGCTGTCACTGACCCCTGGCTGCTCCATGACAGAGAGAGACAGGATTGTTCCTTTTTGTTCACCTCACAACATTTATGTGTGAACACCTGGGACAATATGTTACCTTTAGGAAACATCTCCCAGATCTCCACAGAAGCATGCTGCATCACAGATTGAGTGTAGGACATTGCTTTGATAATTAAATGGCTAAGATCCCCCTGAGGGGCTAAACAACTAGGCCAGTTGTGTGGTGGCTTACTGCCCACAAACACACACACACACTGGATTCTTTCCTTTTCTGAAACACCCTCTGAATTCTCTCCTTCCAAGAAGCAATCTGTCTACTTGATCTGTGGCTCTAGGGGCCAATATTTGCACCATAAACGTGCGGAAGTCCTTCCTGCTGTTTTGTGGTAGTGGTAACTGCCCTAGTCTAGCTTCTCGTGCATGTTGAAATTCCTTCACACACACACACACATCACCATCACTGGCAGCCTTCAAGCCATGGTGGGACAAACACTGATCAGGGACACTTTAGTCTGATCCTGTATTGAACAGGGGGTTTGACTAGATGGCCTGTATGGATCCTTCCAACTCGATGATACTACAGAGTCCTGAGTCCCTCCCGGGGGGGGGGGGTGTTTTCCAACTGGTTCCCAAATTTATCTCGGCCCCGGCTCTCATTACATTAGATTAGAATAACATCAGACTAATATTAGATTGAGATCAGTGCCCCACCCTGAACAAGGAGGGATTATTAGAGATTATGGTCACCATTGCATAGTTGGTTAGTATGTGATTGTAATTTTAATGTAATTTTAATGGGGATTTTATTGGGGTTTTATTGTTTTAGAATTGTATGTGTAAACCGCCGTGAGGTTACAGCAAGCGGCGGTATAGAAATCTAACAATGAATGAATGAATGAATGAATGAATGAATGAATGAATGAATGAATGAATGAATGAATGAATGAATGAATGAATGAATAATATAGTTTGAGCCAATTGCTGGTCCTCATTGTTAGCTTGGCATGAAAACCAGCCAATGGTATGCCCTGGGAGAGCTTCTCAGCCTTGGATTCAGAGCAAAGTATTGTGCTGATTCAGGTCATTCCTGAGATTTGACTGTGCCTTTGACCCCAGGTGTGTGGGCCTCACAGGGCATTCCTGTGCCTAGGCTTCAGCAATTATTATTATCATCGTATTATTTATTCGACTTCTATCCTGCTGCTCCTGGCACAGCCGGCTCACAGCGGCTCACAACCACAAAAAAACAGTGTAATCAATAAAAACATTTCCAATAATGTTTCCTGAAGGAGTCGACTTCTGAGGCTCCTTAAAAGTACATCCTCACAGCCATCACCTCAGCTAAGTTTCCTGTCCTACTTTCTTTTAGGCACCTGTCCAAAAAAATAAATATTCTTTCTTCCCAAGCATTTGAACTTCTTAATTGTTTGTTCAAGCTGCTTCAAGCCTGAAGAATGAAATAAAGATTATTTCGGCTTCCAAAAGTTTTATACTCCATATAATACTTTTTTATCCATTAAAAAAAAGGTTTTTTATGGATGGTTTTGAAAGGTTCTTAATCTTAATGATTTTTATGTTTTTATGTTGTGATCCGCCTCGAGCAAGTCTCTGAAGAGGAGGAGCTTAAGCTCTGAAAATATCCAATAGCAATGGACGTTCTGTTTGGGTTCAAGGAGAAAAGAGGTTTGGTTTGAGTTACTGTTTATAAGCGGGAATTATTATTCCCCTTTTCATATCATGATAATCATTCAGAGAATTTCTCCCGTGCCTCATTCCATCCAGAATGAATCACTTCTGCTTCTGGGTAATAGCGCCTTATAATGTCCACTGAAACTAATTTGATGCTCTCCACACAATCTCACCGATTCCAGCCTACCACGGACACGCAGGCTCAATCTAATTACTCTCCCTGTAATGTGCTTAACCAGATTATCTCATTAATACTAGTTCTATTAATAATTTTTTTTTAGAGATCAACTCTGTGCCAGCACTCTGTAAGGCAAAGCTCTCATCAAGTGGACTCCCAATCTAATTAACATACACAGGGCACAAGTACAGGGAATTATCTGATTTGACAAAGGAATCTGAGAGTATAGCTCATGGGAAGAGAAAACAGGTAGAAAGACAAAGGGGGATATTAAAATTGCTAAGAAAAGCATTCTAGCAGTACTTGGCAACCGTATACCCCCTCTCTGAGAGCCAGCTTGGTGTAGTGGTTAGGAGTGTGGACTTCTAATCTGGCATGCCAGGTTCGATTCCGCACTCCCCCACATGCAACCAGCTGGGTGACCTTGGGCTCGCCAAAGCACTGATAACTATAATAAGTGCTTCATATGCATTACCTTGTAATCCCAAGAACAGCTGTGGAAGGCAGGTCCGCATCATTATCCCCATACTGCAGACGGGGAGATGTCTTGCTTAGACCAGCTAGTGACAAGACCAGGGCTTGGATCCCTACAACAGAAATAACTGAGAAGTACTTCTTTTACTAACAAATGCAAATGAACACTATAATTCGAATCCCATTTGGTATTTCTTGTGTGAACTGGGATTAAATTAGTCCTGGATGTATTCTGAAACTGATATTTACTGTCGTATTTATTCTGTAACAACATTTCCTGTTTACTCTCTGGTCATTTATACGCTCTGATCTTTTATGGATGCCTTAGGATGATCTTGCGTTGAGCAGGGGGTTGGACTAGATGGCCTGTGTTGCCCCTTCCAACTCTATGATCCTATGATCCCTTTGAAGTTCAACTGATCTCTCTCAGGGATTGTGGCCTCTCTTCTTCTACAATTCTCTGAAAAGACTCTCCATCTCTGAGAACAAAGATGCAGACTATGGAGTGTGACTCCATCCTCCATCGTAGACAGCTCAGCCTAGAATCTGAGATCTCTACCCTTTCTATCGGAGTTCCTATAATAAAGTAGATATATTAGACTGAAGAAGTACTGTCTGCGGGCTGCATAATCTTGTTTGTTGCTTTCTTGCCTGTAGTCACAATAGAACATGTTTGTTTACTTCCGTTGTGTTTATCTTTGAGCACTCTGCTATCTACGTGCAGGTATGTATACATACTGAGCCAGTTTGGTGTATTTCTTAGGACTTCTGATCTGGCGAGCCGGGTTTGATTCCCCGCTCCTTCCCCACATGCAGCCAGCTGGGTGACCTTGGGCTCGCCACGGCACTGATAAAGCTGTTCTGACTGAGCAGGAATATCTGGGCTCTCTCAGCCTCCCCTCCCTCACAGGGGTGACCAATGAGATCATAACACAGCCACCATCTGAACTGGGGATTCCCTGATCTGTAGTTTAATCCTTTGTCTGCCAGTGCTCAAGATAACTCAAGAGATACCTTATCTTTTGTCACACAGAAAACAAAGATTAGGTCTCGTACAGAAGAAATGGGGGAGGGGGGGAACATCCTTGATACAGAATAGAGGTTCAAAATACATCCTGAAATGTTAAACACATCTGGATTCTCCGTAGCTTTATCTGTAGATTTCTGCAGGTCTCTTGTTTATGGTGGGAAAACAGACAACAGACAGCTCTGCAATTCTGCATTGAAGCAAACAAGATGAATGAAATTAAGTCTTCAAGAGAATAAACAGAAGCTTAAAGAATCCATCAAAACATCTGGCGACAGAAATCTTAGCGGTAGGTGCCATTACAAAAAGACTTTAATACAGATGGGCAGATTAGCATTAGAGTAAGTGATTTTTCTCTGAGAGCTCAGTGCCAGCTAATACTTGCCTCCTGAATCCCATGAGTCACAGCACTGAAAAAGCCAGGCACAGATGGATCGGTCTCTTTGCAGGGATGGGCTGTGACTTTGGATCCCCGGTGGTGCAGCAGCCTCCCCTGGGGACTGCAACCTGCAACAGAACTCCCTTATGGAAGACCAATTACGTGGCGGCAGCAGGTAAGCGGCAGTACAGCAATCCATGTTATCTGAAATGCCCCATGATGCAAGGAAGCATGTTACATCTTCCAGCAGCAACTACAATGTTGCCACAAGCACCTCAACCATCATAATCCACACCCCCTTGACTTATTTAGATATTTATATTGCGCTTTGCTCAACAATTTATCTTATCTGAAGAAGATATGGTTTTTATACCCCACTTTTCACTACCCAAAGGAGTCTAAAAGTGGCTTACAAACAACTTTCCCTAACTTTCCCCACAACGGACACCCTATGAGGTAGGTGGGTCCGAGAGAGCTCTAAAAGAACTGCTCCACAAGAATGGCTCTAAGAGAACTGTCATTAGCCCAGCTGGCTGCATGTGGAGGACTGGGGACTCAAACCCAGTTGTCCAGATTACAGACTGCTTTTTCAACATGGGTTTTGTGAAATCTTGGGGTTAATTGACAGCACTGGAAGGGTTTCCCAAATGGGTGGGAGTTCATTATACAGTCACACAAACCCACCCACCCCTTCTAAAATGGCCACCTGGAGAATGTGGGAAGGGGAGGGGCCCCAGGTAGGCATCTACACAGCTGTGTTTTCCTACAATAATCTGCATAATCATGCCACTTCTGAGGTTTCTCAAAGCCTGAAGAATGTTTCAGGGGTTTCTCAGTGGTAAAAAAAAAAGTTGAAAAAGGCTGCTGTACACCGTGCTGGGTCTCTGAAAAAGTAAGCAGTGACTCAGAAAAACTCAGACCCTGCCACGAATTTTGTCAATCTTTAAGGTGCTGCTGGGTTCTTGTTCTTTTTTTACTGCAACAGACAGAAAAACATGGCTACCCATCTTGCGCCACAATGGGGACCCAAATAACTTACAGCATCATCTTCTTCCCTCGTCCGTTTTATCCTTACAACAGTAACCCCTGTGAGCTACATCAGGCTGAGAGAGTGACTCTGGGATTTGAATGTGGGCTAGACTCTAGGCCAGTTCTAACCACCCCACCCCACCATCTGTTATTGTATATCATTAGGAAAGTACAACTGACCTAGGTATGCATTTCTACAAAAATTAATTCCATGAAATTCTAATGCAATAATCCTCTGGAATCTTTTCAGCCAGGAAACAGAACTGGGCAATCTGATCAAACCCTCCTTAGTTTTTGAGGGAAATTATTATTGCTGCCTTGAAACAGAAGAAGAGAGTTGGTTTTTATACCCCGCTTTTCACTACCAGAAAGAGTCTCAAAGTAGCTTACAGTTGCCTTCCCTTCCACTCCTCATAACAGACTCCTTGTGAGGAAGGTGGGGCTGAGAGAGCTCTGAGAGCACTGCTCTGTGATAACAGCTCTAACAGGATTGTGACTGGCCCAGCTGGCTGCATGTGGAAGAGTAGGGAATCAAACTTGGCTCACCAGATTAGAGGCTACCACTCTTAACCACATCACTAACGATTGCAACATGCCTTGCTTTAAAAGGGAAAAGCAAATATTAAAGAATGCACAGAAGTAGTATTGAGTGCAATATTCCAGGGGATTGACTGGCTGTTTTGACAAAGGATTATCATTGGTTGTATTTGGTCTACTGATGTAACAGAACTGATTTTTGCTATATATTCCCTGTCATGTAAGGAGATCATAGTCTGACGAAGAGCGCTTGCACTCGAAAGCTCACGCCCTGAATAAATCTTTGTTGGTCTTAAAGGTGCTACTGGACTCTGATTTTATTGTGCTCCTTCAGACCAACACGGCGACCCATTTGAATCACATATTATTTATGTGATTTATGTCCCGCCACTCCCATACAATGGCTCATAGTGGGTCACAAAGTCCTCATTAAAAAACCCATTAAACCCCCCATTAAAAGGACATACCAATACGATACAGAAGAACCACAGCAACAAGGCAATAAAATAACTATCCACCCACCCAAAAGACTGATACACGGACTATCGGGAAGGGAGAGGGGGCCTAGCTGGCAACAACCTCAGGTTCTAGCACCAGTCCTGGGACGGTGGGGTGGACGTGATCTTCCTCACTGTCCTGGCCTCAGCCAAAGGTCTGGTGGAAGAGCTCCATTTTGCAGGCCCTGCGGAATGCAGACAGCTCCCACGTACATTCACAAATGTGTACTATCAATAAATTCTAAGAATCAAAGGGAGCAAATTTAATATTAATTCAAATATTGAAACAATCTTGCAATTCTGTCCGTAAAAGCTACTACTATCCTCCCCGCTTCCCAATAACTAGGCCAATTACTCATATACACTTTTTTGGATAACTTGTTTCCTATTTATAAGCCTGAACTGGAAGGGTTTTTATTTTAAGTGTATGTGCAGATCCTTTCCATTTTTTTGAATCTTCACAAGAACTTCTGAAACGAAAACCCAACATTACAAACAGTTCTTTTTAGGAAACTTCAAACAAAAAAAAAATTATTTAATAGACACGGTATATAAAGTTCATGAGAGAAATGCTTCTGTTTTACAACTGATTATTCCACTAGCCAGGTTCTTGCGAAAAATAATTCTCAGCCCCCAGAGCGTATTATGAGATGGCATTAGCAAAAGAATTTTTCATGCTCACGTAATGGCTTTCATTTCTGGAGGAGGAGGAGGAGGAAAAAAGCAATACAAACCCCACTCATGGGACGCTGTGGTTGTTTTATCCTTTTGCAGAAAAGCTGTTCGACAGACACGCAGAAAAGAAATAATGATGAAACATTTTCCAGTTGTTTTCCAGTTGTTTATGAAAATTAGGGCTGCATTGAAGACTCAGTCACACCCAATTTGAGAACCATTTCACACACAATATACATGAAAACATAGCTTCATGAGGGTATGCCCTAAAATACGTATGATAGCAACAATCTAGCATTGAAAACATGCATATCACACTGGTATATCTGCTATATGGCTGGCATTATACCCTGCAAGTTGAGCATTGGCCACCTCATGAGAAGGAAGGACTCCTTGGAGAAGAGCCTAATACTGGGTGTGATTGAGGGCAAAAGAAGGAGGGGACGACAGAGAATGAGGTGGCTGGATGGAGTCACTGAAGCAGTCAGTGCGAGCTTAAATGAACTCTGGGGAATGGTAGAATATAGGAAGGCCTGGAGGATCATTGTCCATGGGGTCGCAATGGGTCGGACATGACTTTGCAGCTAACAACAAGTTGAGCATTATGGCAAACCTGCAGGTTTGGTGTTGCTTGGGCAATACAGACAGTGACAGGGGCAATTTTTTAAAAAGAAAATGTTCCTTTTCCATAGAAATATTTCCACCCCACATATGTAAATACAGTCTGTTTATCTATGGTTGTTAGAACTGTTGTGCTGTAAGTCTATCCATGTTAGATGGGTTAACTGCAGAATATGAAACAAGGACAACCCCCAAATTCTTGTAAATAGTCCAGGCTTCTACATGGTACATCTGCCTTCCCTTGCTAACATTTTGTCAACATTGTTTGACTTGTTTATTAAAATGTGAATTGGAAAATTTAAAAAAAATTCCAGAAATAACACATACCTTCGATACAGCTCTTGGCTCCCCTGAAATCAACCATTTCATCCTTAGAGAAATGGGGAGCAAGTTCGTAATTGTTTACCGTTGACACTTCAAGCCAATTTGAAGCTGAAATGCATTAGTCCTTATGGGTTAATGGAACGATACTCCATTTAAAAGTGTTCCACTTAAGAGAAGAGGACTGTTTTACTTTCCATTTTCTGTGGGAACACATGCATGAATAGAAACCCTGCTAATACAGTATTGAATATTAGTCTCTTATGTGGCTCACTGTGCTTCCTGTCTCTCACATGGTTTTTTTTATAAGTGTAATGATTGTCTAATGTAACCTTCTCCTCATGGTACCCACACTTGGGACAGCCTGTATCAAAGGCTCCTTCTATGTTGTCCAGTCCTTTGGAATGGCCTACCAGAACCACTGTGGTGGGAACTTTTATGCACTAAGCTCAGAAAACGACAAAATAGAGTTTTATTCCAGAAAGCATTTGGTGGCAGGGGTGGCCAAACTGTAGCTTTCCAGATGTCTATGGGGACTACAGTAACCATAAGCCCCTGCCAGCCATGGACATCTGGAGAGCCAGTTTGGCCACCCCTGTGAGGGTGAACAATTTCAGCACATTTGGCTGTTTGTTTTGTCTGTTATTGTATCCATTAAAAAAAAGAAATCTTGTTAACTGGATTGTTACGTCCTTGTGACCTGGTGTTGCATGGTTAGCTACCTTGAGTCTGAGGAAATAAGGAGGAATATAACCATTTAAAATAAACAACTGCAAGACAGTGTTTTATGCAAGTGGGTAACAATAATCTGAGAGGGATTTAACAAACACAACTAATTAGGCTGATCTGGCCCATCTACACCCTACAGCAGCACCAGGCACAATACAAATAGCGGAGGGAGGGGGGATGGGAAGAATTAAAGGCTACAAGCAGGGAATCTGCAAGGACTTGCAGGGGTGAGCTCAGTTTCTCATATATCTGCCCCCCACATTTCCTTTTCCCCTCTTTGACAGATCCCAATAGCCTCTCCTCTCTTTCCTGCTTCCTCATCTCCTCACTCACCAGCCTGCCAACTTCATCTACCCTAACCCATCTCCAGCTTTCCCTCCTTCCCTACCCCTGGCAGTGTAGCATAAGCATGGCAGCTGCTCGTGATACCAAGCCCCACTGCACCTGTCCCTGGTGAGTTATCCTCTATCACTGGACATTACTGGGGGGTGTTGAAGGATAGGATCTTTTTGGTCTCCATCTTTGGTCTCCATCTTTGCTCCCCCCCCCTTGCTTTCCTTTACAAAAATCATGGTTTGGAAGGCCCAGCAACATTATTGTGGTCACCTAGCAAGGTCTTTCTTCATTCTTCGATGAAGCATTCTTCAAGGTCTATTATTTGGGGCAGTTTTAACCCCCTCCCCAAGTTTTTTGGCTTTTTTTTAGATTTCCGATTTTCCTGCAAACCTGGGACTTCCTTTGGGTACATCAAGAAACCTCCTTATATGTCTAGCACCATTGAGCATAGGATCTATAGTATGGTTCAGAATTAAATATCAACATCATCAAATGCATATAATAAGCAATGCACAACTAGGATAGGTCATGGTGCAACACAGTTCATTGTTGACCAGTCTTCCTCACTGAACTATAAAGCTCGATCATCTATTGAATGAAGAGAAGACAATACCCTGGTCATGCCAAAGGTCAGTGAACCTTAGCTCAGTTTTCCAGTCTTCTGGCAGATGATTTATTTTGTGAATTAAAAATGAAGGCACACTTGAAACAGTTTATTTTTATGGTATGTTGAAATGAATCACCCACCCCAAAAGGACCCCACACCTTCAGTTTCTGAATAAGTAACTGCTTTTTAATCAGTAGTGACTCATGGAGACACACAGTGCATGTGACATCCTCTGGCAGGGGAAGGCAATAGGTCTGCTAAGTGTCTGAATCAATTATTCAATCACATCTGACACAGAAACACACCAGCATTAACCACACTGAGTTATCACAGGAGACTGAGAACCAATTAATTACCTGTGCCATACCTGCAGTCCTATCTTGGCACACTGGGCCACACCAGCATCAAATCTGAGACTTACCAAATAGAGGTAGCAATTAGGGACCGGATACATAGAAGTCTAGGCCAGAGCTATGGTTCCCGATGAGAAATGCCAGCCTCCAGGTGGGACCTGGAGATCCTCCAGAATTACAGCTCATCTTCAGACTACAGGGATCAGTTCCCATGGAGAACTGTGGCCTTTGTCCTCTCCAGGATCCATCCCCAAGGGTTTCCCAACCTGGATCTGGCAACCCTAATGGCCAGGGGCGATTTGGCAATCCTACTTCTAATAGAACAATAAGGATTTGTGTGCTTTCTAGGCAGCTCCAGACCATTCTATAAATGAATACGAAAGAGAAGCATGTTGTCCAACTCTTCCTTTAACAGGATAGACCACCTCCACTGAGACTGAATTAGCTTCCCACCTGCATCTTTTGAGATCTCCGATTCAATGAAGGGGCTGCATTTTCCCTCCGCCTCACTAGAACGACTGGAGTCCCTCTGTTGATAGGACACCTTTCTTACAGCCCATCATGTAGTTCCACTCACTTCTGTGAGACCTTGTGCCCATATAACCTTTTCTTTGTTATCACTATGTAGATTAGACAAAAACTATTATAACCCCACCCACCCCATACTGAAGGCTTCTTTTAATGTAATCCAGATAATCCATGAGAACTAGGAAGTTGCCCTACTGGCCTCCGTGTGCTATTAACTACCACAACAAATTGGCTGGAGGTACCCTAGCCCCAGAGAAGGATGCTTGGCCTCAACCAGAGACAGGGCCTTTTTGGCCCTGGTTCCTGCTTGGTGGAATGAGCTCCTGGGAAATCAGGGCCCTGACGGAACTCCTAGAGTTCCTCAGGGACTGCAAGACGGAGCTGTTCCGCTAAACCAGGCTTTCTCAATCAGGGTTTTGCAAAACCTTGGTGCTCCTTGACTATCCTGGAAGGATTTCCTGAATGGATGAGAGCGAATTAATGTTTCATACTTTAAAAAAAATGTAAAATATTTATCTGGTGATATGACCATATATGGTCATGTCGATCTGTTTCCCCCCCCCCCATCCCAAACTGGCCAATGATAAGCCTGGAGGGGGTGGGAAGGGGATGATGAGAGGTTGATATTCTACATCCAGTCTACATAGAAATATGACTGGGGGGGGATTAAACCCATTATTTATAGCATTCTTTATGCCTCTAGTTCAGAATTTGAGAGTCACACATTTAAATGGCAAGTAAAGAATATTAGGCTAAACTGTCCTCAATTAAGACTGCTTCACTTCAGTGAAACCAATTCCCCTCCACATGCCAAGTTCATCGTTACAAGTGGGTACAACATCATAAATTTCAGAACAATTATGTCTTTTCAGAACTTTGGCTCATTCATTTGCCAAAATGCTTGTGAGAATGGTCAGCCTCCACAGGGAATGAGTGGCCAAACTGTGGCTTTCCAGATGTCCATGGACTACAATTACCCTGAGCTCCTGCCAACATGGTGCTGGCAGGGGCTCATGGTAATTGTTGTCCATGGACATCCGGAAAGCCACAGTTTCGCCACCCCTTCCATAGGGTTTGCTACAATCAAAATAATACAAAAATTACACACCAACTCCTCCTTGCATACAAGACTCAGCTTCCACATAATGAGAAAATCACCATGCCAATGCACGGTCCTTCAAGTTATAATAATGCACACTGAATTCGTGAAAAGAAAACAAAACCTTGATCCTCTGCCAAAGTTATCAAACTGAAGATGAACCAAGAGGCATTTTAAACCTTATTAGGAGTAATTAGTAAGGCCAATCAAGTGACTACAAAGAAAAACAGAAACTGAGAAGCTCTTCGCCCCAAAGGAAGAATTTATATTCTGCTACCCAATTGCCTAGCCTGTTTCCTCCCAGTGCAGTATTTGGGTGGGGGGAGTTGATAAATGTATTAAGTCTGAAAGGTAAGGAACAAGGAACAACAAAAAGGAAAGAGGAGTACAATTTACAAGAATGAATGGGAAATGTAAGAGGAAGGACACTGACCTCTGAAACCAATTAATGGGGAAGGAACCACAGATGAACTGTAGACCCATAGAAAGGAAGAATAATCGCAAGAGATTCTATCAAATGCACACCCCATTTAGGAATGGAAGCAATCTAAAAATGAGATATTCATTAGAGTATGAGTCCCTGCCAGCTCATGTAGTCCATGGACATCTAGAGAGCCACTGTTTGGTCACTCCTGGTCTAAGGGATATCTCATTTTCAGATTGCTTACATTCCTAAGTGGGTTGTTCATGTAATGGAATCTCTTGCTAATATTCTTCCTTTCAATGGATCTAATGTTAATGAATCTACTTCTCATAGGAATTGTAGTCCGTGGACATCTGGAGAGCCACAGTTTGGCCATGCCTGCATTAGACTATTCTCGTCTAGATCTTAATGCCTCTAGATGCCTTTTCGCCACACAATTCTGAAGAAGAAGAGTTGGTTCTTATATGCCGCTTTTCTCTACCCAAAGGAGTCTCAGAGAGGCTTACAGTCACCCCTTTCCTCTCCCCACAACAGACACCCTGTGAGGGAGGGCCCAAGGTCATGCAGCTGGTTGCATGTCGGGGAGGGGAGTGAGGAATCAAACCTGGCTCGCCGGATTAGAAGTCCGCACTCCTAACCACTACACCAGGGGTAGTCAATCTGTGGTCCTCCAGATGTGCATGGACTACAATTCCCATGAGCCCCTGCCAGCGTCCATGAACATCTGGAGGACCACAGGTTGACTATCTCTGCACTACACCAAACTGGCTCTTCCAGTTTTGGAAGAAGCAGGGGAAACGCCCTTGGAGCCTGCCAGCACCTTTTCTGATGCCCAACACCTGTTCTAGCAAGTGGGCGGGGTCAGGCAGGGCTTTTGCTCAGCAAGGCTTCTGATTGGCTGTGCAGATTCCCCTCCCCCCCCCCCAATGTTGCTTTGGCAGTAGTTGCCACCACAGCACCAAACCTACACTGTTTTACTGAAGTTAAGATTGTGGCTGGTTCTGCCTCCTGAAGCAACCATTCTGTTGCTGAGTCTATCGCGCCATGTTGGAATTCCAGATGTCTCCACAGGTTCAAAAAGTTTGGAGACCCCTGGCCTATGCTACACACATCCTATACAATCCAGTCTTGGGGAAGGATTAAAGATCAGCTAACTTTTGCTTTTAGCTATTCTGAACCTTTTAAAGGCATGTTATTGTTACTGGTTACATCCATCAACCCTGGCTTGCTCTTTTGCAAATATTTAGGACAACATCTAGCATAATTACTGGACCATATTGTGGAGTTAAGTTGTGGCAATCATTTCATGGCTAAATCAAGATACCTTTATATCTTGATTTAGGAGAACAAGCTTGTGGAGAGCGGTTAGTCTATAAATCTAATGATAATTATTATTATTCAATAATAATTACACTTATTATTGAAAAGGGACAGTAAATGCATCACCCCCCACCTCCAGTTTACAAACAAAGATGATGCAAACAGATTAAGCTTTTCCTCTTCCTTCTTTTGAGACCTCCCAGTCAAATCAAATTCATTGAAAGCATAAATGGAGCTAGTAAATGAGGTCACTCACGCCTGATACTGCTGATTAAATACACTACAAAATGCACAAAAGCAATCCATTCGTTTGTGTATATAACTGTTGCATTTTAGCCCCTATGTAATGTTAAACTTTTTGAATTTCTCCATTTACTCGAGAGCATGGATCTTAATTTGGAATGCCTCCATTTACCTTGGGGAACATGGATTCTCATATAGTTTACCTTCCCAACACTTAGGTCAAGGTATTCCACCAAGCTAAACAGCATAGTGATCTATCAACCCATGAGCACGTATTAGCAACCCATTAGCAATCATTTATATTCTGCATCACAAGGAAGTTAGGTTGGGGTGAAGAGAAAAATAACTAAAAATGAAAGAAACCTTCGGCCACATCAGGACATTCAGATGAAGGAATTGCCACACTAAGAGGAATAATCCTGAACAGTCAACGGGGCTGCCCTTAAGGCAAATGCCCTAGGACTGCACCTTAAGGCTCCAATGTGATACAAACTTCCTTAGAAGCTGGCCCACCATCCTTCCACACACATTGGATAATGGACTTTCAATGCACTTAAGATGCAAATGCTCCTGTTTTGCACAGCCCATTCCACATACATTGGATAATTAACTTTTTTAGAAGGAGATTTTCCTGTTTTGCACAGGAAAATCCAGCGGCAAAAGCAAAGAGTTTAATGGCACTTCTGAATATACATAGGAGTAGACTTCAGGGATGGCTGGAAACTTTTGTTCCTTCATGAGAATCCCCAAGTTTGACAAATAGACATACCACAATAGAATACACACACACACACATTTTAAACAAAGAAATAAAACATTTTAATTCATGTATAACAAAAATAACTTCTTCTACCAGCTGCTTTAATTAGGAATTCAAGACATCAAAAATGCATGGCTCAAATGTAAAGTTGACATGAATACACTACAGAAGGCAGACAAGTGGCATTACAACATTTTCCGCAGGTTGTCTCACATGCTGTAAGAGTGAAACAGCTCAATTTAGCAAGGATTCTTTTTTTGATGAAAGAAGATCAATATACACTTAGCTAGTTGTCAGAATGTTAACCTACTGGGGAAGGGTAAAGAAATCTCAGACATAAGATGCTAGAATGACTGGTGACCTTCAATAATCATCAATTAAATCATGGGAAGCGGCTATGGATAATACGTGCTCATGATTTAAAGACAAGGTAGATAAAGATACAAGATACTGGAAAGAAAAAAAGACCAAATATTAGTCGCTCACTTACCACCTAACTGTAGCATTGTTGTTCATGACAGCCCAGGCGCTAATCATACTCTTCATGGCTACAGTATAAACAGAGTATTGTGGAGCTTGTGCCAACCAACAAAACTAATTCATGATTTTTGGAACAACCACAATCCTGCAAGGACACTAAATCTTTACATGGCACCTTTAATTCAAAACTGGCAATGTTTTCCTCCTAAAAGTTCTATTAACAACAGGACTGCTGCAAGTTCAGGAGACAGTGGACCCAAAAATGAAAGGTTCTTAAGGGTTTTTTTTTTTTTTGGAAATCCTAAAACTTGTTCTTTGTGAATGAATGTTACACTCCCTTCCCCTTTGGAATAAGCCAACAATCTGGTTTAGTAAGTGATACCTTGATTTAGGAGAACAAGCTGTACAGAAATAGCCAGTATTTTCTGGCTTGAAGTATTCCAAGGCCAATTAGGCGAATCTACTTGGGGGAGGGATACATACCAGATTATAGGTTGTAATAGCCAAATCCTGCTCTGTAGTAACAAAGACAAGTAAACCTTTCAATTACTGCTGAGGGCTGGAACAGGTTTTTTGTAGCTTGCAATTTTCTTGCTTATTAGCATGTGTCAAAATTCAATCTGAAAGTGTAGAGGGTGTTGTTGTTTTTAAATGAGATAAACATGATAGATGAATCAGGGATAATCAGGGCGGTGATTCTTATGCCTGTGATTCAATAATATCAGCTCCATTGACGCAAAGACAATCTATAACCTGCACAATGAAGAACAGACCCACAAGACTTCAAACCAGACAACTGTGGAATTAACAGAGCCTGGCTTCCAGCCAGTTTCAACACTGATTTCAATGGAGGGGAAAAAATCAATTCAGCAATGCTTACCTCTTGTTCTTAGTTCATTCACTATGGGACTCAGGATTAAGTTTGTGGATCTATTCCACCCTACAGAACTTAGAGGAACAACTAAAAACTGAGCCAGAAAGAACACAGAGCAGTTTGAGTAGGCAGTAATAATGAAATTCCTTCCTCCCCATTTCTTCTAAGTGCAGAGATCATCAAAAGATAATGGGCTGTAGGTTTCTCTTTTATTAATACTGTGACATTGTACATGCAAATTAGATTAATTCTGTAGTATAATCAGGCAGCAGACATCTCAGATGGTAAATTATTCTTTTAGTCACGGTGCAGTCAAAAGGGGTACAATGACCTTTAGAAGTGCAGTCTAGGAGAGGAAAAATAATAATAGTTTTTCACAGTTCCAGCATCAAGTGTTTTACTCCCCTCTGAAGGGTTATTTTAAAAAAAAGAAAGACATGGCCACTGTTTAATGTAATGTCCCATTATTAAACTGTTTGCACAAGTTCCCTTTACTTGAATTTGCTAGTCACATAGAAATGTATCTCCCTATTTAAAATATTATTGCGGGGGGGGGGGGAGGCCAAGACGCAGTACTGTGCTAGAAGAAGCACGTCCTTTCAAAAAAAGAAAGAACGAATATAGTGAGTCACCAGCACAGGGTTCAGCTAAAAGGATGCGGAATACTTGAGACACTTTTCAAAATCTCAGGAGAACAAGAGACCAAAACACTCCCCCCCCTCCCAGGATACACTTTCATTCCTTGCACTGACATTTCACTAGGTATCAGCATGCAAGAAACAGTTCGCAAAAAACACTTTTAAAAAGCAACCAACAGGTGAACCTTTTAATCTGTACAGCAGTTATAAAATTATTATTATTATTATTATTAGAAGGAAAATAAACCCACTTGATTCTTTGCCCAATGAGTTCTTATACAAGTAAGAATGCATGCGGTCTGGGTAGAAATTGATTTTTAGCCTCCCAGAACATAAACAAGGCCAGATGCAAACAGACCTTCAAACAAGCAAGCAACATCCCCCCCTCCCAGAAAAAAAAACACCTCCCCACCAATTGAAATCAGAAACACAAAAATGTTTCTATCAACACAAGATGGCATCCAACATTTCCTCAGGTTTTTTTTACTGCAAAAAAAAAAAAAAAAAAGCTGTACAATAACAGAGGGATAGAACAGGAGGCCTGGTCATTGTTGCCCAGAAGGAAGGCAGAAGAGGCAGAGGGGGGGGGGAGAGGTACCCCTCACACAATCCGGTCCTCAAGTTGTCAAAGTTGTCTAGAGGCAACTGGCGATGGTCTCCTCCACTCTTGCAAATCCAACACCTTCTCCAGACATCTTGTAATCCTTAGGGAGGAGTTCAGCACTGTCCCCTGGAAGGAGGCACTAAAAACCTCCGAACCCTCCCTGTGCACCTTCCACCTTGTGAGAGTAAAACCAGCAACCTCCGGAGACACCTCGAAGCCTCAGAAAAGGGAAGGGGAGGAGAAGGGTGGGAGCAGAAGCGGCCTCCAGACCCACGGGTTCAAGTTCAGCCTTACAGATGCAAAAGGCACCCCCTTGTCCTCCCCCACGTCCTCAGCCACACAAAAACCCACGAAGACCTTCCAAGCCACGATGCAAAGAAAGGATCCCTACCAGCTCTAACCTCTCTCTAGTCAGACCGATCAAAATAATCCTCTCTCTAGTCAGACCGATCTAGGATTCGAAGGAGTGGAGCTCCCAAAGCGGGGGTGGGGTGGGGTGGGGTTGGGGTGGGAGAGAGAAAGCGATCCTACGGACTGCCCCAGTATCTCTGCACGCTCCCTTTTGGTATTCATAGTATCAAACAAACGCTGAAAAAAGACGCCCCGGAGTTACTTAAGGCGGCGACAGCCACTTACCATGACGTTTCCTTGCATTTTAGCGGTTTTAATCATTGCCTTTTCCTTCATTTTGGCTGTGCGGTGGCCGGGGAAGGGAAGCGCGTGTCTGCCGGTGCCCTGACAATTCAGACTTACTACTTAATAATCCATCGGCTTGGTCACTTTGGTCGGGGAGATGCCTTTAACACTTGCCAGAGATGTTTATTCCTGGGGCGGGCGGGAAGGAGACGGGAGGAGGGGAGAGAGACAGTTCTGGTGTGCATGGGCTTTTCTCCCCCCCCCTTGAAACCACCACCTTTCAAAAACGTAGGGTTTTTTTTTTTAAAGGGTCGTCATTCTTCGCCCGCTTCCCCTTCCTCCCTGCAACAATGACTCGAAATATTTTGAGGAGTCAGAAAACGAAGGAGACGGTATCCGTCCATGCCCAGATTTAAATCGTGCCCTGCCAGAACTCTCTGGGTAAGGGGGGGGAGCGCTCATCCACCACACACACACACACACACACACCGTCGCTGTACCAAACCGCACAGTGGCAAATGATGCTGCCGTGAGAACACTGGACGACTCGCCTGGGCTAAATATTTTTTATTCCCCCTTACTACGATTTTGTAGAGATATTGACAACGAGGGTACTTTTGTTAAGGTGAAGCAAGTTGCTTTCAAAGGCTATTTCAAAGGAGGGACGCTGCCCTCCACCCGGCTATGGTCTCCTCGTGTTTTGCTTCGCCTTTCCTCCAGGCGAGCTCCGGGCGGCACGCTCTCCCCCGTTCCATCATCACAACCACCCTGCGCGGTAGGACCAGCCCCAAGGTCATCCGGGGAGCGTCATGGTCAAAGCAGAGATTTGAACTCAGACTTCCCTGTCCGAGCCTCACCCCCTAACCACCGCGTATGCCTTTTCAGCTTCCCTTTCCCGAGCACGGCTTTGGGCGACGCGTTTGGCCCAGTTGGAGGAGACGCTGAAGCAACCCCCACCCCGCATTTATACATGGGGCTCATAAAGCAACAGCCGTCTCCCCCATGGCCTCGTCGACTCTGCCCCATAAAACCACATCTGTTGCAGAGGAGGAGAGGAAAGGCGACGGACGGAGATCAATAACGTTGTTGTTACAGGTTACTAGGGGACAACCGTTACGTTTCCATGGTTGCACTCGTTTGGTCTGCATCTGAATCAGCTGCTGCTGCTGCTCGCGCCGCCCTGGGAAGCCAGACGCGGAGGATTTCCTGCAACAGCCCCCTGAGCGCAGCTGCACCGCTCGCCCTGCCTAGAAGCTCCCTTTTCCAAGCTGCACCTTTTCTCTCCCCCGTGCATCCGTGCTGTGGTCCCTCCCCTCCCTTCCCCTCCTAGCATCCCGAACTGCCTCCTTCCTCCCTCTTGCGGTAACCCACTTGCAACCCTTTGCCACGCCCACTGGCAGGACACATCTTTGTTGTTGCATTTCCGGGACGCGCGCAGCGCTCTGCACCCACCTCCCCTCCCTCCCTTTCCACGCACACCCAGAGCCCCGGCCTCCAGCCCGCTCTCTTTCCCTCTCTACTCCACACACGCTCACAGTCGGCTAGCGCCTCTCTTCCCAGCATGCCCTGCTGCTCCTGCCATCCTCCATTCATCCTCCCTTAAGATTTTGTGGCGGCTCCATTTGCTCCTCTGGCGCCCACCCCAGGCACAGAAATCCAGCAGCGGCAGCTGGTATAAAAGGAAGCGGCCACCGCGCCATTCCTGCCCCACTGGCAAGAGCCTTGAGCCATTCAAAAGCCCTCTCCCTTCTTCTACAGACAAAGCAGTCTTGGTTTTATTAATCTAGTCACGCTGGCTGCTCGGTAATGCTACAAGGAGAAGGCATTTCTACTGCCTAGCGAAGATCCAAGGGAAGTGGCCATGTAGTCCCTGTGAAATTAAGCCAGAGTGCCCCAAAGGACTGTTTTTGGCAGGTTTCATGCAATTTAGAGGGAAATGCAATTGCGGTAAGTAGGCAAGAGGATAACTGAACCAGGATTCATTTTGCAAGAGGAGAATATTGCGGGACTTTGTTCATGCCCCACTGAGGAGATGGGGTTTTCCCCCTCTTATCTTTGCCTGCTACATTTTCTACTAGAATCTGCAGGATTTGCGGAGGGGGGGGATCAGTTGTCTTGAGTCAGGTGCCCAAATAATACAATAGCTTGTGGAAACTGCCATACTAATCTTTTGCAGAGGTTATTTAGGAAAAGGGACAGCCCTAGAGGAACACAAATACCTGTCTGTTCATTGATCCAGTTCGTTTGTACCCTGCCTTTCTCCACAATGGGGACCCAAAGCATTCTCCTTTCCTCTGTTTTATGCTCACAACAACCTTGTGAAGTAGGTTACGCGGAGAGAATATGACTGGCCCAAGGTCACTCAGCAGGTTTCCAAGGTACATGTGGGAATTCAAACCTGACACTATTGTCTTTAAGATGGTAATATTTAACCCTTCCTGATTTTAATAGATTTCTAGTCCAATATTTGACCATCCCTGTACCCCACAACAGTTCATGAACATGAACATGTCATATAATAAGAGAGCTCAGACCTCCAAAATGCTTGAAATTAGAAAACCACAAGAGAAGACCGCTGTGAAGAAGTTAAAGTTTAATTTGTTGCCAAATTTCCACATAAGAGGAAACCTTGGTAACTAGAATAAGGTCATTCTGCAAGTTTAAAAGGCATTGTGGAATGCGCCTGGGGAGAGTTAGAAAATGTTAACTTTATGAGTGGTATTGCTAAAATCAACCAGACTAATTATAATAGTCGTGCAGCATCTAGACTAAAATGAGATATATCTTAAAATATATACCATATATGTTATTTGGCTCCACAATAAGTTAGATGTGGAAATGCCAGCAACAAGTCCTACTGTATAGATCATGGTAAAACTCTTACAGAGTATTCTTATAAGATGGCTATATTATTTGTATTTGTACGAGCAACATACAACTACTTTCAGTGATTTTCTGATACATTAAACCAGGTTTTCTCAACCATGGTTTCGTGAAACCCTGGGCCTTCTTGAAGACCTTGAAAGGTTTTCCAGAATGAGTGGGAGTTACATTTTTATATTTAAAAAAATGTTAAACATTTATTAAGTGATACGCCCATGAAGGGTCACATGTAGGTCCCCTCCCCTGAAAAAATGGCCAATTATGAGCTCGGAGAGGGTGGGGAGGGGCCCCAGGTGGGCATGTATACAGCTATGCTTCCCAACCGTATTCTGCATGATCACACCACTTCTGGAGTTTGTGAAAGATTGAGGAATGTTTTATGGGGGTTCTCAACAGTAGAAAAGTAGAGAAAAGCTGCATTAAACAGCCTTCTGAAAGCTTTGCCATACTCTCTTTAATTTCCGCGGGGAGGGGGGGAGAGAGAATTGAATGTGACCCATAATGAAATGCCTGACATTTTTACAGAGTGACAAAAGGAAAAGCAGGTTCTTGGTACCAATAAGTTTGTAATCCAAACACAGGCAGATAAATGAGGATCAGAGAAGACAAGAAAGTTACGGTTGCAGAAGATGTAATAAATCCTGAATATAAGCAAATACTCTTACTACTGTGAATACCCCAAAAGAAAATTACATTAAACAATTGTGTTTGCAAGGACTTTCAGTGGAATCCTAAACAGAGTTATACCTTTCTACATCCACTGAAGTCAATGGACTTGGGTGGGCGTAACTCTCAGGATTGTACCTAACAAAAACAATAGATTGTTTCCTCTGTGTCTTTGTGTACTAATGGCTGAATATGCAATTTGGTAATTCTTTTTTCTGTCCCTTTGCATCTCCTTTTCTCTCCCCGCCACCCCCATTTTTTTCTAATGCACTTATTGGTTTTGCTTTATTAATCTAATGTATGTGGTTCTGGCAGTGCTGTAGCAATTGCTGTGATTAAAAGAATCTCCTACTAATTCTTGAACTGTTGGCCAGTCATTGCTATTGCTTCCAATACCTTCCCCCTTTTTTAAAACGTTGTTGCCTCAGGATTTCTTCTATTCATCTGGACAAATGCATTCTTTTCACAAACTGCATTCCCACCTTTCACAAGGGATGAAAGGGAAATAATTTCTAGGTTCCAATAAGTCTCCATAATATTCCCTCTCACAATTATATGGCCGTACCCAAGGCTGATTTAGCATCATCACTTCAGGGTATGTCGAAACCATCAAGTAGAGGAGGGGGAGAGAGATTCAAAATGAAATAATAATGACTTACCAAAAGGACTTTGTGTGCGATCCTTCTTTATTCTGCTTTCCCCTTACCAACATTCTGTCCACTTTAAAAAAAACAAACTTGGACTGCACCAGAAATGAGTCAACACATCATTCCATTACATCATAGTATCCAAAAGTTTCAAGCACACTGCCCAATTTTTCTATGGAAGTGCCTCAGTAATCAACTTTTACTGGCTTCAGAATTTTTGGTATTGCCAGAGTGTTACTTACTGAATTTAAGCTGCAGAAAAAGATAAATGAGAGACTGATAGCCATGATATTTACTTAAAATTAAATACATGAAAGACATTATGTAGTGCATTTTACATTTAATTCAATTCCTTTTTGGTAATGTCACCTTCTGTACCACACCCCCTAATTTAGAGGAAAGTTTCTAAATGTCAGAAGAAGGCTAGCCAGGCAAATCTCATTTCAAGAAGTTTCTTTTTAAGTACATGGACAGCAAAAGTCACAAACAAGGAAATGCTAGAGTGCATAATGCCGAATATATCACTAGATGGCAAAATCACGAAACTCCGTCTCACTTACTTTGGCCGTATCATGCGACCCAAGTCAATGGAGAGAGCAATTAAGATAGGACTGGTCAGTGGTCAATGGAAACCAGGCCAACAAAGAACACGGTGGTTAGATACAATCGAAATGGACACTGGCCAGAGCATTATACAACTAAAAGAAGAGGTACAATATTGGAAGATGTGGAGACAGTTGAGCCATGGAATTGCCAAGAGTCTGACATGACTGAGTAGCTAACATGATCCTGTGTGTATTCATATTCTCATGGGTATGTGCTCAGCCTCCAAGGAAGGATGGTGTATAAATGTAATAAATAGGAGAAGGTAGGTGTTACGTCTACTTTTTCAAGTACTAACGAGAAATGTAAGGCTGGTTTTTACTGTATCTAATGAATCCCAAGCCACTACAAAGGCTGAAACATATGCTGGGCAGTGGGGAATGGCTTAGTCTCGAGCAATGGTTCTCATCTCTTCTGATCTGGGCATTTTACCATTAACCCCCCCCCCCCCCCCCAAACAGCAGCATGGGACCCAATGAACTGCATGTAAATGACAGGAAGAGGGATGATAATTTCAGCAGTGAAAGTCAGTACCATGGACAGCAGATAAGGATCGCTAACAACAGAAGCCACAAACTGAGAACTTCAAGTGTTCAACTACTGCAGAGAGCAAGCCAAGGGTCAGGAACTTGGAGGAATCTTCATCTGGGAGGGAATCTCCTTGTAGGAATCTCCATGTGTGCAAGCCGGAGACATGGTGCCCTTACTCAATGCAAAGATGGCACTGGCAGAAGCCATCCAGCTGAAGACTTCTTGGGTGAACCTCTTACTCCTCCCCTCCTTTTTCACTTGGGGAAGCAGGAAGCTGGAGACAATTGGTCTAGTTATTAATATTTGGTTATTTTTTAAAAATAATATTTAGTATTTAAAATTCCTACACATTTCAACTTTAAATTTCCTTTATATTTTTAAATTCTTTGTAAACTGTCCTGGGCTTCCGGGGAAGGGCAGGGTATAACATAGTTAAATAAAATAGAAAGTTCTTCCAAAAAGCAAAAGGAAAACGATGGTGGCTCTTTAAGGCCATGTACCTATATGTTGGTCTCAAACCATAGGCTGAATATTTTCCGCCTTGAGTGAAATTTATTTTCAGTGAAAGTGAAAGTTACTCAGTGAAAGTTACTTCAGCCCTTGTGAGAAATTGGTTGCGTACACTCAGTGTCATGGTTCCAGCATTCATGGTTGCACTAACCCAGATTTGGGATGGCTATAGCCTTAAGTGAAATGCTAAAATAGTTAGAAGAATCTGCCCCCAACTTGGACACTTTGAAACCCTACTTCATCTTCCCCTCGAGCACACCAAGTGAGGGCTTTACCAAAAATCAATGTGTGCAACCACATAATTATGTAGTGAAACATTTACATCCCACCTTCCCTTGTGTCTCAAGATGGCATCCAATAATGGTTAAAAACATTTTCATTGTTGCAGTTATTTATTTTGGGTGTATTAAAATTACTAAACTTAGGCTATTGCATTTTGGTCACATCTTGAGGAGACAAGACTCATTGGACAAGAGAAGGATGCTCGGAAAAGCTGAAGGAAGAAGGAGAAAAGGAAGATCCAACATGAGATGGATTGGTTCAGTAAAGGAAGCCAGAGCCTGAGCTAGGTTGTTAATGACAGCATGCTTTGAAGGTCATTCATTCATAAGGTCACAATAAATCGGAAGTGACTTAACCGCCCATAATACACACATGGAAATGAGGCAATAATTCTTCATACACACCAGCAGTCGGTGACTACAGAACCTCTGGACATTGTTTGGAGGCATAAACTGCCCTGCTTTTAAAAATGTACGTGCTATTTCAGGAACAAGCAAGTAGGCACCGGGACTCCAATATGGTACAGCAAAATAATGCAATGTAGAAAACAGATGTCCAGGGAGTCCTCAACCTTCAATACATTCTTTAATAAGCAGAATTCTTAATTAATCCCAATGCATTTCGCTATGTAGCTTTATCAAGAGACATCAAATTCCAAATTGTTTGCAACTGGAAACTTCAGTTTAGGAGAACAATCTCTTAAAAGAGAATCTGGTATATATGTTTTTTTAGCCTGAATACCATTACAGCCAACCCAAGACGGTTGTAGAAAATTCTGTAGCCAGCTACTCCTAGCTGAGGCATTCCAAACGCTAGAAGTAGCTGCTTATAGAATATTTTGTGATACCATATTGGAGTCCCAGTACCTTATTGCTTGTTCCTTGTTTGATTGCTTGCTGGGTCCCACCCCTCCTATTTTATACATGCCGTTTCAGAACATGTTGGATAACATAATGTGAACTGGTACAATATTCATAACAACATTGGGAGGGGGGGGCTGATTTGGTATCTCAGAATACACTGTTAGCTCGTGAGAGTATGCCCTACAGAGCAGGGTTGGTTTCATTCTCAATTTAGGAATCCATGTGATTGATCCACATAGGCATTGTTTTGGCAACACAGTTCTAAAAGTATAATTTAGCCATAATGTAGCCATACTGCCAACACCACAGAAGAAAACTGTAGCTGGACAGCCCAACGTTGTTTTTCCAAAGAAATAGTGGTAATTGCAGCAGTTGGCTTCTTAACTCTTCCTGATTAAATGGTCTTTCCCTCGGTGTCAGAATCACTGCTCAGGCCACTGGATCCTTGGTTTTCAAAACCCTGGGTTTCCTTAGACATCCGTATAGAGGCTGCCTCATTACAAATTTGTAATGGTATAAAAGCTTACTATTCCCTGGGTTCCTTGCAAAGTGCAATTTACATTCAGCACTTCGAGGCCATGCTCTCTATTCATGTCAGGAAACAGCACAGTCAAATGCACACTAGAATGGCAGTCTGCACTGGGGGAGCCTATGTGCACCGTAACTCCCCCAAACCATTCCTGCTATCCTCCAAGTGCTTTTAGAAGGAGGATGGTAGAAGGTATGTCCTTTGCCTGACAAGTCATCTGATTGGCTGAACTGATTTTTAAAAGGTTGCTTTGGCAGCAGCACCATAGCACAAGGATCTTGGCTGTGCGGCTGAACATACGGTGTGGCAGCCATTTTGTATCTGATTCTGCCTCTTGTGGCAGCCATTTTATGCCTGATTCTGTCTCTTGTGGCAGCCATTTTTGGTAGCCCATGATGTATCTCAATTCTAGAGGCATCTACGTGCTCAAAAGGGCTGGGAACCCTTGCACCAGAATACGCCTGGCTGTAGAAGATTTGGGAACAATGGAAAAGGCTTCTCGCCTTCTTCAGATTAGAGTCTGTCACTCTTTAGCCACTATATCATGCCGGCTGTCGATTGGTCTACAGCGGAAAGAGGGAGTCAGTGGAAACTGCCAGCATAGTCTGGATCCAAACCAGAAGTTACTGCTACTCACATACAAATGACCTCTTGTTCCACATAGGAAAACAAATACTTCGCCTGCACAATTTCTAGGCTGACCTTTGTGACTATGATGGGAGCTGTGAGTGAAATTTATACAACTATTTATTTAATTTATGTATAGCCTGCCTTGCTTCCTAATGAGGACCCAAAGCAGCTTACATAATTCGCCTCTCCTTCATTTCATCCTGTGAGCTAGGTTAGGCTGAGAGAGGGTGTCTGGCCAAAGGTCGCCCAGGAAGCTTCCATAATACGGCAGGGGAATCCAAACCTGGGTCTTCCAGATACTAGTTAAACACCTTTACAATTTCTATGCCACCTTTCCAAGGACCGGCCAGAGGCCCCTTATAAAACATTCACTGTTTTCATTCATTATTGAAAATATTTACCAGCCACATTTCTACCTTATGGAGTTTGAGGTGGTGGGCAACAACAAAAATCACTTACATAATACATTAGAGACATTAAAAACAGAAATACAAAATCACAACTCAGTAAACTTAACAAAATGCAGTTCTAAACTTTAAAATTAGAATGCAGAATTTTGAAAAAATCAGCCAGAGCATCATACCTTATAAAAAGCACCGGGTCCTTCTGACAACGTGCCAAGCCTTGGATTGGCCCTCTCTGGTGGACATTCCCCCCCAATAGAGTGAAGGTACTCCACCACTGAAGGCCAATGAGAGGCTCTTCCCCGACCCCATCCCCCTCCACCTCCTCCTTCATGCCACTTACTGGCACTTGGTATAAGCCAGCAGGAAGTAAGCCAGGGAGATGGGGTCGGCTGTCCAGGTGCACTCTGCCATGTCTGTTCCAGTCTCCCCACCCTCGTGGCTGCCAGGAAGACATCCATGCATGTTTGGCCACAGCCAACCCAGGCTCTCTGCCCTCCTGGCAGCTGGGGGACCTCAGGGGTCTGTCCACCCACACTCTGCTGCACCAGCCTGGTGGCCAGCCTCACTGGCAGGCCCACCCTGGTTTGTGAGGGCCCTTCTACCCTTCCCCTGCCTTCCTGTGTCCTGTTTTTCAAACAGGTTATCCTCCTAGTAAAATGGACCATTGAAAACCCTCAACTATTCAAAATGAATTGAATAATTCCCTTGCTAAAACCACTTTATAAAAACAACATTAAAAGCCTTATGCCTAAAGCAGGGGTAGTCAACCTATGGCCCTCCAGATGTCCATGGACTACAATTCCCATGAGCCAATGCTGTCAGGGGCTCATGGGAATTGTAGTCCATGAACATCTGGAGGACCACAGGTTGACTACCCCTGGCCTAAAGGACAGCTGTGTTAAATGTCAGGTACGCCTCAAAGGGAAAGATATTTCACAGTGAGGCGCCACCACTGAGAGAGCCCTGTCCCTGGTTGTTGCCTGGCTCTGCTGTGAAGGTGGGGTCACAGAGAGCAGGGATTGTCAGGAAGGTCTTCATCGGAATGCTGGATGGTATGGGAGAAGTATCCTGGTGCCAAGCCATTAACAGCCTGACAGGTAAGAACCAGATTTTCAGTTTTGCACAGGAACAGTCTGGCCGTCAATGCAGCTCTTATAGCACTTGAGTAATAGGATCCCATATTCCCCCTTCCTTACCACGCAGCCCGGCTGCTGCATTTTGGGCCAGCTGGAATTTTCAGATCATTTTCAAAAGCAGCTGCATCTACAATCATTTTAACCTGTATGCAACTGCAACATGAATCATTATGGCCAGATCACGCTTTTCAAGGAATAGCTAAGGCAGTCATATCTGCCAAAGCTGATAAGACACATTGGGTGCTGCAGAGGAGACCGTAGACTCTACTCCCAACCTACAATCCCTCTCCAGAGCAGGAGGACTCCAAGGTCCCCCAGCATCATTGTTATTGACCAACAGTACTGGATGGACTGAGATTCAATTTATTGGCCACCTCTTATCCCACTAGTAGAACTGGGTGTCATCTGCACGTTGGTGGTGTGTTACTCCACAGCCCCTTATAATCTCTCCCAGTGGTTTTATGTAGATGTTAAACAGCATGGGAGACACTTTGTAAACTCATTCCAATACTGCCATAAATAAGGGTTGCTAATTTTTTAACTCACAAGTGCTTGCCACCAGGAATAAAAGAGATACATTAAGCACAGAGAATCCGTGCAGTGCAGGGGATAGTATGTTAAATTGAGATAACAAGGATTAAATCTTCAGCCTGCCCTGGAGGCATGAACAACTCAGTTTGTACTTCAATTCCCTTCTAGTTTATTAGTAACAAAACATGTATCTATGGTGCCCATAATTTATGTGATTTTTCTGGGGGGAAATACTTGCATTTTGACTACAAAGTCATCCGTACTCAAGGTTGAGTACCTAATTACAGAAATTCATGCTTCTCCCATGTCTCCAAATCTAAGGCAAGTGATTTGACTCTAAAATCCAGTGACTAAATGGTATAGATATATCTTACTGCATGGTTTCAGCTTTGTACACAATACAGTCCTACATATTCATTATTGAGATTTTTTTAAGAGGACAATTTTTCATGCATTTTGCAAATATTCAGAAGTGCATTGTATATGAACACATCTTGAACACATAAGTGCATTGTATATGAACACATCTTATGCAAGGTACAAAATTTATATAAAAACTGGCATTATATAAAAACTGGCATTTCCATAGTGCACCCAGGAAAAATGTCTTACAATTTGTGCTCTAAAGTAGCTTATTATAGCTCTAAATACTTGTAGGATTCATGAGGAACTGCATCACTTCCACTGGTCACAGCAGCAGCCATCTTAAAGAAGCTGAAGCTATCTGCACCTCCAGGGCTGCAAATCTAATTTTAAAAAATCAGCACCAAGCAAAGCAATCCATACACATTATTATTCGCACAGTGTATCAATAGCAGTTTTTAACGAAATTGGTCATTACCGAAGGATTTAACTTGGCAAACCAGCAGAGGGCAAACTCAGTCTGTATATTCTCTATGCATTCCCCCTCCACGAAGAGATGGCTTGTCCCTGCTTTGCATATCTATCTTCTATCCAGTAGCCTGTACACAGATGATGGGCAGCCCTCTGCACCTTATCTGGCAACAAGATGCATCAGCGTTATCACATCTGACACCAAATGGCTTTGCAGGAAACTGAGTAAATATTTATTACACCAATCAACAATCTGCCAGTGCATCTCTCTCTCTCTCTCTCTCTCTCTCTCTCTCTCCCCCCACAGACCCTTAGCTGCAACTTTATTCCACAAGTATTCTTATTAAGTAGTGGAACTGGTCTCACTTTTGTTATGAATGGTATGCAAAGCTATTTTTAGTCAGATGCAATGAGGGCTGCCACATCTGAGCAACCATGTTCCAGGCCTGTGTCTGCCACATGTGTGGGGTGAAGCACTGATTTTTACAAAGCAGAGGATGGGGTTGTACCGTATCCTACACCACCTTCCCGTTTTCTGACACCTCAGGCACTCTACGTCCAGCTGGGGCTGCCAAACTCCATGTGAAGACCTGGAAGGACAGTCCCAATCCCGGCTGCAAAAGGAGGAGGGTGGTCACTCTGTCAAGGTGACCAGAACTGGGAAACTGCATGGGAATTTGAATAAATGAAATCAATAATGCTACCACATCCAGGGTAGCTGATGCACCAGCAATCAAGAAGCAGGGTGCTGGTGAGAAGTGAACTACCGGCTGAAACATTAAACCTATGACACCAAAATCAGAAATTCATATCACCACCTGGAATGTTTGAACTGTCTGGTACTAACGCATGGATGACTTTCAGGTCTGATGAGCAAACTGCTTAGACGTGCATGACCAACCACGTCTAGGCTTGATTCTTGTTCGTTGAGGCTGAGAGCATCAAACCAGGTCAGGTTGGTTGAGTGGGTCAGAAGTAATAAAGTGCCTCTCAATGAGAAGGTGTAATTCTGACAACATTAAAAGAGGCATCCATGAGACCCCTCCAAAAATGACTTCCCTGGCCCTGAATGACCTAAGTCAGGGGTAGTCAACCTGTGGTCCTCCAGATGTTCATGGACTACAATTCTCATGAGCCCCTGCCAGCACATGCTGGCAGGGGCTCATGGGAATTGTAGCCCATGGACATCTGGAGGACCACAGGTTGACTACCCCTGACCTAGGTAACTACTGCCTGATGGCCAGGGTTCCATTCTTGGGCATTCCTGATGCTCAAATCGGTGGTATCTATGCACCCACATATTTTTGTGGAGAAGACAGATTATCTAGACCTATTTTAATTTGACGGCATCATTTTCTCCAGGGGAATTGCTCTCTGTAGTCTGGATATTAGTTGTCATTCCAGGGGACTGCCAGGTCCTATCTGGAGGTTGGCTCTTTATACCATGAGTTCCCTGCCACATGCCTTTGGGGAAAGAACTGAATTATATTCCTGTCACGGCTGAAGCACCTGCAGGAGTTCACTGCTCTCACACATGCAAAACGTTGCTAACGGGGATTGCAGCTGCAAGAAACAGTACTACTCCACAGTAGTAAAGTATTTTAGCTGATCTATTAATGGAGAAGCTTCTACAGCTGAAGTCCCCTCCCCTATAACTGTCCTCACCTTCTCTCAGGATTTAATATCTGATCCATCGCTGGCTGATTAAACACACACACAAAAATTCATTAATCGTATTAACACTTCTGACTGGTTAGTTGGAAGAAAGGAGCATTTGCAACATTTTTAATTTAAAAGATAAATGAGAAAATCTATGAGAGAAATGCTACTCCCTCTTTCTAAGATATCCCCTTATGGCTGGAAGCTAGTTTATATATATTTAAGTCATTTTTATCCAATGTACAAAAATGGAGGTGGTTTACAATAATGTGAGCCAACATGAGTTGTAGGGTTTACAAAAGTAAACAAAATATAAACAGAAAAAAACATTGAAGTACGTAAAATACATTTTAA
The DNA here is from genome assembly GCF_049243985.1 of Paroedura picta. Lineage (NCBI taxonomy): Eukaryota > Metazoa > Chordata > Lepidosauria > Squamata > Gekkonidae > Paroedura > Paroedura picta. The sequence continues at coordinate 5,944,071 of NC_135379.1, read as the reverse complement.
TAAGAATTAAAATAATTTTAACTAAACTAAAAAATTCCTCAAAACCTTTAGGTTTTTGGTTTTTATACCCCACTTTTCACTGCCTGAAGGAGCCTCAAAATGGCTTACAATTGCCTCCCCTTTCTCTCCCCACAACAGACACCCTGTGAGAGAGGTAAGGCTGAGAGCTCTGGAAGGAATGCTCAGTCAGAACAGCTCTAGCTCAAGGTCATGCAGTTGCCTGCATGTGGAGGAGCAAGGAATCAAACCCAGCTCGTCAGATTAGAAGTCCGCACTCCTAACCACTACACCAAACTGGTTCCTATGTTGAATCTATGATTAAGAGATATATTTATTTGGGCACGTCCTACTGTCCTTAGAGCCTCTTGCGGCACAGAGTGGTAAGGCAGCAGACATGCAGTCTGAAAGCTCTGCCCATGAGGCTGGGAGTTCAATCCCAGCAGCCAGCTCAAGGTTGACTCAGCCTTCCATCCTTCCGAGGTTGGTAAAATGAATGCCCACCATGCTGGGGGGTAAACTATAATGACTGGGGACGGCACTGGCAAACCACCCCGTATTGAGTCTGCCAAGAAAACACTGGAGGGCATCACCCCAAGGGTCAGACATGACTCGGTGCTTGCACAGGGGATACCTTTACCTTACCTACTGTCCTCCCAAAAGGAATCCAAACATATTGTAGATAAACAAACACCAGCAACAAAACAAAAAATACGGCTTGTGCAAGTCAGAGATCAATTGCTGCTTCATTCACAGGTACGGATTGCAAGCCACAGACTAAGAGCAGAATGGATAACAGTCCTTTGGCTGTAACCCAAGTTCTACAGCACTTGCAGAGAGAAGAAGGCAAACTGTTGCCCAGATGGCAAATCAGCTGCAACCCAGACACAAACTGCGAGAGCTGGACCTCAAGTACACTTTCTTTCCTCTCCCCCCTCCAAGAAATGTTCAACTCAAAAAAACAAAGCTGTTAATTGACCTAGAAAGAAGCAAGATTCCAATACTCCAAACAACTAGAGCTTAAAAGGGCTGTTTTCCTTTGTTCTGTCCAAGTTCTTAGAGAGGTTGCAGTAATTTCCCCATCTGTTTCTTTCATTTACTTGGCCTTGCTTGGATAAGATACAAGCAAGACACACTAAACAACACAGATTTCCCATGACTTGGGTGAGTGTTTCAAAGGCTAATGTTTCTTTCACTACTCTTCTCTGCCCTCATTCGCTATAAATCACATGGGAGGGATTTTCTTGAAACTACATTCTTATAGCATCATGAATCCCTGCCGTCTAGCAGCCACAACACAGGTCAGCAACCGTGGCTTTAGAGCAGGGGTAGTCAAACTGCGGCCCTCCAGATGTCCATGGACTACAATTCCCAGGAGCCCCTGCCAGCGTTCGCTGTAGTCCATGGACATCTGGAGGGCTGCAGTTTGACTACCCCTGCTTTAGAGCATTACCACAATACAGAAGGGAAGTTATACTGTCGAAAGGAATCTTTCCCAACACTGTGCATGTTAGATTCGAGTTCAGTAGCACTTTAGAGAGACAAACAAGAATCTAGGAGTATAAGCTTTCAAGAGTCAAAGATCCCTTCATCAGACATGAGTAGAAATGAAGTTCTCTGACTCCTTTTACTAATTTAACAGAATTAATTTTTGCTATATATTCCCACTGTCATAGGGAGTTCTTAGTCTGAGGAAGAGTGCTTGCACTCGAAAGCTCACGCCTTGAATAAATCTTTGTTGGTCTTAAAGGTGCTACCGGACTCTGATTTTATTGTCCTTTAACCACAGTGAGAAGGTGGGAGTGGTATTAGAAAGAATGTTTGTAAAGGATGCAAATATACAATGCCTACCGTAATCCCCTTGATTAGAGCACAGAGGAAATTCATCCTTTACAAGAATTGTTTACAACACTTTCTGCCAAGGACAAAAGGGCTCAGAGATCACCATTTCGACTCATCTCTGATGAAGGGAGCATCCCAAATGTTTATATCCCAGAACTCTTCGTGGTCTTTAAGGTGCTACTGGACTTGAATCTTTTAATTATCATCATCTTTATTTTTATAATCTGCCCTTCCTACACTCAGGGCAGGCAACAACAATTAATGAGCAGTAGATTTTTAAAAGCATCATCAATATGCTTGATGTTGTCACTTGGAGGAGGGCAGGATGCTGTTTCTGTTGGCTGCAAAGGAGAGGACACGCAGTAATGGGTTTAAACTTCAAGTACAACGATTTAGGCTAGATATCAGGAAAAAGTTTTTCACAGTCAGAGTAGTTCAGCAGTGGAATAGGCTGCCTAAGGAGGTGGTGAGCTCCCCCTCACTGGCAGTCTTCAAGCAAAGGTTGGATACACACTTTTATTGGATGCTTTAGGATGCTTAGGGCTGATCCTGCGTTGAGCAGGGGGTTGGACTAGATGGCCTGTATGGCCCCTTCCAACTCTATGATTCCATATAAATACAATAAAACCCGTTCTGCTTATATTGCCCCCAACTAATTCAGGCCTTGATTGGGGGAGCATCCAGTCTTTAAAAACAACCCACTCTCAATTCATGGTATTGAGGCCAACATTTCTTGCGGGGCCATCAGTGCCTTGACTGCACGGCTGGTGGAACAGCGCTGCCTCGCACACCCTGCAGAACTGCTTATGGTTCTTCAGGGCCCTCATCTCTCCTGGTAGAGCATTCCACCAGGTTGGGGCCAAGGCTGAAAAGGCCCTGGTTGAAGTCAATTTCATCTCCTTCAAGCCACAGATCCCCAGCAGGTTTTGGTCTGATGATCTTAAGGATCTTTATGGTGCGTAGTGGAAAAGTAGTGCGTAGTGGACCCATGCTGGTCCCAGACTGTTTAGGGCAGGGGTAGTCAACCTGTGGTCCTCCAGATGTCCATGGACTACAATTCCCATAAGCAATTCCCATCTGGAGGACCACAGGTTGACTATACCTGGTTTATGGTTTTGAAGGTTAACACCAAAAACTTTAACTGGATGCAGTCTTCAATCTGGGTATCTATTCTACTGCAGACTGACATGGCTACTCTCTGAAACTATGCATGCCAGAAACATTACTGACACTAAATTGCTAAATCGTGCTACACAGTCATGCTTTCAAGACAAGAGATGCTCACGGGTGGCTTGCCATTCCCCATCTCTGTCTAGGAATCTTGGGCTTCCTTGGCGGTCTTCCATCCAGGTACTAATCAAGGCTGACTCTGCTTAGCTTCCAAAACCTGATGAAATCAGGCTAGTCTGGACCTCCTAGGTCAGGTGAGACCCCCAAGAGAGAGAAGACAATTACCACCCTGAACTTCATCAATTTAAATTCTCCTGCTGGACATATGGAGCACCTGGAAAATACGGATTTAAGGAGGGTACTAGATTTATATTTGGAAATAATTATGTTTGCAAAGAAGCCCGTGGAGAGGCAGGAAAAGATCTAAAAACTTCCTTGAATAAATTATTCTTGCCAAGATGAACAGGCAGCTGTTTAGTCCTCCATTTCCACAAAAGCAGGGGGGGGATATATCACACGTTCTCTCTGCCAGCTGTACCCTCTCATACCAAATTTTCCTGTTCAATGAGGTCAAGTATCCCAGACTTCTATGTTAGCTACCCAATCAGTCAATTATACCCTCACACATTCAGAAGGAAAGAGATGGATTCTGGTGGGATTTTCAACTAGATCTGGTGGAGAGAAGCCACATCTCTAAGGAAGACACGGCCAAAGGTCCAGGAGACAGCACCACAAGGGGAAATATATTCCTCCCTGAATCAAGATGAAAATATCACCTGTCAAACCAAGATGGCCGTATTTATTTCAGTTATTCTCTGCTTTTCCTCTAAATCAGACAGGGTACTGTTTTTATGGATTGTGGGCAGTCTCCCAGACATTTGATAAGGCTGGACCCAATTTGGCCTTCCAGGGTGTTTAGATCACTCTCATCTCCACACATGTTAGCATTATTCATTACTATACTTTATTTGTACAAGCGCGATGTAATATCGGTCTGTTGGCTTTAGTAATCACAATCTGAATATTTAATTTTAATCTAAATATGTCACCTACTGCTGTGTTTTATTGAGGTGGCTATTATGGCATTAAGCTGCAACCAACTGCTTTTTCCTCCCAAGGAAGTTTTTACAAGGACAATATCCGTATTTTCATTGTCTGCATAGCAACCCCACATCTTTCTTGGGGGGGTCTCCCATCCAAGTACCGTGGCCAACTCTGCTTAGCTTCCAAGCTCTGATGATTCTGGGGTGGTCTCAGCTGTTAAGCTCCTAATTAGTAAACATCATCTGATGCAGCTACCAGAGGGAGGCTACCATAAGTAGCTACCAGAGGGAGGCTATGCACTTAAAGCCAAGTGGAGCTGTGGGATGCAACCATCAGTCTTTAACTGAGCCAAAAAATCAGAGCTATCTGCAGAACCGTGTGGGATTCTTTGGTGACTCAAATGCTTGTTGTTTTCCTTGTGGAAAAGATGGGGGTGGCTCTGAGCAAGAAAGGTGTTAAGGTTTTACACATGCACGTGGAGGGTGTGCGTACACCATAGTCAGAGGGTTTTTTTGGATTACTTCCCGAATTTACAGATGAACTGCATTTAGTGTTAAGCTTTTATAGCTAACAGTAATTGCAAACGTAGAAAGCACTGCACAAACAGCCCTGTGGAATGATTATAGATCTGTGATAAAAAAAGAAACCCAGCCCATCTTTCATATATGTTGGACCAGCTATCATCAGGTGGAAAAAGTGTTCACACGATTGCTAGAATATATATAAGGAGCTATCACAGATCGTTCGCCGTATCAGCCAATTACCTAAACTGTGGGAGGACACCGAAATATAAATCTGTCATATTGTTTGCTATCATGAGTCATCCTTGGGGCTGAATCTTGCAACAAGCCAAAAAATGTAGTTATCCAGTATTAAGCTTATCATTTGCCAGCACTCCTCTCTATGACAACTACTGCATTCATGAGATAAGGATGCTCCTCTAACCACGATGGTTAAACTGCAGGAGCTGTTTCATGTAGACAAGCGAGCCACCAATAACAACAGTAAATGTCATGTAAAAAAATCAGTCCTTAAAAACTTGCCAAATATACAGGATTTGGCCCTCTTGCTTTCAGTTAGGGTAATTTGGCAATGAAACTCTGTTGGCCAAAGTATGTATGTGTTTGTTTGTGTGTTTGTTTGTGCGTTTGTTTGGGGATTTATATACTGCCCCTCTTAGTAGTCCTATCTCAGGGTGGTTTACACAATATAAAATTCAATAAAACCAATACATTTAACAAATCTAAAAATTACAAGTATTTCAAAATGGTTTAAACCCAGAATTATCATTGTCGCATCAGCAAAAGCAATAATGACTCATAGATCCATGATTTGGATATAAATTTAAATAAAGATTTCTAGCAACCAAGGCACTAGCAGCTGCTGCAAACTTTCTTTTTAAAAGTGTGTTGTTGCTCTTGTAGCAATAGAAAAGGCTTTAAATACTATGTATAAGACCGGCCAGGCCCCTCAAGGCCTAATTGATAGAACCGAACTATTTATTCATCAATGTAGTATTCTTTTGATCACTGAGGAAGAACTTGATTTTCCAGCACATCCTTCATTTTCCTCATTCAGGCAACCAAGAACAAAACTGAACTAAACAAATCCCAAGATTTATACTCAGGGGTACAAGATTGGCACATTTCCATTAGAGTCAGATCAATTTATGGAGGTCATGCCCAATACAGAATCCAGCACTCAGATTCAGATCTGACTCTATTGTTGACAAGAAGCTAGACATCAAAAGAAAAATGGAGCAATGGACTTGCTGTAAGTGTACTTGGAAGTTAGAGGGATGTTGGTTTGGTTGATGGCCATTTCTTTCCAAAGGATTTGTAAGTAAGACAAGTGTCTTGTCTCCAGTGGCAGGGGGGGGGTGGAATCCCAGTTCAATCATTTTAAGATTTCTGAAGCTAGACTTCAGGCAAAAGAAAAACATTCCAACTACTCAATAAAACACTTAACAAAATAAACCTGAAATTGAAGGTGAGAAAACAGATACCTTCCAGTTGCCAAGGGCAGCTGACAAAGAATTAGAGGAAAGAATTTTGTTTCCAAGCAAATATTAGTCCAAGAAATTCTGACTGCACCAGATAATTTATCCCTTCCATAATGAGGGAGAGCGGGAATAACTGTTAGCTCTCAGAGGCAGATGACATCCTGATAGATGGGATCTTTAAAAAGCAGTTTCCGATCCAGGGTGGGTCTGATTAATAGCAGTGGAATTACAGAACTTGTTGCAATATTCAGCCGCCAGAGACTGCATCATATGAAACAATGTCATTGATTTCACGGTGGAAACAAAGTTGGAACCTGAAGCTCATGCTGCTACTTAACATACAAGTCCCCCAGAATGATGCTGGATCCTGCACAGATTGAAACGTTCAGTTATTCTCACTGGAATCGGCTTCCCTAAAGCTCTACAGCTGCTTAATATGTTTTTTGATACTCCTCCTTTGAAATGATGGGTAAAGGTAAAAAGGTAAAGGTATCCCCTGTGCAAGCACCGAGTCATGTCTGACCCTTGGGGTGACGCCCTCCAGCGTTTTCATGGCAGATTCAATATGGGGTGGTTTGCCAGTGCCTTCCCCAGTCATTACCGTTTACCCCCCAGCAAGGTGGTAAGGCAGCAACATGCTGTCTGAAGCAGTCTGTCCATGAGGTTGGGAGTTCGAACCCAGCAGCCGGCTCAAGGTTGAAATGATGGGTGAAAGATGACAAATAAGGGGTTTTCCTTCAGATGAATGTTCTTGAGGACTCTGGGAAAATCCAGGTCTTGCATGTTTTTCCTCTGTGAATTTTGTAGCTTGAGACAAAAGGAAGGCGTACACCAGGGGTAGTCAAACAGCAGCCCTCCAGATGTCCATGGACTACAATTCCATGAGCCCCTGCCAGCATTGTAGTCCGTGGACATCTGGAGGGCCCCAGTTTGACTACCCCTGGCATACACAGAATTTGTAACTTTATTTGGGTATTTAAAACTACCAATGGGGAGATTTAATCTGCTGCAATATCTGTCTCAGAGGTGTTTTCCCATTGCGTGTCTCTGCATGTTGACCCTGGACTTCCCTGCTTGTGTCCCACGCAAGTACTAGCCAGCTCTGGCCTAGTTTAGCTTCCAAGAGCAAAAGATACCAGGGCTAACCGTGGCCATCCAAGGTCAGGGCACTGTTAAATTGCTAACTGCTTCTTCAAAAGCTGTTTATGATATGGAATGAGCTAGATTCAGCTATTTGTAATGTAAATTCCATTTGTCTAGTACAGTCCTCCTGTCTGAGTTTTCTACAGCTCTTTGGAACTGCAATCGATTGAGGAATTTCTTCTAAAAGAACAAAATAGTTGGTTTTTCCTTGCCCGGGGGAGTCTCAAAGCTGCTGACATTCGCCTTCCCTTTTCTCTCCCCACAACAGACACCCTGTGAGGTAGATGAGTCTGAGAGAGCTCTGACAGGACTGGTCTCTGAGAACAGCACTATCAGGGCTGTGACTAACCTGCAAGGTCACCCAGCTGGCTGCGTGTGGAGGAGGAGCGGGGAATCAAACCCAGCTCATCAGATTAGATGTTGCCGCTTTCAACCACTACACCACACTGGCTCTCTGTGTCTATTGTATGGACAATAAACGTTCATAAAACATATCTGTTGCAGTAAAAAAGGGAAATGAAGACATTCATTTTTTAAAAAAATTATTCTGCCTCTAGATGGCTCTGTCACTGTGAGAGGACTTGGATGAATGCTGCACTGTACATAGATTTAGGTTGAGAAGCATTAAAATTTTCACTGTGAAGATGCACTTAATTTCTCTGTGGCATTCCCATTTGTTTACACTGGGGGAGTAAAACACCTAATTTCTCAAACAATTTGCAACAGGAGATAAGGTTTAAAAGTGAGGGAGTGGGCAGGAAGGAAGTTTTACTGCCTGGGCCTATAACATTGGTAATGTGGGATATTTAAATAGAATTACCTTGAAATGAGATATCTGATTAAGAGAAGAGAAGGCAGAAGCCTCAGTAATGAATGACATAATGGAGCTACAGTGTATGTCCGTTTTAACAGTTATTTAAAACCACAGAAGCGTGTCAGCTTGCTCATACAAAAAAAGCCACAGCATGTTAAAAGCGTGATAATATTATGCAGTAAATTTTTTAAGCAGGAGGGGCAAATGACACGGCCCTAAGGCAGCAAGGCTCTAAATTGTATATCTTTTAAAGGGGTAGACCAACTTAATAGTGGCTATTTAAAAAAAGCACCTGCAAACACACACTGTCTGCACGATTGCCCAAGGAGGAATCCTACAACACAGAACAACCCAATTTCGAAAACCATACAGCTCTTTTTAATATTAAAGCTAAAGACAGCAGATGTGTCATAGGTGCACTATCAGTCACCACTGGATTAGTCTGTTGGTATAGTAAGAGTCGTATGGGGCCAAAGGGTTCCCAGTATTATTCCTTAATTGCAACTGTTTTAGCAATCAGCTAAAACTGAAAAAGGCAAGAGAAAAGAGCAGGAGCAGGAGAAAGAGAGCTGGTTTTGTTTTAAACCTTGCTTTTCCAAAAGTGAATAGCACTTTTGCTACAAGTTGCACACAGTGAACAAGTGGGAGTCCTGTCAACTGTGCAGCTGCCCTCCCCTTTGGGCTGGGGAGGGGGACATCGGGCCACAGGCCTCTGTGCGGTTGTACTGCCAAGTCTTTCCCCCGCCCCATCCTCTGGGCATCCCCAGGGGGTGACATCAAAGGCCAGTGGTCACACTGGCAGGCAGAGGCTGACTGTGCTAGTCTGTGCCACTCATACAGACCTAATCAGGCACTGCTGCCTGTTTGGTGGGCCTTGCTGGGGCTATTATATATTCTGGCATATTCACTATGCAGACTTGTACCTTGCTGGGGAGAATAAGTTGTTTCTTCCTGGAATATCATATGGATCGGACTACTAGAGACCCAGCATGGCACAGTGGTTCAGAGCAGCACCTTCTAATCTGGCAAGCCGGGCTTGATTCCCCGCTCATCCACATGCAGCCAGCTGAGTGACCTTGGGCCAGTCACAGTCCTGATAGTGCTGTTCTGACCAAGCAGTCCTGTTGAAACTCTCAGCCCCATTTACCTCACAGGGTGTGGAAAGGAAGGTGATTGGAAGCCACTTTGAGATTCCTTTGGGCAGTGAGAAGTGGTGGATAAAAAACAAATCTTCACTGCTATTATATCAAAAGCTAGTTGTTTGGGCTGAAAAAAGTCTATGGGTTATCAAAATCTGTAATTTATGTTATTTCCCAGATTCAAATATGGTAACATTTGCTGGATGTAAAGTATGCTGAAATTGTAAGTAACCGATGCTTTAATCTTGCCTATTGGCAAAAGGTTAATTATTGAATGTATCCACTAAAATAAAGTATCTTAATAAAAGGTGCCTGCACATGGACTATGAAAAAAGCCATGGAACGGATTTTGAAGATGAAAAAATGTCGTGGCAGAACCACCTTTTAAGCTCAGAGAAGAAAAAAAAACTATTAGTCTAAAGCTACAGTATTAAGCCAGCAGCATTTGACTGGCAGCTAATGAACATAATTTTAACTACCTTTTCTACACACTGCATTATCAGATAGGGTAGAATAATCCCTAGCAAAACTACTACTACCTTGTAATGAGATGCATCAAGGTGGAGAGGGACTTAAGTAGACTGCAGCAACAAATGGATAACTACACTGCAACTAGAACTTTTCAGGAAGAAATCTATCTAAGAAGAAAGTAGCTGTCTTCTAAGAGCAAAACGCCCCAAAGTGTCCCACAATTTAATACCAATGGCAATGCATTCAAATTCACTACACGGCTTTGCATCTTCTCTGCTCTGCACTTGTCCTAGATAAAAGTTACCACGGCAGACAAAACTGTATCCAAACAAAAAGCAGTTTTGTGACCCACAAAGGATGCAAGAACCACTCCCCAACCACTCTCAGTCACCAGCACCTATCCAGCACTGCACAGGTGTGCTTCCAAAAGGCAGAACTCCACTACAGGTATGAAAAACACAGTAACAGAACTCTGTTATGAGGGGAAACTAGTTCTTTTAAAAGGCCCTGATCTGGTTAGCCCAGATCTCAGAAGCTACACAGCGTCAGCCCTGGTTTGTATTTGGATGGTGACCTCCAATCAATACCGCAGTTATGACGAAGGCAGAACAACAGCAAACGACCTGATTTTTTCTTTACTCTGTGGGGTCTCCATAAGTCAGCTGTGACTTGACATTCAAAAATGGAGGAAAGGCTTTACAAGGCGATCTGGTATGGAAATCACACATAAATTATATCATTCAATAACTGTGTATGCTTGTTTTACTACACGTATACACAGGTTAGAAGAGCCTCTTGTGGCGCAGAGTGGTAAGGCAGCCGTCTGAAAGCTTTGCCCATGAGGCTGGGAGTTCAATCCCAGCAGCCGGCTCAAGGTTGACTCAGCCTTCCATCCTTCCGAGGTCGGTAAAATGAGTACCCAGCTTGCTGGGGGGTAAACGGTAATGACTGGGGAAGGCACTGGCAAACCACCCCGTATTGAGTCTGCCAAGAAAATGCTGGAGGGCGTCACCCCAAGGGTCAAACATGACCCGGTGCTTGCACAGGGAATACCTTTACCTTTACCTTTATACACAGGTTAGGAATCTGAATAAAAGCCCAGCCCACATATACGCAGCAGTGTATGTACAGGATGCACAAGTTTGCATACTAATCATTTGTGGGATTTTGTTGCATGCAAAACAATTCTGACTTGGCAGGTTATAGCACACGCTTTCAGCTCATCGGTGTATTTTGAATAATTCAGGTTTCCTCAGAGAAGAATAAAAACAATGCTAATATTTAACTGTTACAAGGAGAGCTGCTTTATTGTTTTTCTCCCACCCCAAAATACAACGGGCCTTGTTTTGCCAGCTTATTTAATTAGCTGAGAGACTCAGGAGAAACAGAGTACAATCATTCCCAGTTCCTAGCTTTTGAATGATCTGCATTCCACACAGATAACAAATTGCCTGATTCTAAAAGCGACTAGTACAGAAGCTATTCTTGCTATATGCAACAAACTTTGCTTTACCCCCAAGACTTGACCTGCTCCTAAAAGGTCGTTATAATTTCTGCAATGTCACTCTTAACAAAGAGGTCATCAACATGCACAACTTGATTTCAGTTTGGGGCTCTTCCCTCCTTTTGATATTTGGCATTATAGAAAGCAGATGCCCTCTCCAGGTGCTGATTTACTCTAATAAGCTCGCCACAGCTGGGTAATTTTCTTGCATGAACTGAACAGCAGTGTTGGAAGGTACAGAGGACCGCTACAGATTGTCCTCATTAGCAATCTTCACTAGTGATGTTTACAGATTTAGATCCTTTTGCACCTAATGGTGTTATCCCAAAGGTTATGCAGACGCCACATCTAGGAACTAATTCTGCTTTAAACTAGCTGTTTTTCTCTCTCTCTGCAACCTGACGGCGCTCCTAGATTAGCCCTACTGGGGAAACTCTCTTAGCTTCAGTGCTGCAGTAATTTAACCAAGAAGAGCTTTTATCAGCGTGACTGGTTACTCATACTCATTTCAACAATTTTGCCCAGAAATTACAAAGCTGCACCAATACATGGATCAAAGATTTTCCCAAGCATCTGACCCATGAAGGGCCATGGCTTTATGCATTAAATTAATCATGATACAAAAAGCTAAATACCTGGAGATATTAGCACCATGCAACCTGGTTTGTGGCATAACAAATAAGAGGTTTCTGAAAGACCGTTTGGGAGTTATTGAAGATCCTGAGGTCAAGGCTGACTTCTTAAATAGGACAAGATGTTGATCCATAGGTAAGGAAGGAAGTTGTTTTCACAATGAAATCTGCTGGCAATTAATGGTGAATCCAAACTGAAAAAAAACATTTTCAAGGTTGTTCTCTTCCTCAGTGGTTTGTTGTCCTATGAATAGTACATCAGGCTCAACATTTCCTGGATGTTTCTGCTGCTCTACAGCCGTGAGGGTTTTCCCAGCCTTAGAGCAGCAGAAAATGGGCCATTCAAAAAGAAAAAAAATGTGTTTATCTGGAAACCGTTTTGGTTTATGTTTGCATGTTATAGGTATGAAGGCAACATCTACGAAATAAATTGGAATAAGTATAACCAAAAAGATTACATTTTTGTACCAGCCAATTGGTTGAATTTTTTCAGTTTGGATTATTTGGCCAGCCCTCTTTTGTAGGCAATTAATGGAGAGAAAGGAATCCTGGCTCATCATGCACTTCCTCTTCCTTAAAGTATTCTTCCTCTAGAAGTTTGCAACTAAGAATATCATGTATACATGGTATGGTTCTTAGATATAGTTATGGTTACAGAGCTCTTCCATCCAAATGCAGCTCATTCAGAGATGCCACTCGTGGCATGGAAACAGACTGGGATGCAGCTTTCCTTACAGACCTATGTGCATGGACCCAACTGCTATTATTTCTCTTCGAGATGCTAGAAAACTGTTTTATTTGTTACTGACACAGAGTATCCCAAGGGTACTAAAAATGAACTCAGATGCCAGATCACATATCTCCTGCTACAAGTAGCGCATCTGCTCCCAGTGAAAACATGATGCCAGCATCTGAACTGTAGCAACATAACAGTCACGGACCCAACCAGAAACTGAAAGGAAATACTGCTCTTTTAAGGCTACAATTCCAACTATATTTACTTTAAAAGTTCCATCGAATTCAGTGGGAATTCACTTCCGGGTAAGCCTATTTAAAGACTGGGCCCATAAAGCGTATGAACCATTTGGTCCCTTGTAGAATCATAGAGCTGGAAGGGGCCATACAGGCCTTCTAGTTCAACCCCCTGCTCAATGCAGGATCAGCCTCAAGTATCCAGGAGAAGGATCTGTCCAACTACTGCTTGAAGACTTCCAGTGAGGGGAAGCTCACCACCTCCATAGGCAGCCGATTTCACTGCTGAACTACTCTGACTGTGAACAGTTTTTTCCTGGTATGTAACCAATTTGGTCCTACCAGTAGTTTAAGCTCATTATTGTGGGTCCTACCCTCTGCTGCCAACAGGAATCCTTGTTCAAACTCTTTTACAATCATATCACAACATCCACACCTGGATCCCAGCATGTGGACCAAATTTTCTCACCTGGAGGCTGAGTAGGAACTAGGGAGATGTTTCTATAAACTTGAGAAACTTCCAGATCTATCATAGCAAAAATGAGGGGGGTGGGAGGAGAGAGAGAGAGAGATCTTGCAAGACTATCCAAGAATATTGTGGCAGCTATTTTGAATTTCTTAAACAACCTGACAACACTGGTTAGCTAGGGAATTCAAAATAGCTGCCAAGGTCTCAAGTAGTCACATGAGGTTTCGGTGGTCACTTACTATATTTTGAACCATAAATAAGATCAATATGGGGGGGGGGGGAAAGAATGGTTAGGCATGGAGGTGGGGAAAAAAAGAAGTAAGCAGAGCTAGTAGGGGAGGAAAACCAAATGGAAAGGTAAAAAATGGGGAGTACGGGGTGAAAGAATTCCCCTTCTCTGAAAGTCTTGTAGATCCCCTTCTTCTAATTTCTCTGGAATTTAGGCTATTTTTAAGTTCAGGATTGGAACTGGCCCAAATGGCTACAGCACTACCAGATGGAACATGACAGAACAAAGCAGCATGTCAAATCTTGTATATACTTTATACATGAAAACCTTTTATGTTTGTTAAACAAAACCAAAAAAAACATGTATAAAGTGACAGCAAATCTTGCAACGTACTGTTACAATTTTAAGATTATCACTTTTAGGAAAGTTGTGCAAGGGATATTGAGCACATCTTCTCTGTTACACAACACACATGCATTTACCTTTATGGCCAAGAACTTATTTATATTGGGTTGGATTTTCTGGCTTTATTGTTTTATTGTATGAATTTTTATTGTGGCTAACCATCACGAGCCAGCTGCAGCATACAAATAAGTAGTACTACTAGTAGTAGCATACATTAACTTGCCTATACCTGTTGAAAATATTTGCAGCAGTCACAGCTGGAACGGTGGAATCATTCGACATAGTACACTATATTATAAAGACCGGAGTGAGAACACAAGATGCAGAATTCTCTACCACACATTATCTGAAGCTTCTGATTAAAGAGATATTTATGGCATAGCTCTTGAATATCAGACCCACAATATTTAAGGAAACATGCTGAAAGTTCCATGTCCTTATTTATATCAGCCTATTCTTAGCCGATATTTTTTCAGCTTGTGATCAAACTGAATTCATGATGATGCATATTCATACCCTGACAAGTTCAACAGCATGCCTTGAGAAAGAGAATGACAGCTAATTTATTTTTTGCTGCTATCAGAATGATTTGCTAGTAATTAACTGGCAGAATTTGCCAAGGTTTGTTCTGCTGTTAGAAGTGCATATCAAAAGTGTTAGACATAATTCCTCAAGCCAGCCGGCCGTGTGCATAATGAAAGCAATGGCAGAGAGTTTAAACAGCCCCAAAGAAACTGATACCATGGAGAGAAGCAACAGAATTACAACTCTCTTGTAATCAACAATGGGATATTCCGCATTCAGATCACACCGTGCCTTAACATATACTGTGCAAGGACCAGGTTCATTAGCTGTTCTTTAAAAAACGAGCTGTGAAGATTGCATCCTTGAAGATACTGCTTATATGAGCTGAGATATGAGCTGAGAGAGCCAAATTCTCCAAACAGACTCATACGGACCTCACTCAAAAAACATTCCACCAAAGCTGTCACTTTTTACAGGGAATTCCAGCAGGCATGCTGCCATCTGGCTTTTGTGGCTTCCTTTTGTGGCATCCATCTTCACTAACCCATATGGAACTACGAACCCCTGAAGCTCCTTATTGCTTCGGCTACTCCACCTTCATGCGGTTTCCACCAGAGAAGAAGAAGAAGAGCTGTTTTTGTACTCCACTTTTTACTCCCCGAAGGAGTCTCAAGCTGGCTTACAATTGCTTTCCCTCCCTCTCCTCATAAGAGACACCCTGTGAGGTAGGTGGGGCTGAGAGAGCTTGACACAAATGTGACTCCAGCCAACAGTATATGGAAAAGGGGGGGGGGGGTTCAAACTAAGTTCTCCAGACTGAAGGTTGTCGTTCTTAACCACTGCTCCAAGCTAGCTCACTTCACCTCCGAAATCAACTCTCATGCCAAAACGACTGTCTTCCCTTTCTCAAACACCTCTGACAACCTATGTTTCCAGCACTGTGTAGTGGTTAAGAGTGGCGGTTTCTAATCTGGTGAGTCGGGCTTGATTCCCCACTCTTCCAAATGCAGCCAGCTTTAGGCTAGTCACAGTCCTGATAGAGCTGTTCTGACTGAACAGTCTTATCAGAGCTCTCACAGGGTGTCTGTTGTGAGGAGAGAAAAGGAAGGTGATCTTAAGTTGCTTTGAGACTCCTTCGGGCAATGAAAAGTGGGGTATAAAAACCATCTCTTCCTCCTCCTCCTCCTCCTCCTCCTATACAATCACTGCAGCCTGTTCCATTTTCTTACTTTTGGATAATAAGTGGGATTTTTTTTTCAAATAAACATTTTTACTCATATGTTCAAGGGAGCCAGCCTGTTTATACTTTAATATTAATTATTTAGAAACCTATTCCGTTTGTTGTTCATATTTCCCCCTCCAGTATATTTGCACATGACTAGACTTTTGTGAGTATATCCTAATGCTTCTTTGCTTCACATGTAACACATTCTATATATGTGTATGTGTGCGGAGGGGGGGGGTCATGATTGTTCCTTCAGAGTATGACTCCTCCTCTTCCCTATCCACCTCCCCTGGATTTTGATGCATTAAATCGCATTTCTGAAGGCTTAACATCTAAGGCAGGGCTTTCAGCATAAAGCCTGTGGGGTCCTGATAGGCCCCTTTGGAGGTAATCCAAGGCAGTCCTGGCCACACAAATTATTGAACCATCTTAAGGGCTAAACTAATGCCTTTAGCAGAATACAGCAGGTATCTCCCCAAAGGCAGACATTACGCAGGTCGGTATCCGCCTCTTCTACCATTCCGTTTAAACTAGCTCTGCAGGTGTTGAATTAGAAAACACTCAGAGCAAAGCTGAATTTGCTATTTGCTTGGTTGTTTAGCTTGTTATGAGTTGGCTGAAATCCTAATGATTCCAATAGGACTCAGATTCTGGATTCTGCTCGCTATCTTCATTAAGGGCGGCATTACATACTTAAGCAAAACAGAGCCCTATCCTCAGGCTAAAGTTTTAGCTTGGCACACAAGTATGGTTTGCCATAGGCATTTTTGCATTTCACACCTGGGCATTTAAAAGTCATCATTCGGTCAAGTGATACATACTAACTGTGGTGAATTGATTCATGCCATTCATTCCATAACATTAGCAGATTTTCCCTGTATCCCTGCTCACATTCACGCGCGCACAGCAGCGTGCATACAGGCCCATGTGCAACGAGCTCCTATTCAGCAACATGGTTTCTCTATGCATGTTAATAGACTATGGGCCTTTGGCGCAGTTGTCATGATTACACCGTGGCTTTGAAAAAGAGCAAGGAAATCGGCTTGCAGAGCTGTGCGGTTGGTTTCTTGTAATTCCCTATCGCTCCCTATAGGCACACATCTTTGCTTTGCTCCCCGTTTTTGAAGGCTACATATAAACAACATCACAAGGAATGATCTTGGAACAGTTTGTGCAGCAGAAGAGGTAGAGATACTTTTACTAAATAATAAAGCGCTTTATGTAAATGAATGCTAGCTGCTATCACATAGGTATGCTTTCTCATGCAAAATATTACTGTTTTAGCAGCTATGACAGACATGATTTAGGATGTCTGTATGTCTTTGGGTTCACTGGGGAAAAGCATGTTTTTAATTAGGCCTAGCAGAAAGGTTGTACCTCAACCTAACAATCCCTACAAAGTTCAGATTAAAGTTTTTTTGTCCTTGAGAAGCCTTTGCCCTGACCTGGATAGCCCATAACTCAGAAGCTAAGCAGGGTCAGCCCTGACCAGTATGTGGATGGGAGACTCCCAAGGAACACCAGTATCATGATGCAGGGGAAGGGAATGGCAAACCAACTCTGAACATCTCTGCCTTGAAAATCCCACAGAACTGCTATATGCCAACTGTGATTTGACAGCCCTTTCCATCTCTGATGTGCCTTCAGACCATCTCCCAAATCCGAAAACCTCCCAAACCCAGAGTCCCACCTTTAATTTCCAATTGGTGTTCTGCTGAATTATTAACTTTAGAAGATCATTTATTGACCAAAGCAACATCACAACTGTCAAAATGGAGAGCTGCCTCCATGGAAATAACTAATCCATTCATTTATTTGCCCTACGGAGGACCGACTCCCTTAAGACATTTGAAAAAACCAACACAGCGTGCTCTGGATTTCAAAGCAAGTGCAGAAAATATATTTAGGGTAAGAAATGTAGGCAGAGATATCCCTCCTGAATCTGTATTCAAGGCAGCTGATGTGAATTTCCTTGCTATAGGTTTAAAAAAGGGATGCTACAAGCACAAAATAGAGTCCAGAACTGCAGTAATGCTAAAAAAACTAGACAGTTATTGAGTAAGAATAACACAAGTAGCCAGAGTCAAAACTGATATTTTAGACCTTGGCAAATAAACTCATATACATTTTGTTGTATTTTTCAGAACTGCACTGCAGAAGCCATTTAACACTGCTCTTTCCAAGTGCTAAAGAGAACAATGTACAGAAGTGTCTAGTACTTTAAAATTGGAAGAGGTGGAGGAGTATTGTTTTTTTTTATGATACAGAACAAAGGAGTACATAACGCATTCTGGGATATTATGTTATAGCTTCAATGAGCACAAACTTTCTTAAGGTACAGATACTTGCTCTTATTCAAAAATCCGCAAAGTGACAGGGCAATAAATACTAGCTCGTTTTATACGGACAAGCATAACAAGCAGAAAAGGAATGCCCATGACTTCTCACATGTCGATAGTTTAGTCCTATGCTAATCGGTCGAATGAGTTGCCTGTATTGTAAATCAGAAGCTGAAAGGACAACAAAGGCCACCTAATCCATCCATCTCCTCTGGTACAGGACGTAGCCTACCAAGCTTATGAAATCCAAACCACAGTGCAGCACACCTGTAAAGCAGGTGGCTCCTCTGGTCCTAAAAATGGTGTGGCAGTGAAGCTATTTCCTAACCTGGGCAGCCCAGGATAGCCTGGTCTTGGCAGATCTTGGCAGCTAAGCAGGTTCATCCTTGGTTAGCACTTAGACAGGAGGCCACCAAGGAAAGCAAGGATCACTACCCAGAGGCAGGCAAATGGCAAACTATCTCTGTTCATCTTTGGCCTTGAAAACCCCATGGAGTTGCCACAGGTTGGCAGTAACTCAACTACAAAAATAAAAGCATCCCTGAAATCTGTCTCCCCTCCCTTCCATTATTATTATTATAGTGTATAATTCAACTAGAAATGGCAAACTGTTCCATTTAAGATGCAAAGGCAACACTGCAGATCTATGACCTACAGAAGTTACAGAGCAAATGTCAATCCCATGCTTACACAAATGCTGTATATCTGGACACATTGAGTCTTCAGAGACAAAACAGAGGAAAGATCCATGATTACAAGTTGCACGTTATTGCAACACTCAAAACAATGGAACCCTCAGGACTTAGCAGGGATATTGGTTTCCTAATGATCCCTCAGCAGGGCCATGCATTGTCTTTATTTTATCTCTTATTTGGAATAATAGAGCTGAATAATAGATTGTAATGTAACAGAATGAACAGTAGACTGTAATTGAATTTGGAATGGTTAGATCGGTACAAATGCAAATTCTATGGCACTTTAAGAGCTTCTCTGATAACTTCCCTTCCCTGAAACTCTCCTGCATATGTGCCAATGAAAGCAACCACTTACAAAACTGTGTGGAATATGTATATAATCAAGGTTGATAACCATTGTTGCCTAATTTAGGTGGTGTTATTTATTTTTCTTATCTAGAAGTCTCATCACATGTTTTTTTTTTTTTTACTAATGAACACTTGATGAGCTTCAGGAAAATTGTTTTAAGCCTGCAAGATATTTACATACTAATATGAATTCAGGAGACAATTTTCAGTGAAAAGGGGGAGGTTGAAGTAAGAACCATGGAAGCATGAACTGTCAATAATGACATCAAATTATTTCAAGTAAGCAGTCTTAGTTCTACACCCCACAGCTTTTTAAATTATTCATTTTGCAGCAAGAGAGCTCAGATATTTTAACAAAGAGTTTTTTCCCCCTATCCATGAGCATTCACTAGTACTAGACGGAACATTTTCTCTCATTTGTCTCAATTTTGTCAAACAGATACTAATAAAAAGCCTAATTTTTGCCAATTGCAAAGCCAGAAAAAAGCATCTTCCTAATAATTATCTCCTCCCCAACAAGAGCTACCCGGTTTATCTATTCCTGATTATGCTTTAGATGAGGATATGTTGACAGAGCACTTTGCTTAGCCCTAAATCTCAGACAGAACAGTTTCCTGGTTTTACTAGCTATCTATTGCATTAATGAAAGGAGATACCAGGCTGGATGAGTAAGCAAAGTGCTGCAACCTTTAATCCTGGGGTGGGCAGAGAAGGAATTGTACATGCACACAGGTAGGGAAGCCCAATATGTGTTGCCAGTTCACTGACCTCAACCAAGTGCCTGGCGGAAGAGCTCCATTTTTCAGGCCCTGAGGAACTCTGCTAGCTCTGACAGGCTACTCCAACAGATTTACATCTATTCCTTTGCTTAATCCCTGGAAAGTGTCATGAAAGAGGAAGCCTATAGTTCTCTGCACAGGCACTGTCATGGTCAATATCAATACAGACAGGAGAGAGCCCTTCATACCATGCATGTTCCTCCACGGATCTTTGATAACCTAGTTGAGATATAGTAGGGTGATATTTTTTAGCAAAGCCTACTGCTGCCTTTTGGCACAGAAAGATTTGACATCATGCAATAAGTCACAGGGCAATTTTAAAATTCAGTTCACGCCACAACAAGGCTGAGAATCCACTTATAGGGAGTAAGCATTCCGTCTACAAAGTAACAAACTGCTAGCTAGGCTTTTCTCTTCAGGCATTTTTACATCAAGGACAAGCATAACAATTGCAGATTTGTATGAGAACGAAAAACAGTACCCATCGCGCCCTGGTAGCAAAATGACTTGAAGCAATCTGATTCTTAAATTCCTCACTGGCAAACTAACCTACTAAAATAAATTGGAGACATTTCCCATATTGTCAATTAGCATATGTACTTAATCTTACATTTAAGAAATGAAAGCATCCTTTTCCCTCTATCATCACAGAGGTGAGATTTTGCACAAGTGAAACTAAGCTGTTTATGCCTCCAGCTGAGTGTTGCTGGATCCAACCCATAGTCCTCCGTACAGGACCCAAAGGCCAGGCAAGTCCAAGTTCAAGCAAACTATTAGACTGGCATCTTTAGTCCTCTCTGGATCAGCAATGATGTCCAGAAAACCTACGCAAACAATTCGCAGCAGAACAATGTTCAAACACTAAACAGCTACAATTGAGCGATTTTACTAGGGATTTGGACTCAAACTGAAAATGGACCTAACTCTACACTGAAATGTGTGTTCTCACCTCACATTTTTACAATGCTTGGCAGAAGAGGACCCAAACAAAATGGAAATTCGAAACTAGCTCTAGCTTGTTCCAATTGTCTACTGCAGGGGTAGTCAAACTGCGGCCCTCCAGATGTCCATGGACTACAATTCCCAGGAGCCCCTGCCAGCATTCACTGGCAGGGGCTCATGGGAATTGTAGTCCATGGACATCTGGAGGGCCGCAGTTTGACTACACTGCAACAGATCAACCTTGTTGAGTACTGTCACGGTTAAATGAGCCATGGTTTATTGCAACGGCCACCATTAGCTATTGCTACCAAATCACTCTACGCAAAGAACAAGTCTCAGGCAAGGCAGCATATAAATTTGCCGAATGAATCAATATGTTGTCAGGCTTCTGAGCAGGAAACACTTCATAGGAAAGTCAGGGCAAAGAAACAAACACTCTTCTGCTGCCAGGTGTAGTAGCTGCTGTCAAGTATTGGGCACAAGAAGGTGCCAAAAAAATCTAGGCATAATTAGAATTCACAGGGGAAATGTTCCCAAGCATTCTCTAATGTTGCAGCTGTCGTCATGCTCCTTTCGAGCCACACCTGAGGGAGTTTGCCGTTACTATTTGTGTGCATGCAAGCACTGCAAGATGTTCGGAATCATATCCTCCACCAATCAATTACAAACCAAGAGCTCTTGACAAGTCAACCTACACCATTTGGAGCACAGTGCTCTGTTAAGCAAGAGATCTGCAGAGTGAATATCTTCAGAGGAGTCAAAACAAATGATTGAAATTTCATCCTAAAAGGGAAGTGCAAAAATTCCAAAAGGACCAAGCCAATCCAGCTGTGAGATTCTTTCCGAATATTAAGTGCCACATCTTGGATGATGAGATCTGAACAAATGGAAGTTGAAAAATTACATAATGGTTGAAATTCAAGAAATTGAAAATTCAATCTCCTTGCAGGTTAACTATGGAAGTGCTGAGCAGGCAAGCTAAGCTCAGCAGACCCAACAGATATAAATCTTTCCCTCCTTACATTTTATCGCAGGGGCAATAAGAGCACTTCTGCAAATTAAGATTACAATGAAAACATTTTTACAGTGTTAGTTATGCAGAAAGTAGAGGATCGAAAGGCATCTAACCTAATAATGTTGTAATAAGTTTAATGAGGGGTGGTCCTCCATACCATAGAAGCCAACTTAAGGTTTGGTATGCTAACAAGCTAAAGGATTAGAAATGCAAATAACCCTTTCAGAAAAATACTGAATAATTTGTTAGTACTAGAAGGCACTGGAAACAATTGAGTCTATAATAAGTTATTTATTTTCAGGTATTTTCCACTTAAAGTGGCAAACATATATTCCAATAAAGTTAGAATTAACCCGGGTTGGGGGTGGGGTAAGAAATTCTGTGTTGTCAATTAACTCTCTCTTTGTTGTCGTCCTGCTTCCGTGTTCATGCATGCTTCAAAACAAATTGATGAAAATTAATGATGGTAAATTTCAAACACAACCAAGTGGCAACTGCTAGCCAGCCCAATTTGGCAGATTGCAAATAAGTTGCATCCCTGACAATACTTCAGTAGATTTTCACTAAGCCATGACCAGCTTTATCTAAAATCACGTACAGGAGCCAACTTGGTTTAATTTTTCCCCTATGACTCAATATTGGACTCACTTGGCTGAAAGAAACCTTCATGCAATGGCTCAAAACACGCCCATAAGTCGAGAGAAGTGTATACAGAAACTGCTGCTGTGTGTGAGCTGGTCCTTAAGCACTACGGAAGAAGTACCCAAATCGTGTAAGAAGAAAAAGAAGAGTTGGCTCTTATATGCCGCTTGTCTCTACCCAAAGGAGTCTCAAAGCGGCTTACATTCTCCTTCCCTTTCCTCTCCCCAAAACAGACACCCTGTGAGGGAGGTGAGGCTGAGAGAGCCCTGATATCACTGCCCAGTCAGAACAGTTTTATCAGTGCCGTGGCGAGCCCAAGGTCACCCAGCTGGCTGCATGTGGGGGAGCGGGGAATCTAACCCGGCATGCCAGATTAGAAGTCCGCACTCCTAACCACTACACCAAACTGGCTCTAAGCAATCCTCAGCCTGTCAGAGCAACTCCTAGTTCTCTGGGCATGATACAAAGAAGGAATAAAATGACGTCACTCTTACTTTGGACACTGACAATTCAATGAATCCATGAATGTGTTGAAAAATCATGGAAATCAACTTCCATCTTCAGGGGCCACACTATCTCCCCAAAACAAGACTGAGGTCTTTGAAAAACTCTCTCATCAGAGGCTTTTTTTCCTTCTCCGTTCCCTTTGTCCGATCTGATAGTAGGTTGTTTACCAAATCTGGGGTAGAAATTTCCTCATCTAAACAACTGGCTCTCCTCCTTTTTCTAGTAAAAGAGAGCCAGTTTGGTGTAGTGGTTAGGAGTGCGGACTTCTAATCTGGCATGCTGGGTTAGATTCTGCGCTCCCCCACATGCAGCCAGCTGGGTGACCTTGGGCTCACCACAGCACTGATAAAACTGTTCCGACTGAGCAGTGATATCAGGGCTCTCTCAGCCTCACCCACCCCACAGGGTGTCTGTTGTGGGGAGAGGAATGGGAAGGCGACTGTAAGCCGCTTTGAGCCTCCTTCGGGTAGGAAAAGCGGCATATAAGAACCAACTCATCTTCTTTTGTGAGCTATTTTAGTGGGTCATCGGGAACTTCTTTTAGCTGAAAAATTCTCTCTGTCTCTTCATGGGGAGGGAGCGGAGGAGGTACTAGTTTCAAAACCCCCTACTTGGCAATAGCGATGGATTTCCTCTCTCGTTGTCTGCCTGATGAGAAAGAAGAAATTGAAGGGTAGTGAGAATCTCGGGTCTGCATACGTTACCAGGACGCTGATAAGCTCTCGTGTCATTTAGGAGAGACTCCTGATCAATGGAGGCTGTTTCTGGATCATTACCTCACTGCTGATCATTTTTGCCTGGCTTTGAGCCCCTCCAGGAGGTTTGTGGAAGTATTATGGATCTCGCTGCGACCACCTGTGGGGCATGTGAATCAATGGTCACATGGGGGGGATGAAAAAAAACATTGCTGTCTGTCAGTCAGCCTGCCTGCATAAGAGCAGCTGATGGGAACTGGATCTGAAGCTGACAGGCCATTAGATGGATCTTAAACTCTTCTTATTCAGTAATATCAGGGCTCTCTCAGTTTGGTGTAGTGGCTAGGAGTGCGGACTTCTAATCTGGCATGCCGGGTTCGATTCTGCACTCCCCCACATGCAATCGGCTGGGTGACCTTGGGCTCGCCACGGCACTGATAAAGCTGTTCTGACCGAGCAGGGATATCAGGGCTCTCTCAGCCTCACCCACCCCACAGGGTGTCTGTTGTGGGGAGAGGAAAGGGAAGGCGAATGTAAGATGCTTTGAGAGTCCTGGTAGAGAAAAGCAGCCCATAAAAGACAATTCTTCTACTTCTTCTTTCTATAAAACCCGTTGTGTTCCTCCAAAAGATTTAGAAATATATAGAAGCACCATTAAGAGAACTAGAAAAAGTATGCAGATATAGTTATAAGTGAAGACGTAGGAAAATAAATAGAAAATTTGGGGGTTGGAGGTTAGTTGAAGGCAAAGCCTGTTGTAAGCTGCTCTTCTGAAAAGGCAAGAAAAGAAGAGGAGGGTTAACTCCCACCGTGGAGACAGGAAGTGAGAAGAATTTGTTAATGACTCCCTGAATGGGTGGCGGGAAGAACCATGAAGATGTCCTCCACGTCAGAGGAAGAACAAGCAAAACAATACTTGAAAAGCTGTGTCCGCAAGTTTAACTGCTCTACTGATAATGTAACATGGCAAATCATTATTTCTCCCTCCAAAAAAAGAGGAAGATTACACAGCATCAAAAGAAAGACTGGAAAATTTGGTTATTCAGGTTCCCAGGGTACACCAATATAATGAAACTAGCTCCAGGGTCATATTTCCACTTCACAGGCCATCTTGGACACTTATCAGTAATCTAAATAATTGATAAAAAAAAGAAAAAGAAATTGAGAGGGGTAGTGGAACAAGAATGATATTTGTCTCTCTTCCATTTGTCATGCTTTCCAAACTCCATCCTGAGTTCTGGCCACAGCTCAGTAGTCTTGCTAACATCCAGATCTGATTAATTACTTTTCTTCATGCCAAGTTTAAAGGCTATTACATATTTAATTGCAGCAGACATGCCAGGAAAATCTGTATGTCCACTGGGAGATCATACCAAAAAGGTAGTGATACTATACCTATTAGAATAGCTAAGTCATATAGTCAAAAGGCCAAATTTAGAGGAGACTTCGACTAAATCATGAACAGCAGAACCTTTGAGTCCTAAACTAACTTTAAAAAGTCATGAAATTCAGTGAAACCTTGATAAAATCCTTAAAACTGAAGTCTGAGCCAAGCTTCTCCAAAACTTGGATCCCATAAATATTGCAGGCACGTCAACATAAGAACTATTTGTTTACGTTTTATACTTGCTCTCCAAGCAGGGGGGGAAAGACAGCAAACTCAACACCTTTTAAGTTCCTGCCAAACTGCAGAAGACATGGTCCATTAAGCTCAAATATCATTCAGTTATAGCTCATTTATTCAGATCAGCAACCTACTATACCTCAAACAGAAATGCTCACCCTGAGCTACCACCCTCCTTAGAAGTGGTACTTCCACGGCAAATACAGAGTAGATCTTAAACCATGGGTCCCAACATAGGGCCATTGTGCCCACTGATACCTTTCCTGGTGCCTAGCATGTATTTTTAGGAAGTGAGTGTGGCCAGGTGAGGATCGAGATCAATAGGCTTCTGATTTTGTTTACAATAGTGTGGTATTGGCAGCAGCTCCCACCCCACTGCTGGTTTTATTTTCTCTTTCCCAGTGCATTTTGTGAGTGTGTCCAATGCTGTAGGCACAATTCCAAAAAGTGCCCACCCGTTCTAAGGGGCTGAGAATCCCTGGGCTTAATCGCAAGTGCCATGGAGGATTTGCAGTTGGATCTTCTGACTTTTTTTCACATAAACATGTAGCCTGGATAAGTTGCCAATATGCAACAATACCAATATCCTTACAGCAGTGCTAACTTTCCCCCCTGTACCAATATCTTCCACTCACCCACCAACCCACCCACCCACCCACAACTTGCCACATTCCCACGGCAAGGAAAGAGGAACACATGCCATTCATTTTTCTAGCACTGAAAGCTGGAGAATTTAACAAGGGAAAAAACTCATATTTAGGGTCATGTCCACCCAATACAGCTAAGGAAGACAAACAAAGGAAGGTAGTTTCCCCACAACTGCCCTCCAGGACCAGAAAGGAGCCCAGCTAGAAGAATATCTGGAGGAGAAATTACAAAGGTAAATGGGGGAGGGATCGATAGCCTCTTTCCGAGTGCTGCTTCTACATCTGAAATGGCTTTGTTTCTCTCCTGCTGCTTTATGTGCAGCTCAGCGTATACCATGTTCTGCAGAAAGCAATTGTAGGGTTAATATTTCAGCACCACGGACACCTCTGTCAGAAGCAAAGGGTTGCCCGACAACTGAAAAATTCAATAGCAGTTTGTCAAAGTTATGATTCATTAAAATTTTCGTATCACTAAAACCAGATCATAGGTGCTGTTTTGACAGACTGAAGTAGAACACTGGAGACCTGCAGCAAGCATTTCGGATGCTTATATACTTTTATCACTTCAGCCTCCTATGCCATTGCTCCAAAAAATATATATATATCCAACCCTGAAACATGGCTGAAACAAATGCTTAATTAAGTCCCACAGAATTCAGTAGCATATAATGAGGACATAGAACCATAACTGTCACCAGCCTCTGCTCTGTCCTGGAGAAGGAAAATGAGATGCAATCACTGAGCCCCCTCATCCTCATTATTTGCATTTTTGCAATATGTTTTCAGCAGCAGCCACCAGTCGCTGTTGCTGGAATGAAAGGCAAGCCTCTCCACAAAGAGAATCTGCTTTAGCTGTATCCCACTCACAACTGCAGCAATAAAAAGTTTCTCCTCTCTTGCCAAGTGTACAAGGCTGATGAAGGCCCTGATGCTAGGGTAGCAAGCCCTCTTACAAACAAACATGAGATTGTGCTGTAGCCAATTGTATATCTGCTCTCCAGCTTTCCCTTCCTCCTCTAGCTAATGCATATGTTGTTAATGGAGTAAGGCATCATTGCAACAAGAGTATTTGTTGGCTTGAAACTTACCTTTTGCCCTGATTTGAATGGATGAGACTAGCCTGGTCTCATTGAATCTTGGAAGGTAAACAGGGTCAAGGCCTGCTTAATGCATGGATGGGAGACCACCATGAAATTCCATGGCTGTTGTGCAGAAACAAGCAATGGCAAGCCCCATCTAAATGTCTCTTGCCTTGAAAACCTTATGGGGTCACCAAAAGTCAGCTGTGATTTGAAGGCACTATTCTCCTGCAAGCCCCATTCATGGTTAGGTCATGAACATTTTCTTTTTATTTCCTACTGCAGGCTCATACTTGAAAACAAAAAAGATAACTGATGAGGGAACGGAGGGTATTCAACTTTAAGTCAAAATTACGTTCCATGAAACTTTAGCCCAACAGCCAGTATTCACAAAAGAAACACAGAAGGTATCATTCATATAGTTCCAGTCTCAAAAATATGTATATTTAACTAGAAACAAATGGGCTTCTGATTAGCTGTGCAGATTAAAAGGCACTCTAGCTGATGTGTCAAATTTTACTATTAAGTATAGCTTCCTTCCTTGACAATCTGTGTTCCTCTTGTAGCAGCCAATTTGTGATTGGCTCCACCTCCTGTGGCAGCCATTTTGTGACTGCCCACTGCACTGCGTCAGAATTCTACAAGTGCCTGTAGGCTCAAAAAGTCTGGGGATCCCTGGAGAAGTGAGTTTGAACTTGTGTCAAAAGAGTCAAGCTACAACAAATACAAAATTAAAAATGATTATACAGTGTGTACATATAAAACTAAAACATTAGGGGTCTGAATATCATTTCTGGTGGGTGAATATATCCTCTGAACCACATAAAACCAGGTGTGTTTTGGTTTCTACAGTCTTCCTCTATGCTTACAAATATGTTAAATATACAAGACAAACATTGAGAGAGTATTGTATATATATACATACGCATATATATACATATACAGTATTTGCTGGCATATAAGACTACTTTTCCCCCCTGAAAAACATGCCTCCAAGTGGGGGGGGGTCGTCCTATACGCCGGGTGCACTTCAGTTGGGATAGACATAGCTGCCCATAGTACTGTATTGTAATGCAACAAACTCTATATTTTGAGTGAAAATGTTGGGGGGGTCGTCTTATACACCCAGTCATCTTATACGCTGGCAAATACGATATATATAATATGGGTTATATATGGGTTCTTCCTTATGGCATCCGGAATGGCATTTCCAATAATTCAGGACATGTGTAACATCAACCAGTAGCTATAGTCAATAGTGGGTTGGATCCAGCCAGCTTTGTAACTCAGTCTCTCCCAATTCCCCTCTCCAAATCAACTCCTGTCCCACATAACTTCTGTACTGCAAGGGACCAGCATAGCCTTTTGGGGTGATCACAGAAAACCCTGCCTTTTTCACCAACTGGTGGGATCAAACCCAGTGATCTGAAATGTGTACAATAGGATATTCTTAAAAAAAAAATACATATTTCAGAACTGAAACTGGTTTCCAGCAATATACAACTGTGATAGCTTGCAAACAGTTGCTGAAATCCTCATTCACAATAAGGTTACCATAACCCCGCTGAAATTGTGCCAATTGTTGCATTGCAATCGATGTGTTTTAAATCTCATTCCAGTATAATCTATTAACATATTCTCCATCTCTCATCATGGTCAATACAGGGGGGGAAATAGCTGCAACGAATTTGTGGCTAAATATGTTACTTTCATTTCTGTGTGAAATACCAGTTATTGATTAGATTTTTACGGAACATCTATAAACTGGGATAAAGCATGGACTAGCCACTAGTAGCCACCAAGCTACAATATGTCATATTTATTCCATTCCCAAAAGGATTTTGCAGCCCAAAATACAGGCGCTCACAAGATGAGACCATTACTGCTTCCATTGAACTTGAACATCAGTAAAATGCTTTTGAGAGGCAGGCTGTAAGCCTGATGTCATATAGACAAATCACAAATGATGGCTGAATTCACCTAGCTAGGTTTCTTTCTCAATCAGCTTTCAATGGCACACAGAAAGCCACAAATCTTCAAGACTTAAGGATACGGCTGCAATGCTTATTCTTCTCTGCTAAAGGATTAACACAGTTGGCCAATCATTCTACCCATGCTCCTTACCATTATTCCATATCACCTTTAATCCCAAAGTATTATGTCTACAGTTCCTAAAACACATTGCATCCAGTTTAAAGTGAACTTCACATTTAAAAAAAATCAGCTTCTGAAAGCCAATTCCCCCATTTTCCCCCCTGGGTGCTAACAGAATGGTTTCCCATTAAACGGTTTCATTTAGCTGCCTGCTATAAAAGTCTAGTAAACACATTTTTTTTTCTGTACTAATGGAGTTATGGGGGGGGAAATCTCAAAAACAACACCACCTTTCCTTATTAGAAGATAAAACTCTGATGTCGAATGCTGATCAATTCTCCAGCTTCAATCCACCCACCTATTGCTCTTGTGTAAACAAATCTCATATCCCATCTTTCCTCTGCTATAGCCTATCATCTTTTCTATAACAAGAAACACTGCTTCTTTTGGACACGCATCCTTTGTCCTTTTTGCTCTTCCCTGAGCCAACTCTGTCTTCTAATGTGGTCATTTTCCATAACGTTGGTTTGCTGGTTGCAGATGTGGAGGGTTTTATTAAATTATTTCTGACCTCAGGTCATGCCACTTACTAAATTTCCACAAACTGTACTTTGGAGATTTTAATAAACCCCAATATCTGCTCCCAAGTTATCTAATCCTGTCCATTTATTTTAGAATCAAGACCTTTCTTAGCTCGGTCTTAAAACAAGGCATCCACCACAAGCTGAGAATGGTACAACCCTTTGCAGCTAGTACTGGTTTTATAGCCTCAGTCTTGGGTTCAGATTTGAAGGGCAGCATGAAACGTAGTCTGGCTACAGGAGCTGTTGGGTAGTTTGTGGTAATGTCTCTACGCGCTGTAATTTAGAAGCATTGCAGGCTATTTCATTTTTTTGTACAGTCACTAAAGTTTAAGTGCCAAGTACATAGTTCTTCATTATGTTCTTCTTCTATTCATTTTATGGTTTCTACTAAAAGAAGAAAGCAGGGGGAATGAGAACTCTCACTCATTAACAAGCAAGACTTTACTCTTTTACTGTCGTTAACATTGACTGGAAATGAGCATATAAATCCCTTTTGTACAAAAAGAGGTGGTCTCATTCCCCCTCCCTCTGCAAGATCCCAATCCGGGGGTTGTGCCAGCAGGGGCTCATGGGAATTGTAGGACATCTGGAGAGCCACAGTTTGGCCACCCTTGCAATAGACCAGGGGTAGTCAAACTGCGGCCCTCCAGATGTCCATGGACTGCAATTCCCATGAGCCCCTGCCAGCATTCGCTGGCAGGGGCTCCTGGGAATTGCAGTCCATGGACATCTGGAGGGCCACAGTTTGACTACCCCTGCAATAGACTATTTGCAGATTTCAAACTTCCTGCTTTAAGGGGCCCCTTTCCACATTGATTAATGAGCTAAACCGTATCAACCATCATTGACAATTTGTTGCCGATCCCTTTGCCACCACAAAACATGGAAAAATTTCACGTCACTGTTCTAAGCCGGGAGTTATTTGTTGTTGGCCCATTTTCAAGTAAAGGGCAGAAATTTCCTACAGCAAATTCCCTTCCATTAATTACTTGCCTCAGAAGCACCATGGTCATTTAAAATAGTGTTGCTACACTCCCCCCCCCCCCAGTCCTTGCTACAAAATTGCTCTGCTCTGCAGGCAATTGCTTAAACAATCAAATCAGTCACAAATCACAGAAATTAGTCATAAATAACTACTGTGTTTTAACAAGTAGCCCTTAGTGATGCCAACAGCTGCTGGCCAGTTTAAGTCAGTTTGAGTTTTTGTGCATGTGCAGTTTCACAAAAAAACCCAATACAAACCCATTTGGCACCAACAAAACAGGCTCACACCCAATCAAGGTGAAGTTCATAGCATCCCTAATCTCTAGAACCCCAAACAAGGAGTGGAATCAACTCAAACCCTCTTACTTTCCCCATGCCAAAGGAGTAATGTGTGATCTTAGGAGATAACCACTTTGCTGACAGATATCTTGCTGGTCAATGAACTCCCTGGCTTGGGCTTGTGTCTAGTTTTGGGCACTGCAGTTCAGGAAGGATTTTGACAAGTTGGAACAGGTTCAGTGAAGGGCGACTAGGATGGATGAGGGGTTGGAATCCATGCCTTATGAGACAAGGTTGAGAGAGTTGGGTATGGTGTAGCTTGGAGAAGAGGAGGGCAAGGGGTAGCATGATAGCTGTGTTTAACTAGGGAAGAGGCAGACACGTTGAAGATGGGTCCAATATGTTTACTGCAGCTTTAGAAACAAGGACTGGGAGCGGTGGGTGTAAATTACAGGAAAGGAGGTTCAACCACCGTTTTTATATGCTGTCGGGGATTGTTTTAGCTTATTAACTGTGTTCCATGGTTTTATACTGTATATTGTTTTTTATGTCACTGTTGTGAGCTGCCGCAAGCCAGCTTGCTGGGAGCAGCGGTATACAAATCCAAAAATAAAAATCAATAAGTAAATAAATAAAATATTAGCATCTCCTGATGGTGAGGGCTGTTCATAGATGGAATCTGCTGCCTTGGAGAGTGGTGGGGTCTTCTTTGTTGGAAGTTTTGAGGAGGAAATCAGATGAGCACCCACTGTGATTTTTCAGTCCCCCTAAATGTGGGGGAGGCCTGGACTGGATAGCCTTTGTGGTGTCTTCCAGCTTTATGTGATTCTGGTGATTCTGGATATATGAATCTGCCTTATACTGAATCGTGTCGTCAAAGTCTGCATTTTTTAAATTAGCCTGGCTACAGCTGTCCAGGGTCTTGGAAATTCTGGGGATCAACCTAGAAATTCTACATAACAAGCAGAAGCCACCACTCCAACTTAACCTAACCAAAAGTGAGCTGGATTTCTTTTTTACAGCAATGTATAAAGCAGATAAGAGCTTCATAAGAACCTATTGAGACCTCTGTTATTACCAGGAGAATTTAAGATTTTTCCCAATTGTACCTTTTTTAGTTTGAATTGTCGGAAGTATGCATGTTATTTCCTTGTCTATTGAACAAGGATGTCCCGTTAGAATTGAGCCATAATAAAGTTTTACAATTAAACTTTTGTGGTCTAATGGAGAAGCTTCCCTCTAAGATGAGGTTTGTTGACCCAGTGAAATGGATAACTGGGTTCCAACTCATGGGCCATACCATTGCTATTGATCATTCATAGTTTTTTGCACTGCAGGTGATATGCTGCATTAAGCCTACAAACGGAATTTCAATTTGTCCTAGTTACTATTCAGTCCTCAGTTGCTGGAAGATTGCTATGCAGAAGCAACATAGTAGGCAGACAGATGCAAAAAAAAGTAGTGGAGTGTTTAAGTCACTGCTAAGTAAGCTGTCTGCTTTCAGCGTTAGGAATAATCGTCTTTTCCTCCCTTGGTAAAAGGAATCTGTGATAAAGACCGAATTAGTCTGCCACAGAGACCACATCAATTAGAATGCTGCAATAATTGTGTATTTGGCTGCAAAGATTAGAGCAAACTTTTTGAAAACACATTCTTTTTGTTAAAATAATGACATTCCACAATGCACGTAAATGAAAAACATTTATTTTAGGTGACTTTGCTCACAGAATTTACCGCTGCCTTGATAGGGCTGACAGCCAAAACCAACAATAACTGGATTGAACTACTAAACCCTCATTTGATTACAAAATATTCCAAGTGCAAAATCTCTACTAGTTTTTTTTTTCTTATCACACAAACTGGTGTGAGACTGAGAGAAATGTCATGTCAGAGACGGTTTCAAAAGGTAGTTGTGTTGGTCTGAAGTAGAACAACTGGATTCAAGTCCAGCAGTCCCTTAGAGATTTCCACGGTATAAACCTTTGAGAGTCAAAGCTTCCTTTCTTCATACATTAGTAGAAATGGAGATCTGATTCCTTTTACTGTAGGCAGAAGGTGGGAAGGATGTTGCGAAGAACGCTTATAAAGAATGTAAGGTGGAATGCGGATTACAAGCTTAATTAGAGCAGAGGGGAAATTGTTGGGGGGCAGAAATTTAGCATCTGTGGAAAAGAATCCTACAACTCTATTCAGCCTTGAAAGTGTCTGTTGTTTTGAACTTGTGGATTAACTCCAGTTCAGCAAATCTCCCATTATAAATTTCCCCTTGAAATTTCTTTGTTCAAAGACTATCTCTCTTAGGTCAGAAATGGAATGACCTGGAAAATTAAAATGTTCTCTTGCTGGGCTTTTGAGTGTTGCGGTTTTTAATGTCAGACTTATGTCAATTTGTTCTTCTGCAGAGACTGACCTATTTGTCCAGGTTATAGAATGAAAGGGAATGGCCAGCACTTCATGGTGCAGGAAATGCCACGTTGAGTTTCAATCAATGAAAGCCATTGACGACAAAAACTAGGCAAATCCAAACGATGTTATACAGTGAATTAGTTCCAGACCTAACTACAGTTCTTAGTCAAAGAACTCAGAACAGCATAAAACTGGATTGCTCACATGGATGGTGAATCCCAAGCAATAAGATGCAAGAGCCAGCATGGCACAGTAGTTCAAGAGTGGTGAGTGACCTCTAATCTGGAGAACTGGGTTCATTCCACATTCTTTCAGTACAGCTGTCTGGATGAACTTGGGCCAGTCATAGCTCTTTAAACTGTTCTCATAAAGCAGTTCTCTCAGAGGTCTCTCAGCTCCACCTATCTAACAGGATATCTGTCGAGAGAACATGTTTGTAAGCTGCTTTGTGACTTCTTTGGGTAGTGAAAAAGAGGGTGTAAGAAACCAGCTCTTCTTCAAGATCCAGAATGCAAGACGATGCAAGATGCTGTCTTAAAAGGGTTGACTTTGTTTGCATGATACAGATTTTAAATTCTTTTAGAGATAGGCTCGGAAATAACATTAACAAATTAATTGCTCCATTTAAGAGGAGTTACTGTACTTTTTGATGGGAAAAAATTAAGATTCATACATTTTCAGCTGTGCATATGGTTGCCAGGTACCCCCTAACCTCCAGTGGGGTATGGAGGGAAAGAATTGTCAGATCCTGGTAAAGAAACATCAGGAGATTTTGGATGGAGCCTGGGAACAGGGACCTCTGTGGGGTATAGTGTCATAGAGTCCATCTTTAAGTCTGGAGACAACCTGTAATGCTAGAGGATCTCCAGGTCCCCCCTGGAGGCTGGCATCCCTAGTTACGCATCACAGAGCACAGGAACATTTTCATCCCCAGCAGCTCCTCATAATCATGGTTTTGAGGTCTCAAGAGTTTTCTGGAGGACCAATGGGATAAGAATCCTCTGAATAAATAAATAATGACTATTCTGAGATCATCCATGAGTAGATCGGCAGCCACATTATATCTTCCCTTGAAATAAAAAGCCCATTTTAGAAGCAGTGTTTGGTGCCTCTGACTGAGCGCTGAAAGCACTGTTAGTTAATTTTATAAGTGGGAACACCCAATAAAATTTTACTGTGTGTTTAGCTCTCATTAAAAATGAAAAACAGCAGTAGGGATCAGTACGCAAAATAACGTCAGACCACAAGCTGGCCACCACTGCAGTATTTTTCATGCCATTTAATTACCTCTCTCATATCCTTGTAAGGCAGCCATCTCTCTGATACAAGATATATTATGTGGATATGTAAAATGAGGGTTTTCTATTATTTGAAACAGAAGAAGAAGAGTTGGTTCTTATATGCTGCTTTTCTCTACCCAAAGGAGTCTCAAAGCGGCTTCCAATCGCCTTCCCTTCCTCTCCCCACAACAGACACCCTGTGAGGTGGGT
This sequence comes from Paroedura picta, assembly GCF_049243985.1. Taxonomy (NCBI): domain Eukaryota; kingdom Metazoa; phylum Chordata; class Lepidosauria; order Squamata; family Gekkonidae; genus Paroedura; species Paroedura picta. The sequence continues at coordinate 5,909,339 of NC_135379.1, read as the reverse complement.
GAGGCTGAGAGAGCCCTGATATCACTGCTCAGTCAGAACAGTTTTATCAGTGCTGTGGGGAGCCCAAGGTCACCCAGCTGGCTGCGTGTGGGGGAGTGCAGAATCGAACCTGGCATGCCAGATTAGAAGTCTGCACTCCTAACCACTACACCAAACTAAGTCCCAGTCAAGTATATCATCATGATAGAACACTTGGGTGTCCAGCAGGTATGAAAGCCAGTGTGACGGAGTGGTTAAGAGCTGCAGCCTCTAATCTGCGGAACTGGGTTTGACCCCCCCTCCCCCCACTTCTCCAAATCTAGTCCAACCCCCTGTACTATGCAAGACACTCACAACCTTATGGCCCACCCACTATAACCTGCCACCTCCTTGAGCCTTCACAGAATCATCCTCTCCATCACATGGCTATCCAGCCTCTGTTTAAAAATTTCCACCACCTTCCGATGAAGCCTGTTCCACTGAGGAACCACTCTAACTGTCAGGAACTTCTTCCGGATGTTTAGACGGAATTTCTTTTGAATTAATTTCATCCCATTGGTTCTGGTCCGTCCCTCTGGGTCAACTCTGCTCCATCCTCTACATGGCAGCCTCTTAAATACTTGAAGATGGTTATCAGATCCCCTCTCAGTCATCTCCTCTCCAGATTAAACAGACCAAGCTCCCCCAACCTTTCCTCATACATTTGTTGTTACCTGCTCTGAGCCCCTGGGGAAGGGTGGGCTATAAATAAAATTTTATTATTCTATTATCTTCAAACCCATTGCTTGAGATTCAGATTAGGTATCTGCTTTTAAAGCACAGTTTGTTAGGTCAGTGGCCTGGATCAATTGCCATACATAATCAATAACCCATTCTTCTAAGGAGGAGAAGTTCAAGTGAAATTTATTTTTTTTATGGGAACGCCTGAGGTCTTCCTCACCAAGGAAAAAGAAGATATTCATCAGGACTTGGCAAGAAGAATTTCACTGCTAGAGGAAGGTGTCAATACTTGGTGGTTTTTTCCAGGCAGGATGGATCCTGAAAGGTGAGATTGACCTTTTCGGTTTATGCATATTTTGGACTTACAAACCACGTTTTCATCAAACCGAAGCATACAGCTCCAAGCACCTGCAGTACTTTCTGAAAAGAGCAACTGTCGAGTCACTCAGATCAGCTTTTTCCTTTTCTTTTTTTCCTGAAAGGTAACCTGGAGTGTCCAATTAACTTAGTTACCTGCCCCTAAGCTTTTGAGATGGGATGGACTAGAATTCTAAAGAGATCACGGTGCATTGCAGCTCTAGAAAGTAATAGAAAGGCTGGAAGCCTAACAGGCAAACTGCCGGAGCACATTCAGAAAGTGTGAAATAAAAGGAGACAGCAAGAGCCTCTCCCAAAAACCGTTGTTAGTATTAGTCACAGCTGTCAGAGAAAGCAAAGCAGGCCCTGTAGCGAGGCCTGGGGTGACAGGTTTCTTATTTTCCACAAGTCAGCCTAGCATTATCCCAAGTTGGGGATTTCCTTTTTGCTAGATCATGATGCTTATACGCCCTGCTACAAAGTGCATAAAGCCAAAGTAAGAAGTACTGAAGAGCTGAATTGTTTGCCAGCTCCAAGTCTCATGAGGAAATATTCTCCCTCACCTAGGCAAAGCTACTTGGAGCATCAAAACTCACCTCCAGATCTACAATGTAGGAAAATACTGAGGATCCATTTAGTTATCAGGGTTTCTATACATGCAAGCCCACTACTCTAATATCTGTGAATTCCATGCCTCAGTCTCATCACACACATGGACTACTCCTTTCTTCTTCAAGCCTTTCTCCCTCCCTTCCAGAATTTTAAAAGGCTGTCCTATTCTTTCTACAGAAAAAAGTTTGAGTCCAGCGGTACCTTTAAGACCAGGGGTAGTCAAACTGCGGCCCTCCAGATGTCCATGGACTACAATTGTTGTCCATGGACATCTGGAGGGCCGCAGTTTGACTACCCCTGTTTAAGACCATCAGAGTTTTCTTCAAAGTATAAGCTTTGGTGTGCATGCACACATTCTCAGATACTCTTTCTACAGATGCTCTTTTTTTACTCTTGCAATCATTTCTCCACAACAGTTTCATATAACGAAGGATACCTGTGGCTCCCTGTGCCTTTCTCTCTGTCCAGTCTGCTCAACTGTGTAGTTAACTGCATCATATACATCACAACCTATTTTGCCTGCACAAACCACAAGAGAATATTGAAACAGGAAGACAGCAGCTGGCAGTGGTAGCAAAAAGTGCTGCAGGTCACGTCCCATGATTATTCTCCTGAAGAAGGCAAACTCTGAATCTTAGGGGGGAAAAAACTTTCAGTAGTTTATTGGCCAAAGTACTAACAGCTACACAGTACTCTTCATTGCTAAAACTGACCACATTCAGAGGCTGAGACAGATATACAGCCTGGCTTCCCTCCCCCCCCCCTCAGTGCCAGATGTTTCCCACAGCCTCAGCATCAAAGAATAAACACGATTTCCAACCTAACACCTAGAGGCAGGAAGAAGCAGCCCTACAAAATGTGATTTTAAAAACCCAGATGGTCCCAGAGCATGAGAGAGCTTGAGAAAATGGGAGAGGGGAACTCGAGGAGTAGAGCAAGCCAGCAAGCCAGCTGCCCAAAGGGCATCTTAGGTGAAGCTGCCATGGCATGAGCCAGAGTCAAACCAACTGACTGATGGTGACCCTGTAGGCAAGAGACATTCAGGAGTGCCACTGACTGCCTCCATGCCATAAAGGGGAGGGGGGAGAGATGCTGCCATTAACTCTATTATGCACTGGTGCCAGGAATTCCGGTTGCCTTCTGGTTTGAAGAAACTAGGGCAGGGGTAGTCTAACTTCGGCCCTCCAGATGTCCATGGACTACAATTCCCATGAGCCCCTGCCAGCATTCGCTGGCAGGGGCTCCTGGGAATTGTAGTCCATGGACATCTGGAGGGCTGCAGTTTGACTACCCCTGAACTAGGGGGTATATAGCAATTTGCTATATGTGGCATATATACAATGTTATGATTATCGGCAGTTGTGCTCTGTCTGCACCATGTCATCTGGCAGAGTCTGCAAGGAAGTCTGAATTGTGTTTTTTTTTTCCCAAGAAAGGGAAGAACTACAGAAATGCTACCACAAGGCACTGTAAGAACAGAGTTTCGAGATTTTGCTCATTATGAATCTCAATGCAGGCATTAGCAGGGGATAGGACTGGGAGGAACTATTTTGAGATTGTGTCAGTCTCTCCCCCTTGGAGGTTTTTTTTTTCCCCTGCTATAATTTCATTAGACACATCCTTATTGACTCGCCTTCCTATTTATGGTTGTTTTTTAATTGTTGATATGTGTGTGTTGATATACATTTTGTTTTTAAAACTGCTTTTGGATTTTTGCCACCATGTGTGAGGCAGCGTAAACATTTAAGTAACAGTTTGCTATTATGTATTTAAGCAACTCTTTTAGCACCCTCAGATCTGCTTATTTCATAGGAAAATATCAGTTACAAAATGCAAATGTCATCCTCTACATGAAGCAAGGCACTTTTTATGCTTCATCATAATTCAAAAGCACGTTTCGGTGAAACAAAATCTGATACATGAACATGTAGGTTACTGCATTTGAAAAGATGAAGTTTAGCTCTAATTCTTCTAATATATTCTCACCAAGTATTTCTTCGCTGCAAAAGTTAATCAATGAAATGATATACAAAAATCAAACTTATTTCCTGCATTTGGGCATCAGGCATCAAAAATGGGTCAACCACAATTATATCAATAGGGGGGCACACCAAGACAAAATGAAGAAGAAACCAATAGTGCAAAAAGAAAAGAATATTTAATAATTAAACAACCCCTATGCATTTTGGGTGCAGCTTCATCAGGGAGACTTTACTTAAATAATATAAAACAGAGAAATATATTAAGAACATAATTTTTAAAGTTGATTAAAAATTATACTCTGTACACGCTCAGTGAAATTGTCCTGTGTTTTATTAAGTTTTGAAAATGGTGTACAGTGATAACGCATGTTTATTCTATTGCTTATTTTGGATCTCCTTTTGTGTCATGATATTTTTGAGCAATGAATTATTGCTTGCAATGGAATCAGTTGAACAAAGGAAATTTTGTATTTAATTAACACATCTTATAGGATTCATTCCTATTAAAGATCATCAAGAGAAAAGAAGCCTTTTTTTTCAACACATATAGTAATTACAGATTTCGGGGAAAATAGCCTGTAGCAAACTATCAGCATATAATAGCAATGCTGGCATTTGACCCAAAACTAATGCTTCTCTTCTCACCAAATACCATTTACTGTAGCACTGAGCTTGCAGCATCTTCTTCATGACAAATATATTCTTCCCTACTTATTTCTCCAATCATTCTTAACGGCGGGTTGCCCCAGTTCTCTGAGGCACTGGGTTGGCGGTGCTGGAGTGGGTGAGGGTGGGTTTAAGTTTGCTGCCAGGCTACCAGGGGGTTGATGCTGGTTTTCTCTTTTTTATGACCGTTTACGCACTGGGAACTTCACTGCCCCAGCTCCCATGCAAGAACACAAATCAGGGGCGGATGAGGTGCATCAGGCCAAATGTTCCCCCGTGTGGGCGCAGGAAGAGGTGGGGCAACCTGCCATGACTAAAACTCCAGCCTGCAGCTTGGCATGAAACCTTCAGTGCATAAACGGTCTATGTGGGGGTTTTTACCACTGTGAGACAATATTCCAATATCGGTGGGAAAGAAATCCAAATAATAAATAAATAATGCATAGTGAATGTGATACTATACAAGGTGGATTATCAGCACAGAAGGAAATAGCAAAGGAGTGGGTGTTGGAGTAGCAAGGGGAGGAGGAGGAGACTGATAATTATAAAGTTATAAAGTACTGAATCCTTCCTTAGAAAATTATCCCTGAACTTCATGCAACAAGATTTGCCAGAATCACAATCTTAACACTAAATACAGAAGAAAAGAGAAAAGCCCAGTAGCTCCTCAAAGACTAACAAAATTTGTGGCAGGGTATGAGTTTTTGTGAACCACTGCTCACTTCTGTGGTATCTGAAGAAGTGAGCAGAGACTCTGCTACAAACTTTGTTAATTTTTTAGGGGATTACTGGGCTCTTGCTGTTTTCTACTGCTACAGACAGGCAGCTACCCATCTTGATCCACTGAATGCAGGAGCAATACTTAGTGCATGGATTCTGTGCTCCAATGTTTTTCCTACATGGCAATTCCAAATCCTCTGTGGACCGACTGATATATTTATAGTATCCACTTTGAATTATATATTAAATAGCCACAACAAATAGTTCCCACTCACCCCCACACTAGATTTGTTATACTACAAAACAATTGGCACAATATACTGTTAGATAAGCCAGAAGGGTTAGAAAAATCACACCATCTCTTTGCAGGAAGAAAGGTGTAGAAGTCTACTGGAGCTCCACTAACCAAGATGTTATTATCTGCTCTGCCAGTATGCTAGCTTCTCAGGTCAGAACCATCCTTGGAGGAGGAGGGTCATTCTGTCAATCCCCTGTTACGATTCTGAATAACATCAAGGCAGCTCTCTGTGCACATTCTCTTGACTGACCTGTCCTGATAGGTCCAAGGAACATGGGCATTCATGCTGGGTTTTGCTATTTGTCCGTAGCCAAGTTGTACCAGCATTTGTTCTCCAGATAAGCACCAAACAAGTCAGTTTATTTGTGCTATCGTGGGAGATCTACATTTCAGAGACTCAAAGACACTCTTTTCCAACTTATTAATAATCCACTTTGAAGACCTAAGTGTTAGAGAGGCAGTGTATACGCCGTTAAATAAAATAGAGTCATCTTCCCCAGAAGAGAAAGGTGAGTGTAACACAAACAGAACTTCGAGATTTCAAAAACTTCCTTGCATTGTTTTTCAGTACACCAAATCCACAAGGCGACTGATGAAAACCCCAATTCTGAGCAAGAGGTATTGAGTGCATATGCAGATCTTTTTTTCACTCCTGCATTGATCCAATAATAGATAATACCACTGGAGATGGATAGCCTCTATAAAGGTAGCTACAGCCGCCAATTTGAAAGATTTGAGCAGGGCTGCGAATGAATGACAGGACATTTTGGAGTGCATTCATTCATACAGCCTCCATAAGTCACCTGCAATTTGACAGCACTTCACATACACAATAGAGAATGCTATATTCTGTACCTTTGGTTTCCTGGTCCCAGCACGTAAACTGTCCTTTCTGCAGGTACCCTGCAGGTGTTGTCTTTTAATTTAAGATACAGTGGGTTGGATCCAGCTTCAGTTGGCAATTTCTGCCTCTTCTTCCTTCCTGCTACAAAACACCCTTGTCATTCAGAACCTTAATCAGTTCTGCAGGGTCTGCAGGATGGAACTGTTCCATCAGGATTTTGGTTGAGGCCCATAATAACACCCTCCAAACAGCTACACTCACTGCTAGAAGGAGGAATTAGAAAATCGGCTCCCTCCTAGAGAACACCCCTGCCTGGGTCCTTGGGCTGATTGTGTAGATTGAATGTTTTAAAGGTTTAAATTGTATGTTCATTTCATTGATGCTACCTGCTCTGAGCATCTGGAAGGGCAGGCTACAAATAAAAATTACTACTACTTCTACTACTTGGGGATTCCCTGACACCCCCCCCCCCAAAGAGCATCATTTTATTGAGATCAGTGGGCTGCAGTGAGGGGTGGGGAGAGAAGGAATCAGGGAAGCTCTATTCTGCCATTAGAAAATTTAGTTCCAAGCCAACCCCCTGAATCAAAATTAGACAATCGCACAGAAAAGGATTTGGCATACTTCTGTTTAACGTTAAGCGGAGTAGTGAGAAGATGTAGTACAGCAACATAGGACTCCCAATACTAGAACTGCAGCTTCACTCTTATGACAGATGCATGAGAAAGTGCAAAATCCTCAGAGCCATCTGTCACTCTCACTGGAAAAATTTCTTTTATCTTCCTAAAGCACCAAGTTCATTTAAGGCCACGTTCAGATGAAGTGTGGGGTATGCTCAGAGTATGGACTGAGGGAAGCCATGCAGAACTGGGCATGATTGCCACAGTCATGAGAGTACCATGCACCCAAACCCACATACATTACAAAACATCAAAATGTTTTGGATACAATGAGACAACTGCCAAAAAATAACAAACAACTCCACATGCTATTGGGTGCTACAGAGATGAGAAAGTGCAGGATTGGTGACTCATGAAGTAGCAAAGAAACAACATTCAAGGACTCCACCATATGTCAAGTTCTGGCTAAATTCACTGAACTTTCCATATGGGTCATGGTTTTTTAGGCCGTAAGTCATAATGTGAAGGCTGGAAAGAGACCCAGATTTTTTTTTCTTCCCCTAAGACAGCTTGAAATGGGAAAAGCAGAAAGAGTAAGTTCTGGGGAAAACTGAGAAAGTCCTTTATGGAATTCAGAATAATCAAAATGTTCTTTAAAGCAATATTTTTGGAACAATATTGCTACCCAGCCAGCACATAGATCTTGGACCCGAGATTTCAAAAATTGTAATGTCAGCAACAATGGCTGTTGATTGAACTGGATCAACAAACAAGCAGTGTTTTCAGGAACAGATACTGAGCAGAAAAATACTTCCAACTTCCAACTGTTCCTCATTGTAGAAGAAATACAGATATCTGGGCAAAGTTCCATATAAACAGACTCTCTTCGGATGCCTTCTGCATCAAGTGAGAAACTGGTGAAAATATGAACTTTTATCAACACTCAAATTTATTTATTTATTTATTAAATTTCTAGCCCGCCACTCTCACGAAGGCTCGTGGTGGGCTGCAATATACATAAAATCCCCAATAAAATTACCCCCAAAACACTATAAAATACAACATAACCAACAGTGAAACCAAGATGTACAGAGACAAAATACAGCTAAAAAAGCCCATCCACTCTCACCTCCAGGATGGACAGAGGGGTGCCGATCTTATTCCACCAACAGAGTAACCCAGGAGTAACCCAGGAGGGGGGTCTCAATCTTCCTTAGTGCGCCGGTCTCAACCATAGACCTGGCGGAAGAGCTCCGTCTTGCAGGCCCTGCGGAACACCGAAAGCTCCCGCAAGGCCCATATAAGGAATATAAGGAAGTGTTGAGAAACTCATTGCAATTCATGCGATCAAAACTGGAAGCTAGCCATCTTTTAGATTATGAGAAATTAGTATGGGTGGATTTTACATTTGCTTCATGTCTCATCATCTCAGTTTGCCCTTCTGCCCAGAGATCTGACAAAGGGAGCTTTGGGTATCAAGAACTTACGTTCCCACAAGCTTATTCATCTGCTACTGGACTCAAATCTGTTTTTTTTTTAAACAGATATCAATGTGTTGGCAAAGGAGGAAGACACACTGGGTCAGACATGCTACGAGAAAGCATGGGGAAGGAACTCAACTTAGAAGAGCTTATACCTTGCTCTTTACTATCCGAAGGAGTCTCCAAGTGGCTTAGAATAATCTTCCCCTCCACTCTTGACATCAGACTCCCCATGAAGCAGGTGAAGCTGAGATAGTTCTGAGAGAATTGAGACTGACCCAAGGTCACCCAGTTGGCTGGATGTGGAGAAGCGGGGAATCAAACCTGGTTCTCCAGATCAGAGGCCACCGCTCTTAACCACTATACCCAGCTGGCTCTCATGTAGCTAGTGAAGGTATGGATCCAGGAGGTGATGATATCGCCTTCTCCCAAATTACTAACCCAGCAGTACTGCCAAGCACTTGGAGGCTCCTTATATTGGCTTGGGTGGACAACCAGCCCTCAATGTGATCTGGCATGCCATTAGTCGGCACTATCACTATGTTTCTTTTTCTCTTTCTAGGGTTTCCATATTCTACTTTTATTCCTCATTTTCCCAGCTGCCAAATGCTAAGGAGAACCTCAGAGCACAGGACCTTGCAACTCCATCACACTCACTGAATAGAATTGTGCTTGTTGTTTAGAACAAAGGCATTTATGTATTTTTCAAGTTATTGTACCAGGAAGTACAAAATGAGCACCCAGTGGTTTGACCTCACTTACTTGTGGAGAGAAGCAGCACAGAATTTTTTTAAAAATCAAAGAATAAAGCACATCTTAAAGTATTACATATATTTCATTATATACATCCAAAATTCTTAACTAAAGAAAGATTCCCCTTCCCCACAACTGGAAAAATTGTCTGCAACATTTTGAATCCAGAACAGTGATACATGCTCAGTGGCTTACAAGTCACACATGTGGACCTCTAACATTCTACTTATGCATCTTTTGAGCACCGTTCCCCAAAGTTCAATGCAAGTGGGCAAAGCCCTTATCTTGTAGGGCAGTGGTCGCCAACCTTTTTATCACTGGGGACCGGTCAATGCTTGACAATTTTACTGAGGCCCGGGGTGGTAGTCTTTTGCGGAGGGACGCCGCCTGAGCCCCTGTTCTACTTGCTTTCCCACCGGAGCCCCTGACTTCCCGCCATCCGCTGGGGGTGCGCTGCCACAGCAGCTGTGCAGTGCCATGCAGAGGGGGAGCCCCAGCCATGGTGGCCGCTGGAGAGCACCAAAGGTGAGCCGGCGGCAGAGTGGCAGGGCAGCTCCCAAGGCAGCAGCCGGGGAGGAGGACAAGGAAGAGCCGAGGCCCAGTGCTGACTGATCCACGGACTGGGACTGGTCCCCAGACTGGGGGTTGGGGACCACTGTTGTAGGGAATGTGGTTTCCACCTTGAAACAGCCACTGCCAGAGGCGTGGGAAAGCTGTGAGCCCCACAGAGGAATAGGATGGAAGAACATGTGGCTCTTTTGGTTGCTAGAAATAGAGAATCTGTCTCTCCATGAGCCACAAACCAAGCACTACTGATCTCGAATTACTCCTTTAGAACTACAGTTATCATCAAGAAGGACCCAACATGAGAGACAAGCCAGCAATGGCAAGGATAATTGTTTTCTTACACTGTGCCACTTTGTAGTACAGGCAAGAGAAGAGTTGGGATTTATACCCCTCTTTTCACTATCCTAAGGAGTCTCAAAGCAGCTTACGGTTACCTTTCCCTTCCTCTCCTCACAACAAGCATCTGGAGAGGTAGGTAGGGCTGACACAAAGTCTGGTACAAAGTCACACAGCAGGCTTCCTGTGGAGGAGTGAGGGATCAAACCTGGCTCTCAAGATCAAAGTCTACTGTTCTTAACTACTATACCATGCTGGTTCTACCAGCCAGAGGTTACAGGGCTGAATACCAACAAACACATATACAAACACATATACCATGTGCCAAAATTCAGTGTATCACAGAAAAAAAGCAAAGCATACCCCTTCTCACAACACCTAATTTTCTATGGGAAGTTGTGGCGGACAGCACTTAGAAAATAAGGTTTTAAGTGCTGAAACAACAGCGATAGATAGCAAAGGGTTAAAAATCTTTACTGGGAAGACAGCCAGAGCCACAGGCTGCTCTGAGCCCTCTGACTGGCCAGCAACAGCTGAGTGGGGGCTGATATTCTGGCTGTGTGCCGGAGGGAAGACATCCTGAATCTATTCTGAGTCTGAGAGAACCTTAACTAGTCACCTATTTTGAGGAGAAACTCTAATGACTGAACTGATTTTACACAATGTGGGCGGTTATTTGGCAGTGAGAAGTTAAGTCCCAAGGCAGGACAAATTGGAAGGTGGTCCCTGCCTAGTTAGTAAGGGGAAATCAGGTGTGCACATTTCATCAGATTTGTAGGTGTGAGAAAGGCCTTCAGTTACTTCAGTAGTCATTGGGATATTGGTTCATCTAAGAAGGGGGAAAGTGAAAACCAAGCGGGTAGCTGTGTTGGTCTGAAGCAGCAGAACAAATTTTGAGCCCAAACTTGTGGGCCTTAAAGGTGCTACTGCACTCAGAATTTGTCCAGTAACAAAACCATTCACTTTAAAAGCCTGTAACTAAGAAATTGATTGTGTAAAGTAACTGACTTGCATAAAGAAACCTGATTCCTCAATCCAACTACCCTTTCCTCCTTTGTAAAATAAAATCTTTAATTTGTACATTGGTAAAAACGCTTCGGTGCCATTCTGTATAGCTAAGAAAACCACAGCATGAGGCTAGCCCAGACTATGAAGGAACAGCAGTTCATATTGGAGGGGACTTTTACCTCAGAGTGGGTAGAGGTGATAGTCATAGAAGGGTTTGTTTCACTTTAGAAAGCAAGGTGTAAATCTCCTAGAGAAACCAACTGAAACAGCTTGACCCAGGGGCAGTCAAACTGCGGCCCTCCAGATGTCCATGGACTACAGTTCCCAGGAGCCCCCTGCCAGCATTCGCTGGCAGGGGGCTCCTGGGAATTGTAGTCCATGGACATCTGGAGGGCCGCAGTTTGACTACCCCTGACCTCTGCCCATTGTAACTAGGTGGTAGGCAAGCTTTTTATCTCCAAAATATACGAGAGCATGGATTCTTAAATCTGTTTTCCAGTGTCTAGCAGATTAACAGACATGTTTGAAAACAACATATTGCATATTCATATCAACGACATTAAGCAAACATAACTCTAGGAAGCAGCAAGTGCTGCTACATGTGTCAAAAAGTTTCAAATCGGGGGGGGGGAGGGTGATAAAAAATTGATTTTGATAAAAAATTGTTAGAAGCCAAGCTCCATATCAAGCTATGCTTCTGTTGAAGAGGTGCTTCATTTTACCAGAATTCAAAAGCGGAAATGTTTTGAAAAGGATATTCTTCAATAATGCAGCACTTACACTTGCTTTAAAACATACAGGTGTTAGTAGCACATGTTCCTGTGGCAAAGGGAGTGACAACATTTTATGCTTCCTTCAGCTTTGCTGGTAGAGTCACCCGCTGTGTGGAAGAATTGCTGAGTTTTGTTTTAAAAGGCAGAGGTGCAAACACCAGCGGAATCCTCTCACGGAAATCCCATTTTGCGATTTTCTTTAAAACTGTATTCAGCCCTTTGAAGGCTTTATTTGCAGCATCGTAACACACAGAATATGTTGCTATTATTCTGAGAGGGATAACATCCATAGATTAGATCAATTGCTGTCACAAAACGCTGAACTATAGGCCTTAGTTTTAGGGGAAACAATTCCTGGGAAACAAGAACAAATTCTGATCTGGAAGCTCCACCTCTCTCTATGCTTAGTAAGGAAAGCTCAAGTACCTCTGAAAGGTCACTGATATCACACCTGACAGCTTTAAGGCCTTGCTTTGAAGTCAGAAGAACTCCATTCTTGCCACAAACTAAGCCTTGATCACAGGTGGGGGATGCCTTTCCCGATTATCTGAGTCAGGCTCCCAAATGCATGCGGCACTCAGCAGAGAAAGGACTCTGAACTCAAACTTTAGTACTATTTAAAAGTGCAAAAGGTTTGGTTAGGTTTTAAAAGCACGTGCACAGGGACTTTTCTCTCCATCCCAGTTTCCCCACCAACTCAAAGCACACAATCAAAGCCATAGGTGGATGATCCATGTGGCACATGCAGGCCCCCCTGCAGTACTGGAGGGTTAGGGGGCCTCCACACTGTGATTGTTAGGGGCGTAACTCTTCATACCAATGCAGCTTGTGGACCACAAGAATGGGGAAAAGAGGCTGTCGTCCCTGGTATGGGTGACCTGCAGTTCCAGCAGGAGTAAGAGGCCAGTTGTGCTCTGCTAAGGCCCTGCAAATCTTTAACGGGGCTGTGGTGCTGCAGCTGACTCTTTAAACCAAGGCTGATTAAAGCTGCAATCTGACCGACCTTCTGTGCCTTTCCCCACACACAGGCAGACCCCAGCAGGGCAGAGGGAGCGGGCCATGCGTTCCATCAGATGAGCCAAGACCGGTCGCTTGGAACCGGCCTTGGAGAGGCTCCCAAGGAGTTCCTCAGGAGGCAAGCGACCCTGGTGCCAACGGCCGGGAGTGAGGAGTCCAGAGCATCGCATTAAGGCTGCGCACCAGGGGGGAGCTTTTGCACCTCTCCAGTCCCCGCGCCCCGTGGCCCCGCCTGCCCCCAAGGCCGAAGGGGGACGCAGCCAGGCCTCCTGCGCCTCTCCGGCGGCTTCCCAGCCGCGTCGACTCGTGCAGCGGCCGAAAGCGAGCCGGGAGGAGATGGAGAAGGGGGAGGGGGAAGGGTCTCCAGCGCCAGGCCGGGACCCCCGGGCCATTTGGGGTGGAGCCTGGGCATGGCAGACGCCCTCAGGTGGGGGAGGGCGCGGGGCTGGAGCGGCCCCCTCCAGAGCCCCCATTTTCTCCGAGGAAGCCGACCGGGGACCGCGCCTCCCTGAATCGCGCCGGCTGCCTGGGCGAACTGGCCAAGCGCCCCGTGGGGCGTGCCGGGAAAGGCCACCGGAGCTCCGGGCGCGCCGCACCCCCCACCCCCCCACCCGGACCCCTTCGTGGCGGGCGGCACTTACTTTGGGGGCTTTGGCGCTGGGGCAGCGCACGCTGTTGGAGACGCCGGCCGTCTGGTTCATCGTCCCGGGCGCGCCTCTCGCCTCCCTCGGGCGCAAAAAGTTTCCCCGCGCGCTTGGCCAGGCCGCCCAGGCACGCAGGAGGTCGCTCTCTCGCCGTCCCGTCCCAGCGCCGAGCGGGAGGAAGCCTGGCGCCGTCTCCCCGAGGACGAAGGCGAGGCCCCGGGGCCGGGCAGGCGCCACTCGCCGCTGCTGCTGCTGCTGCTGCTGCGGGGCCAGGGAGGGAGGCGCGGGACCCCCGCTCTTCCAGGGCCGGGCCGCGCTGCCCGCCCGCCCCTGCCGCCCCTTCCCGCCTAGCCTTCCTTCAGGCGGGCGGCGCCCTCCTCTCCCCTGGCGCGGCTTCCTCCCCGGGCCGGTCAGGAGTTGGCATGCGCGGCGCCTCGCCCGCCTGGCTGCTTCGCCGTCTCCGGACCGGGCGCGCAAGGCGCGTGGCGAGCCAGGAGCCCCCTCAGTTCTTCGGGCTCTCGGGGGGGGGGGGGGTGGCGCGCGCGCCAGGCTCTCCCGCGCTTTTCCCCCCCTCCGTGGGAATTCCTCGAGGACGCCCAGCCGCTCTCGCGCACTAATGACTCGGCGGCGGCGGCGGCAGCGGGGGGGGTCACCTGCTCCCTGCCCCGAGGAGAAGGACGGAGCCGCGTGTGCGCGCGCAGCCCCCGTTTGGCCAGGACCGGCTGCCTGATCCGCCTCGCAAAGGGTGCGTTGGCTGCGGAGGGGCGGGAGCGCTCGGGTGGCCCGTGCAAGTCTGCAAACTAACTGCGGGCACATGGGGAGGCGGAAGGGATTGGCCGCCCCTGACCGCTGTCTTCTTGCACGGCCGATGCACGACCCTTCTGCCTTTGGGCAGCTGTGCAGCAGGCGATGCGCGCCTCCCCCCTCCCGGTGCTGCGGGGACGGCGGTGCTGCCATTCCTGCCGGTCTCTTGCTGCCCCTGCAGCCACTTAAAGCAGGCGAGAGGCGCCCTGCAAGGCCAGGGGTTGCAATGAACCGTTGCCCGAGGGAGGCCGGGCAGCCTGTGCCTTTATCGGTTATGGGGCAACCGTAGCCTCTCAGGTGTGGCCGTTTTGACAGGTGCTGCCTGATGAGGTGAAGGCGCCAGCCTCACTTTCTAGAAGCCCTTATGAACCTTCTTTACTGTTGCAGCTTATCCTGTTATAGCCAAATGCTTAGTTCCTCTTTTTCACACCTGTTTCTCCCACTTGATGCATGATACATGGAGGGAGAGGTGTGCATTCAAAACACCCATGACAATGCTGTGGCAAATTTTCTACTTCTGCAAGGCAAACCACACTGAACTTCCCTGTTCTGCACATCTATTCAAGGCAGTGGAATGTTGTCACCTGGAGCTGATCTCCAGGTAGTTGGGGGAGGGGGAGTACCTCTCATTCCAGGAAGAAAGTACATTCCTTCGAAATGCAGTGTTTTACTTATACCATGGCTCTAGACTAAACCAAGCCTGAACTCTCCCTAGAAGCTCCAATGACTAAACTGCGGTTATCATACTTTGGTCACAATATGAGAAGTCGAGAGACGCTGGAAAAGACAATATTGCTAGGAAAAGCGAAAGGCAGCAGGAAAAGAGGCAGAGACCCAACATGAGATTGACTGATTCTAGCAAGGAAGTCACGACCCTCAGTTTGCAAGAAGTGAGAATGGCTATAACCGTAAGACATTTTGGAGGGTGTTAGGGTCGCCATAAGTTGGATATGATTTGACAGCACTTCAAACAAACATGCAAGTCCGCCAAAGTCAGTGGACTTGGAGGGGCTAGGTCTGCCATTAATGTAGTTTTCGGGAAAGAACGTCCAGAGGCAAGAGGGGGAAATTATTCTCATACAGAGGACATCTGCAAGCAAAAATCACATGACACGGCTGTCAACTCCTGAGGAAATAATGTCTGACTTGGTAATACCTGAGCAATCCTTATTCGGTGTGACCAATAAATTCACTGAAGGGATACACAAACTGACTTGCTGTGCCATAAATTTGATGGCTCCTCTGCTCTTTGTGCAGAGTGTAGTTGGATCTTAGTTACCTGACACCAACTAAGATTTAAGGTGTGCTGCTCTGGACTTATAGTTTACTGATCTGGTGTTCGTACTTTACTGAGCAAGATGCTTGCGTGGCAGTAAATCAAACCCCAGAGCAGCCCTAAGAATGGCAGGTCTTCGAAATTAATTTTGGGGTTAAGGCTGCTGGCCACCATGCGGCGAAAGTACATCATGTCCACCAAGGTCCTCAGTTTTCCAGAGGGGAAAAATGTCTTCACTTATTCAAATGGTGCTGCTGTTCATGCTAGCAGCCCTAAGAATCTACATGAACGCCGACTTATCTAAGGTTGGAAGTGGGCAGGCTTTGGGGGCATGAAGGGACCCCAGTGGAGGGGACAGACAAAAAGCACACTTAAAAGGGTGGAAAGGTCCTGAACTCTCTGACCTATCTACCAGTCTTCTTGCTGCCCCCTTCAGGGTCTTCTTCCTCTTAACTCTGTACACCAGACATTGCCTACTCCAACAAACTGGACAAAGAAACCCACAGAAACCCACAACTTATATACACAAATGAACAAAAGGAGCATCCCACCCGCACATGCTATTGGTCAGTTTCACTTTAAACTGACTAGATCCAGCAAATGGGATCCGACCAAGCACTGGCTGATTGTGTGCTCAGGATTATGATCCTGCCTCAGACCTCAGGCTCAGTCCTCGGCAGGTCTACAGATGCAAGTCTATAGCTGTGCTATTGGATAATCCAATTCATCATCAAGGGCCGGGTGAACAAAACAGCAGTTGTTGTAAAGCCCCTTCCAAAATACTCTTCCTTGCAAACCCCCAAGGGCATTTTATGTTATAAGAATGATTATATACCCGTTTAGCTACAAGTGATATTAAAAGGAGAGAGAAGGAACATTTTACAAGAGAGAGTTCAGAGATCAGCTAGAGCTGCACAAAACATTTCCAAGAGAAACTGATTTAAAGCCTGAACTGCCAATTTCATATATTACAAAATCACAAGAGAGTTCCAAAGGGGGATGGAGGGAGAGTCTGATTCTCCAATAATTTTTAGACAATGGTGTGTGGGCTGTTAATATATTGCTTCTAGCACTGAATCATTAGAGGGTAATGTTCTTCCACTGTATTGTGCAACTGGTAAAGGCTAGCAGTGTATAATAATGGTTTTCATTTCCCCTTGAAATTATTTCAGAATCATAGAATTATCGGACAAAACTCTCCCATAAAACAGACTCCAGTGTTGATCTGGAGCCAAATGAGAGTTTAAGGGATCCTTCAGGCCAGCGGGTGGCTTAGGTTTTGCCCCTCCTGTGGGTGATTTAAGGGGACTTCATGTAAATATTTCCACGAGGAGATTACTGCTCCAAGGGTACTGAAATGTCTCCTGCTATCTCATGGTTCCCTCGGGAACTACCAGAGCCTTGCTGATGGTTTTCTGGGGGCCTCCTTGGACCCAAAAGGCTTCTTTCTCTGGTCAATGGTCCCATGGGAATCTTCGTCCTTCCAAGATGGTTCATGAACGGTTGCCCACTTCTGTGGACAAGATGCCAGACTGCTTCCAAAGCAGGTATGACTATTTGAATCCCTGGCCGGACCCCTCCTGGCTATGTGAAAATAGTCAAAGAAGAAATTAAACATTTTCTAACTGCACTTGCACAGTGGCCACTGGCTTTCAGTGTAGGACTGCCCGAGTACCTTATACGACTGCCAAGTACCAAATAGATTCGTAGAATCCGTGAGTTGGGAGGGGCCATACCTGTGGGCACCTTAGGAAGTCTGACAAAGCATAGTTGGTGCAGCATGGGGCGAGACAAAATGCTGGACTAGCTGGACCACAGATCTGATCCCGCAGGGCTCTTCTTATGCCACAAAATGGCTGCCAGAAAAGGTGAAACCAGCCACAAAATGACTGCCACAGCTGACCTTCAGCCACACAATGAAGACAAAGCAGCTACCAAAGAAGCAAAATTGAAAATATATGCTTGGCCAATCTGATCTACAGTAGATGTCTTACTGGGGAAGGAGCAGGAGGAGTTATTGATGGATGCTGTGTTGTCTATGGCCACAGCATTGGGGACCCCTGCACTTCTGTTATCAGCCAGTTCCTTCACTTTCATAGAATCATAGAGTTGGAAGGGGCCATACAGGCCATCTAGTCCAACCCCCTGTTCAATGCAGGATCAGCCTCAAGCATCCATGATAAATATCTGTCCAGCCGCTGCTTGAATCATAGAATCATAGAATCATAGAATCATAGAATCATAGAATCATAGAATCATAGAATCATAGAATCATAGAATCATAGAATCATAGAATTGGAAGGGGGCCATACAGGCCATCTAGTCCAACCCCCTGCTCAACGCAGGATCAGCCCAAAGCATCCTACAGCATCCAAGAAAAGTGTGTATCTTCCTTTCTCCACGTCCTCTCCCCTAGTCTTCCTACTGTATCAGTTCATTATAGAATGTGAGTCCGCCTGCAGAGAACCCGCCTTTTAAAAATGTATGGTCTAGTTGTTTTATGACTTCATCCTCCGTTATGCCCTGCTGTGGTATGTTTGGTTGGCTGAGAAAATGAATAGCCTCCTAACCTCTCCATTTAAAACTGAATGAGAAAGACCTGCAGGATGTAATTCCACCGAGTCCCCCCCCCACAGCTGCTGCCAGCCTTCTTCCCCCCCCCCCCCCCCGAAGTTCTGCATTTCCCAGAAGTTAGGCAAGAGTTTTCCATCTGTTGTTTAGTGGCAAGAGTTCGCTACACGCAGCTTTCAGTTTGAATAGGTGTGCTCCTGATCAATTTCATCTTCATGACTTTGTTTCATTATTACAGTTTGCCTCTTGCAAGACTGTGCAGTAACCATGGCCACTTCAGTTAACTTGGAATTCTTAAGTCCAGGATCCTGGCAATAACTCTGGTTGCCACCTGATGCATAGCTACCGTTTAATCAGGCCCATTAGACACAATGGGACTCACTTCGAAGTAAACATCTGTCAGATCATCAATTAATTATTGTCTGTGCTGTGTTTGGTGCATCTATTCCCTGCTTCACAAACACTGAGAAATAGGACAAGAATTCCAAAGGGCACCCTATCTATTTTGCTGGTCTCTGAGCACCTCCATTTCTTCAAAAGTATTCCGAAATATTAGCTCTGAAAGAGATTCACTCCTCTTTTTTTTATCTCCAGTGTTTCTATCGTTCTTTCTGAAATTCCACCTTCTGCTTATTTGCAATTGTTTTTCATTTGCCATGCCTGCTTTTCACTGGCGGAAGGAGTCTCAACGCGGCTTACAATATCCTTCCATACCTAAACCCATGACAGGCACTGTGTGAGGTAGGTGGGGCTGAGAGAGCTCTGGCAGGACTGCTCTGTAGGAGCAGCTCTATGAGGGCTGTGTCAAGCCCCAGGGCACCCAGCTGGCTGCATATGGGGGAGCAGGGAATCAAACCCGGCTGGCCAGATTAGAAGCCGCCGCTTGTAACCGCTACACGATACTGGCTCTCCACAATGGCAACAGAGCTAGACTACATAGATCCATGACTTACTTGGGCAAAAACCAAGTCCATCTACTACAATCAGGATGCATCCTGAGCACACCTTCTGTCAGTGTGTTAGGGTAGTTTTCAAAGCTCTAGAACAAGGCCAACCTCCTTCTACCAATCCAATCCGGGAAAGAAAAAGATTTGCTCAAAGCTTTTTTGCAAACAAATTGGTCTGTTTTATTAAGAATGATGATGATCATTCCAATGCAAGCTTGTCAGAGTGCCGAAGCCTCACTAACAAGCTGGTTTATAGGACAAGCTAAACAAAAGGAGGTCAGTTTCTAGTATTTCAAAGAGGGCACATCCATTCTGTTACCAAACGTAATTCACTCCATCTTCTGTTTAGAATACTTCCCACATTCCTTAGAAGGAAAACCCTTCGGCACTTTCCCCTGAAAGGTAAAGATGGCACATATCCTTGAGTGAAACGAAGCTGCTTAGAAATCAGAAGGACAAAGAACAGAGGGGGGGGAGGCGGGAATCAGGGAGTATTGGAAGATGCAGGATCTATCGCAGGGGTAGTCAAACTGCGGCCCTCCAGATGTCCATGGACTACAATTCCCATGAGCCCCTGCCAGCCTTTGCAGGGGGGGCACAGTTTGACTACCCCTGATCTATAGCATGCATGATTCAAAGCCATGCAAAACATATCCTACAGGGGGCATCATGGAGATATGTCGTTAGCATACTTAGATTAGGAACTTCCTGATATTTTTCAAACAGTCTCTGTTCTGATTGGCTCAGCTGGAGACTTCCTGCTCCTTTGAGAAGACTTCCTCTCTGCTTGCCTCCCGAACAACAGACTGAACGAACAGAACAGACACACAGTTAGGACTAATTCACTTTCTCTCCTTTCTATACAAAGTTGTTTCTTTTCTAAATAAAACTATTTTATTCTTTTCAGCAGCCAGCTGCTTGGCTTTCATATTTAAACTGCCGACAGGGAAGAGTATGGAATCTTTAAAATGTATCAAGTCAACAGTGGCTCAAAATTTAAAGATCGTTAAAAGAATCTCAGTCTTGCTTGAGCATGTCACTTTCCCAGTACATGCAAAATTCCTTAAAATGGCAGAAAAGGAGCAGTGCTGGAGTGCTATGTTGTGGCTTATTCATTTCAGCAGAGCACATGCATGAAACATCCCCAGTGGCTTGTGTCAAGCACAGCTGCCCTTCCTGGCATGGTACATTGAGCTGATAACATGCTCTTTATTCTACATCTGTAGATTCTTTCCTCCGCATGGCTGTTCAGGCAGCTCAATTCCACATCTCACTCTGATTTATTGATATCTAGTCCTTAAGGATAAACCAGGCAACATTTAGCTTAACCAGCTTCCAGGAAATCTTTGACTTAAGGGGCTCCAGCATCCCGATGCAAAACAGCAAACACGGAGCACTTTTGAAAAGGTTAAAACCCCTACCATCAGCTGCCTGGCAGAGAAAAGGGAAAAGAGAGGGAACGTGGTCGAGCCTTTTATCGCTGTTCTTCCTAAACTTTTGATCAGTGGGGTTTTAACGTACTTGAAAGAACTGAATGAGCATAGACCCTGCTGTTGAGCCCCAGGAGATGAGGCAGAATGAGCATATTTTAAACAAATATATTGAATCACAAACAGATATTGGTTATACTTGACCCATTGGTGCCCATTGCTTTCTGTGCAACTGGGTGTTGCATGTAGAATATCTTTATGGCTCCCCTGTCTGGATTGGTGCAGAGCTAGATAGTGGGACCCTCAGCTTCAAAGACTGAAGTAAACCAAGTTGATCAGCCACAGAAAATGGTGGTGGAAAATACTGTCAGGTCACAGTCAATTCCGTAGGATTTTCAAGGCAAAGAGGCATTCAGGGGTGGTTTTCCATTACTTGCCTCTGCTAGCAACTCTGGACTTTCCTCTCCCACCAAAATGCTACTCAGGGCCAGCGTCACTTAGCTTCGGAGAGGTGCAAAGATCAGACCAGCCTGAGCCATCCAGGTCTAGGCTACATTTCGACATCACGGTTGATCAGGGAACGTTAGTCTTCTGCGTTTCATCAATACAAAAGAGGAAGATCTGAAGAAGCATGTCTACCACACGCAACAGTTATCATCCTGCTATCTACTGGATATCATGTTCCATTATCGATTTCATCTACTGCATAAAAGATTTAGAATCCAGGCTCAGAATATAGAATCAGCATTCGGATATAATTCTAGTATATACGCAGCTTTATCCAGATTTACATCGCAAATTAGATTATCCAAGATTTTGGTTGCATTATTTAATAAAAAATATTAGTCTCTATTTCATTCATTTTACTTACAAGCATGCATAATGCCTCCAGTGAAATAAGGCTGTACAGAACATGGGTTCTGTACATGGTGGTGAGTTCTCCTCCTTTGGAAGTTTTCAAGCAGAGGCTGGACAGTCATCAGACAGAAATGCTGATTTTATGAAATTAGGCAGATTGTGAGTGGGTGGGCAGGAAGGGATGTGCCAGTGTTTGTCTCTTGTGGTCCTTCCTTGCATACCCCAGGAATTGCTGATCACCACTGTGGGATGGTGGGTGAATTCCCTCCAGGCCAGGCTGGATTATGGAGATTTTTGGTGGGGGAATCAGTGGGTCATGAAATTGAGGTCACTGTAGGTGGGCAGGTAGTTGTGAGTTCCTGCATTGTGCAGGGGGTTCACCTAGATGACCCCTGGAGGTGTCTTCCAACTCTGTGGTTCTGTGATTCTAACATAAATATACTGTAATTTTTCTGTGTTGAAAGGGATGACATATTTAACTCTACTTTTTATTCATGAAATATATGTCAGAAAGATTTCTAGAGTATAAGTTTTCAAGAATCAAAGCTCTCTTCATCAGTGTGACAAAGGGGGCTCTGGATTCTCAAAAGCTTCTACCTGGGAAGCCTTGCTGGCATTTCAAGTATTGCTGGACTCAAATTGTCTTCTTTCACAGAAGACCAATGTGGCTACCCACCTGGAACTACGAATTCAGAGTTATTTTACTCCTGTACTAGAACTAATTTTGTCTTAAATGAGTGGAAAGAGAATTTCCTAGGAGTATTTTTGAGAAACGGTTGAGAGTCTGTATAATATAGATATCCAACCCAATGGTACAATGAGATTTAATAACCTGATTGAGGAAGTCACTGTGATTAAAGGAAGGAAGTCAGAACTGTCTTTTGATCTTCCAGGCTGCTGACAGTTTATTGATTTTAAAAGCCTCCTGGATCATAAAATATATATGATCCGGGGCTTTTGAAAAGTGGTAGAGCACATGTAGAAGGTAGCCAGTTCTGTCCTTGGCATCTTCCACTAAAGGTGTTCATCCCTCAAAGTCCCTGAAGAGCTCCAATCAGTCTGTGTAGACTGTAGACAGGCAGGAGACAATATTGAGGAAGATGCATCATTAGTCTGACTCTCTATGAAGAGTCACTTTGCTGAAAACATTTCTCAGACGTAGGTGAGACATGCAAGCTCAATGCCCCATTGTCTAAGGGGGCCTGCACAGTTATGTGGCCTGTGGTCCACATGCATGCGCAATGAGTGATGCACATGCTCAATTACTAACAGAGCAAGCATAAAAGTAAAGGTAAAGGTATCCCCTGTGCAAGCACCGAGTCATGCCTGACCCTTGGGGTGACGCCCTCTAGCGTTTTCATGGCAGACTCAATACAGGGTGGTTTGCCAGTGCCTTCCCCAGTCATTACCGTTTACCCCCCAGCAAGCTGGGTACTCATTTTACCGACCTCGGAAGGATGGAAGGCTGAGTCAACCTTGAGCCGGCTGCTGGGATTGAACTCCCAACCTCATGGGCAAAGCTTTCAGACGGATGCCTTACCACTCTGCGCCACAAGAGGCTCTTGAACAGAGCAAGCATACCATTCTTTTATTGTTCTTGCAGTTCACAAGCTGCATAAGGATGAAGCTCCCCCCCCCCAACCGTATAGCACTGTGGGACTCATAGCACACACTCCATGTGCTACTAGATAAACCACTTTGAAAGTTCTAACATTTGGGTTTTTTCATATATTGGTTTTTTTCCATATATTAAAATTCAATGCTTTTGTAGATGGAATAGTATCTTGCAGCATCGCTGCCTCGTTTTCAAAAAACACCACATTCCATAATCCAAAGCATTGCGCTTTAATTATTGCTCATTTAAGATTTGGGGGCCCTGGATGGGTTGAGATGATCTCTGGCCTTGAAGACCCCTTCCACCTGCAATGCCATCGAGGATACCCCATAATGCGTGCAATAACGGCTACGGATTGGCTTCTGGGTTCTACATCTTTAAGTATTTCGCTTTGTGCAGTCTGGAATAAATTGCATCGGCTTGTACATAATTTATCTCAGCATTATCCTAAGAGACTCTATCGACTCCTTTACTGTAGCACAGAAAGCCATAAAGCAGTGCGGTTCACCACCGAGGCTTTCTAACAGATGACGGAAGACGAGATTTCGACATTAAGAATTGTAACTAAACCAGGCCCCCAAAGTGCCTCCTTCCTGGGCCGTTGTTTTTACTCGCAAAGTCAGCGTCATGATCCGGAAAACCTACTGTGAGTAAACACAGTAGAAAATCAGCCGGCACTTGAGATATAAAGTGGAACTCTCCTGTGTGTCTAAAAATGTCATGTATAAAACTGTACTCTGATCGTTTCGTAAAGTGATGAGTCAGACCAAGGGCTGGCATCAGCACAGCCTTGGAAGGGGGGCCTTGGTGAGTCAGGGTTTCTGACAGGGCTCTCTGCTGCTGCCTCCCCTGTCCAATTACTTGCTAGCAGCCCACCTCCCATGCTCCCTTCTGCAGCGGGGTCTGAAGGCAGCTGTGAATGATGGGAAGACTCATGAGCAGACAGGGGGAAGAGATATCGGCTTGTGGGAGGTATGCAGGTAGGGAGAAGGGCTTGAATGCATGGTGGAGGACAGAGGAGGTGAGGGGGTCTTGGAAATTGTCTGACCAGGCCCCTCAATACCTGGAACCAGCCCCGGTCAGATCCCAAACCAGAGACAAAAGGTTTAGTACTACATGGGTGAGATGTTCCCAAAGGCCATCAGATAGTATGTACACATTACAATTTAGCTTGTAATAAATAGTCCTGGTGATGTAATTATTATATCATGTTGGGGGAACGAAAGCGGCCCGGTATAGGCTGATCTCGACACATCACAGAAGCCGAGCAAAGACTGTACATGGATGGGAGACCACCAGATGAAAGCAACAGCAAATGCAGATGAAAGCTACAGCAAACTGCCTCTGCTTCTCATCTACCTTGGAGGCCCACAGGCCTTGGATGGCAGACCGCCAAGGAAGGCTCTGCAGAGTCAGACTATGGCAAGACTCCTCTGCTTCCCACTAGCTTCAAAAACCTCTTGCTGGGTTTGCCGTAAGTCGGTTGCAACTTGACAGCACATACATCACACGTTGTGTTGTCTACACAGCAGGACCCTTTGTTTAACTACAATATACTTAATCCACAAGCTCCCAGCCAGACTTAGAGAAGGTAGTGCAGTGGACGACTGCAGAAACCCAAAGCAAGCTGCCTCTAAAGACAAAGCGCTGAAAAGCCAAACATATAGCAAATGCTGAAAATACAGTGGGACTTCACAGCATTCCTTTGAAACATGATGCTGCATTCCTGCTCAGGTTCTGTGACTGTAAGCTAGACTGAGATGGTGTCTTGGAGGGTGGTGGTGGAGTCTCCTTTGTTCAAAGATTTTGGGAGAAGATTGGATGAGCACCTGTGGGGGAGGGGATGCTGGCCCTTTGTGGTGTCTTCCAGCGCTGTGTGATTCTGTGAAATTATGTAATCAAAGGGATCGCTTATCGTATAATAGTTAAGTGGGGGGTCTAATTGGGGCTTTATCTCCACAGATTAATTCCAAACTAAAGAGTGACTTTGCATAAATGGTCCCCAATCAGAACTGTAATTTTATTTGCTTACTTATTTAAACGATTTAATCTGCCTTTCTCACTTGGACTCAAGATGATTACATAGAGCAAGTCAATACAGCTGACAGATCCATGCATGTGTGTTTGTGTGATGCCAATGAATCACCTTTTTAAAACTCAGCCCAGACTGGAAGTATTATCCGATTAGCCTTATAAGAAAAACAAACAGTTGTTACTTTAAAGCTAAACAGCAACTTAAGATACCTCCGATGACAGGACCTCTAGTGGGATTCCTTTCCATCTTCCTGCTACTGAAATGTATCTACAGATAATCAGAGATGTCTCTAAAGGGGGCTTGGAGCTGGATTGCCCAGGCGAGTCTGATCTCAGATTTCAGAAGCTAAGCCAGGTCATCCAGTTTGGAGGGGAGACCACTAAGGAGGTCCAGGGTCACTGTGCAGATGGTAAACCACATCGGAATGTCTCTTGTCTTGCAAACCCTTTGGTGTCTCCATAAGTCAGCTGTGATTTGACAGGAAACGCAAATTGCCAAGGGGCTGTGACATAAACCTATACTATACTAATATGAACAATATATACATTGTATATAAACCTATACTATACTAATATGAACAATATATACATTGTAAATTAAGATGCTTCACGATTCACCCTGGCTGCACTTGACCCTGGTTAATACTTGACTAATTTTGATGAATCTGAAGGATGGTGTCTTCATAGACTCATGGAGTTAGAAGGGACTTCCAGGGTCACTGAGTTCAACCCCCTGCACAAGGCAAGAAACCCACAACTACCTGCCTACCTACCATGACCCTGATTCCAGGCCCAGAAGATGCCACTTCCACACCCCAAAAGAAAAAAAAACAAAACCCCTGGCCAATCTGGCCTGGGGGAAATTCACCTGGTGACCTCACAGTGATGCTCAGCTTTCCCTGGGCATGCAAGAAAGGGCCACAAGAGCCAAGCGGTGGAAACCTTTTGGTTGTAAGCGTTGAGGATGGTGGAAGGTAAAGGGCATTTTGTGAAGGAGTTCAGTATCAATATGCAGAGCAAGAACAGAGGCTGGGACTCGCTCTTCCACCCATACACCCTCCCATTAGTTAAACACAGTGACCGTCTCTGAATAGCCCAGTCGTATTATCAGTGGAATTAATGAAGTGATGCATTGCAGGAGCTGGTTGCTCCTGGTAAAAGGGTGGTGGTGGAAACAATTACATCTGCTTTCTCTTCCGCGCTCCACCCCAGCCTTCTAACAGAGTTTATTAAGAGAAAGTAACACATCCAAATGCCATTTGTTGAATGTTGAGTGTGGTTCATCTGTGTCTATCTCCATAACTTTTAATTATTTCAGTGGTCTCTAAACAGTCAGCCACCCCCCCCCCCCTATTTAAGATGTCTTTGGAACAGCGGGCTCCTTCGCTCAAAATCCAATCTTGATTTCTTCTCAGGCACAAGAGATCAATAAAGACTCATTTGCATTACGATGTGATAAAGAATTCAGGGAAATTCATCCAAAGGATGGGGGGGGGGGGGAGAGAGAGAAAGAGATAATATCTAATTCTAATTAATATTAAAAGGAAATGATCCTTCCAGCCGAAAACTTTTAATGCAATCTTTTTCATAGCTGGAAATTGTTAATTTTTGTTAGCTGTTTCATGGCAAAGGAGCTGCAGGAGGTGGCCCGGTTTACGCTGATGCAGACGTTTATCCGCAACAACTTACTTTTGGTAGGTGCTGAAGCGGTCACAGATCATCTGTCAGTATTTCGACTGACAAAATGCGAGGAAACAAATAACAGCTTCTAGGAAGAAGTTATTTTAAAACTCAAGACAAACCTTTATGGGATTAGAGCTCTACTTTGGGGGAGGGCATTGTGCAGGCCGAGCAAATGGCAGGAAACAGATTCTTTTGGCCCTAAAATTAAGTCCTGAGTGCTTTTTGCTATGTCCCCTTTGTTATCTGCCTTTCATGCTGGATTTTGTCCCCAGTCCCTCCCTAAACCAACATAGCATCCAAAATACAACAGCTGCTTGGGGCTCCTAGAAAGCACACCAGGGCCCATTCCGCACATGTTGGATAATGCACTTTAGAAGTGGATTATCCTGTTCTGCACAGGAAAACCCAGCTGCAAAAGCACACTGAAACTGCATTATCCAATGTGTGCAGAATGGGCAGGAACAGGCCAGGGAGGTGGAGAATGGAGAGGGATTCTTCTTCTGTCTTTCACCCTATCTTAGCAGCAAGTAGATCCACTCCAGATTCCTAATGTTAGCTTCACACTCCACCAACAGGGAGCAAATGCCCCTTCACACTGCTACTGGAGTCCCCACAGCATGATTTCCTCTCCCCTCCACTCAACGAGAACCCCAATCACTGCACTGTGACTTGGCATGATTTGAGATCCTTGGTGGTGAACGCTAGGATAATGAGTTCCCCATCTGTTTCCCCGGTATTCATAAGGCTGGTTTCTGGTGGCCAGTGTTATAGAAAGCCAAGCCAGGTGCTAGGTACCACCTGGAAGAAACTAATCTTGAAACTGGTGCTAGATTTACAGCTCTATTCCTGGGGTGTGATGGATTAATCCCATCTTGATTTGCACAAAGAGGGTGGAAACCCAAGCACTCCTTGCAGTTGCAAGCCAGAAATCAAAGTGTTTGGTGAGAGATAAACGAGAGGCACATGGACTCCTTTCTTTTCCCTCTGCTAGTGTGGTCCTGAGCTGTCCATCAGCACCGGCTCCAGCTTAGTAGTGAAGCAATGCGACCTGTCAAAAAATCCGATTGAGAGTCTTTCCAAGCCATCTTTAGCAAACCCTCCACAGATCCTGGGTGGGAAAGAATGTTAATAGGTGAACATATTGTGCAGCCTGCAGGGAAAAAAACAGGTAGGGAAGATTATTTTCTTTGGTGCTCTGATCAAATTGCATCCCCCCCCCCACACACACACACCCTTCAATATCATTTTGTTATAAAGTTAGTCATGCTTATGAAACAGAAAAAAAAACATTTCCTAACCCTGGACAGGTTATGAAGCTTGAAATCTTTTAGGGGTTCAGTATTCCTTTCTTGTTTTTGATTTCTTATACATACTTGGAGATGTTATTGTGTTTCTCATTGGAAGATACTAGAAATACGTGAGTGTAAAAATTACTTAGTATTCAAGAACTTATTGAAACAATTCTGCTTCTAGTTCCCAATAGGCATAAGTGGAATGTGCCTAAGGGAAGGCAGTACTTAATCAGCGAGAAAGATACAAAGAGAACCAAGAGGAATTTTATTAGTCTGATCTAAACTTCTTTCTCTTCTCTAGAAATCGCAGAGAAATCTTTTCCACAAAGGCTCATATAGAACTTGAAATTCTGGCAGAGGTATATGGACCAAAAGCTGACCCATTCATGTAAGAAGAAGAGTTGTTTTTTATATCCTGATTTTTCACTATCCTAAGGAGCCTCAAAGCAGTCTACAGACTCCATCCTTTCTTCTCCCCATAACAGGTAGGTGGGGCTGAGAGACCTCTGACAGGACTGCTCAGTCAGAACAGCACTATCAGGGCTGGGACACACCCCAGGTCACCCAGCTGGCTGCATGTGGAGGAGCAGGGAAACAATGCGGGCTCACCAGATTAGAAGCTGTTGCTCTTAACCACAACACCAAACTGCCCTGAACAGTTCCGTAGGGCAGGGGTAATCAACCTGTGGTCCTCCAGATGTTCATGGACTACAATTCCCATGAGCCCCTGCCAGCGTTTGCTGGCAGGGGCTCATGGGAATTGTAGTCCATGAACATCTGGAGGACCACAGGTTGACTACCCCTGCCATAGGGCACCAAGTTTTAAGAGGCACTAAATCTCAGGAAAGTGAATTACTTTTCCGTATTTTAAAAAAAATTAATGTTATCTTTCTATAGATTTAAGTGTGACACATTGTAGTTGTAAAACAGTTCAGGATTACCGAAAGGTTTTTCCAAAAAAATCAATAAAAATATGAGTTTTTAAAACATAGCTCTAAAGAGACTCTTCTCGGTTATGATCCAAAAATATGGAACTCTCTTCTCAGGGGATATAAATCTGTCCCTTTCCATTGCTGTCTTCCACTAGTGGGTAAAAACATTTTTTTTTGTTAAGATCTGGCATTTCCTCCATGGCTCCTTCTTCCTGCTTTATGTTTCATTTATTATTCCCTTTCCTATTGCTTTGTTTCCTATCCTGAGCCCCCAAGGAGGGCGGTATATAAATATAATACATAAATAAAATAAATCTTTCTATCTATCATCTGTCAGTCTTTCTGTCTAATGATCTAACAGTTAGCTGTCTCGTTGGCCTGGATTGGACAGAAAGGCAGAATGTACATTCTGTAAATAAATAATAAAACTGTTTTAATTTTGCATAACAAAGTAAATAAAGGTAAACGCTGATTAATCTTCTGTATGCTGATTTTAAAAAAAATGAAGGCGCAGTTTGCCGTGGGCAACTAAAACCCTTGGACTGGCCTTGCATAGTCCCCCTTTGTGTAACTGTTAGTTAATTTTCTCAAGGTTCTTTTGTGCTTCACTGCAAATTCCTTCGCTGCATAAAAGGAAGAACATCCAAGTCTTCATCAAGATTTTGCTGTAGGCAAACTTAAATGATAACTTTAAAACTCATTACAGGAATAGAATGGGCTTGTAGAGAGGAACCACAACACTGTGGAAAAGCGACATGATTTGTATATAGCAGGGGTAGTCAAACTGCAGCCCTCCAGATGTCCATGGACTACAATTCCCATGAGCCCCTGCCAGCATGGCAGGGGCTCATGGGAATTGTAGTCCATGGACATCTGGAGGGCTGCAGTTTGACTACCCGTGGTACATAGGATAGTCAAGGTTCATTTACAGCTAAAGGAGACCCTGGAGCTGGCACTGGGAGAGTTTGTTCTACCTGCTCCTCTGAGGACACAAATAAGTAGCAGCTACTGCCCTGGATGTTGATTGACTTCAACTCTGTTTAGGGTAGCCCCGTGAACCAGAGAGCAGATTAACATTGTAAACAAATACAATTGTCACAAACACAATTGTGAACAAGTGTCCTAAAGTCCAAATGTGAGTGGATATTTGTACTTAGTTTAGGCAAACCTGTCCAGCTTCAGTCCTTTCATGCCCTGAGTCACTTGCTTGGAAGTACTTTCCTCGCTTTTGCATTTTAAAAAGTCACATTTGACAGCAACCTTTTGCATTATAGCGTTTCTTCCGGGATTTGATAATCACGTTGTCATGTTAACGTGTCAGAGAGCATGTTCGGTTTATTAAAGCACTGTGATTTCCCATTCCCTGTGGCCAGTTTGTATCAGCCGCTGCCAGACCTGTTCTTTTGAACTTGTTAACAAGGTCTCCTTTTCCAGAGTCAATGATGATGAAGCTCTAGGAGACAAAGTTGATTTGGAAATAAAACACACTCATGTATGTGCATCTTTCCCCCTGGCCGGGATAGGCCAGACTAGCCAGTGTGGTTAAGAGCATCAGCTTCTAATTTGGAGAGTTGGGTTTGATTCCCCAGTCCTGCATATGCAACCAGCTGGGTGACCTTTTGCTCACCACAGTCCTATTAAGAGCTGTTCTCCTGGAGCAGTCCTGTCAGAGCTCTCTCAGCCCCACGTACCTCACAGGGTGTCTCTTGTGGGGAGAGGAAGGGAAAGGGATTGTAAGCTGCTTGGAGTCTCCTTTGGGTAGTGAAAAGCGGGGTATAAAAGCAAACTCTTTTTCTTCTAGCCTGATCTCATCAGATCTCAGAAGCTAAGCGAGGTCCGCTCTGCCTCGTATTTGGATGGGAGGCCTTCAAGGAAGACCAGGATTGTAGCACAGAGCGAGGCAATGGCAAACGACCTCTGAACGTCTCTTGTCTTGAGAGAGCTGAGAGCTACAGGGTTGCCAAAAGTCAGCTGTGACTTGAGGGCACTTTCCATCACCACCAGGTATTGATTTTGGAGCCCAGGAGTAGGGATTATTCTGTTGATGGTTTTTCCCTTCATCTCCATAGACAGGGAAAGGATGCTGATCCAATAATTGCAATTATATCGGCAATAATCTTAAAATTAGAGCCCTCTGTCACAGTTGCAATTTCAGCCTATGATGGCTTTGATTTTTTTTTTTTAATGCCAGGGATTACTTCAGTTCTGTTGCTTAATGAATTAAATTATTCCTGTCCTACTTCTTCTCTATTAAGTCCTTGAGGGGCTTAAACAAACCGATAGCACTTCCTTTACTGAGGAGTATTAGAAAGGTTCTAACTTCCAGAAGTTTATGCACGCTGCTCTTGATAAATCCACAGATTTGGAATATTTGTTCCTACTTTGCAAAAATTGAATTGTTTGTCATTAGGCAAGTAAGTGTCAAATCAAGCTTCAATTCTCTCTAAAAGCTAAAATGACTAAACTGAGGCTGCTGTACTTTGGTCCCATGATGAGAAGACTCACTGGAAAAGACAATAATGCTAGGAAAAGGGGAAGGCAGCAGGAAAAGAGGAAAACCTAATATGAGATGGATCCGACTCAGTCAAGGAAGCCATGACCTTCAGGGAGCCATCTTGGGGTAGTGGTTAAGCAGCCAGCTAGGTGACCTTGAGCTTATCACAGTCCTGTTAGAACTATTCCTCTTCACAGAGCAGTTCTTCCAGAGCTCTCTCAGTCCCATCTACCTCACAAGGTGTAAATTGTGAGAAGAGGAAAGGAAGGCAATGGCAAGCCATCCCCAAACGTCTCTTGCCTTGAACAACCCTACCAGGTTGCCATAAGTGGGCTGAAACTTGATAATACTTTGTACCAATAACAATATAAAGCAAGAAGTCGCTAAAAACAATATGCATAAACAGCATAAAAACCATTGACTACAGAAGGCATCAGTGAGTCTCAAGGGGAAGGGCATTACAAAGGCAAGGAACGAGGACAGAAAATCTCCAGTTATCTAGTTGCTGTCCACCCCGCATAAAATAAAATCAGTAACAACAGCTATAATAATCTAATGTTATTATTTATTTATTTTATTAGATTTTTATATGTAAGTGATCTAAGACAACGGCTCTTTGTTCTTTATTCTTTTGCTATGATTTTTCCCCACCCTTTTCTGTAATCTGTCTGAAATAATTAAATATATGTAAATAGAAACCAGCCTTGCTGCACAGGCCATGCATGGAGCCAGAAACCCAGGATAAACCCATTTAGGACTGATTCAAGTGGGTAGCCCTGCTGGTCTGAAGCAGATAATGAAAACACAGTCCAGTAGCGCCTTTAAGACCAACGAAGATTTATTCAAGGCATGAGCTTTGGAGGAAGAGTCCATGTACTGGAAAGCTCACACCTTGAAAAAATCTTTGTTGGTCTTAAAGGTGCCATTGGACTCTGTTTCCCTTTAGAATTGCTTTTATGTTTTTCATATGTCACCACAACCAATGGAAGAAGAGTTGCAAAACTCTGTAAGAGGCACGTGGGAATTTTCATACAGAATCCCTTGGATGTAAAGCTTTATAATACCGCAACTGCTCAGTCCAAGTAGGCAAGAAGTTTTTTAATTTTAAAACTCCAAAAGAGCCTTACAGTAATCCAGCATA
Source organism: Paroedura picta (assembly GCF_049243985.1). Lineage (NCBI taxonomy): Eukaryota > Metazoa > Chordata > Lepidosauria > Squamata > Gekkonidae > Paroedura > Paroedura picta. The sequence continues at coordinate 5,876,885 of NC_135379.1, read as the reverse complement.
TGAGACACACAGGGAGATAATCTTCCGGGATTGTTTAGGTGTTATTTAGCAGCCCGGTTTTACGTGTTTTTACAAGGAAGTAAAGCCTGGTCACCTTTCTCTCATTCAAGCAGAATTATAGCATAACATTCCTTGATAATCCAGCACCTGCACAGTTACCTTAAGAAAACAACAACCTTGAAGCTAGAGAGATTAGACACAAACACATACCTCTGGAGTGATACACTTTAGAACTCTTCTACTTCATTTTGCATAGCATGTACACAGATGTGGATGGGCCATTTCACTTGGAGGGAAAATTTCCCAGAGGGCCATGGCCCTAGAGGCTGGACTAAGCAAATCCAGCAACTCTCCCCCAGCCTCAGGTGCTGCTTGGCTCAGACCCCTCATCAGTCTTGGTGGCTGGTGTCTGCTCACCATCTCCTTCTTCGCTGATCCCGGCTGGAGGATTTTGCAGTGGGTGAGAGAAGGCCCATTTTCAGCTTCACTGAGCAGAGCAGCCAGCTGGGTGACCTTGGGCTAGTCCCAGTCCTGTTAGAGCTGTTCTCACAGAGAACATCTGTCAGTGTTTTCTCAGCCCCACCTACTTCACAGGGTGTCTGTAGTGATGAGAGGAAGGGAAGGCGACCGTAAGCCGCTTTGAGACTCCTTTGCATAGTGAAAGACGGGGTATGAAAACCGACTCTTCTTCTTCTTAGCGCCCCATGCGTGTGTGTTGTTGCTTTTACTGTCAAGTCACAACTGACTGACGGTGGCCCCGTAGGGTTTTCAAGACAGGAGACCTTTCAAAGGGGTTTTGCTATTGCCTGACCTCGCGTCATGACCATGGGGGTCCTCAGTGATCTCCCATCCAGAAACTAGCTAGGTCCGACCCTGCTTAGCTCCTGAGGTCTGACAAGGTCGGTGTAGCCTGCATGCTACCAGGGAAAAAAATGGCTTCAGCTTCTATTCCACAGCATGGCAAAAGAAATCCCATATGAATAAGAGCAGCAGGGATGCACAGTTGCATGAGGCATATTTCTCCCAGGGCGATGATAAATAACTTACTTATCCTCACTGAGCTTTTTGACTGAGCAAGTGACAGCATTTTACTTTCTCTCTCGCTCTCCCTCCTGAGCCCATTTTCTTCACTCATCTGCAGAGGGAGAGACAGGCAGACAGAGGCGCAGTTGCCCGGGTGTCACCTGGACATTTAACAACAGCTTTCAAAGTTTTCAAAGACTGCCATCGCTGATGGGAGAGGGATGCACAAGCCGGGGAGAGGGAGGGGGAAGTGCAGAGTCCCCAGCCAAGCAGAGCGTGGGCAGAGATGGAGGAGCCCTGGGAGAAAGCACTGCAGGCCTGCCCATTCCCCCCCCCCCCCACACACACACACTCACAAATAGACTTGACAATTTATTTCTGATTACTGTTGATGCCTAATCGTGGATTCGGCTCCACTCTCAAGGGAAGACGTGAGGGGAAGGAGGACAGAAGAGGAGAGGAAAAATCAATCGGAGAGAACACATTGGAGAGTCAAGACAGCAAGGCTCGAGAGCTCACTGGCATGATTATGCAAAAGGGCCAGCTCTGCTTCCAGAGCGGCTCCCGCTGAGTTTAATGGGGCAAAAGTAAAGATGCTGTAATTTTGGACACACTTCAGAAAGAAGGAGGGGGGGGGGGGAACGCCATCTCTCCAGACAGGGGGTCACGAGAGGCAGGGAGCAGATTTACCCTCCATGCCTGAGAAGGCTTTCTTTCTTTTCCCCTTATAAGTGAGAACCTTAAGGGTCAGTGATCTGTAATGACCTCCTTTGGCTGTGGGTTCCCTGGTTATAGGGGCCCATTCTTGGGTTCATTCAACAGAGACAAGCTGGCTCGAAAAAAAGGAGTTTATTTTCCAGGAGACAACTGCCAACACCGAGAACTACAGCCAACTTACAAAACTGGAAAGCAAAATAAGAGTCCCACCCAAATAGGGCCAAATTAAGTCGTCCAGACATTAAGGGAGGAACAGGCTGTTCCATGACATATATATAGACAGACAGACGGACGGGCGGACAGACAGACAGACAGACAGATAGAATAAAGAGGCCAGTAAAACTTCAATATCTAATTGGGCTCCGCCCTGTATCTCTTTCCCTGTCTTCTGGTTTCTACATCCATGAGTGGGATTTTAGATCTGACCTTAGTATTGTTTAAACTGCTATTTTAATGTACTGATGAACATATTTTGTTCACCGCTCTGAGTCTGCTCTTGTGAAGAGGGTGATCTAAAAAACTAAATAAATAATACACACACACAAATACCTGTTCTGCAATGCAAGGCAAATTGTACCTTTCATTTTACTAAGGAATCTTTGCTGTTAGATTTAGAGATTGTGGCAGGAGTTTTTTTTTGGGGGGGGGGGGATTAGGGATATAGGGTTGTGACCTCACACGTGTTGTTATCCAGAGGAAGAAATCCGAACTAGAAAATCAAAGAAAGGCAGGGTATGTAGCCAAAATAGGCCATGTAGCCAAAATAGATAGATAACAGATGGGAACAGATAATCTCGGTTCAGATATAGAGCAGTAAATATGCCACAGAGCAGCTGGAATGTCAGTGGATATACAGTGAATCAGCAAGCTTCTCCTGTGCAGGAAGGTCAAGAGACTGAACTCTTGGACTCTGCATGATCAAAGTGATGCGCAGCCCCTGCCCCATGGGAGAGCCCTCTAAATGCAGTTCTTTTCTGTGGGGGTTTCTCCCAAGCAGAGACCTCCACATTTCCCTCAGGACTTTGGGGGAGGAGGAAAGCGGCATCACTTACGGTGAAAGCCCATACCCTGCTACAGATTTTGTTCATCTTTAGGGTGTTACTGGATTCTTGTGTAGCTCTTTTTTGCTGCTACAGATAGGTAGCAGGGACTCACAAATCTCACCCCCACCACAGATTCTGTTAGTCTTGAAGGTGCTTCTGGACTCCTGCTGGTATCTGAAGAAGTGATCAGTGACTCACAACAGCTCCTTGTTAGTCGTTATGGTGCTCCTGGATGTTTCTGCTGTTACAGACAGGCAGCAGGGATTTCTGAAAGCTCCTTCTCTGCCATGGATTTTGTTAGTCCTCAAGGTGCTCCTGGACTCTGGTCAGTTTGGTGAGAGCCAGTTTGGCGTAGTGGTTAGGAGTGCAGACTTCTAATCTGGCGATGCGGGTTCGATTCTGTGCTTCCCCACATGCAGCCAGCTGGGTGACCTTGGGCTCGCCACGGCACTGATAAAACTGTTCTGACCGAGTAGGAATATCAGGGCTCTCTCAGCCTCCCCTACCTCACAGGGGGTCTGTTGTGGGGAGAGGAAAGGGAAGGCGAATGGAAGCCGCTTTGAGCCTCCTTCGGGTAGAGAAAAGTGGCATATAAGAACCAACTCTTCTTCTTTTCTACACACAGACTAACATGGCTACCCATCTTGATCTATCTTATGGAAGGATCATAAGTTTAATTTTTTGTTCCCAGGTTCATTGTGAAAACTATGTATTCTCAAGCCAATAATCAGTTAGAAAGCCTTATTATTTTTTAAAGCTAATAACTCTAGGTATAATTAGACATAATTATATAAAATTATTATTTAAGACACAAAGCAGTGACATAGATAAAAGCAATTAAAGTCAAGAGCACACATGACATTTGTGCTTTACTAAAATAGGATTTCAGAATTAATTAGAATGGTTAAGGCTTTTACTATAGTGCTTTTCAAAAAAATAATAATAGATGAAACAGATTCAGCGATTTCCAGATCTGAGAAATTTTATACATTAGAACTTCCTAACGGCTTATATTGTGTGTGTTTACATGGAAATATCACACCTCCTTCCGAGGTCGGTAAAATGAGTACCCAGCTTGCTCGGTGCTTGCACAGGGGATACCTTTACCTTTACCTTTATCACACCTCCACTCTGTGGCCCAATTTCTTGCCATCCAGATGATGACATCTCTCTGAGTAGACATATGGTCCTCTTAACCTAAACACAAGTAACGGTATCCCCTGTGCAAGCACAGAGTCATGTCTGACCCTTGGGGTGACGCTCTCCAGCGTTTTCATGGAAGACTCAATATGGGGTGGTTTGCCAGTATCTTCCCCAGTCATTACCGTTTACCCCCCAGCAAGCTGGGTACTCATTTTACCGACCTCGGAAGGATGGAAGGCTGAGTCAACCTTGAGCTGGCTGCTGGTATCAAACTCCCAGACTCATGGGCAGAGCTTTCAGACTGCATGACTGCTGCCTTACCACTCTGCACCACAAGAGGCTCTTAAACACTACCTATGTGCATTGTCCTTTTTCTGGAATTAGGGTTGTTAGTGCTGAGTTGGGAAATACCTGCAGAATTTGGGGGTGGAGCTTGAGGAGGGCAGAATCTGAAGACATCAGTGGGGAAGATTTTCCTTCTTTTTGTTTTGCATATGAGAGAATCCTGTTACAGACCCCTCAGCAGCAGGTTCAGATACAAGCCAAATATATAATAGGCGTGAAAATCTCAAAAAAAAAACTCCACCAAGCCTCATAAGATGTCTGTCATCCTGCATGGAAACGTGGTCTCCAAGTGCACGTCAGCAGCGCTTGTAAGGACAACCTGAGATTTACTGGTTTTAATAGCATCCGCTTTATGGATCCCGGATTTTGCAATAAAGCAAGGAGGCCCAGTAGAAACATTATTTTAAGCATCCTGCACCGAGTGAGCATTTGCACACGATAATCAAGCTTCACAACTTTTCCCCGCACGGGGGCTGCAATAAAGCAATTTTACATTTATCATCCCAGTTAATTGTAATGAGCCCAAAACTAATGAGCCTTACCTCTAAACTCCATTTAAGACAATAGTTAATTGCTTCATTTTAATAAGTGTTGACAGAAAAGCGGGCAGAACAATGACTGAACGCCCAATTACTACGCGGGCTCGAAAATGAAGATGCAGAGCATCGGTGATGTATACACAATCTGAAATGCAATTAGCATCCCGAATCGGCGTTGCTTTTAGAAAGGGCTCACAAATGGACTTGTCTGGGTCCCTGAACATAAAGCGGGGGGTGGGAGGGTGGAATGTTTCCAGTAACAAGGAAGAGTAAATCAAAAAGAGTCAGAATGCATGGCGGAGATTCAGGCCTGGTTATAGAAACTGGCCAGATCTTATGGGAGTGGGATGATAGTGGATGAGTCTGTGGCTCCATTCCACACTCTTCCAGGAATGTCAGCATTGAATTACAGAGCATCGCGGTGGCATAAGAGATGCGTCTGTGTGGCTTTTCCCCCACGGTCTTCCCATAACATCACCGTGGAGGGGCTGCATGGGCAGCTTGGGTGACATATGACGAATGACAGAAACTCAAGAACATAAGAGCCCTACTGGATCATCGGACCAGAAGCTTCTTGTTCAGAAGCTCAGTTTCTACAGTGGCCAACCCTGGATCAGCAGCAGGCCCCCTGCCAGGGTACATGCCAGTCCATGCCAACTGTGGATACTGAACCTCTTTCAGATGGCCAAGAGGTGGGGATCCTGTGCAGAATTATCTCCATCCCCATATCTTCCAAAAGCAAAATAAATTGTGTAAAGCCATTTCCCATTGATCTACCCCAGCTCTTGCCTGCCCCCCACCTCTTTACCCCCCTCACCTCCATCATTTCATTTAACCCACCAGATGTTCCTGCACACCTAAGGGATCCCCCAACTTTTCAGAATCGCTTGCTTAGTGCAAGTGTGGCCCCAATCTATGGATTTAGATATCCACAGATGGGGGTTATTTCTGGGAAATGGATACAGAATAAATAACATAATTGCCAGGCTTACAGTCAGGGCCTAAATAACATCCACCAATAATGGCCAGCCTCACCACTGGAGGAGGGGAAATGGAAGGCTGGCCCCTTGCCTAACCCCCCTGTCTGGGAATTTTACTAGGGGTGTTAGTAATACTGTAAAGGCTTTAAAAATTTTAACCTGCATGTTTTAAATGTTGTTACTCACCATAAACAACATGTAAGGATGGACAAAAATAATGTTAAATTGATGATGATGATGATGATGATGATGATGAGGAGGAGGAGGAGGAGGAGGAGGAGGAGGAGGAGGAGGAGGAGGAGGAGGAGGAGGAGGAGGAGGAGGAGGAGGAGGAGGAAATTGTGCAAACTTGTCTACCTTATGCACAGTCCAGAATCTGTTTTTCCCTGCAGACTTTAGTGCGCAGATCACACTACCTTGGTCACCGACATGATAAGCAGAGGCGGAGAAAGCATCCATGGCATGTCCCCCCCCCCACCTCTTCTATACTAATAAAAATCAGTCTCAAATAACCAATCTTTTCCCTGGGCTCGATCTTATACATCGTTTGCCTGTTCCTTGATTAATGGCCAAGAGTGGTCTGTTTTTAGGTATTAGTGTCTAAACCATGTTATAAAAATAGCTTTGGGACAGAAGTTATGGGTGTTATGACTGGGAAATGCGGGAGGCCTTGATTAACACCCCCGGCCTTGCCGAAAACCCTCTAGCCTGGGAACCAAGTGATAAAATCTTCATCCTTCAGGCTGAGGGAACTGGTCTTCTTTTATGGAGACAGATAGGCATGGACCACGATAACCATTCACTCCGCTGCCAGGAAGAGGCAAGACGGATTGCTCGGGAGGTATCCTGCCGTAGAGCAGCAGATGGGCTGCTGATTATGATTGGTAAAGGGAATGACACCCAGACCTGGACGGCCCAGGCTAGCCTGATCTCATCCGATCTTAGAAGTTAAGCAGGGTCAGCCCTGGTTGTACTTGGGTGGGAGACCACCGAGGAAGTCCCCTACACAGCGGCAAGCAATGACAAACCACTTCTGAACATCTCTGGCCTTGGAGCCACCATTCATTGGCTGTGATTCAGTGGCCAAGAAAAGGGGGGATGGTATATACTGATGAGTCACTTTAAATGACTCAGGGCTGTTGCCATAACTGGTAGTAGTAGTAGTAGTAGTAGTAGTAGTAGTAGTAGTAGTAGTAGTAGTAGTAGTAGTAGTAGTAGTAGTAGGTCTCACAGCGGGTTACAGGATAAAATAATTAAAATACAATAAAATCCCCCATAAAATCCCCAAATTACACATATATCGCACATCATACAGCGGCAATAATCACCGTTCCAATCCTGATTTCCTTATGTTCAGGACACCATGTTGTTGACATCATTCTCTACCAGCACCAGGCCTGACTACCTTTGCCAGGTACAGAGGCAGAAGCCAGCTCCCAGGTGCTCCCCGATCTGCTGGGACTAGAGCTGGCACATTTGCTCCCTGCTGTGCGGGGGTCAGACGTGGGTGGATCAAATAGGAGTGGGATTCTGATTTACTCTCCCCCCCACAAAAATCAGGTTTGGGGAAAGGCTGAGAAACAGCCAGTTAGAAGCCTCCATTCTCCAGCTCCGCTCTACCACATCCTTCGTCATGTTGGAATATGCATGATCTGTAGTGTGCATGACTGAAAAAATTCATGTGCATGATTTCAAATATTCTCCTCCAGAGTCCTGATTGGTTCAGTTAGAGACTTTGAGCCCACTTCCTCCCTGCTTGCCTCCCGAACCAGCTGACAGAATGAATGTGAAACAAGAAGAACAGTCAGTCAGCTAGTCAGGACTCTCTCTCTCTCTCTCTCTCTCTCTCTCTCTCTCTCTCTCTCTCTCTCTCTCTCTCTCTCTCTCTCCTTTCTATACAAAGTTGTTTCTCTTCACAATAAACTATTCTGTTCTTTGAAGCGGTCTGGTGCTGCACTCTCCTTTGGAAATTTTAATTCTGCCAACACCTCCAACACAATGAAATTACAATACAAAAAAAGGAAGAAAGGTTCAAAACATAAACAGAGAAAAGCAGAACCTTTCCAAGGCAATTGGTACAATAAATTTTATATATTGATAATTGTTAAGGACCAACACCTCAAACACAGCAATTGGGTGGATCAGAAGCGCCCTCCTAGATTAGCTGAAATCGGGCTTCTGATTTGTCCAACTCATCCTGACATGGAATTTTTAAAGTGTCGCCGTAAGCACACTACGTAACAGGGCGGCCAATTTGACCTGTTGAGTCCATGCTTCTCTGGAGTTTATAACTTCTAGTCCTCCCCCGCCCGCCTACACACACACACACACACACACAAACTTTTTCAGGTTGAGGCTTTGCCACTTTACTGCATGGCTGGTTCAGATAACAGTTTCCCACCTTTATAGAGTTGTAAACTGTAATGATGTTTCCTGTATTGTCCATTTCTGTCCTTTTGCTCCCATCTTTGTTCTCCAGCACGAGTAAAAGATCAATTGTGATTTTCTGAGGCACCAACACAGCTAATAAGATTATTAAAGGTTCTCTCTCTGCAAATGAAATGGAATATTGTTGGGCTGTCGGGCCACGTGTCAGGGAAACAGCTTAAAATCAACAGTAATGCTAACATTTATTTTACCCCACAATTCTGGACCCAACTTATATCGACGTTTCTCAGTGCTGGGTTTGTGGTTTTAGCCTACATGCAAATCAATCAATCAATAGTTTATTGTTGAAGCCGAAGCCATGATAACCAACCAAACAAAAGCATAAAAGATATATCACACTAGGGAACAAATAACCACAGTCTCAGTTTGTCCACAAAGCACAGTGAGAATGAAGTCAGTTAAAAGTTATGAAACAAAGCCAAAAGGTTACAACCGCAAGGTGAAATAAGCATAATAAAATGAAATGAAAGAAGAATTATGCACAGGCTACCATGTAGCTTCCTCAGAAGTGGCAGTAGAGGATTCGATCTGCACCCTCTTCCTTCCCCCTGCCTCCTTAGATGACTAGGATTTTATTAGTATGGGATCGTGTTTGGCGCCATGTCTTACGGTTTCCCCCTTCAAGGATCGCTGCCTTGTTGTGGCAAGGGGGCTTGCGTAGTTCAGTTAAGCTATGAGCTATGCCGTGCAGGGCCACCCAAGACGGACAGGTCATAGCTGAGAGCTCTGACAAAAGGTGATCCACTGGAGAAGGAAATGGCAAACCACTCCAGTATCTTTGCCATGAAAACTCTATGGACAGTTCCAATAGGCATAACGATATGACGCTGGAAGATGAGCCCCTCAGGTCGGAAGGTGTCCAATATGCTACTGGGGATGAGCAGACGGCTAGTACGAGTAGCGCCAGAATGAATGAAGCGGCTGGGCCAAAGCCGAAAGGACGCTCAGTTGTGGAAGTAACTGGTGGCGAAAAGACAGTCCGATGCTGTAAAGATTTTTATTCCATAGGAACCTGGAACGTCAGATCCATGAATCAAGGCAAGCTGGACGTGGTTAAACAAGAAATGAGAAGACTGAACATCGACATTTTAGGAATCAGTGAACTAAAATGGACAGGAATGGGTGAATTTAATTCAGATGACCATCAGGTATACTACTGTGGACAAGAATCTCGCAGAAGAAATGGAGTAGCCTTCATAATCAATAAGAGAGTAGGAAAAGCAGTCTTGGGATACAATCCCCAAAATGACAGAATGATCTCAGTTCGAATCCAAGGCAAACCATTCAACATCACAGTGATACAGGTCTACGCCCCAACCACTGCTGCTGAAGAGGATGAAGTTGATCAGTTCTATGAAGCCCTACAACACCTTCTAGAAGCAACGCCCAAAAATGATGTGCGTATCATCATGGGGGATTGGAATGCTAAAGTAGGAAGCCAAAAGATAACCGGGATAACAGGCAAGTTTGGCCTTGGAGTACAAAATGAAGCAGGGCACAGGCTGGTAGAATTTTGTCAAGAGAATACAATGGTCATAGCAAACACTCTTTTCCAGCAACCCAAGAGACGACTCTATACATGGACATCACCAGACGGTCAACACAGAAATCAGATTGACTATGTGCTCTGCAGCCAAAGATGGAAAAGTTCTATCCAGTCAATAAAAACAAGACCAGGAGCTGATTGTGGTTCAGATCATGAGCTTCTTGTTGCAAAATTTAGGCTTAAATTGAAGAAAGTAGGGAAAAGCACTAGGCCACTCAGATATGAACTAAATCATATCCCCGACGAATACACAGTGGAGGTGACAAATAGATTTAAGGAATTAGATCTGATAGACAGAGTGCCTGAAGAACTATGGACGGAGGTTCGCAACATTGTACAAGAGGTAGCAACTAAAACCATCCCAAAGAAAAAGAAATGCAAGAAATCAAAATGGCTGTCTGAGGAAGCTTTACAAATAGCTAAGGAGAGAAGGGAAGTGAAAGGCAAGGGAGAAAGAGAAAGATACACCCAATTGAATGCAGAATTCCAGAGAAAAGCTAGAAGAGATAAGAATGCCTTCTTAAATGAACAGTGCAAACAAATAGAAGAAAACAATAGAATGGGGAGGACCAGAGATCTTTTCAAGAAAATTGGAGATATGAAGAGAACGTTTCATGCAAAGATGGGTATGATAAGGGACCAAAATGGTAGGGACCTCACAGAAGCAGAAGAGATCAAACAAAGGTGGCAAAATTATACAGAAGAACTATACAAGAGCGAGCTTAACATCCCTGATGACCACAATGGGGTAGTTACTGACCTGGAGCCAGACATCCTGGAATGTGAAGTCAAATGGGCCTTAGGAAGTCTGAGCAACAATAAAGCTAGTGGTGGTGACAGCATTCCAGTTGAACTATTCAAAATCTTAAAGGACGATGCAGTAAAAGTGCTACACTCAATATGCCAGCAAATTTGGAAAACTCAACAATGGCCACAGGATTGGAAAAGGTCAGTTTACATTCCAATCCCAAAGAAGGGCAATGCCAAAGAATGTTCAAACTACCGCACCATCGCACTAATTTCTCATGCTAGCAAAGTTATGCTCAAAATCCTACAAGCTAGGCTCCAGCAATATGTGGACCGAGAACTTCCAGAAGTACAGGTAGGATTTCGAAGAGGCAGAGGAACTAGAGATCAAATTGCCAACATACGCTGGATCATGGAGAAAGCTAGGGAGTACCAGAAGAACGTCTACTTCTGCTTCATTGACTATGCTAAAGCCTTTGATTGTGTGGAGCACAACAAATTGTGGCAAGTTCTTAAAGAGATGGGAATACCAGAGCATCTTATTTGTCTCTTGAGAAATTTATATGCAGGTCAAGAAGCAACAGTGAGAACTGAACATGGAATCACTGACTGGTTCAAAATTGAGAAAGGAGTTCGGCAAGGCTGTATACTGTCGCCTTGCCTATTTAACTTGTATGCAGAGCACATCATGAGAAATGCGGGATTAGAGGAGTCACAAATTGGGATCAAGATTGCAGGGAGAAATATCAACAACCTCAGATATGCAGATGATACCACTCTAATGGCAGAAAGTGAAGAGGAACTAAAGAGCCTGTTGATGCGGGTGAAGGAGGAGAGTGCAAAAGTTGGCTTGAAACTCAACATCAAGAAAACAAAGATCATGGCATCCGGCCCTCTCAATTCCTGGCAAATAGAAGGGGAAGAAATGGAGATAGTGACAGATTTTATTTTCCTGGGCTCCAAGATCACTGCAGATGGGGACTGCAGCAAAGAAATTAAAAGACGCTTGCTCCTGGGGAGGAAAGCTATGGCAAATCTAGACAGCATCCTAAAAAGCAGAGACATCACCCTGCCAACAAAAGTGCGTTTAGTCAAGGCTATGGTCTTCCCAGTTGCAATGTATGGCTGCGAAAGTTGGACCATAAGGAAGGCCGAGCGTCAAAGAATTGAGGCTTTTGAACTCTGGTGCTGGAGAAGACTCTTGCGAGTCCCTTGGACTGCAAGGCGAACAAACCAGTCAGTCCTAGAGGAGATCAGCCCTGACTGCTCTTTAGAAGGCCAGATCCTGAAGATGAAACTCAAATATTTTGGCCACCTCATGAGAAGGAAGGACTCCCTGGAGAAGAGCCTAATGCTGGGAGAGATCGAGGGCAAAAGAAGAAGGGGACGACAGAGAATGAGGTGGATGGATGGAGTCACTGAAGCAGTAGGTGCAAACTTAAATGGACTCCGGGGAATGGTAGAGGACAGGAAGGCCTGGAGGATCATTGTCCATGGGGTCGCGATGGGTCGGACACGACTTCGCACATAACAACAACAACAACAACAACTTACGGTTTTATGTGTTTTTTGTAGGAATCTGTTTTAATTGTTAAGGGGTTTTTACTGGGTTTTTAACAGAGGTTGTAACCTGCCATGAGCCTCTGGGGAGGGTGGGTAATAAATTCAATAATAATAATGATGATGATGATGATGATGATGATGATGATACCAGAAACAGTTTCCTAATAATTATGGATGAGTAAATGAATTTAGCAACCATTAAGGTGACGTCTGCCCCAAAGAATATTATTTTCAAATTGTGTTCAACTTGATTTGGGTAACATCATAGAAGGAGCAATGCACAACATAATGAATGAGATCTTCTACTTGGCTAAGCCTACAAGGGAAGAGCCAACAACCCAGCATGCCCCAATTAAACCTGCTGTACAAAAATGCTGAAGGAAAGTTCTAAAAACTTATCCTAGTAAGTTATCTTATCTTATCTTAGCTCAGCATGGGTCAGTTCATTTGAAAAACGCAACTCAGTGTTCCGTGGATGTAAAAACTGGCAGGATATAACAGCCTCTCCAAATAATTTGCTAATCTCTACCAGGGATTGGACACGCATGGGAATGTTTTTTTAAGACTGGGAACAAGGAGTGGGAGACATATCTCACTGCATCTTTGTTGGCCTAGTATAGTCAGTTTGCTGACTGATGGGAATGCCTTAGACCAGCCTTCCTCAACCTTTCTACCATAGAGAAGGCTCTGAAAGATTCTTCAGGCTTGGAGAAACCCCAGAAGTGGCATGATCATGCAGAACATGGTTGGGAAGCAGAGCTGTGGACGTCCCGGAGGTCCCACCCAATAATGAGATGGAAAAGAAAGAAAGAACGGCAACAGAGCTTGAAAGATGGGTCCACTCGGAAGATTTCCAAGATGCTTTCTGGCTTACAACAGAAGAAATGGGTGTTCATTTGGCGTAGCCCTTCAACCAAAATGTTTCCGTAATGAAACGGGAAGCTACAAAGTCCTCGTGTGACATTAAGCCGCCAACACGATTCCTCAGTCGCTAATTAAAACAGCGAGAGGGCACACTCATGGAGCTGAAGCACATTAGCCGAAATCTTGAAAATTAGCTCGCACTGGAAACGGCCAATTCCTCCTGCGCGTGCCTGCAGAAAGCCGACTGGAAGCTAGTTTGCAAGGCGTGATCCCCAAAGGGTGGTTGGTTGCTGCTCGTCTTGCTGGCAGGAACAACCCAGGTCCGTAAATGAGTCTGAATGGCAACTAATGATGATGAGCTTCGAAACAGGACTCCGAGGCGATCCCTGAAATAGCACATTTCAGTGAGGATGTCTAAACGCAGAACGATTGCTCCGGGGACTATCAAAAAGAAGAACGGCAGAAGGAGAGTGCACGGCTGCCCGTGGCCAAGAAAAGAGATTCGGGAGGGTTTGAGAGAAAGAAGTAAAAAAATCAAATCCTGCCCAGTGCTGAAGAGGCGTTTCCGGAGCTGTCTTCGAGCAAGCTTGCCAGAGAGGAAACATAATCTGCACTAAATCAAAGGAGATGGTGACACAGGGTTGCTATACCGTTCCTGGCCACTCGAAAAGCTTATTAATTTTCCTTGGGAAGGATCGCGCTCCCCTTAAGGCAACACGGAAAGGCTCAGAGGGAGAAAAGAAGTATTGCAAAGACCTGTGTATGATGGAGAGAGTGATTGACCATGAGTTGCGCACGTGTGTGTGTTTTAAGCGCTCGAAGACCAAGTGGTTAATAAAACTGGAACGCTGCATTTGATCAACATGGATAAAAGAGCTTTAAAGGAATGCTCCCCCTCTGGCACACTAATGACGGGTGGGGGGCAGACTCTTCTCAGAAACCCCTTAGAGGGGGGGGGGGAGGCCAAGAGGGGCAGAAGAGGACAAATGAAGAGAATAAGCTTGCCACAAGGAATGCAGAGCAGATGTTCATCTTGGGGCTCACTTCCGGGTAAGGGGTGGTAGCAATTGCAAGTGTAAGAACGTGTGGGTGCAGAGAGTCAGTGAGATCAGAGGCTTGTAAGGTCAGTAGTCCAGAGAACCAATGAGATGTCCCTGGGTACATGAGAGAAGCAGAGGGATCCAGAGCTGGTGGGATAAAGGGTAAAGATAGGAACGCAATGAGTCGTATTTCCTACTGCTTCATTAATGTCAGAATGGGAGAAAGAAGCACATCTAAAGTTCAGTTCAGACATTGCTCTAGCAGAATGGAAGCTGCCTCTATGTGGCTTTTTCCCATCCTGGATATCTATAGCATTTTTTCTCCCATTTTAGGGGACGGGGCCGTGGCTCAGTGGCAGTGCATCTGCATGGCATGGCAAGCAGGAGGTCCCAAATTCAATCCCCAGCATCCCCAGTCAAAAGAATCAGCTGCAAGTGATGGGAAAAACCTTCACCTGAGGCTTAGCCACTTTCAGTCTGAATAGACCAGCCTTTCTCAACTTTCTTACCATTGAGAAAGCCCTGAAACCTCCTTCAGGCTTCAAGAAACCCCAGAAGTGGCACGATCATGCTGAATATGGTTGGGAAGCAGAGCTGAGGACATGCCCACCTGGGGCCCCTCCCCTTCCCAAAATGCGATTTTATCACGTGTGTTTTAAATTGGTAACTGCCTTGGTGGTTCCTGAGTGGGCAGAAAGGCAGGATATAAATTTTGCAAATGAATACATACATAAAATAGGCTTGGCCAAGATTCTTTCAAACCTCACTGGGCAACTGAAAGGGATGGAAACTTTTTTGTGGTTGTTTTAAAGAAATCTGAGAAAACCAGGAAAACAAATGCTGTGCTTAATACCATGGGGAAGCATGCTGTCAAATTGCAGTCAACTTCTTGGGAAACCCTGTAGGGACATTCAGAGGTTCTCTACAGCAGGAGTAGTTAATCTGTGGTCCTCCAGATGTTCATGGACTACAATTCCCATGAGCCCCTGCCAGCAAACGCTGTCAGGGGCTCATGGGAATTGTAGTTCATGGACATCTGGAGGACCACAGGTTGACTACCCCTGCTCTAAAGTATATGTATATCTACACATACACCCACATTGAAGGATACAATAAAAATGCAGAGGTAGAAAATATGGTGCACTAAACTAGCACAGGAACTTGCAACTGTGTCCAAGGTTCCAGGCTCAAGGTCAGCTAGAAGAACGGAGGTATTCTTGTTTTTCTGGGCTAACACAGAATTGCAGCGTGCTCTCTGCCCCGCTTATAATCTCTGAACCGACTCTGTGTCACGATGGGGAGAGGGGCCGGTGAGGGAAGGAACACACTAAGAATATTAACTTCTGAAATTGTTCAGGATTAACTCAGAAGAAGCTACCCTTCTGACAGAAATGGATTTTTATAATCCTGACAAACAACAGGGTCTGCCAAGTGCATTCCTTAAACCGGAATAACCCAACCCGTAAATAAATAGGCAGTTCTAAGGAAACTGTCATGGACCTGTCGTCGGCAGAGAATCTCTTACGAACTTTGCCTCCGCTATGATGTCGGATGGGGTTCCGGAAGGGCTCAGTAACAATAAGAAGGTAAATTATGTCCGTGTAAATGGATCCATCGTTCAGTGGACCGAATGACTCAGAACAGACAGAAGCAATTTTCTTTCCACGGAAATATCCGAGGAGAGTTAGAAGGTGAGGGAGCCATTTTTTAAATACCTCTCAAAGCCAAAGACAAGGCTTTTCATACATAAGGCAAACGTGAAATGCATTTACTGCAGGCAATAGCCTGCCCTTGATTTTCGTAAGCCGTGGGGGCGGGCACCAGCTTGGTGGTAGAGCTTATTACCCCCCCCCCCTCTCCTCAACATGCAGAAAACCTACCACGTTTCAGGCAGAAAATCCACTGGATGTAGGATCAAGGATCAAAGTTGGACTAGTCCCGTGGTTCCCAGGTGAACTGCTGCAGTGGATGAAAAGGGTTTAATGTTTATTATTGAATGACACCTTGGGATTAACAAGAGAACAAGAGACAGAGCAATATGTAAGTTTCTTTGTTTAATTCCAGTTCTAACCTTGCAGGAGGAGAAACACGTTTGCAGTGCCGTGTGATCCCTCTCCTTTTGGCTCAGCCAGATCTTTTAACAGCTGCTGGAAGAGTGTTAAAATGCAATAATCTCAACCTTCTCAGCTGGTGGTTAATCACATATTTGCTGATTGTAGAGATGCCAGGCAGGCAGAATTTAATGGGCTGTTTTCATGGGCCGCAAACTTAACTAACAATCCATGTTAGTGCATTTGCGAATCACATATGCAGATTCTGGACCACGAGCGCAGGTGGGGAGCCATGTTCTTGGGCTGGTGTGCTATTTAATGGCGTCCCACTCATCTGTGTCAGCTGGGATGACATTGAAGGCCACACCAAGTGACTAGCTCAGCTGTTTCTCTTGCCACCAGCCAATGCATTTCTAGTGCATGGTCTGAAGCAGGTCTAGCAGGAAAAGATGCATCCCACCAGCAACTCCACCTGCAGAGGACTCAGTTGGAGCTGGCTAAGATCAAAGGGCTGGATGAACAAGAGATGGACTGTGGAGCGATATAGTCAGGAGCTCAAAGGCAGGGATGTCTGGGAGAAGAATCTGTAGGAGTTTCTCATCTTGTAGACTTCATTGCCCTAGGTACGCCTATGGAAAGTAAAGTTTAGGAGGAACAGCTGGAAGTGTGTGAGCCCGAACAAGATCAACCAGAGACTGGGGTTATGGGTGAGGGGAAAATGCTTTACAGACTATCTCCCCCCCCCCCTTAATTGTCCTTTTTTTAAAACTGAAAATACCAAGACCCTTCCTTCTGTAGGAAAGGTGGTTTAGCCCTTCTGTCGCCTTGGTAGCCTCTCTTCTGCACTCTTTCTTCCTCTCTAGTATCCTTCATGGGATTCGGTGACCAGATCTATACACCATACTTGGACGACATGTACATCGCATTTCCACGGGCTGCCTGTCATCAAAGAACCTCGAAACAAAGGCGGGAGAGGCTACTGCAGAAAGGAATAAATCCCACCTTTGCCAAGTCCAGCAAATCCATCCCTGTACCTGGGATGGCGAGAGGAGCTTTTGGAGTGACACTGATCTGTGCTCAAGCCAGCATGAAGAGAAATCCAGCTAAGCCATGAATTTATCATCTGCATCCTTTTATGTTCGTCTGCTTTCATGCGTAATGATAATCCTCGGAAGGAGTCGAAACAGCACTGGAGAAGTAGGAGAGAAACCTTTGGAATCATAAATAAAGCACACTTTTATCCTCCAGACAAGCAACACGTGCTGAATCATAGATGTCTGGCTGACCCATTCGTTCTAATGCAAGCTCTCTGGCTTTTGTTTCCTATGCAGGGACTGAAAGCAACTTCGCCCTGCAGAGGATGAATGCAGATCACTGGAATGAAAGCAAAGGAAGGAGGTCTAAGATTGCATCTCTCCTAATAATGTGCAGTATTGAGAAAAGGGGCAAGGGAGCCCCTAATACACACAAATCAGGGGAGGCACAGCTCAGTGCTTTTGAGGAGTTGTCTCTGAGGGCAGAGTTTGACTATGCAGAGAGAGCAGAGCACCTGGCTGCCTCAAGCGTAAATAGCTTTGTATGGTGAAGAGAATCAACTAGGTATAGAAAGAGGACAGAAATGAGTCTTAAGTAATTGTTGTCTGCAGACAGTCTTCTTTTCAACAAGTTGCCTGGAGGCTAATATGGAATAAGTGTCCTCAAAAAGCAGGGAGTCTCCTGGTGACATAAGGAAATAATTTGAAAACCTATCCTCTCTTTGGCAAATATGCATCCGATGCCCTTTATAGTCTGCTCAGTTATGCGCACTTGTATTTAGTCAAATCTGAAATGCCTACCCAGAGGAGCAACACATCTCTAAAGTTCTTGAGCAGATTGGCTAACCTACCTTTATCTTGGGGGGGGGGGAACTCTGGGAAATAGGGGGGGAAACGGTGGAAGCACCGTCACTATGTTTATATTTGTAAAGGGACCTCAAGACACAGCCAAATGATGGTACCCCCCTGGGCTTTTCAAAGTAAGAGAGGTTCAGAAGTGGCTTGCCATTGGCTGTCTCCTGGAGCTCCCCTGACAGTCTCCCACCTGGATACTGACCAGGGCTGACCCTGATCAGCTTCAGAGAACTGACAATATCGGGATAGCCTGGACCACCCAGTTGTTGTTGCCATAAGCCTGCTGAGGGTAATAGATCTCCTCCCCATCCTGCAGGCACTCCAGGGGGCAGCAGAACAAAAAAAATTAAAATGGCATCAGCAAAAAACAGTCCTCTCTAGGAATTGCTGGAAACTCTTCCACCTGTCAGTGAAGTGCTGGCAGGCAGGGACTGTTGGGTGTGGGTGATGTCCTGCCCACAGTGGGCATATGACAACCTGGAAGTGACATCCTGGAAGTGATATTATGCCAATGCCAACAGGATCCCCCATGTCCTCACCCCCACACGCTCACCAGTTGCTAGTCATAGCCTGACACGGTAACCCTAAACCCAGGGGCCCAGGTGGGATTGTGCATAGCAAGGCTTCCCAACCATATTCTGCAGGATCGCACCACTTCTGGGTTCTTGAAGCCTGAAGAACGTTTCAGGGGTTTCTCAATGATAAAAATGTTGAGAAAGGCTGAACTGGATAGCTGGCAAGGTCATGGTTTTGCCTAAAATGCCAAGAAATCTCGGGCCAATCCTGGATGGGCCATCATACCAATAAAATTTGGACTTGTGGGTCACCATACTGCAAAGTCTGGGAACTGCTGCATTAGGAAACCAGGAATCAATGCCGGACTCACATGGCTTTCCCTGCGAGAGCAAACACGGACCTTGAAAATCAACAGGTTTGCCATCCACCATGGGGAAAACAGGAAGCAATAATGCTATTTGGGATGGAACTCGGCTTGCGGTTGACCTGATGTAAATCTTCCACGCTGTGCAATCCTGCGTATTCCCGTGGAATCCAGTTTCTTGCTTCTACATAATTTGATTTGTATTTGTGTGTACAGAATTACTTATAGGAACGGCTGCACTAGCCCTGAATTGAAAATGACCAGAGGCCTCTCATGCTTTTAGACTTAATCTTCGACAGAAAAACAGCAAAGGCATAGATGGAAGCTTCCTTAATGTGTCAAAAGAAAAAGTGTTTCTCATGTCATAAAACAATTTGCCTAAAGGCAAGGGTCCGGTCAGATTCTGAGAGGGCAACATGCCAAGCAGGCATGTGGTGTTAGAAGAACTCAAGGGGCCGTTGAGTATGAATCGAATCAAACTCTAGATGCCAAGGGCATGAATTACTGACAAAAGCATTTAAACGGAGCTGTGTTTCGAAAACATAGATGCACCTTTGGGGCTTGAGGCAGACTGAACTTTAGCTAGTGTTTTATAGATTACACTGGTTTTATTACATTCTTCTCCAATTCTGTGCC
This sequence comes from Paroedura picta, assembly GCF_049243985.1. Taxonomy (NCBI): domain Eukaryota; kingdom Metazoa; phylum Chordata; class Lepidosauria; order Squamata; family Gekkonidae; genus Paroedura; species Paroedura picta. The sequence goes on along the minus strand of NC_135379.1, from coordinate 5,857,431 downwards.
CCAGTTCTGTTGCATTGATGGTAAGCATCATAGCAGTACAAAGCATTACACTGCTTTTGAGTGCATTGCTCTCTGGTTTTGTTAGCTAGTTTTCTTCACTATTGGTGACATTTTTTTTGTTTTGCATCCTTAATTATTTAATCTGTCCTGAATCTCAGCAAGAAAGATGGACTAGAAATGAAGCAAAGAAATAAATAAACTATTTATTACTCATGTCATGGGCAGGGGGAGATTCTGAGCATCCTTCAAAAGATTAATTTCCTAAGGATGAGAACTAGGAATTGTTATCTTATTTATGTTCCCTCTCCTTTAATCCAGGGATGGGCTTTTCCACATTCTCATTTTCCTCACTTGTAAGTTCCTCTTCCTTCAGGCTGTTGGTTTTTTCCACATGTGTTTTGCTACCTCTAGTCATTGATTCTATATAGCATCGGGTTATGTCTGGCATAAAAGCCCGCAGTTGAAATCTGCAGGGAGAAAAACTGGACATAAACCTATGCAATATTGCATTGACCACTAGAGGCAGTGAAACATATGCAGGACAGAACATTTCCCAACAAATAATCAAGAATTTATAAGCGAGGAAAATGAGAATGCAGAAAATCCCCAACTGAGAGCAGTATTTTGCTAGTCAGCAACAATGAAAGTCAACAAGTTCTGAGACCTCTCACCATGGTGTAGTGGTTAAGAGTAGAAGTCTCTAATCTGGGGGACAGGTTTTTATTTCCCACTCATCCTCCACACAAAGCCTGCCAGGTGACCTTGGACCAGTCACAGTTCTCCCAGGACTCTCTCAGTCTCACCTACCTCATAAGGTGTCTGTTGTGGGAAGAGGAAGGGAAGGCAGTTGCAGGCCACTTTGAGACTCCTTGAGGTAGAGAAAAACCTTTTCCTCTTCTTCTTCTTCTTCCTCTTCTTCTGCTGTTGCTGAATGTTGACAAATTGATTCACGTGATTCACATCCAGCGGGAGAATTGAATGACTTTCCAGAGATTGGGCTCCAAATGTCTGTGCAAAATCAAAAGCAAGACACGCTATTAACACTCAGAGCAGTATTTGTTCTCTTGGGTCTTATGGTTAGAGGTTTAAGTTCATTTGTGTTGAGAGAAAAGGCAAATTGGAGTTTTCATCAGGCCCCAAATCTGGAGCTCAAAATAAATGTTGCAGGTAAAGTACATGTCCAGATATCTGCTTTGCTTCTACTTCCCAGATATTTTAAGAAGCTGGCAGTATTTTCTTACAAAGGACAGCACTAGCTTCAGCTGGTCCAAAGGATGGATCCATCGGCTAAGCCAAACTGATTTTTAAAATATTCAGTATTTTAAGGCAGGGGTAGTCAACCTGTGGTCCTCCAGATGTCCATGGACTACAATCCCCATGAGCCCCTGCCAGCGTTGGCTTTAGGCAACATAGATTTTCCAATGGCTTTTGGTCAGGATTGAACACTGCCAAATAATCAAAACAGAAAGCAAAGTTAAACCATCAAACTAGTAGACTGCAGGGGGGAAATTAACAAGCAGCTTGACAAGAGGGAAGCAACTTTGGGTAATCATATAGATTTAATTCAAAGGATCCTTATTGACCAATGAAATGCCTCTTTTAATCCACCCAATTTCACAGGAGTTGATGCTGTCCTTCTGTGCACCTCAAGAATACAATAAAACTTGATTTACCGCTGTGCTAAAGCCATCGAGCTTTTACACAAATCATTAACAATATTTCACATCTGAGATTGGTTCTATTAGGAAGCAGTAAAGGGGAGGCCCTCCAAGAAGATACCGCGCTATGCAGAATATGGAGATGTTACTGAATTTGTATGTAAAGAGCACCTTTGTTAAAAGACTGGTTTTCTATGCTATAATTTTAGAAATTGATTCCACAGACATGCATTGACCTCTTTCATGACTTTACGTGTTCTGCTCTTCCATGTAGGAACTGAAATGTATCAAATTATTCCGGGATTTATTGTCACAATATCCATTACAAGAAACGGCACATATTATATATTGTAATTGTAATCCTCTAAAACTATTACCCGCACTAGGGCTCAGATTGTGAACAGAAACTGCACAACTTCAATGTATTTGACCTTCCACAACACTAAGAGGGAGGGTCCAGGGCTCATGCCCTGCGCTTGGAACCTGACCTAATCAGCCACGGTGGGCCTGCATGTAGTCCAGCAAGAGAGAACTACAGCTATGGAGAATCATTGTGGATGAGGGAAGGGAGGATCTATCTATCTATCGATTGATCAATGGATCGATGGATGGATCGATTGATCTATTTAGATTTCTATACTTTTGTAAATACTGATATGGGTTCAAAAGTAGCCAGGATCGATGGGAGTTCAGCCAGCTTTTTATTGTGATCTCAGCATGATGCCTCTTTTGAGGATTGCTGGTTCTTGGTTGTTGTTGTTTTATGGTTATCTTATCATTTTTATTGTGAACCGCCATGAGCGGCTGAGTCCAGGAATGGCGGTCAATAAATGCAGGCATAAAAATTAAATAAGTTACAAGAGGCAAAACTGAGCCGAGAAACCTTTGCAAAACCCCAGATTACATACAGTAGCAAATTGATTCTGGTCAAGATCTCATACAAAGTTTGGTGCAAACAATGGATCTTCCTGCCAGTGCGCGCTATTGATCAGTTTCACTTTAAACTGACTGGATCCTGCAGACGGGATCTAGTCACGCATTGGTCAGTTTCATCACCTGCTTCAATCCGGCTTCGGACCTCAAGCTTGGTCCTTGGTGGAACCCCAAACACAGCAAATACTTCCTTGCTCTCTGTTGTGTGCACGCCCTTGTGGGAGCCAGAGGAAGGAATTCAAGGAGAACGCCTTGAGTGGTCATGTCTTGTAAAGGCATACTAAGAACTTAACGGCTTCATTTCCTAAGGTGGTCAACTGTGGCTCTGAGGGGCTCAAAGAGGTCAAGGGGCCTTTAAGAGCAGCAGGTGGGGCAGAGCTGCAGGCCGTAGCCTGGTGGCCTATGGCTGGAAGGGCAGGGCAATGGCTGGGAAGAGGTTATCTGTGAAGGGCAGGAGCTGCTTGATCAGGAGAGGGCATGCCTCTGCCTTGGCGAGGTCACTGAGCAGGGACTCCTCCTGGAGGGGGAGGGACTCCTTCCTGATCTCACAGATTCTGGTCCAAAGCCAGGGGACTTAAGACGGGCCATGGAGATGAGTTGGGTGCTGCAGGACAAGAGAGGCCCACGTGCCTGAAAGCAGGAAAGGCAGGGACAGGGAAAGGGGCAAGAGGCGGCCAGAAAGGATTTGAACCTCACAAGCTGTAAACGTCCCAAATGAAGAGTTTCGTTGCTGCAGCCCATGCAGCATCCAGGTCTTCTGGAATGGAGAGTCATCTGTAACCTGGCCTGTTGGAGCTGGCCACCCTGGCCCTATAAGTGGCATATCGGAACACAGGACACAACTCGAAAGCTACATCAACCTCCACAGGCTGGCAGTTCTCCAGATGAGAGAGATTAGATCAGGGGTAGTCAAACTGCGGCCCTCCAGATGTCCATGTTCGCTGGCAGGGGCTTCTGGGAATTGTAGTTCATGGACATCTGGAGGGCCGCAGTTTGACTACCCCTGGATTAGATCCTTTGGAGAAAATGGTTGCTTTACAGCAGCTTTTCTCAACTGATTGCCCCAAACGTTGTGTGAGATCTTGACCAGTTGGCTTTATACAAACGCATGCCATTATTAAAAGAAATATAACTGGACTCCTTCCAAGCATCTGCTTGTACCAAACAAACAACTGAACCCACACACTTGAATTTTAATCTACAGCTTCTCAAAAGGAAAAAAAGTTTGACCGGGTGCCCCTATGCTTGTCTTCTGGGCTGTTCCTTTTCCATTTCCATTTTTCATGCATGGTAGCCAATATACACAGCTCATTTTTCTTTCCCCGCATTGGCAATGTTATGGCGACAAGATTAAATACTTCTTCAAGTAAATTAATATGCCAGCAGCTTCTTGATCCATCGATTTTTAAGTAAGCCTAGCTGGCTCAGTAAGACAGATTTGGAAGTCAAAAACTTCAGATTTAGTGACACATCAGTCCTGGTGGGTAGCAGCAGAAGTCCTGCTCAGAGAAGGAGCCCCCTTCAATCACACCACGCGTGGCTGTAAGACTGTAATCCAGTTACCGAGAGGGAAACCAACAGTTGAGTAGCAGTTGTCCTGATCCCGGCACTGCCAAATTAGACCAGTAATCCATTTAAGTTGTCATTTCTAGAGGGTCAAATTAGTTTGAGATTCCTATCGCTAAGCATTGATGCTAAGGTTGTTCCCCCCGTTTATGACTAATCCAGAGTAAATAACTGAAGTGGGTGCACAGGAAATATGCAGTTGAGAATACTGGTGTATGCCGTGATCACACACATACTGCCAAAATACTACTGCCATTATGTCAATTAGATGCTTCTCTGGGAAGAAAGACCTTAAGTGCCAGGCTCCCTTTTCACTCTTTTCAATTCATTCTTGTGCGGCAACTGCATTTTGTTGGAGAACGTGAAGAAGAAGAAGAAGAAGAAGAAGAAGAAGAAGAAGAAGAAGAAGAAGAAGAAGAAGAAGAAGAAGATCACTCATACCCTTTTTATGGATCTTAAGTTGCAACTTATTTAGCAAACCATTGTGTTTAGGATATATTAGACACCACAGATACTCTTTAGTAAAGGATCGAGTAAAGTGTCCATTTATTAAAGTTGCAATTCACAGGAGATATCCCGTAAATTTTTATTTTGGACAACAGGCATGTTTAAATAGTCAGTTTTTCTGGGAGGAAGTTATTACACGTTTTTACTCATATCAATTTTGTACTAGAGTGTTAATTGATTTTGGAAGATCCTTATTTGGTTTCAAATATTTGCCTATCTCTAGGAGGCCAACAGAAGGTCAATGAAAATGGACCCACCATGCCCTTGCTACATCTAAAACAGGGGTAGTCAACCTGCGGTCCTCCAGATGTCCATGGACTACAATTCCCATGAGCCCCTGCCAGCAAACGCTGGCAGGGGCTCATGGGAATTGTAGTCCATGGACATCTGGAGGACCACAGGTTGACTACCCCTGATCTAAAAGACTTGTATTACAATGCCTGAGAGATAAATGCCCACGTCCTGTAAATCAACTTTATCATTGTTTGAGCACGTGGCTTATAGAAGACAACTGATACGGATGTGTTTTTAGATATTTAGAAACTTTGAATAGAAACTGTATGTAGATCTGTCACCATGGTTACATTTTTGTTTCGACTTTATATAAACTCCCGCCTCTCCCTTTATTATTTCCTGGATTTTGAGGTTTTCCCCACATTTAAAAAAAAATAAAACAATTAAGCCATCCAACCAGAGAATGTTAACTGAAGCCAAGATGCAAAGAACTGTGCAATTAGATTGGTGAGCTAGAAGGACTTCTTGACCCCTGCTGAACTTGTTGGACTTTCCCTCAAAGGCATCTTTTCATCACTATACTTTTCATTGCTACCTGGGGCCAACAAATGCCACTAACCATCTGACCTTCTCTTAGCATTTAATCAGGTGGAGTAAAGTGGAATGTGGGGAAAATTAATTGCACTAAGAAAATGGAGATTTGTGTTTGCAGGGACACTCTAAATATCATCTTGGCCTCGGAGTTGCTGTTTAATTGGATTTCAGTGGTGTAACGGTACCTAACCTGTAAAAAGATTAGATCTAAATTATGGGGACAAAGGATTCAAGGACATCACTTTTGTCCTTATTTTTATATATGTGATGGCGTTTTTCAGGAGCGAAACGAGTATTCAGTGTCACTGTGGAGCTAAGCATTGGACGACAGTTTGTCATAGAGTGATTGTGTTGATCGCTGACACGGATCTCTCATACGTTCCCCAAAGAACCTTAAGATTTAGGAGTCAAAATCTACTTAGGGTCCTCAAAGAAATAAATCTGGCCTTCACCAGGGCCAGGACTTTCTCAGGTTTTAGGGAGAGTTTAGGCTTGGTTTGCTCTAGAATACCCTCATTTGTCTTTTTGGCAGTCCATGGTATTTGGCATCCTTCCCAAATTAGCCTATTATTATTATTAGGTCCTGAGTTTGTAAGTTTGAAAGCCCTGAGTGAAGGGGAGAAAACTGTCCCTTCTGCCTGCAGAGGATAGCTACAGAAGCAATGGCTTTTGACCCCATGAAGAATCACCATGAAGAAGAAGAAGAAGAAGAAGAAGAAGAAGAAGAAGAAGAAGAAGAAGAAGAGGAGGAGGAGGAGGAGGAGGAGGAGGAGGAGGAGGAAGAGGAGGAGGAGGAGGAGGAGGAGTTGGTTCTTATATGCCGCTTTTCTCTACCCGAAGGAGTCTCAAAGCAGCTTACATTCTCCTTCCCATTCCTCTCCCCACAACAGACACCCTGTGAGGTGGGTGAGGCTGAGAGAGCCCTGATATTACAGCTCAGTCATAACAGCTCTACCAATGCTGAGGAGAGACCAAGGTCACCCAGCTGGCTGCATGTGAGGGAGCATGGAATCAAACCCGGCTTGCTAGATTAGAAGTCCACGCTCCTAACCACTACACCAAGCTGGCTCTCTCCACCAAGCTGGATCTCTCCTCCTGTGCCTTGATTGGCTCTTTGGAGACTCCCTGCTCCTTTGAGCACACTTACCCCCTGCTTGTCTCCAGAGCAGACAGAAAGAAGGAAGTTTCTCTTTCTACACAAAGTTGTTTCTCTTCCTTAAAAAAACAAAAACACTATTATGTTTTTAAGCAGCCTGGTGCTTTGCTCCTCGGCATATATAGACTCTGCCCACAGAAAACTTCTCAGAAAGAGCTGGGTCAATCTGGCGTCGGTATTTCTGCAGGGTACCCCCAGAATACGCAGAACGTTGCATCATGAAACAATCCCCTCAAAAATAGAATCCCAAACAGGCAGGTGCAAAGAATAAGGTGACGTTCTTTCAGATGAGGGTGATGGAAATAATGTTTTTGACAATGATGAGCTTTTACTGGCTGAGAGGAAACAAATCTTCCCATAATGATAAAATATAAACTTTCGTGGCGTTATATAGCAGGGGACCAGAAAGTGAAGCTGGGTCATTTTCAAATTTTAGTAGGAGCATAAAAATGAGCCTCCTGGATTTGAATGTTCTCATTCATCAGCAGCTTTATTATCACATCATTTAAGCTGTCTTAATAGCGGCACGGGGCAATTTCTCAGGCACCAATCACACCGTAAAAGAAGAACAGGGCTCTTGCCACTTTTAAAAGCAAACGTCTGGTGGGTTTTCCGGCTTCATCTCATAAATTCATACATAATTCCTGGTTTTCCTGCCCTTTCTCTAAGGAACTTGGGGTGGCCTACAGAGCCATCCTCCCCTTTATTTTGTCCTCACAACAAACTTGTGAGGTAGGCTAGACTAGACATGACTTGATTGGCTCAGAGTCACCCAGGGAGCTGTTTGACCTAGTAGGGGTTGTCTCTTCTTTCTTTCTTTCTTTCTTTCTTTCTTTCTTTCTTTCTTTCTTTCTTTCTTTCTTTCTTTCTTTCTTTCTTTCTTTCTTTCTTTCTAAAATTTTCATTTTGCAACAAGGACCATAAAGGTAGCTAATAATTTAAAATATGCATGATAAAATTACATTGGAAAACCATTAAAAGCACACGCGCACACACACAGAAACAAACATACAGGACCTCTAACGATGGCCATGATGGGCAGGAAGCTTCATAAAGGATTAGGAGGTCCTTCAGATATGTTGCTCCCAGCCTATAAGGGACTTTGCAGCCCTATAGATGACACAGATAGGATCTCGGTCCCCACTCTGTGGCTGGGAACATGGCACTGGGAGAACACTGAAGCTCTTTTTTCCATGCGTGCCATGCTCCCCATCCTAATCGGACACCACATGAGCAAGAATCAAGAGGAACCTGCAACTCGTATGCGATTGTGTTACAGCTAAAACGGTGTGGGGAACAGGACCCAAGCTGCATAATCCATTGTGTGCAAAGGGGCATGTCAAATTCTACACAACATGGTCTCATAGCCTTGCTATCAATATAAACATGACCACGGTCCAAGGGTTGAGACCAGGGGTAGTCAAACTGTGGCCCTCCAGATGTCCATGGCAGGGGCTCCTGGGAATTGTAGTCCATGGACATCTGGAGGGCCGCAGTTTGACTACCCCTGGTTGAGACTGTCTGCCCTAGACTGTGCCGGGGAGATTCCCTAAGAGCTGTCCTTTAGCTCCAGAACCTCTGTTCATGACGATACCCCAGACAATGCAGGAATGATATCCAGGCTTCCTGTCTGATCCTCATCCTGAGCAGCTACAAACTGGTCTAGCAGCTACAAACTGGTCTAGCAGCGGCACCATTGCCTGGATTCCTGTAACAGATTCATCGCAACTTCAGCATTGTTACTGCAGGGCTGAGTTTTGCATGATGGTGCACGAGTCTCCCCCAAAAGCATCCAGGAAAAGAAAACGCAGCTATGGAGGCTGGACTCTGAAGCAGAAGACGGGCTTTGTAAACTCTTTCCCTTCTGCTGATGTTTTCACTGCATTGTCTGCCGAGAGGGGGATGAATCTTCTGGATTCAAAGCATTCCCCAGTGGACCTTCTGCTTCAGACTCTACAATCTGACTTGGGGGGGGGGGGAGAGAAGCAACACATGAGTTATCAGCCTGCTGACTAGTTTGTCCAAGTGCATACATATCAAGCAGGCTTACTCTGAGTCAGACCATCTGTGCTTCCAGCCTTGCGCTGTGTGTTCTGATTCTCCGTGCGGTCCCAGGAGCAAGGCATTCCTTCCTTCTGGATATCCTCTAAGTGTTGATACCAGGGGTTGAGCACACGTGACGCTCAGCAATGAGCTTTCCCCAAACAAAGTTGAAATCCCAGCCCTTTGCTCCCCTTTTGCCAAGGGGAAATGATACGATTCAAGCAGGGATGTGAGATAGAATCATGGAGCTGGAAGGGGTCAGACAGGCCATCTAGTCCAACCCCCAGCTCAATGCAGGATCAGCCTCAAGCATCCAGGATAAATATCTTACAGAATCATAGAATCATAGAGTTGGAAGGGGCCAGACAGGCCATCTAGTCCAACCCCTTGATCAATGTAGGATCAGCCTAAAGCATCCAGGATAAGGATCTGTCCAAGTGCTGCTTGAAGACCACCAGTGAGGGGAAGCTCACCACCTCCTTAGGCAGCCCATTCCACTGCTGAACTACGCTGACTGTGAATTTTGTTTTCCTGATATCTAGCCAGTACCATTCTACCCATAGTTTAAATCCATTACCCCGGGTCCTATCATCCGCTGCCAACAGGAACCTTTCCCTGCCCTCCTCCAAACTTCCAAACACTTAAAGAGAGCAATCATGTCCCTTCTCCACCTCCTCTTCTCCAGATCTCATTATTAATCTACTGGATCCATCCGGTGAGGTTGTCTTCTTTCTTAACCTTCTCCATCCTCACCGCCCCAGATCTCCCAGGCCTGTAAAGCAACTGTGTTAGACTTGTCGAATCCAAGCATCCCAAAAATTCCTCCTGCACTCTCGATTGCCACACATCAGCCTAGTGGGCTGATTAAAGAGGCTTGCCATCCAGGATTTTTGACAGCTGCATAAAGGAATGCTGATCAACACTGCAGTCAGTACAGACAAGGGAAGCACACAGAGGAGGCAAGGGAAACACAGCCAGGAAAGCAAAATAACCATTTCCATCCCTGGTGCAGTGCCGTTTCATGCAGCAGCAGTGGCACTGTTTCCTGAGCGCAGCGAATGAAAACGTGGAGGTGCATAAAGATGTCATCGTACTATTCTGAAGGAAAGCTTGCTTTTAGTCGGTGTGAAAGAAAAAAACACCTTCCAACTGAGCGGTCTGCTCTTCCGGATGCTCCACGAGTCACCGATCTCGGCTTCCCTCCTCCAAGAGCGGGTGACTCTGTTATGTCTCTGACTTTGGTATGATGGACAGATCCCACCTGATTTGATGTGGTAATGCAGCAGAATGATGAGCAGACGCCGGCTGGAAGGAGGCACGGCCAGAACAGTGACTCATTCAGAGACACAGTGGGAAGACTCTTCTGTGGGCAGATACTTTTTGGGCTCATGTGGACCTTTCACTATTTAACATAATGGTCTGTGGACATTGTTTTTGGAATCCTAACAGCTGAGACATGATTCAGTTTTGGAACTACTTGGCTAAAATGATTATTTGATCAGGGTCTGAGTGACTTTTAACATTCCCCTTTTAACATCTAGCCTAGCCTTTGTTAACTTTTCTACCATTGAGAAAACCCTGAAAGTTTCTTCAGGCTTTGAGAAACCCCAGAAGTGGCGCAACTGTGCAGAATATGGTTGGGAAGCAGAGCTGTGGACACGCCCACCTGGGGCTCCTCCCCTTCCCTTCCCACCCCCTCCAGACCCATCATTGGCCATTTGGGGAGAGGGGGGCAGGTTGGCATGACCATATATATGGTGATATCACCCAATAAATGTTTAAAAAATTTTTAAAATATATTTAAAAATAATTAACCCCCACCCATTCAGGACACCCTTCCAGGGCCGTCAAGGGACCCCAGGGTTTCACAAAACCCTGGTTGAGAAAGCCTGGTCTAACTTGATGAAAGTAGTTTCAGAGAGTAATTGCAGTAGAACAGCTAGATCAGAGTCCAATAGCACCTTAGAGGGGGGTATAGTTCTTTGAGGGGGGTACAGCTTTCTGGAGTCACAGTATCTGACAAAGGGAGTTTTGATTCTGGAAACCTTCTAACCCCCAAACCTCTCTCTTGACATGAGCTATCTGACAATGCCATCACAGAAATCTATTCCTAAATTGGTTGCCGTAACGATGCAAGCCATTCGGATGGAAATTCTAGGAGTGAATGCAAAGTAAAGTGGCAATAAAAGGAGGTAGACCAATCCAGAAATCTCAATAAGCCTTGAATCATCGGCCCAGTCTGGGGAGTCAGAGACCGATTTTGTGGTTACTGAACTGGAGAAGACAAAAAGTTATTCTGCAGCAGAAAGGGGAGGGAATCAACATTCACAGAACTGCTTCAAAAAGAAGACAAAAGAAAAGAGAAAGAGAAAAAAAAGATATAAAACAGGGGGAAAGAATTCTAAAACGAAAACACTCTATAATAGAAGCAGAAATTACTCCCGAGTGATAAGAAAACATAGAAAATAGGAGGGAAACAGATGAATAAAAACATATAAGAGGATTGGAGGGAAGAGATTTTTGACAAGCACAATGCTTAAAAATAAGTGCTGTGCAACAATACAAATGACAGAGGAGGGATATTCGGCTGTAGGAAGTATGCAGGGAGGAAAAAAAACAGAATTGCCCAGATAAAGAGCAATCATCAGCACAGTGAAAGGGAAAAACTCTCTAAACGACAGATGAGCAGAACGCTGAGCTAAAGGGGATGAGGCAGGCAGGAGGGAGAGGGCTGGAAACAGCACAATGTGAGGCGGATGCGGAAAACAATAGAGATGAAACAATGCGAGCCAAGCCACGAAGCCGGCCGTGCGTTCAAACTTTCCGAAAGCTCCTTATTTGCTGACAGTGGAGAAGGGAAGCAAAAGGCGAAGACAAGGAACCACAAAAGAATGGGTGGTCTGGGGTGGAGGGAAATACCATCAGAAGTGAAGCTAAAATCTTCCTGATGGAGACAGAGGTGGGGACAGAAATGAAACTAATGGGGAATTACAGCCAGAGCATTTCCAGCAAATCTGCACAGAGAACAAAAACTAAATAAAGATCTTTTTTGAAAAGAATGGAGAATGAGTGTTTGGCACCAACAAGAAGGAAGGCTCTGTCTGTCTGTTTGTCTGTCTGTCTGTCTGTCTGTCCGTCCGTCCGTCCGTCCGTCTGTCTGTTGGTCTGTCTTGGAGTGCAATCCTAGGCAAAGTTCCTCCACTCTATGCTCACTGAAATCAAAGCGCTTAGAGTTCAGTTACTCTGCATAGGATTGCCCTCTGGACACTTCCGCTCCCCGAGTGCATTCCACCCAGTCAGGGAGACTGGTCAGTATTTCCTGGAGTTCAGCTGTAATTCTGGGAAGTCTCCAGGCCCCACCTGAAGGCTAGTAGCCTTACAGGTAACCTCTCAACCTCTGCCATGGAAATCAGCACAAAGACCCGAGATCCGTTTCTCCCCTGGCTTTTGAAGAAGTGGCAGACAGCAAAAGGGAGTCCAGGGTAACGCTAAATATTTGTCCGATAATCATCAGCCACGAGGGTGTCATGAAAGGCCTGACTGGGATCCATTAACCATATGCATCACCCGCAGACATTCCTATATAAATAGGGCTGATTTGTATGGAGGGATTTCTTGATGGCCTGATTTGTTATGTAAAGCTTGGGATGATGTCAGTTGTACTATTACGTATTTGTTGAGGAAGAAGAAGAGTTGGTTTTTATACCTTTCTTTTCTCTGCCTGAAAGAGTCATAGAATCATAGAGTTGGAAGGGGCCAGACAGGCCATCTAGTCCCACCCCCACCCCCACCCCCCCACTCAATGCAGGATCAGCCTAGAGCAGGGGGAGTCAACCTGTGGTCTTCCAGATGTCCATGGACTACAATTCCCATGAGCCCCTGCCAGCAAACGCTGGCAGGGGCTCATGGGAATTGCAGTCCATGAACATCTGGAGGCCCACAGGTTGACTAACCCTGGCCTAGAGCATCCCCAGTAAGTATTTGTCCAGCCGTGGCTTAAAAACCGCCAATGAGAGGGAGCTCACCACCTCCTTAGGCAGCCGATTCCAGTGCTGAACTTCTCAGACTGAACACTTTTTTTTCCTGATAGCTAGCTGGTACTGTTCTGCATGGAGTTTAAACCCATGACTGTGGGTCCTATCCTCTGCTGCCAGAAAGGAGTTTCCACTTAAATATTAGAAAGCATTTTCCAATAGTAAAGGCTGTTCGTAGATGGAATATGCTGTTGGAGGGTGGTGGAGCCTCTTCTGGTGGGCGTTTTTAGGAGACTGGAGGAGCACCTGTCCGAAGTGTGTGTTTTTAAAGTCGCCAAGAAGGTGGGGGGCTGGACTGGATGGCCCTCTGCGATCTCCTCCAGCTCTGTGTGATTCTGACTCGGAGTCTTGGAGCTGGTCAGCCGTCCTTATTTCCTCTCCAGGCCGCACACATTGCTGGCTCTTGTGTTTCGATGCATTAATTGATTGGTCAGCATCAAGCGAGAAATGTTGCCTCTCGGCTCTGAACCTCTGAACACGGCAGTTCACAGCCACTTATCAAACCGCAGGGCTTAAAAATAAAGCCCATCCAGACCTCCTTTAAGGTCTTCTACAGAGGCAAAGAGGCCCATGCATTGAACCTGGGGGCAGCTTGTGCCATTTCAGAGTGCAGCAGAGGGGGGTGGGTAGACGTTTGACTGTTCTTTCTTCCTCCCCAACTAAAAGACGCATTATGCAAAATTCATAAGAAGAAGCTTCCAAGACCCCTCTTTTTAGAGGGAGGCAAGGTCTTCTCCCATATGATAGTTTTGTGTACAGACCCAGTATGGTGTATTGGAGTTTTATTACTTGTAAGACATCATCGCTGATAGCAGTGGGTAATAAATATAACAACAACAACAACAACAACAATAACAATAACAATAACACTGGCAGCAACCAGGTAGGGTTGCCTGCATGAGGCTGGTGACCAAGTGAGAGACTCAGCAGCTGGGTGACGGCCCTTGTCAGTGACACGGTGACATCAGCGGGAAATGTGATGGCACCTATTCTAGCAGGACAGGAAATGACATCATCTCATCGCCAGCGATGCTGTAATGTTTGGTCCAAACTCCATGGTTTTACCATAGAGTTTGCCCCAAATGCTACAGTGTTGTTGGCAATGAGAAGACATAACTTCCAGTCACGCTAGAAGTGACACTGTTGTGTTGCCAGTGGAGCAGCTTGCCCCCCCTTTTTCTCCTTCCGCCAGGTGAGTGGGAGAGGGAATGGGCACTCTTACCACCAGGGTCCATCACGGGGAAATATCTGCCTTTTGATTTTACCCCAGCCTTGCGGCTGAAAAGTCTCCCAGTTACACAAGTATAAGCTATAGAACAGCAAGCAAAATGGTGCCTTCCTCAGTCATCCCGTTTTCTCCACAGAAGTGTCCTGTTCTCTCAACAATTTAAACTCCTGATCCTTATTAGTGGCTGGCTGACTTGAATCCCAAGTGTTTCATTTTCTCACATTTATCATCAGCTTCTCTCAACCCTGTTCTTTCCCCAATCCCTCCCCCCACCTCTGCTTATTGCCCACCCCCCAAATTATCTTTGCATGCGAGGTCCTTCGCGTAGGCCCTGCCTTTATATCCTGATGTTTCCGTATGAATAATAGATTGGTCATAATAATAGAATCGCTTTTTTCAGCCTCTCTCTGTTGAAAGCGCTCAATAGCTTTGTGCTACAGATTCACCAATAGTTATTTATTTATTGCGCCTTGACTGACGGGTGCCAGAGTTACGCTGTCGGACAGGTTTCCACGGAGTGGCAATAATATTGGCCGTTATTGGATCGAAGAAGTCTCAGCTCCAGCCTCAGGCGTAGACAGCAGAGGGGGCTTCCCCTCCCCCCAGAAGAAAAATCTGATCACCAACATCAGCACAGCTTTTCGTGTCTTTGCTGGTTTCCAGTGCATTTATTTGTTTGTTTGCCTGGTGTTTTTATCTTCAAAATTCAATTTGCCCCAGGCAAAAAAATAACCATCTTGATGGGGAACAAAAGACAAGAGGAATGTAAATAAGAAAGCTACCCTGTCACACTCCCTGCAATTACTTTTTGGCGATATCAATATTTCAATGACTGGTGCGCTCATCTCCTCCCACTTCTCTTAAAACGGCCTTCATGTCTTTTGTGTTCTTTGATGCTTCCCAAACCCTGCTGGAGAGCTCGAACAGATCTGAACCACTGAAAGACCTTCTTCCTGACCTGCATGGCCCAGGCTAGCCTGATCTCATCAGATCTCAAAACCTAAGCAGGACTGGGCCCAGTTAGAACTTGAGGCCACCACGGAAGTCCCAGGTCCCTAGGCAGTGGCAGGCAGTGGCAAGCCACCCTTGAATGCTTCTTGCCTTGAAAGCATATTTGAGTCACAAAGGGAGAAGCAGAGGTAGTTGGTCATTGCCTTCCTCTATAGAGTGCGCCTTGGTGGTGTCTCATCCAAGTCTTATGGCAACCCCTGAGAAGACCTTTCATGAAAACCAGAGGTGGTTTGCCATAGGATTCCTTTTCAGAGCCTTCCTTGGTGGTCTTCCATCCAAGATGTATAGTGACCACAATAAAGGGATTTCTGGGAAAGTGAGAAACAGAGGTGGTTTGCCATTGCCTTCCTCTGCAGCGTCTTCCGTGGCCATGTCCTTTCCAAGACTTCTAGTGATGTCAGCAAGAAGCTTCCAAGGGAAGCTAGAAATGGAGGTGGTTGCAGACTTCCTCTGCAGAGTCTTCCTTGGAAGTTTCCCATCCAAGACTTATGGCAACCCCAGAAAGGGGCTTTCAAGGCAAGTGAGACTCAGAAGTGATTTCCCAACGTCTTTCTCTGCAGAGTCTTCCTTGGTGGGCCTTCATCCAAACACCAACCCTGCTTTGCCTCTAAAAATTGAGAAAATTGGGTTTTACCAGGTCACACACTAAAATAATACATACGGCAATAGTCTGCACTCCTTCTCTGTTTATTTAAATCCTCTTTCTGGACCATTCCATGATTCTCTTCATAAAAAACCCCTCCTGGACCATTCTGTTTTGCGCCGTTGGCAAGATGTTAGAAGCGAGGGAAGAGTTCTTGGCCATTCCACAGGGAGGGGGCCAGCACAGAGAAGGCTTGTGGACAAGCAGTTGTTGAGAGTAATCATTTATAGCAGGGGTAGGCCATCTGTGGTCCTCCAGATGTCCATGGACTACAATTTCCACGAATTGTAGTCCATGGACATCTGGAGGACCACAGGTTGACTACCCCTGATTTATAGGACTAAGATGAGCAAAACTGTCAAGTCAGAGCATAGGAGGAGGGGAGAATATTGTGTGTGTGTGTGTGTGTGAGAGAGAGAGAGAGAGAGAGATTTGGCCTATAAGGAGCATTTAAACTCAAGTATCAAATTTCACTGCTGTTATGAGCCAGCAGAATAAATGCGGTGTGTTTTTCTTTCATTATACGAAGCGGAGTTACTTTATTGAGCTTCTACAGAGTTTTCTGGAGCCCGCCGTCTTCTAACTGCGTCGGCCATGAAATCAACGGGTCTGCCGTGGCAGGGAAATCCCCTCTTGAGTTGTGAAAATTCCCTCTCCAGGAACGCATTCTGGTGATGACATTCAAGGCTTGCAGCACGCAGCGTAGTGGTGGCAAAATACGACGACGCAGATCAGGAGATCCCATTGCTGTTCTTCTGATTATTCTTTTTGGATGAGCATAATTAAGAAGCAGCTGCTCCGTTCCCACTTCTGTTGCCTGCCAGGACATGCGTTGTTGTTGTTTTATGCCCCCACGAAAGAGAGTCTTGCAGGAGGAGCAGAAGTTTTATAACTTTCTTCTAAGGCACTCCTGAGTCTAAAACTGGCTGCAGGAAGGGTATATACATGCATCTACCAACACAGTCCATTTTTTAATATCTTCTCAGGAGGTTTCGCCGGAGCTACAGGTAATTATTTTTATTTTTTATATTCCGGGTATTCTCGTGTTGTGTCTTCTGGTTCCCAATTACATCCCTGCCCCTGGGATTCAAGTGGGTAGCCGTGTTGGTCTGAAGTAGCACAACAAAAATAGAGTCCAATATCACCTTCAAGACCAACAAAGATGTATTCAAGGCGTGAGCTTTCGAGTGCAAGCACTCTTCCTCGGACTCAATGAACAACCGTCACAACTGTGGAGATTTAAGGCAATAGCAAACTATGGCAAATTAGCAAACTGTGTCATAATATCCAAATTATACCATATGATGATGTCACAGGATAATTCTTTGCTAAATCAGCTAATCAGTCCTTTCGAGCTGCAGTTCGCAAAAACACTGGAGAAGGGGTAGTCAAACTGCGGCCCTCCAGATGTCCATGGACTACAATTCCCAGGAGCCCCCTGCCAGCGAATGCTGGCAGGGGGCTCCTGGGAATTGTAGTCCATGGACATCTGGAGGGCCACATTATGACTACCCCTGATTAAAACTGTCCACGTTAGTAATTAATGGCAGACACTTTCCCAGTTGTTGCTGGCCCCTTCCGTCTCCACCCAACATCCCCGCAAGTGACAAGCTGTCATCGTCCTAAGCACAGTTATGCTCTTCTAAATCCATAACAAATCATAGAAGTCACTAACGAGGATGGGCTCCATAGAAGTGATCCTCTTTGGGGTTCTGCTTGCAAGCAGCATGCATATGAAATAACATCCAGCCCTTCCCCCTGCAGTCAGCTTGTCAAACTTGGCCCTGTGCTTAACTGGCATTCCGCAAGTCGATGGGCAGCAAAGGGAACAGATGCAAAGCAGAAGAGCATAAGAATAGCCCAAAGGCTCTTCTAGTCAAGCATTCTGTTTGCACGGTGGCCAATCAGCTGCTTCTAGAAAGCCCCCAGGCAGGATGACTGCAGCAGCATCTCCTCCCACCTGTGCTCCTGGGCCTTTATTTAAAGAGGTGCTGGAGGAAGCAGATATAGATCGTGGTTAGTAGCCACTAATATCCCAGTCACCCACTGGTGCATCCCCTCTCCCTTTTAAAGCCTTCCAAGTTGGTGGCCAAGATGACATCCTATGCCTGCGAGTTCTCCAGATTCATTTATTTGTATGTTTGTTTATTAATATTTATATACCGCCCTCCCAGAAGGCTGGACGGCTACCATCCCCTGTGCAAAGAAAACTTCTTTCTGTGTGTTCTCGGTGTAGTTAGTGGTTATGACTGGCGGCTTCTAATCTGTTGAGCTGGGTTTGATTCTTGCTCCTCCACATGCAGCCAGCTGGGTGACTTTGGGCTAGTCACAGTCCTGTTAGAGATGATCTATCAGGGTCTCTCAACCTCCCTTACCTCACAGGGTGTCTGTTGTGCGGAGACGAAGGGAACACAGTTATAAGCAGCTTTGAGACTCCTTCAGGTAGTGAAAGCAGGGTATAAAGGTCAATACTATTTCTTCAAACCACCTCTGAATGTCTCTTAACTTGGAAACCCTATGGGGTGGCCATAAATCAACTGCAACAGGAATGTCAGGCGGGGGGGGGGGCTTATGAGCCATCTTTAGAGGCTTATGCTTTATTATTATTATTATTATTATTATTAGATTTATAGCTCGCCACTCCCACTTTAGAGGCTTATGAGCCATCCTTGGGGGATTCTGACTCCAAAGCCCCTGGACTGCTTTGGGCAGGACAGGCAGTGTGTCCAATGCAACCCATAGTCTGAATTCATTGTGACGGACGAGGAATGCAGAGTGTTCCACCTGTAATCCAGGTAGCACAAGAACACAAGCAATGATGTGTAATGAACTTGTTTCCCTTTGCGCAGGAATAAATTGAGAAAAGAGCTTGGAACTTTGCCATTAAATTCTGTGACAGAAAACCAATGGTGTGTTCCAATTCTAGCAAATGACAATATAAAGCTTCACTTTTATCCCTCGGCTTCGCTTGGCCCCCTGAGCAGCCCGTATTTATGGGAGGTGTGCGGGTGCAGAACTGCCATTTTGCAATACAAATTGAAATAATAATTTAGACTTCAATTTAAAAAGAGAGGGAGAGACGCTATTAGACAGGGGATTTATTGGCAGTACATAACCGTCCCGGCATATCTGATGAAGCCTTGTCTTTTGAAGTCAGGTGTAATGGGATTTTTGGAGGGAAATGGAGCATCAATAATTATTTCAGCATGTATTGTGAGACACTTTATCATCGCGTTCAAATAAAAGTCACGGTGCTCTGAAAACTCAGGTGGTAGAGGAGCAGCCCTAAGGGGGATGAACGAGAAATGAAATGATTTTTCAGAGATCCCCCAACTGGATTTTAACCACCGTCACCTACTTAGGTCTACCTATAGCTCGATATTTATTTGCCCATCTTAAGACACCAATATCCAAATGCGCTTATCGAGGGGGAAGAGTTTGCAATGAAAACTATTCATTATAAAGGTACCTTTTTTTCTGGCCTTAATTTAAAAAAAAAAACATCTACCTGTGAAGCTGTTAATCTCCTAGGAGATTTAAAAGGTGGGCAGAGAGACTGGGGTTAAATTTTGCTAGAGAAACTGCATATTTATTCAAATCTAATTCTTGTCGTACAGGAGGAAGGGGCTAAAGCTATGTTTGAAGTACATAAAACCCCATTAATTTACAAAAAAACACATACAACTACATTGGAAAGGCCAGTCTGACAGTGGCTTTGCTTCTGGTGCGTGTTTGACTAGCTGGTCATCTCAGCAGGGTCTATTCTGCAGTGGCTCTGAGATTAACAAGTAACGTCTATAGATGACCTGCAGAGACCTTACCTTATAGGCAAGCTTTTGGGGGTGATTTTGATTGATTGATTGAATTTTAATTTGTTCTCATGCTTTCTCTCCAACTAAAACAGGACAGAACCAGAAGGAACATTGTACTGTGCTAGCAATAATGACCCAAGTAGAAGCAAAATTAAGCATGTTAAGAGGTGGGGGGTGGAGCCTTATGGCATTTTACAGTCTCTGCTGCTGTCACATAAGCATCCTTCTATCAGAGGCCTTTGTATTTTAAATTAATACGATGGACTTCGTACACAAGAGAACGAAAAACTCAGGAAGCACAATAGTAGAGAACATACTAAGCATTTGCCTTCAATGTAGTGTAGTGTTTAAGAGCGGTGGCTTCTAATCCGGAGAGCTGGATATGATTCTCCTGTCTTCCACATGCAGCCAGCTGGGTGACTTTGGGCTAGTCACAGTCCTGTTAGAGCTGTTTTCACAGAGGAGGTCTGTTAGAGCTCTTTCAGCCCCACTTACCTTGCAGGGTGTCTGCTGTGGGGAGGGGAAGGGAAAGCAAGTGGGAGTCACTTTGAGACACCTTTAGGCAGCAAAAAAAAAAACCAGGTATAAAACCTAACTTCTTCTCCTCCTCCTCCTCCTCCTCCTCCTCCTGCTCCTCATCTCTTTTATCTCCTGGTCCCCCATCCCCACCCCCACCCCCACCCCCACCCCATCTGCTCTTTCCTTTTACTGCTTCTATAAGCAACTTTGTCAAAAGGCTGGGGGGGGGGATGCATACAGGAGAAAACAGAGACGGCCCCATTTCCACCAGCCAGACATGACAATATTAACCCAAGTCCCTGAGAACAATATCATGACGTGCTTAAAGGCATCAATGACAAAGTCTTGCGGTCCAGGACAATAGGAAACAAAGATAATACAGTAGATTTATGTCTCTGCTTGACACCTGGGGAGAACATAAAGATTTCTGAGTTGAGAAGAGAACATTTGTCTGATCCCCCATCTCCTGAAGCCGCTCGTCCGTCTTGGCAGAGTTAGCACGGCATTTCTCAAAGTCTTAAGGACAGCGTGGTAATGTTGAAAGTCTGTGCCCTGAATGTCCATCTCATGGCCCTGTTTCCAGCCAGGGTTTGGGGCCCCTGGGGCCAAGTGATGTTGCTGAGACATCTCCTGCAAATACACTGGTGGCTTCCGTGTTTAATTCGATACCCATCCTGGCGCTGAAGAGAGTCTGGGATGAGACAGGGGGCAGTTTACGGCAGGAGTAGGCATGTAGGCTTCGCCATAGACCCCCTCTGGAGCCCTTGAGGACCCCTGGTTGGGAACCCCTGATCCGCACTGTGGTTTCCTGGGCAGCCGTTGATCTGCATTTCAGTTTGAATGGTGTTGCAGCATGTGAAAGGCCACGTGCCGGCTGATGTCCTCCAGCAAAACGCCAATGAGTTTCCGCTATCAAGCCACAGTATGCTACAACGGCCCTCTTGGTGTAGTAGTAAGGCATGCTACTTCTAATCTAGCGAGCCGGGTTTGACTCCCCACTCTTCCTCCACATGCTGCCAGCTGGGTGACCTTGGGCTCGCCACAGCACTGATAAAGCTGTTCTGACTGAGCAGGAATATCAGGGCTCTCTCAGCCTCACCCACCCCACAGGGTGTCTGTTGTGGGGAGAGGAAAGGGAAGACAACTGTAAGATGCTAGGAGACTCCTTCGGGTAGAGAAAAGTGGCATATAAGAACCAATTCTTCTTCTTCTTCAGTAATCTCAGGGCTCTCTCAGCCTCCCCTCCCTCACAGGGTGTCTGTTGTGGGGAGAGGAAAGGGAAGGCAAATGGAAGCCGCTTTGAGACAACGTCCGGTAGAGAAAAGCGGCATATAAGAACCAACTCTTCTTCTTCTTCTTCAGTAATATCAGGGCTCTCTCAGCCTCACCCACCTCACAGGGCGGGCAGAAAAGCGGCATATAAGAACCAACTCTTCTTCTTCTTCAGTAATCTCAGGGCTCTCTCAGTCTCATCTCCCTCACAGGGTGTCTGTTGTGGGGAGAGGAAAGGGAAGGAGATTGTAAGCTGCTTTGAGACTCCTTCAGGTAGAGAAAAGCGGCATATAAGAACCAACTCTTCTTCTTTCTTCTTTACAATTGCATAAAACATTTGTGAGGGATGAACGGCAGCCAGACTTTAATCAGAGGCAAGAATCTCTGCAAAGGTCGTTAGGAAACAAGAGCTGAGCTGCCTAAATTGGTTTTCTTACAGCCTATCAATTAGGGAACAAGCCAGAGGAACATCAAAGGCCTCTGCTTGCATCACAGCCATGAAACGAACAGCACTCTGGGAGCTAATAATTGTCCCATTTTATCTCCTTATTAAACAGATTTGCATGCATTTATTTTATGCTCTCCTTGTGTCACCTTCTCAACAACAAAAAAGGAATTTAACGCAAACAGGGTGGAATCCGTTTTGTGTGTATGTGTGTGGAATACAGGGTAATTATTTAGATCAAAAAATGACTGGAGGCAGAAAGAGGGATCGAATGGTTCCTTTCTGCATGGTAGGATGCTTCTTCCAGAAAAGAGGACTCCTCATTTGATAGAAGGGAGGGACTGGATGCAACCCGCAGGGGTTTGTTCATCAAGCAGTTACCTCTGACAACTTGAGGGTTAAAGAATTTGTTTGAATTCTTGCTGGTGGGGGGGGGGACTGTGTTTGTAAGTGGGCATTGGTAATAAATAATAACGTGGACTGGTTAAAAAAACACGTTTTCAACAGCTTTCTTCAGTGGCTTAATAGAATAATGACGTGTTATACATTCAAATGATGCTGGTTTGCAAGACGACTCGAACAATAAATCTGTAAGCAACCGGGATAATGATTACATACAGAACATTACTTGCAAAAAGAGAATCTTCTATTCTGGGGAAACAAGGACTAGTGGCTTAGTCAGCAAAGCTCGTGAATCCTCCAAGACTCATGGCGACCCCAGCAAGGGGCTTCCAAGGCAAGGGAGAAGCAGAGGTGGTTTGCCAGGACCTTCTTCTGCAGAGTCTTTCTTGGTGGTCTCCCATCCAAGACTTATGGTGGCCCCAGCAGGGGGCCTCCAAGGCAAGGGAGAAGCAGAGGTGGCTGGCCATTGCCTTCCTCTACTGAGTGTTCCTTGGTGGTCTCCCATCCAAGACTTATGGCGACCCCAGCAAAGGGCATTTGAGGCCAGGGAGAAGCAGAGGTGGCTGGCCATTGCCTTCCTCTGCAGAGCCTTCCCTGATGGTCTCCCTTCCAAGTACCAACCTTGCTCAGTTTCTGAGATCTGATGGGGCTACACCATCCCATCCCACGTGGCATTCTGAGTAGAGACATTTATTTGGGGTAAAATGGGTGCTTGTTGTTTTTCAGAAAGGAAGTGGTGTGTGGATGTTTTGTTTTGTTGGAAGCTCCATTTGATTCAATGTCTCCTTTGTTACAGCCAATTTCTCTCAGGAGATGGAAAGGCATTTTAAGGTGCTCTCTGGTGCGTGTCTTGATCTCTGTTGATACGGGAGGGCACGGCTTGGCTTTCGACCCCCAGCCTCTGCAATATCCCTCCACCGCATCAGTTCAGGTTCTTAAACGGTGTCACCTTAAAACCTTCTTGCTCACGGGGCTTGTAATAACATTGGAACTTCTCCATCTTGCCCGAGAACGTGTCCTTTCCTGGATGGGTGAGCATAAAAGTGTATTATGCTTCCAAGGCTGCTTAAACTGACAGTTGTGAACATCCTGGGCAGTTGTCTCCGGGCTGCACTCCCAGACATTGCAGGTGCAATAAAGAAGCTCAACGGTCCTTTCATTTATTCGGCTCCTGGGGATAAAAGATGACTCCGAACAATAGATCTGTGCCTAGGGAAGGGAAGTGCTGCTAAATCTCCAGTCCAGGGGGCTGGCAAGTTATTGCACATCATGTAAACGGACAGAATGCCGCACAAGATAAAGGCACCAGACTCGCGCCTCACAGGAAAAGCAGACTTACAAGGCTGCCTTGGACTGAGTCAGATTTAAACCCGGTGGGGTGTTGTCCATGGTTCGGAATGCCATTCGGCAGATGGGACCTGTGGATTCCCAGAATTACAGCTCATCTTCAGACTGCAGAAGTCACCTCCCTTGTTGAAAATGGAACTATATAGCACTGAGCCCCTGTGACCTGTGCCTCCATGGTAAGGGAGGTGTCAAGGGTCATCCCCAAATGCCTGTCCGTCTGTGCAGCTGCACCCCGTCAAGACAGGGGAGGCCTGCTTCCCTGTCTGGTCCCTCCCTTCCCGGCCACAGGACCTCCGTCTTCAGGGGGTTAAGCACAGTACGTTTGAAAACCAAAATCTCAGTTTTCAGATCTAATGCACAAATTTGCAGTTTACAGATATACAAAGGCCGGTCCATTTCCTCCCGGGGAAGAAGGCCAGACTTTCACGTCATGTCAGTTCAATTGCCAGATGGGAGTTTTGAACAGTAAAGATGCAAAACCACTCTGGCAGGTTTTCAGTGTCCATCAATGTGAACAGGAGAAGGGGAAGTTTAAAGTGAAAAGACACTGTCCAGATGCAGTAGATAAAATTGGCAAGTTTGAAAAGCACAAGATAATTTTTTCTAAGTATGACTGATGGGTTCACGGGGACTTTGGATAACACTGTCCATCACTGAAAGATGTGCAGTCAGAAATCTACAAATCAAGACTCAATTTTAATAACATCCATTTGCAAAGATTGTAGCCACCGCAGACTGAAAAAGCATTCTATATTTGCTACATATGTATGATTTACTGTTGTAGCCCCTCCATCTTTCTTTTTGTCTCTTTCACATTATCTTTTTTTTTAAATAAAAATTATTTATTGAAAAAACAGAAGAAAATGTTCATGTCTTACACATCAAGCAGAACTTTAATCGATGACTAAAAGAGAAGTCATTTGGCTTATGAAATCAGATGGGTTTCCAAATGCGCCGGTCCTTCAGTGCTGCTATTAATAAGTGTCATACGTTCCTTCTAGGAGAGCTGAGATGCTGCTGATCCTTGAAATGATGTTATTGACTGCGCTGTCGTTCTAAGGCAATGCTTCACTGGCTGGTACTGCACATTTCGACAAAACCTTCTGGGCCAAATCCTTGACTCTTCTCCAAACATTTTATCCTATAAACAGCATTCGTTCATTCATTTAAACAGATATCATTTGCACTTTCAGTTAAAAATCCCCAAAGTGACTCAGCAGTCTTAAAAATGGCAGACATTGGGTAGGATCTAATGATTCCCTTCTGAGAAGGGAAGGTGGGATCTTCCTTCCTTCCTTCCTTCCTTCCTTCCTTCCTTCCTTCCTTCCTTCCTTCCTTCCTTCCTTCCTTCCTTCCTTCCTTCCTTCCTTCCTTCCTTCCTTCCTTCCTTCCTTCCTTCCTTCCTTCCTGTTCTACCCCACCACTGTTTTTGTGGATTACAAGTCAGAATTAAAGCATTCAATTTTAAAACCAATAGAATAAAACCCCATATACCCTCTTCACCCTAAAATATGCCTGTAGTTTATCCCATTGTTTTCCCGAAAGTCGCTAACTTATGGCCCCCTCACAGAATTTGCAATGCAAGCAAACTTCAGACTGATTTCACACACATTGGATCATGTACTTTCAATGCGCTTTTGGAAAATCTACATGCAAACAATTGCTGAAGTGCCTTGAAATTGCTTTCTCCAATGTGTGCAAAACTGGCGGAATGGTTTGCCATTGCCTGCCTCTGTACAGTGACCCTGGTAGTCCTTCAGGATCTCCCACCCAAATATTGACCTGGGCTAGGGCTCTGTAACTCATGCCCCATTATAAACTTTATAACAAAAGGGTCTTGTGGTGCTTACTAAAGTTGGTGTTCTGCCTCATCTCCTCAGGGAGGGGCAGTGGGACAGGGAACCCCATTCTGCCTTGGAAACTTCTTTGGGCCAGTCCCAGACTTTCAGCCAAAACTACCCCATAGGGCTGTTGTGAGGATAAAACTGAGAAAAGGAGCAGACTGTGAGCCAGTTTGGGCTGCCACTGGGGAGAAAGACTGAGTTCAAATGAAGTGAATAAAAACAATAAATACCTCAGCCCGTACGTAGCAACTGGACCCCTGTGCTTGGCTGACGGAGAAACGTGGGCGGGATGGGTCTTCAGAGATGTGGGCTCCAGGCCATAAAGGCTGTCAAAGTTCATAGCAGCATTCTGGATTGCACTCAGAAACAAACTGGCGGCCAATTTTTTAAGGCTAATCCCTGACAATAACGGGGTCGCTGCATCCTGACCCAGCTGCCGTCTCTGGATTGTCTTCAAGGACAGCCCCATGTAGACTGCATTACAGCAATCCAGCCATGAGACTGCAAAACCATGGATCCGAGTGGTACAATGCCATAGAGTCCTCCCTACAAAGTAACCATTTCTGCAGAGGGAAACAATTTCTGAAAATCATTTCCAGGAGATCCGTTGGCCCTGCGTGTTGGTTAGCAGGCATGTCTGCCCAGGTTTCTGGGGATGGGGAATTCCAAAATTTGGGGGCTGTAACTAAGAAGATTCTGTCTTCTTGCATGCCCACTGTAAGACCAGCACACAAAGACGGCCACCACTAAATGACTGCAGAGTACAGGGAGGCTCATAGGGGCATAAATAACCCCCTCCAACGCCAGTTTCAAATCTCTGCTCAAATTACCCATAGCCTCACTGGTTGACTATAGAGCCGTTCCTGTAGAGTAGTTCTCTCAGAGCTCTCTCAGCCTTACCTACTACACCAGGTATTCGTTGCGAGGAGAGGAAGGGAAGGCTGTTTGTAAGCTGCTTTGGGACTCCTTCGGTAGTGAAAAGCAGGGTATAAAAAACAGCTGTTCCCTTTTTCTCTCTTCTATAAGTTTTGTGAAATGAATAAATAAATATGTGGTGAGTACCTGCAGAAGGACAGAGTAGAAATCCAGTAAATAAATGAACACAGAATACTTCCGTCTAACTACTACCCTGTGGAGTTTCAGTTTTGAGAAAGAGGAGCTCCTTCTCAAAGATCCTTTAACCTTGGGGGTGAGTGAAGGTCATCAAGTTCTGGAAAAGATCTCAGTCGTCACAAACCTACAGCTTATGCTAAGCAGCCTCACAGGTGCCACTTGTGTGCAGGGCTGAAAATAAATGAGGGAACTTGTTAGAGGTCTGGCATGATCAAAGTGTCTGGCAGCTTAAAGAACTTTAATACAATAGACAACTTTTCATGCTTGCAAATCTGTTTTTATAATTGGCATGCTATGAGATGATCTCGGAGCTTAAGACACCAAGAAACAGATAAATCCCACTTGGTTATCAGCTAACTGGATGGCCCTGGGCAAGCCCCTGTCTCTTTACCTCCCAGCATCCCATTTGCAAAATGTGATTCGATTTCCTGCTTTAGTGGGAAATTGAGAGTTAAATACTGTCAGAATGCCCTAGGGGAAACAGCTTCTGTCCTACTTTGTGAAATAATGTTCCAAGCTGGGCTGGCTGGCTTGGTGGGAGTAAAGAGAACTAGATTACAGAACCTGACAATAGTGATAGACAACTGGTGCTTCAGAGTTTTGTATGGCAAGAAATGCCTGTCCAGTCTAGAAAGAGTGGTGGAAACACAGTAGTCCAAATTCAAAGAGTCAAACAAATGAAATTTGTGGGGATTTAATTGGGATTGCCTATATTTAGTAGAGATATATAGAGGAAAGTTTGGAATTAGCATGCAGGAATAGCAGTAGTGTTTGTGGTGGAACAGTCCTGCTCTGGCCTGCAGGCCCTAGTCCATGCTGCCTCCTGGGTTGTCCGAGGGGCTTTTCTCCTTCTCAGTTAAACCACTGCCACCACCAGATCTTTGTGGGAATTGCCCATCGGGAGGGCTAGGACTCTCAGCTTCTCTTGTTCTGGGGCCTTGCCTCTGTGTGTCCTACTCCCCAGTGGGCACAGCTTGCTGCCTTGTGCGCTACTAAGGGAGTATTAATTTAAAAGGCAATGTTTACAAGCATACTCTTAGCACAGCACCAGACTGAGCAAGGGATTCAAAAGTAAAGGGTAAAATGCAATTCCTCTATCCCTCCCTCTATGCATGCACAATCAGTTGTTAAATATAAGGCAGGCTCCTTAGTTTAGAAAATTACAGATGTTTTGCATTACTTCTAGTCATTACTTCTAGTCCCATTACTTCTAGTCATGCAGGCCAGCTCCTGGCAATGGCTGCCGCCTCCAGACCTCAGTTGAGAGCTCTACCTGCTTCGATGAAATCAGCACCAAAAGAGGCCTCCCTCTTTGCTCCCAGAAGTTATATCATCTTATTTTCCCTACCCACTGACCAGGTCAGGCTGGGTCAAAGAGACTTTTCCTGAAGTCTTCAGAAGTTTCTCCCTGAACTCCATCTAGTACTTAATACCTCAAAATCTCTGTTCTCTGCTAAGGGGCTGGGAAGAGAGACCATCCCATTGTTTAGATCTATTAGCATTTGAATGTATGTGGATTAAGGTAAGTAAACTTAAAGCAACTGAACTGACTCCCCCACCCCCACCCCTTCTTGTCTATTTTCTCGGGGGGGGGGAGATCTCTTAAAACTCTTAAAACTCTGAGTGAAAGTTTTGCTCATTTCAAACCTCTAAAGAAAAAAATGCATTTCTGCACAGTGCTATTTAGCAGACATCATGTTCTGGAATCTTCTGCTTGCATGCTTGTTTTAAAAAAAAGTGCGCAGATAACATAAGAGAGCACTCCTAATTGGATCTATTTATTTATTTTTATTTATTTATTTATTTATTTATTTATTTATTTATTTATTTATTTATTTTATTTCTATACCATCCTTCCATATGGCTCAGGGCGGTATACATACAACATCATAGGGGATACATGAAACGAGTCAACATACAACATAGTCAATATACAACAATAACAACCCAACAGCGGTTCTAAACAACAACTTCAGTGGTCCCAACAATAACAACGTACAAGCTAAACTGCCTAGAGAGGTCAGGCTGCTTTAGGCCATGGAGGGGATGTCAGAGGTGGGGGGGACCGGTCTATCCGGCAGGGCTTCCTATCCCAGGGAAGTGTTTGTGATTGGAAGTCTTCCACTGCCAGTCTCTGGAAATCACTTGCTCTCTTCGCAAGGAAACAAACAATGTAGGAGGACCACACTGGGCTCTTTGGGGGAATGAGGACACCACAAGCCAAGAAAATAGTTGTTGCGATGCTTTAGGGAAGTTTTAATTTTGTGCTCTGGTGCTTTCCATTTAAAAGTTATGAACCTTTTAAATTGCAACCTTTGTAGGATACACTCATGTCTTGTTATTCTCTTTTTTAAAATAAAAGGTACTGAAAATTCCATAATACGTTAGGCCTGCTTTTTCACTCCGTCAATCATGAAGTGAAAAAGTTAAAAAGGCATGAAATTGCTCTATTAGAACTTGGGAAAACTTGGGAGATGTTAATTTATAACAAAAAATAGAAAAAAGAATATGGTGCATGATTTCTCAGCTGAATTATTAATTGCTAAAAACTGAAAGTGTGCAGAAAAGTTCAGCATTGATGGATGGTTAAGAAGTAATTGGGATTACAGTCATAATGACGAAAGTAAGTTGCTACATTAAATTGCGTTAAAGGGATTTTATGTAAAAGAGTCTTTGTGGATAACCGGTTACTTTTCATCCAATTTTACAGTTGGGGTTTAATAAGAATTACGTCCTGGAAAACTACATTTAAAAACAGCCTTGTTCGGAATACATTTTTGTCCTTTTATCCTCTCTGTAGCTTTGTTGTATTTCACAAGAAAACAATTTTAATATACATTCATTTATTCCATAGTAAAAATACAAAGTATTATATCGTTTCAGGCAGGCATGTTTGTCTGTGATAGAACAGCAGTATTCAATTCCAGCAGTATATTAAAGACCAACATCAAGCCTTAGGGTCTTTGTTCAGACCTGTCGTCCCCCACATATTTATGGCCACCTGCAGCAGGTGAGAACTCCGTTTGCCTGGATGGAAGCAGGACAAAAGAGAGCTTCCCTCCCTGTGCCATGGAGCTTTATTATCTCTCCTTGCTCACCCCTGATGGTCAAATAAGCTTTTCCTGGCGTTTCCAGGAACTTAACTTTCTGGCACCTGAAGTCTTCCAAATCGCAGTTCCCTGAAAAGTTTTAGCAGGAAGCACATTTCCCATGCCTGGATGGGGTGCAATTAACACCTGCACCAATTGCCAGGAATTTGGGAATGACCTTTGATGCCTCTCTTTCTATGGAGGCTTGGGTCACAAAAGTAGCCCAGAAGGCATTTTTCCATATCCCCCCTACTTGTCCTCGGACCACTTGGCCACAATGATCCATGCAAGGGTCACTTCCAGACTAGACTACTGTAACTCGCTCTATGCAGGCCTGCCCTTGTCTTTGACCCGGAAGTTACAACTGGTACAAAATGCGGCTGCCAGGGTGCAAAATGCAGCTTCCGTAACATGGCTGCGACCCACATGAGGTTCCCAAACCTAAGGTAGCCTGAGGGGAACAATGCCTGTGGAGGACAGGGTTTGAGGAGGGTGTGATGTCACTCTAGGCTGTCACCTGCTATGGCCTTTACCATAGAGATTAGGGGGAATTCCTAGAGCGTCACGAGTTGGAAGCCATTTTTTTCCTCCTGCTCCTGGTTCCTTAGGAGTGGGACGCTGAGACTGGGGTGGATAATTTTCCACCCTGGATGGCAGGAAGGAGCAATGAAGGAGTGGCTCACAGGATAATAAAGTTAACATAAAAAGGGTGCCTGAGTTATTCATAACGACATTCATTTTCTGAGAAGGCATTGAAAGGAAAGCATGACTTGGCATGGTGCCAAAACAACCGCCCTCGCTCCGTCCAAACTTTTTACTTAGCCCAATTGGCCGTATTTTATGATGATGAGGATTGTTGCTGTTTATTCTCTTTAAAGCCCCCTCCCCCCCCCAGCATCCTGGGCCCTTGGAGGGGAGTGCAGACAGCGTGCCTTTCATTAGAAATGATAGATTCACATAAAAAAGGAGAATTCAATCCAACCACACGAGTGTCCCCATTAAAGAATGCCAGGCCGTTTCTCAGGCCTTTGTTATTTTTTTGCATTAAGCTTCCTACGCTCATAATTTTTAACGTGCTGCTTTTATTTATTTTATGGTTAATGCTTTTTAGCATCTCCCTGGAGATTTATTTTCACTATCGGTGCGGGTAGAGTGAAAAACACTTTTAAAATTAAACCTTTCTTTCCCAGCAGTTAAAAGATTAACAGTGCAATCCTGAACAGAGTTATGCCTCTCTAAGTCCATTGAAGAAGAGATGCCTTCTTCTGCGCACATGATCACGATGAACTTTCAGTGTGCTTTTGCAGCCGGATTTTCCTGTTCAAAACAAGAAACTCTACTTTTAAAGTGCATTGAAAGTGCATTAGCCAATGTGTGTTGAATAAGCGAGAGCTGATTTTTTTTTATACTCCACTTTTCACTACCCAAAGGAGTCCCAAAGTGGGTTACAAACACCTTTCCCTTCCTCTCCCCACAACAGACACCCTGCGAGGTAGGCAGAGCTGAGAGAGCTCTGAGAGAACTTCTCTGCAAGAACAGCTCTAAAAGGACTGTGACTGGCCCAAGGCCACCCAGCTGGCTGCATGTGGAGGAGGAGTGGGGAATCAAACCCGCTTCTTCAGATTCGAGGCCACCGTTCTACACCACACTGGCTCTACAGACGTCTCGGAGAAGTACATATTTCTCAGCCTCTGGTTGAAGCCGGTGGATTCAGGAGCGTATAAGGCTGCTTCGGTTTGCAGTGTAGAGGATAATGCTTTCCACAAGTAGATGCTTGCAGTCTCTGAAGGCCTCGGCAACAGAATGCAGGAATGTCGGGGCACGTTGCAATGCTGTAATTAGGGCTGCCAGACGGAGCCTATGGTGCCGATGCAGAGGCCAGCGGCAACCGAGATGATCAGAGGGAGACCTCGCTGTAATCCAATTTTTATGGCTTTGAACCTAATGATTAGAGATGTTGCTGGGTTTTGTGCACAGAGGGTTTCAGTTCAAAACTCCCAGCTTCTGGCGCAGGTTCTCTGCACCCAAGATGGAACTGTAGCCGTCCTTTTTCCTTCCCATACTAATGAAATAGATTCCGGGGGAAAGCTGGGTTGGGCTGAAGGATCAGGACAACATTTGAAGGGAAGGTGACTGTAAGCCGCTTTGAGACTCCTTTGGGTAGTGAAAAGCGTAGTATAAAAACTAACCGTTCTTCTTAATTCTGGGCCTAAAGTTTTTTCTGTAGACACATTGAAATGGACATCCTGAAGCTTTACGTATAGAGGGGAGGCACCAAATGGACCTTACTGGTCCAAAGCTGCACCTTTGTAAGCTTGTCTTATCAAACTGTTTTGAAGATTATGGATATGCCTTGAGCAGGGGGTTGGACTAGATGGCCTGTAGGCTCCACTCCAACACTATGGTTCTAGGAGTCTATGATCTTGGTGTCTTTAAGTTGAAGACTTGTTCTAGGGGGAAAACAAAGTTTTAGCAAGAAGAAGGGTTATTTGTTATACCCCTCTTTTCTCTACCCTAAGGAATCTCCAAGCTGCTTACAATCACCTTCCCTTCCTCTCCCCACAACAGGCACCTTGTGAGGCAGGTGGGGCTGAGAGAGGTCTGAGAGAACCATGTCTGGCCCAAGGTCACCCAAGGAATGGGGAATCAAACCTGGTTCTCTAGATTAGAGGCCTCCGCCCTTAACCATGAGACCATGTTGGCCCTTACCTGTCTCACTTGTTTTACGTCATCTACGTGTTCTTCTGTTGTGTAGTTCTATGATTGCACACCAGATTGTATTACATATTTATGATGGTGCCTTTTCTTG
Source organism: Paroedura picta (assembly GCF_049243985.1). Classification (NCBI taxonomy): domain Eukaryota; kingdom Metazoa; phylum Chordata; class Lepidosauria; order Squamata; family Gekkonidae; genus Paroedura; species Paroedura picta. The sequence goes on along the minus strand of NC_135379.1, from coordinate 5,825,172 downwards.
TCATGATCAATGTTTCTTGGAACTTCATGGAGCTAAGAAATTCTAACGCATTGCCAGCAAACAGAAATGCACACAGGGACTTGCCGTGAAATGTTAAAATAGAAAAGGTTGGCTATTCCTGCACCCGTGGAGAACCCACTAATATTCATGTCAATATTCCTGTAGTCAGCATAGAGTAGTAGTCAAAGAGCTGGACTGGGAAGGCCTGTGTCCAAAGCTCTACTTGCCATGAAGTTCACCAGATGGCCCTGGGTCAATCACACTCATCCAAACCTTCTTCTCAGAGTTATTGTGAAAATAAAACAGAGGACGGGGAAGATAGAGAGAGGTGGGGTGCCTTTAGCTATTTGGGAGACAGCTGAGATAAAAATGGGATCAAAAGTGGCCACAATCTGGCCAGAACCCAGCACTTTGAAGCTTCCAATGAGACAGTCCTTGGAGCAAATGTGTAAATCTCTGCTATGGAAATCACTTGGCCTGCACAGTGCTGATAGGGGCTAGTTGGTTTATCCTGTATCAGGTTTTTATTGTTTTGAAAATGGGCTGAGCTGCTCCTTCTTCTTCATCGTCAATTGTCTCTTACAGCAGTTCAAGGGCAGTTGATGGTGTGCTAAAGGAGGCCACTGCTGGAGGAATGATTTAAGACACACTAAAATGCCTTTCGCAGTTCCCTTGAAGAACAGGCATCTAACAGGCTGTTTTGGGGGCTATCCCATCACAGTTTAAAGGTAAGGGCTCGAATGGGAGCAGCAAAGGGGAATGTTTAGACTTCAGAGCCTCAGGAAGGATTGATTCCCGGGTCAGAATGTCTCAAAGGTAACAGCAGATAGCAAATTCCAGGCATATGCAATTACGCCGGTTAATATAAAGGTTTGCCTAAGGTTGGTGCTGGTGAAGTGAAAATCCTATGATAAACATGAAACACATAAACAAGGTCTTGCAGTTTTGCTTTCATTTCTGGGTCATAGTGCTCTACAAAAATTTAAATGGTAGCCAAGAAATCAGAAGGACATGGAGACTGGAAAGTTCAGCAGTTGCAGGAAACTGCAAGAATGTGTTGCTGGGGACCAAGATATAGATCATTTATGCCAGAGTAATCCTCACAGCATCAAGGTTGACAATGAAGATACTGAAAGCTGCCACCTCCTTGAGCCTTCACAGAATCAGCTCCTCCATCAGATGGCTATCCAGATTCTGTTTAAAAATTCCCAAAGACAGAGAACCCAACACCTCCCGAGGAAGCCTGTTCCACTGAGAAACCGCTTGAACTGTCAGGAACATCTTCCGGAGGTTTAGATGGAATTTATTTTGAATTAATTTCATCCCATTGGTTCTAGAATCATAGAATCATAGAATTGGAAGGGGCCATACAGGCCATCTAGTCCAACCCCCTGCTCAACGCAGGATCAGCCCAAAGCATCCTAAAGCATCCAAGAAAAGTGTGTATCCAACCTTTGCTTGAAGACTTCCAGTGAGGGGGAGTTCACCACCTCCTTAGGCAGCCTATTCCACCGCTGAACTACTCTGACTGTGAATTTTTTTTCCTGATATCTAGCCTATATCGTTGTACTTATAGTTTAAACCCATTACTGCGTGTCCTCTCCTCTGGTCTGTCCCTCCGGGGCAAGAGAGAACAACTCTGTGCCAGGTCTTATGGGGAACTGGAAACCTATGGATGCTGCATTGAGCTCACAGGAGGAAGGGTGGGATTTTAAAACTGCAATGACCCAGTAATTGCTTCTTCACTTGCCTTCAACGATGCTCCATCAGAAAGGCTAGGAACCTAATTAGCGTGACAGCAATGAGACCCAGTTCATGAGATGCTGAAGAAATGACTCTGGGCACAGCATCATTTCATATGCATGTTCCCAAGGAAGGATGAGAAGACCAAATTCAAGGTTACCCTGATTCTCCTGCACTGTACACCTACCGCAAAGAGAATCTGATCCTTAAAATTCACCATGCTCTTGTGGTTACATTAAAATTCTTAGCAAAGTGTTGATCAATAAACCCATCGCTCCTGGTGTTGCCACCTCAGAATCAGAGAAAAAGCGAATCTCCTGTAAAGATTATAATGAGATGCAAAAGAAATTATTGCCACGTTAATAAGGGGAGAAAATTATTAATATTAATCAAGTTTAAGCAGTTTCCGCCTAAGGATAAACAGTGACCCACATTAATCAACGAGTGTTTAGAAGCACAAAATAATGGCTAAATAAGATAATATCCTATTACAAAAAAGTTCAGCATCAAAATTCGTGAATAAGTCAGCCGTCCCTTGAGGATCTGCTGTCTATCTCCAACTTCTCCGAAATGTACGCCCTTTGAGATGTCTTACTTAGTTGAGCCAAGGATAATGCAAATATAAACGGCTTTTCAAAGACTGAGTATTTCTTCAGATCTTCAATAGTATGTCGCCTCACCATGCCTTTCCTTCTTCATGGTCACACTCTGCCCACCCCTTGCCATGCTGTCCCAGGAAGGGGGCACTGGTCAGTGGGAGAGACCACGGTTTGCATATGAGCTGGACCCAGGGTAAAACATCCAGATGGGGCATTGGCAGACACAAATTATTTATTTCTTTAAGTAACCCCCGGACTCCTAAGTCAGCGAGGGTCCTCTGAACTCCCACAAATGTAGGAAGCACCAGGCAGCCCAAGAACCCACTGGGGCCTTCCCAAGCAGCATCACCCCAATCTTGTCAGGATGCAAGTCCAGCTTCTGCCCTCTTAGCTTCCTTTGGCATAAACAGACACCTCAGATAAGCTAAACGGCACTTTCAGTTGGCCTTAAGAGGAAATTAGTGGAGTAGGATAAAGAAGGGAAATAAAAGAAATAGATAAAGAAGACTCCACTGTTAAAAACTAAAGGAAAATGATAAAAGAAGACTAGCTTACCTGAGAGCTTTTCAAAGAAGTTATCAATCTGCCACCATCTTAGTTGGATGTCGCCTTCTTAGCAATGCAGGTAGGGTGCTGGTCAGGACCGCTACAGCATCACCAGGTGAAGTGGACAAAGAACTAGTGTTGGGTGTTGTCGGCATGTTGATGGCCCCCAGCTCCAGAACTGCCAAGGAGCTTTCCCAAGTCTTTTATATAGAAACCGAGCAGCATGTGAGAGAAAACTGACCTTCGTAAAGCCCTATGGCTGACAGCATCTCCCGCAACACCCTTCTGGGGCTGATCCATAAGGGACGATGAAAGACCAAAACGACAAAAATGTAACTATCTTAAAACAGCCGAAGCTAATTTCTTTCCCTAAACAAGAAGACAGGATTGTTGGGAAATACTTATAAAACCTCCCCAAATCGCTGCGTTGCCATGGCGATTTATCACCTGGTCCAAAATGGCTTTTGCTCAGATCTTCACGGCTGCCGCAGAACACGAAGAGACTTTATAGCCTACCTGGGGATCCATATCGCTGTATCTAGGGAGGCTATTTTATCTACGACAGAACTTGAATCTAAGTCAGGGGTAGTCAAACTGCGGCCCTCCAGATGTCCGTGGACTACAATTCCACGGACATCTGGAGGGCCGCAGTTTGACTACCCCTGATCTAAGTAACCTCGGATGTGCAGCACGAAATCTGTGATGTGGCACAGAACGGAAGGCCCTCTCGTTTTGGGATCGCTCCGCAAGGCAGTTATTGAAACAAAGAGCTCTGCCTCGGCCGGCTAGCAGGGGGAGATGGTGTGGCTTGAAACCTTAATGATTTGTAACAAAAGCTGCAGGATCAATGAGCTGGCAGGGATATTTAGGCATAAGCTAATGTAGTCTGAAACACAGATGTCCCTCCTCAGCACTCTTTCTAAATGATAATCACCGTGTTAAATGTCCGGTGAAGGCTTGGATGGCTTGAAAAGGGGATTAGGCACATCCGTGAGAAGATGGGCCTCTCAGTGGCTATTAACGATTACTGTTTTAGAGGCAGCAGGGGACCGAAGGCCGGTTGCTGGGAAGGCTACTCCCTTCAAGGCACGCTGAGAAGTTTATTGGGGGCTACTGGGTGGTCACTGTTGGAAACTGGAAGATGGACTTCTCCCTGTGTCTCTGAGAAAGGGTCCCAAACTGGCTCTTCCACCGGGTATTTGGTTGGGGCCAATAACCAGGAACCAGCCCCAGAGAAGCATGCCTATCCTCAACCAGGGCCAGGGCCTTTTCGAACGCTAGCAGAGGCTCATGGGAATTGTAGTCCATGGACATCTGGAGGGCCGCCGTTTGACTACCCCTGGTTTAGACCATCTAATCTGCCTCGAGTCTCAGGGAGAAAACCAGATTATAACAAACAAGAAAACAAACAAACAAAAACACTCTCAGACACCGATCACATTATTATTCAAGGTGTCGGTCTTGTGAATGGTTGCCCGTCTCTTTGCGTGATTCTGGCCTGCAATGCGGAGTTTTTAGAATTTGCTTTTGGCTTATGTATGCTGATAGTACTACGAGCACCAAATCTTAAATATTTGTCATTACAGAGGTTCACGGGCGTTAAGAACCAAGGCAATTAAAAATTAAGACTATAAGACATTTGGGATCATGGGATTTAAAAACCTGGATTCCCACCCCTAACTGAATGTATAAACATGAATTATCTACCTCAACGCAGGTATTTTCTCATTATTCTGTCTATGAAATCTAGCAGTTAGCTGAATTCTTATTGATTCTGTTATTTACAGCAAGGTTTGGACTGGGAGAGATTGTTATTGCACACTGTAAATAATACCTCTCAATGTTTATAGTTGTCATAAACTAGCAGAGATAGCTGAGTAGCACATTATTTGGAAAATATTCCCAATAAAACCCCCCCCCGAAAGAGTCATTTATTAGTTGTTAATGACTGTATTTCTTTTGTCAGTCAAAATAGGGACTTTGGCCTATTGGTTTTCTAATTAACAGTTTAATTTGGAGTGTGTTTGAGCAGAATATTCTGCTTTTCTGTGAATGTTTGTGTTTCAACTAAGAGGCATGACTTGATTGGTATGCTTCAGCTTTTGGGCTTCAGAGAATGAAGTGTCACAGCAGGCAGATACTAAATATTGTGGTTTGGTTCTTTGGGGGGAAAAATTCTATCTGTCGCCTAATGCACTGTGAGTCTCTGGATAGATGAGTGCTCATAACAAAGTCATAAATTAGTTAGGCCTACTTTTGGTAGGCCCCAACCTGGATAGAATCATAGATTCATAGAATCGTAGAGTTGGAAGGGGCCATACAGGCCATCTAGTCCAACCCTCTGCTCAACGCAGGATCAGCCCTAAGCATCCTAAAGCATCCAAGAAAAGTGTGTATCCAACCTTTGCTTGAAGACTGCCAGTGAGGGGGAGCTCACCACCTCCTTAGGCAGCCTATTCCACTGCTGAACTACTCTGACTGTGAATTTTTTTCCTGATATCTAGCCTATATCATTGTAGCCCAGGCTAGCCTGAATTAATCAGATCTTGAAAGCTAAGCACAGTCAAATGTGCTGAGGAGTTGGATGGGAGACCACCAAGGAAGACCTGAGTTGTTACGCAGCAGCAGGCAATGACAAACCACCTCTGACCCTCTCTTGCCTTGAAAGAGTCACTATCAGTTGACCATGACTTGATTTCACTTTCCTTTACCACTTGTGGTGGTTCTGGATAAAGCATTATTCTGGCCGATCCCTTAAAAGAGCAGAAGGAAAGCATGGTAATCATTCCATGAATATAACCAGGGGTCAAGAGAAGCCAAGCTGGAAGTCAACAGAAATCAAGCTGGGGGAAACTACCTAGTGATGAGGGCAGGGTAAACTTAGTCTCATCCCAGATCATCATTCCAGCTGAAGGACAGATAGAATGGATGAAGGACACTCTGCTCCAGCATCTGTCGAACTAGATTCCAGGGAACAATGCATGCTCACAAAGATATTCCAAGGAGTCCATGAGTTCTTTTTAAGGACAGAAGGTAGACCTCTCTCAGGTCCATCAGGGCTCATGCAAAAATGGAGATGTCCTTTAGGAATGCAAGCCTCAGGAGGGAGACAGAACCAGCTTCCCCATCTTTCAAAAGGTGGAAGCTAGTAGTCTCCACCACCCATAGTCACCTATCTTTCAGATTGCCTGAGACAACTAGCCAAAAAAACATTGATTGGTTGTTGGAACTCAGCCCTAGCCACTAATTGGCTGAGTGGCACCAAGGAGGTCTTGTCCTAATGCAGCCATCATTGCAGTGACTTCAGCAAACTGGCTTTCCCTCTGTTTCCCAATGCCAAAAATGTCAACATAGAGACAGATGTCCCTCTAAATCCATAACAACTGATGGCGCTTTTCAAATGAGTAATGGAAGTTCAGGCTTTGTGTGAGACATTGGCTTTCTCCAGGATCTATGAGCAAGCTCAACCTAGCAACCCTGAATTCAAGGTTGTCATGATATGGTTGATATGATCTTGCTACTTTCCCCTCCCCTATGGACACTCTGAGCAGAACTAGAATGAGATGGATTGGGAAGACATTGGTGGGAATCTTTGCTTGGCCTTGATGGCCACTGGGCCAACTTTACCCAGATGCTATTTTGCAGCCTCTTGTACCCTGAAAGACTGTTGGAAGGAAGATGGAAGGTGTATTTCATCCTCAGATGTATTTCATCCTGGACTTATTGGAGGAAGAACGGGGAGTATAAATGTTTGTGTTTGCACAGACGGCTATCTTTATATCCAACCTAATTGTTCTGCTCCTCTAGCAAAATGCGGTCCATCCATAGGGGTAATGTTTATTTCCCGCCCCTTGGACAAACGAAGGAAGCAGAACATTTTGTATTGCAATAATCATAGAAGAGGACAGCGATGATTATAATCTGTGTGCATGAGCCAGTAAATTATATTTTGTAAAGCTGTTCTTACACGGATCTTTCACAGAAGGGGGAGAAAAAAAGACATGAAATTTGAGCTGAAGCTTATTCAGGCTGTAATTCAAAAAATATCGAGGTGGAATTTTCACCTCCTGCATGACTGAGCAGAGTTTTTATGAGAAACTGACAATTATGTATCACATACAATTACATCGGCAAGGGCATTGTGCTCGCTCTTATTTAATGGTCCATGTTTGAAAGCTCATAGGTATTTTCTAAAATTGCCGGCAAAAGAAGTCAGCATGCAGGCTTGCTTCCAGTCTGGCATTTTCTTCACTTGGTGCTCCCCCCCCCCTTAAAAAGCATGTTCAATGTGAGCCAGAGTTTTTTAAATGGTATGCAAAGTCCATGGCTGCTGCTGCATGCCCTGGCTATGGAAGAAGAAGAAGAAGAAGAAGAAGAAGAAGAAGAAGAAGAAGAAGAAGAAGAAGAAGAAGAAGAAGAAGAAGAAGAAGAAGAGGAAGAAGATGATGATGATGATGATGATGAGGAAGATGACGAGGAAGACAACAAGGAAGAGGAAGAGGAAGAGGAAGAAGCTATTTAATGCCCCACTTTTCACTACCCAATGGAGGCCCAAAGGAGCTTACAAATACCATTTCCCTCTTCTACTTCACAATGGACACCCTATGAGGTAGATGGGGCTGACAGAATTCTAAGATAACTCCTCTGTAAGAACATCTCTAAGAGAACTGTGATGAGCCCAAGGTCACCCAACTGGCTGCATGTGGAAGAGTGGGGAATCGAACCCGGCTCTCCAGATTAGAGTCCACCGCTCTTTAATGACACTGGCTTGCTTAATTTACTGATACGAGGATGAAAACACCGACCCACATTACAAATCTGATTTAGCAACTAAGTCTTGAGTTCCTTGGTTTTTTCCTCAGAACGACCCTGTTAGGTAGGCTAGGAGGAAAGTAGAATAACAGAACCATAGAGTTGGGAGGGTCTACACAGGCTATCTAGTCCAACCTCGTGCTCAATGCAGGAACAGGATCCAGGATAAGTAGCTGTCCTCCAAAATCACCCCGAGCTCCATGGTCAAGACTGGAGTTTTGAGGATGGGTCTCAATCCCAGCTGAACCCCAAACTGAGAGACGGTTGCTTTGTCAAGGCCATGCAGCAAATGCTGTCGTTAATGAATCCAGGCCTATTCAGTCCTCCCGCCATTATCTGGCCACCTTGGCGATATGATCAAAATCTCTCTCAAGCAGAGCAAGAGAACCGTGAAAAAGAAAACAACGTACTGAGAGGCTGCAAATTTGCTGTTTCAAAATGCATGTCAGCTGAAAGGGCTACTACTGTGAAGAAAAAGAAAACCCTGCAACATTCGAGATAATGTCTAATCAAAACAGCGGGAGAAGGACCACAGAAATGAACAGTGAAGTGGCCGTTCCGTTCGTGCAGAACCGCGGAATGTGACCCAGCCCTTCACCCCTGCGAGGGATTCATTGCTTCTCAAAGTGCTGTGGGCATTTCTATGCAGAGAGTCTGGTGTTCTGGAAACGCCCCTCTCTTCTGGGCAGGTGATTTATCGCCAGACACCAACGTGTTTGCATAAAGCCATGTGTTCAGGTGTGTGGTACAAGCTTAACCATAATAATAATAATCCCAAATTATACCCATCTTGGGTGGGTATGTCCCTCCCTCCGCTCCTCCCTCCCTCCCCTTCTCTCCTTTCCAGCCAAGAGAGAGAACTAGGGAATCAGCTGGTTTAAAAATAAGAATTTTAATACCTATTTAATTAGTTTATCTGATTTTTAATCTGTATGTTTTATCTGTATTGCATATTCTATTTTTATATGCGATTTTACTTGTGATGCAATCCACCCAAGAGACAGGGCAGAGACCAAATAGTAACAACAACTTATGTGGCGTTTTTTCCAGTGCCGATTTTTTTGTACAGATGCAGGCCTGGGAAGATAATGGTATTTATGCAGTGAGCAGTGACGGTATCTTGCATCTGGGCAGGAAAAGGATGGAACTGAACCAAGTACTTTGAATCAGAAAGCAGCAGAGAGGAGTGAATGAGGCTGACAGTGGTATATGTCAGTTTGCAAAAGGGACCAATCAGCATTTGTAACTGATGGGGATGAGGGAGCTGTTAATCAGGTGCACAGAGAATGGCACACCTGTGTTCTTCATCATGAGCTACCCAAAGGCTTGGTAAAAACCCCATTCCCATCACCCATTATAGATCACCTGGGCATGGAGTCACTGTGGGTGGGCAGGTACTTGTGAGTTTCCTGCATTCTGCAGAGGGGGTGCATTAGATCAGGGGGAGTCAACCTGTGGTCCTCCAGATGTCCATGGACTACAATTCCCATGAGGCCCTGCCAGTGTTTGCTGGCAGGGGCTCATGGGAATTGTAGTCCATTGACATCTGGAGGACCACAGGTTGACTACCTCTGCATTAAATGACCCTGGAGGTCCATTCCAACTCTATGATTCTTTGATTATAGATCCAGAGTGATACCAGTTTGATGCCAAAATTATCTAGTAGGGGGGGCATACAAACTTGCTGAACCAAAGGTATTTTTTGGTCCGATTGTTTGTTCATCAGTTGCCTTTCTATCGTATAGGAACGCAAGGTGGCTTCCAATGTAAATAATAATAAAATGCCATAAAATAAATAAAAGCGCTGGTTATTATTATTATTATTATTATTATTATTATTATTATTATTATTAGATTTATAGCCCGCCACTCCCTTGCGGCTCGTTAACATCAATAATCAATAATCCAAACATCAATAATCCAAAACTGCCAATAGGCAAAAGAACAGGTCAGATGCTATCAGTAATAAAGCTACCCAGCTTCCTTCTAGAGACCAAGGGCCATTTCGCACGGCTTCAAAATAGCACAATGGTTGCTAATTGGAAACGCTACTAATTTGCCATAACCCACGACGTCGTAGACAATCTGCAACAATCCTGAAACCGACCCGCCAAAAGCGCTTCGTTGTGGCGCTTTCAGGGGAATCCAGAAAAGTGGATTCACCCTCCGGATAGCGATACACTCCTGCAACCAATCTGCAACAATAGCGATAAAGACCTGTGCGTTACCATTGTTGTGGGTTCTTCAAAGTCCCTCCTCCTGAGCCTGTCCTCCAAACTTCCGGCGAAGCGATCGCCATTTTTTTTTCCCCGAGCGAGTGGAGATCAATGCACCGGCGAGCCTCCGTTTAGCCAGTGAGGCTTCCCAGGCTGCAGTCCCTCCTCAGAGCAGTTTAGTCACTAAGCACAAGAAGCCCGCAGAAGCCCGTTTGCTGATGTATTTTCCCTTTATTTTTCACACTGTTTCGGCTGAAAATCGCGCCCGTGGGGGGGGGGAGGGGGGATTTTTTTTTCCCACTCGGAGGCAGCATGGCCACGATCAAATGACAGCTCAAACAGAGGCTTCCCCGGCTTCAGTCCCTCCCCTTCAGTCACTAAGTGACCTTCAGTTTCACACATTCCATTCAGCCGAAAATCGGGCCGTGAGAGGGGGGGGGGATTTTTTTTTTTCACTCGGAGCCAGCGTGTTAACGATCAAACAATCAAACGGAGCCAGCGTGTTAACGATCAAACAATCAAACGACAGCTCAAACACCCCAGGCAGCTGGATGGGTCTCTCCATTGCAACGAATCTACTCAGATTCGTTACAATGGGTGTGTTTTTTTTAAAAAAAAACCTTTCTTAAAGGGAAAGGGGCTGTTTGGGAGCATGCTAACGGCTGCCCATTGGCTGCTTGACGGCCAGGGGCGGGACGAGCTTGGCAATAGCGCTTCCTTTCTAGCGATTTCTGCCGAGACCGGAAGCCTGTGGGAAACGCTAAAAAACGCAACTGATTCCACTACAAAGCCAGGTATGCAAAACGACGAATTCCACTATTTTAAATGGCGATTTTTCATTCAGTGACCAATTTGCAACAAAGATCCCCGTGCGAAATGGCCCCAAAATAAGGCAGCCAGGCCAGGCACACATCCCTGGGAAGGATGTTCCATAAAGGTGGGTCTCCCACTGAAAAGGTCCTCTCTTCGGTACCCATTGTACAAGCTACTTTAATTGAGGGGGCCATCAAGAAGACCTTTCTTTGGGATCTTCACTGCGTGCCAGGGACATCTAAGGAGAAGATATCCCAGATTAAAGCCACATTGGGCTTTAAAGGTCAACGCCAACACCTTGAAATGGGCTTGTGAGCAGGCAAGAAGCCAATTGCTGTAGGATCGGGGCCTATGCTTCCAGTAGCATCCTGCCCTAGATTCCGCTTCCAGGTGACTCTTCAAGGAGAACATCAAGTAGAGTGTATTGCCAGAGGAAAGGGTAGGAGTAACTGTGGCCAGATTGGAGGGAGGGAGGGATGCAGCTCATACAAAAACTATTTATACTTTTTTTGTAAGTCACCCTGGGATCTTTTCGGAGAGGGGCAGTCTAAGAGCCACAAAATAAATAAGTGAGATATAATCAGGGCAAAAGCTCACAGGTTTAGACTATTGCAGTGATTTCTGGGAATGCTAATTAAAGTTTCAGTGCATCTTACAAAGCAGGTGTGGGGAATCAAACCCAGTGAGCCAGATTAGAAGCTACTGCTCTTAATCACCACACCAAGCTGGCTCTCTGTCTATCAGCAGCGAATTCTACAACTTAATTTCTTGTTGAATGAAGAAGAGCTTCTTTTTATCTCACAGCCTTGACTTCTATGCCAACTGTCATTCCCACCCCCCACCCCCAATACCTGGACATACATGAAACTAGAGGAATACACATGTGTCCTTTATTACCTTCCCTTCAAGAGCCTCTTGTGGTGCAGGGTGGTAAGGCAGCAGAAATGCTCTCTGAAGCTGTCTGCCCATGAGGCTGGGAGTTCAATCCCAGCAGCCGGCTCAAGGGTGACTCAGCCTTCCATCCTTCCGAGGTCGGTAAAATGAGTACCCAGCCTCCTGGGGGTAAACGGTAATGACTGGGGAAGGAAATGGCAAACCACCCCGTATTGAGTCTGCCATGAAAACGCTGGAGGGCGTCACCCCAAGGGTCAGGCATGACCTGGTGCTTGCACCTTTACCTTCCCTTCCCAACTGTTCCTGTGGTGTCCCAGGCATTTTGTGTTTGCTTCCAGCATCCATTAAGTGGGTGCATTTTCTCCGTGCACCCAGCATTCAGATTGGGTCATAGCCCTATCTAACCAAAGGGTCTCCATGTCCAGCTATTAGAAATGGGCAACCGTTCGCAAGCGATGCGCATGAATAGGAAAGCAGGAAATGGCAATTCTTGTTCTGACTGGCGCTTCTTTTTCCATTAAGTTTTGTTTAACAAACATGGATCCCCCGAGGGATATTGGCTGCGGGGCTACTAAAGGTTCTCTCTCTGTGTGTTTGTTTTTAATGCAAAGCCCTCTAATAGTACTAAAAGCTGATCTTTATTTTTAGCACCATTTCCTAAGTGATCTTGAATGTGTTATTTTTACCCTTGCGGTCTGGATTTCATTTAGCGTCATATTGATTGGGAAGGGTTTGATGAAAGGCCCGTGTGGGCAGTGAGTCTACTTTACATCTTTGTCATTGCGACATCATTTCGCTAACAGTTTCAGGAGCGTTCTCCTGAGCTCATCTTCCCAGAAAGGGCATTTAAGAATCTAGGTTTTTCAACCTTTCACTTAAAAAGAAAAGAAAAGAAGAAGAAGCGGCAACAGCAGCTATTCTTTCATGCTAAAGAAAGACTGGCAGAAGATCAAAGCAGCGTAATGTCCAGGATCATCACAGGTGGCCTGTGGGGGAGGGGATGCAGAGACAAAACCTGCAGGAAGCATGCAGTTCATGCAGTTCATGCTCACCATGAGGATCGGTGTTTGGGACGAGGCCTGAGTACTTTAACCCAGGGGTAGTCAACCTGTGGTCCTCCAGATGTCCATGGACTACAATTCCCAGGAGCCCCTGCCAGCAAATTGTAGTCCATGGACATCTGGAGGACCACAGGTTGACTACCCTTGCTTTAACCTGTGTTGCTGGGTTTTTTTTTTTAAGTCTGTTCAGTACAGGGACAAAGAATAACTTTCAACGCACACAAAAAGCCTGAGTTCTCATGCCAAGACTTCTGAAATCACCTGTAACAGAAGAAGAGTTGTTTTTTTAATAACCCACTTTTCACTACCTGAGGTTGTCCCAACGCGGCTTTCGGCCGCCTTCGCTTCCTTTCCCCACAACAGGCACCCTGCACGGTAGGTGGGATTGACTGAGAGAGCTCTGGGAGAACTGCTCAGCAAGAGCAGCTCTAGGAGCAGCTGGCTCCATGTAGAGGAGCAGGGGAACAAACCCGGTCTTAACCACGACACCATGCTGGCCAGAAGTGTGCCTTGTGCTGGATTGTGCCCTACAGCAGGGGTAGTCAACCTGTGGTCCTCCAGATGTCCATGGACTACAATTCCCATGAGCCCCTGCCAGCAAATGCTCCATGAGCCCCTGCCAGCAAAAGGTTTGTGGGAATTCCCATGAGCTCCTGCCAACAAATGCTCCATGAGCCCCTGCCAGCAAAAGGTTCGTGGGAATTCCCATGAGCTGCTGCCAGCAAAAGGTTCATGGGAATTGTAGTCCACGAAGATCTGGAGGACCACAGGTTGACTATCCCTGCCCTACAGTGCTTGCCAGGGGCCTCTGGAGAGAGACATTGCTGCTACAATCTAAACCTGTATTCTGTAGTCTTCATCAACAGAGCATCCCCGCAGGAAAATAGTTTCTTTCTGATCTATTGGTCTATTGATCAGATCCCTTCAACCTTTTCACTAACCTTCTATAACTTAGAACCAAACCCTTAATAATACAATCTCAAGCAAAGTTATCCCCTCCAAAGTTCATTGATTCCCTGGGTGCAGCATGGTTTGAGATTGTAGTTAGTATACTTTAGTAAAAAAAATAATAAATCAAATTATAGAACTCCGATCCAGGAAAGTTTGGTGGTTTTTCAAAGTCTTCCATCAAATAGTTACATAAAACCACCCAGTTCTGATGCACAGAGAAAACCCGGCCACTGGGAATGGATAATCCATGTAGGAGACTTCAAAAGATGTAAAATCCTGCCAAGTGGATTAACCTTTCCCAATAATGCATCTCCTCCAGCAATTATTGCAATGGATGGTTCCAATCCGTTTCTTCTCTCACAGCGCCAAATGGAAGAGCGACCCTCTTGGGCTGCGGAAAAAATCCACCACCCGAGCGGCAAGATAAAAGCCAATAAAATCCCTGGATCTTCACAAAAGTGGATTAAAGCTCATCCTCCCCCGACTAAGATGTTGGCCTTCACTGTTTCACCTACTTGATGTCTCTGAACAACCAATTTCTTCAGCAATTGTGGGCCAATGTTCAGGCTACATCAGATAGGGTCTTTTTTTGAAAATACATCACGATTTAAAAAAAAATATTGTTTGTTATACATTCACCAAAAGTCCAGTCTGTTGTTTCTCCAAATAACTTGGAAGGGCCAAATGTTACATTATAATTTTCTCTAGGACCTCGGCTGATCTATGCAATTTACTTCCATCTGTGTGAAGAAGAAGAAGAAGAAGAAGAAGAAGAAGAAGAAGAAGAAGAAGAAGAAGAAGAAGAAGAAGAAGAAGAAGAAAGAGCTGGGTGCAAGGGAAGGGATGGATTGTGCCTTTATCTCTAGTTCTTTTATTCACAGACACAGAAGGACAATAATCACAGACTTATTCTACCCTGCTCTGTTCCCACCTCTCAAAGTTAAATCCTTAACAAACACTGGGAAACTGAGAACTTTTATTAAATTCTGTTCAAGTTAGGGAACAGCAGGGGACATTTGTCTGTGCTGGGGCTCTGTGACGTCTCCTTCCCTCCTCAGAGGCAAGATATTCCCCTCCTTCCAGTGGAGAATGAACCCTTCATGCCCTTCATCTGTTTACACAGCACTTGTACACTTTTAAAAGTGACTGACAGGAGTCCCTCCCTTGTCATCGGAGAGCACAAGGCCACTCTCTGGCTGTCAGTGAACAGCTGTGTAAGCAGCCTCTGTGGGGTGGGGAGGCAGGCCTGATGCGCTGGAGGGAAGATGGTAGGGCATGGGGGCAGGCATCAGGCACACGGGCACACCTTCAAAGGCCATGCGCAATTGTGTGTTTGACGCATGGCCGCTCGCTCAGGAAATGATTTGGTCGCTGCAGAAGCAGCAGGGACAGAACTGAAGCAAGAGAGAGAGAGATCCAGGCATCAGTTAAACATTAATGGCTCAGTAAACATGATTCAGTTGTGCTTTGCAAGGGGGTTTCCTTCGGGGAACCAACAGCCTTGCAAATAATTGAAAACTGCACCAAGAAGCAGGAGGGGCAGGGAGCCAATACAAGCGATTTCCTGTCATTAAGGGGCTAAGCTATTCTCCCAAGCTGGAGGAGACAGGCAGCCGCTCCCCAAAAGGGGCAAAGGCATCAGCAACAGCGCGTTGCACTCCTCAGGTAGCTGATGCTGAACATTTAAGAGCGTAAGATGACGGGGCCAACAGCTCTCCAGGGAGGCTCATGGGGGCCTGTTGCTGAGACCAAGATTCGGGAACTTCAGTGCCCCAGCTCCTATGCAGGAGCACAAATTGGGGGCGGATGAGGCACATCGGGCCAAATGCTCCCCCGTGTGGGTGCAGGAAGAGGTGGGGCCACCTGCCACGACTAAAACTCCAGTCTGCAGCCCAGCATGAAACCTCCAGTGCGTAAATGGTCTTAGGGAAGCACAGTCAGAAATGTACTCATTGCAAAACCCTCCATTCAGAAATCCTCCATATCCAAACTGAATTTCTTTCCGTGTTCAGGAGCCCTCTGATCTGTCAGCCATTCCAGTGTCCTGAAATTGGGTTTCCTGGTCTTTGGAAGTGGCTGCTACAAGGAAGAAACAGAGAGTAAACATCTAGCAGTGGAGGTCAAAATGTGGCTCTCCAGATGTCCATGGACTACAATTCCCATGAGCCCTTGACAATTGGCCATGCTGGCAGGGGCTCACGGTACTTGTAGTCTATGGACATCTGGAGAGCCACAGTTTGGCTACCTCTGCCTGACAGGTGTTCAGACCGGCTTAGAAGTCCCCGTTTTAAACTTAGAAGTACCATTTGCACTGAGGAAAGTATTGATTGGAGAATAAAGAAATGAAGGGGAGTCACTCCACTTTAGCAAAACATGGAATTAGGCATTTTTTCCACAGCAGCAGTAAAGAAGAAGCAGAGAGAGCTGGAGTCCACATTACTTGTGTCTCAATGTTTTAAGTGTCTGGGCTTTTAATGGTTGTGAATTTTAATGATTTTATCCTTTGAGGATTTTATTGTATTTTGTGAGCCGTTATGAGCATGGATGAGGAGGTATATGTATGTTTTAAATATATATAGCCACCATTCAGCCACAGGAGCACATGGAAGAAAGGGATATTGGGGGCTTTTGGAATCCCCCAGTAATGCTGTTAATATTGCCTGACATAGATATCAGGACGAAGAAGACAGTAGGAAAAAGACTAGCTTTTCAGAGCCACATTTATGCCCTCTGGCTGCCAGTGCTGATTTCCCACTTTCTGTCTTCAAGGTAATTGATTTTATTGGTTTAGTACAGAGTCTTGAGTCTTGGCTTTCTCCACAAGAAGCACGCAAAGTAAGGCAAAACAGAGAAAGGACATGCCAACCTCTGTGCCAGGGATGCCCAAGAGCATCGTGGGATGTGCAAGATCTGTAGCACGCAGGATTCATTCATTTATTTATCCTTTCATTTCTAAACCACCCCTCTCCACAAGTGGACTCAGGACGGTTTACAACCCACCTGTGCATTTACAGCCATATTAAAAACACAATAAAACATTTTTACATTTAACGTTTTGACATGTTTTGCCCTTGAAGTCCTACTGTATTCCTCAACGTGAATTCCTATAGAATTGCCGAGGGTCGGACACGACAGGACAGATGATATCATTATCATCATTATCATCATCATCATCACCACCACCATGTCCACTACGCCCATTGTGAACATCCTACAGGGAACATCAGAGGAGATGTGCATTCAGCATAGCTAGAGCAGGAAGTTCCTTGTGTTTTTCAGATTGTCTCTTCCAGCATCCTGATTGGCTCCACTGGACATTTCGCCCAGCCTGGAATTGGACTGGCCTTCCCTGGGGCCTTTTGTCTCTTATTTTGACACCCTGTTAGATCAACCATGGTGGCTGTGGGAAAGTGGATTTCCCGCCTGAATTTGGGTTAAGTGGGTTACAGCAGTGGTCCCCAACCTTTATTAGGCTGGGGACCGGCAGGGCATCGGGCCGCGCCCGCGGGGACCGCGCCCGCGCGGGCCACGCCCACGCATCGGGCCGCGCCCGCGAGCCACGCCCGCGGATCGGCCCGCGCCCGCGAACCACGCCCGCGGATCGGGCCGCACCCGCGGGCCATGCCCGCGGATCGGGCCGCGTGGGCGCGGCCTGCACGGGCGCGGCCCGGCCCTGATTCCCTCTCCCCGCCCTCCCCGCAGTAAGAAGCTTCCCGGGCCGCAAGCTTGCGGCCTGGGAAGTTTTTTACTGCGGTGGGGGGGGGAGAGGGAGCTGCGGCCCGGCGCCATGGCCTTCGCGGCCCGGCACCGGGCCGCAGCCCGCAGGTTGGGGACCACTGGGTTACAGGGTCCAAAGGGTATAACTACCCAGATTTTATTATGTATGTATGTATGTATGTATGTATGTTTAAACTTCTATACCGCACGCTCTCAGTGAAAACTGGCTCATGGCAGTTTACAAGAAAAAAGAAGTCACATAATAACCAATAAAACCCCTTAAAAACACACCCCGACCACAAAAGATGGCAATATCTAACTGGTTAAAATAAAACCCATCGGAGCATAAAGCTTGGTTTGGATGGTTAAAATGGCTGGTGATTAGGATGCTATAATATAATATAGGCCCCCAGCACCATCTAATACCATGCAGAAGAGGAGGGGGCCTGGGGGAGGGGGAGATCCTGTTCCTGGTCTTCCGCAATGCCTATCTGTTGATGCTGATTTCCTGTAGTTGCTGCATTGCCCCAATAAAGACAAGCAGACAGGAATTCCAGGCATTAGGAAAACCGACCTTAGGCTTTCCCAGTGCCTGTGACTCCTGTATGCTTGTCTTGAGGGGATCTGCAACTCAGGGTCATGACACCATGCTGATAGCTCCTCCAGGGATACGCTACCTCCGTGGCCTTATGCTGGAGTGTGCTGAGCACTGGGTTTATCCCAGTCCTACTTAGCTCCCATTACGCCTCCTGCCAGTCGGCGACAAATGCAGATGCACAGAGACGCCAGCTAAGCACCCTGCCAGGATTTTAGCAGGCAGACTGAGAGGCAGAGGGAGCAGCCCTGACAGCAAGGAGAATGAATAACGTTCATTCGTTTTAAAAATTGATCTTTATAAGCTGCAGTCAGGGCAGGGGAGCAGTTCCCAGCCGGGCTCCCACGGTGCAGCCAGATGCTAGCGAGGCTCATGCGGACAGATGAACAGGGCATGTTAATTCCGCATGTGGAAGCAAAGCGGAGAAACAGTTTCATCCGCCTGGCTTTCAACAGCCAGACACCCAACTGGGTGGGAAGGCAGCGACATGGATTCAGTGGTGGACTTGGGAAGGAGCCACAAGAGCAAATGGAACCTGTAAAGGGGTGGAAGCCAGTGATTTCAGGAAAGAAATATGTGATGACCTCACAACCATAGAATCATAGAGCTGGAAGGGGCCCTACAGGCCATCTAGTCCAACCCACTGCTGAATGCAGGATCAGCCTCAAGCATCAAGGATAAGGATCTGTCCAGTCCCTACTTGAAGACCCCCCAGTGAGGGGGAGCTCCCCACCTCCTTAGGCAGCCCATTGCACAGGTGAACTAGACTCATAGAATCCTAGAGGGAGAAGGGGCCATCCAGGCCCTCTGGTCCAACCCCCTGCTCAGTGCAGGACTAGCCTCTCTCTCTCTCTCTCTCTCTCTCTCTCTCTCTCTCTCTCTCTCCCTCCCTCCCTCCCTCCCTCCCTCTCTCCCTCCCTCCCTCTCTCCCTCTCTCTTTCTCTCTTTCCTTGGACTGTGAAATGAGATTTTTTCATTGGCATGAAATGTACAGTTTCTTTCTCTGCTTAGGAGCACAGAGACTGATAATTAAACTCTGGAAGCGACAGGCCTTGGAGACATATTAATTGACGGGGACAAATACAGACAGGTCTCGTGGCCCCCAGGAAGAGGTACAGTGAACATAGTTGGAGATACTCTTGCCAACTTTTTGTTGCCTCACCTGACTCAGCATTTGTGTCCTGTCAATACAGGTTGTGGAATCTGGATTTCTCAGCTTAATAATTAAATACCATCACATTGCAGTGGACTTATGGCAACCCATCAAGGGGTTTTCGAGGCCAGAGATGAGCACAGAAGGTTTGGTCTTTATTTGTGGTCTCCCATCCAAGTACTGAGCAGGGACAATCCTACTTAGCTTCTAAGCGCTAATGGTCTTGGGCTAGTCTGCACTATTTAGGATGCTTTCCTGAGTTTAATTGTCATGATTTTCCAAAACATGCCTCTAGTCATCGTGAATGTGAGGCTATGTCTTTAAAGCTTCCCAGGGAAAATGAATTACTATTACTATTACTATTACTATTACTATTACTATTACTATTACTATTACTATTACTATTACTATTACTATTACTATTACTATTACTATTACTATTACTATTACTATTACTATTACTATTACTATTTTACTGCCAAGAGGACAAAGTGACCCTGCAGGACTACTTAAGAACCTTTCTGATTCTAATGCTTTAGAATATCTTTTCTCAAAAGGGAGCTATAAGAAAATCAATATTGATTCGTTCAGCAGGCACTAGCTTCTGACTATTGGGACATCAATGTATCAGTTCTTATAGCCTCCTACCCCACAGGGCGTCTCTTGTGGGGAGAGGAAGGGAAACATGTTTGCGAGCTGCTTTAGAACTCCTTCAGGCAATGAAAAGTGGGGTATAAAAAACAGCTCTTCCTCTTCTATTGATTTTCAGATTTGCTACGTTGGTTTTCCTCAGGCCACATTGCAGCTTCTGTTCTGCACAGAGACACACGGAATACAGAAGAAGCAGAAGATGGCCTCTGCCACTGACCCTAAAACAGCAAAGGAAACGAGTCTGTGACATGTCCAAGTGGTGTTCTCCAATGTCAAGCTGCGCCTAACTCTCAAGACAACCTCTCCTTCCGTTGCGATCACCATCGATAAGCCCCCCGGTTCCTTTGTGCGGACAGAAACAGGAAGGCTGAATGCAAAAGGACGTTTCAAAATAACTGCAGACATCGGATCACGTCTTGCCGATTAGAGGAGGAGGGGGAGGCGCCTCCGTGTCTACGCCTAGAAGTGTATTTATAGACTTACTAAAGGTGGAACTAATTTATGTGTTACATCCTTATAAATATCCCTGTGGTAAATGCAGGCTCACTAGATTATCTTTCAAAACCTTCTCTGAGATGGATGCTTCCAAGATATTAAACCGAGAGGGAAGGTAGCCGCTGTTTTTGCAGGTATCTATCAAGGCAGAGATATGGGGAATGTTAAATTATGCTTGCAAAATCTTCTGAACGTGAATTTTATTACCTGTTCCTAAGATGCACCGGAAGAGTTACAAATGAGAAGGCCCATCCGCTGATTTTGGCAGCCCAGGAAGTTCTTGCAGCCTGGATGCGGACGTTCCCAGACGTTCCCATGAATGAACGTTGAATTAGTCAGGCACAAAGAACAATACTAAAACACTCAAAAAAGCTATGGAAGTTTCCCTTGCACCTTCCCAGCAGGGTTAAAACACCTCTCTCCATTTTATTGATTTCATGACATGTAACAAAAGATGATAGATGAGAAACTGAGGCTTGGAAATCAGTGTGAGATTGCTTGAAGTGCAACGCCTGGGCCACCTGGTTTGCGGCACCTGAGAAACAGTCAGCTGCTTTCACAGACTCTGTTGCTGGGAGATGAGCTATAATCCCAGGAGTTCCCCAGGTCCCACCTGGAGGTTGGCATCCTTATGACCGTTTATGCACTGGAGCTTTCATGTCAGGCTGCAGGCTGGAGTTTTAGTCGTGGCAGGTTGCCCCACCTCTTGCTGCACCCACATGGGGGAGCATTTGGCCTAGTGCACCTCATCCATCCCCAATTTGTGCCCCTGCACAGGAGCTGGGGTACTGAAGTTCCCAGTGCATAAACGGTCTATGTGTTGATGCAGAAGTCACTGGTTATATCAGTCCCAAATGATGTAAATCAATCATCAATACAGGCTGTGTTTATAAAACATTCTACGCTTTCGTATTCATCTAAGCCAGGGGTAGTCAACCTGTGGCAGGGGGTCATGGGAAATGTAGTCCATGGACATCTCTGGAGGACCACAGGTTGACTACCCCTGATCTAAGCAGTCCTTTGGATGGGCAGTGCTTAGCCAATGTGACATACTGAAGAAACCAATTAATCAGGCCTTCGAGTCTTTTGCTGCCCGTCAGTCAGACAAGGAAATTGTCTCGTTTGAACACGTGAGACTTGACTGTCAAATAGGCTTGACATGGAATTCGCATCAACCCTCACTGTAGCACACCTGTAACACCAGTCTCACATTATGTTTTTTGACGTTGCTCTGACAGAGCAGTCCGAAAGCCCCAACGAACGGATTCATTTTTTTTTTTGTTGTTGTTGCAGGAAATTTTAAGATCGGGCCGTAAGTCATAGAAATGGAACTCGGAATGAAAACAATATTGATTCATGGAACTCCAGAAGACATAAACTTCATTTTTTTGTTGTTGTTCATCTTGGGGAAAGGGTGAGATTTATACGTGCACAGCAAAAAAAAAGAGAGAGAGAGAGGCAAAGAGTAATCTGCACAACGGCACAATTATATGAATATTAATTACTCATCACCTAATTAAAAAAGGACAAAGTGTTAGATTTAAAAGTGTTTTCAAAAGTGCGGCATATTAAGTTCCACATATTTCTGCTGGGTTTTTTATACACAGCTCCATTACTTACCCGAAGACAGCTTCATGCCAATTTTAATAGCTTTTGCAGAAACTCTGGATGAGCACAAAGTGCCGGGGGGGGAGGGGGAGAAACGGCTAGTATTAAAAATGAGATTGAGCTGCAGAGATAATCATTCCTTATAAGATATCTCGCCCACAAATCATCTTAAGTTTTGTACTTAAACAAATGCTCCAAAAATGAAACACTAAAGCTATCATAGGGATGACTGCCTGGATCTTCGTATCATTTAGTGTTTCCCCCCCAAAATAGATTCATCGGAAGAGTCAAAGCGATATGGGAGTTTTATCACATGCTCTGCTAAATTTGGTGTAGTGGTTAGTAGTGCAGACTTCTAATCTGTCATGCCAGGCTTGATTCCTCACTCCCCCACATGCAACCAGCTGGGTGACCTTGGGCTAGTCACAGTTCTGTTGGAGCTGTTCTCACAGAGCAGTCCTGTGGGTATTCTCTCACCCTCATCTCTCTCACAGGGTGTCTGTTGTGGGGAAAGGGAAGGCAATTGTAAGCTGCTTTGAGACTCCTGGTTGAGAAACGTTACACATAAAATCCAACTCTTCTTCTTTTCCATCAGACCCTTGACTCTCTAAAGGTTATACCCCCAAAATCTGGTTGGTCTCAAAGGTGCTACTGGACAACATACAGCAGAAAGCATTAAACATGGGGATCATCATGACTAGGAAACTAAACCAGCAATAAAGTTGTGCCACAAGAATAAGCAGAGATGTCAGAGGTGAGTTTCACATGGTATTCATGACTGGTATTTTTTTGGTCAGATCCATTCTGACCACCATGAAGAGAATTAATGACTGTGTGTGTGTGTATGTGTGTGTGTGTGGATATATATATAAAGAGTCTGTTGAGTTCCTCATTTTCAGATCTTGCAATGAAATTATTACCCAGTTCAAACATCCATTTAAGGTAATTCATTTCTCCGACAATCTCAGAGTGTGATATTCTCCTTGATTAACATTTCCCTGATTACTTCCATCATTACAGCAGCAGCATGAAGTTAATTTGTTTGAGGTAGACAGAAGACGGAGGAAAGACATAAATCTTCTCATTACCCGCAGTGGCTTTACAAGTTCCTCACGCGGAAGGGTTGAAAACCCCAGATGTATTTACCCTTCTCCAATCGTGCCCAGGTGGTATTGATCAATTAAGGGACGCCAGCAGTTTATTTGTTGGAAATATTTTGAGTTACTAGCTGAGTGACATCTTTATTTTCCTTTTAATGGAAGAATGTTCTTAATGACTTCCTGACGGCTCCTGGTGTACCATGTAAAGTTCCAGGTTTTAATTTGATTTTCTTTTATGCTTTGTTTTATTTGCAACTTAACAGAGGCCGCCGTTTTTGAAGGTTGCATCATCCCAGGCACAGAGACCAGCTTCGGATGTGCCAGCGCAGCAGGATAACTTGGAAGTGTGAGCATTTTTGGCACTTCCTCTTCCTTTGTAAGGCCACTGTGGTTGAAACAGGTGTGTCACATTCCCTCCGTCTAGGAAACGCACAAGCTCCTCATGCAAATTCTTTTGCAATAAAACAGGTACTTTGAGGTCCCCCATTCAGTGTCCTGGCAGGCTGACGTGTTCTCCTACAGATTTCTGAGTTTGGTGATTCTTGATGTCCGTTTATCCTTTGGTGTAGGGTTTGTCGTGTTTGCCCTGTGTAGAGAACTGAAGGGCAAGGCGGAACAGAAGCCAGTTACTTAGCTAGTAAGATCGGGGAGCTGTCCAGCAGAGGAAGTTGCTGAAACTGAAGGGAGCTGTCCACAAGGGGCAGATGTGTTCCATTATCAGGTTCTTGGCCAGTGGTAGTCAACCTGTGGTCCTCCAAATGCTGGAAGGGGCTCATGGGAATTGTAGTCCATGAACATCTGGAGGACCACAGGTTTACTGGGCTAGGCAACTACTGTAGGGTCTGTTACAGCAGGTCCTGCAGACCCTTCTCTTCCTTGTTTATCACTGGAAGCCCTGATTGTGGAAGGAAAATTCAGGGTAACATCTTCAAGAGCAGAGTCTGGTGAAGCAAGATGCTTTGCAGGAAGGTAAGTACTCTGCCTTCTGGCTAACAAAGAAAGCAAGATTCTGGGAAACCCATGAACAGAGCATCTCTCACAGTTTTGAGTGGATCCATGGTATGAATTGAGGGGGGTCTTCATTCTCTCTATCCAAAATCGCCTACAGTGACTGCTATTTGCCCATTGCCTTTCTCTGACCTGCTTGGCTTCCTGACCCTTGGGTTGATTGGAAACTCTTCTGTTGTGCCTAACCTGTGATCTTTTCCCACACTTGCCAGTTTCACATGCAGGAGTGGTACCACAATGTCTGGAATTTGGAGCATGAGGCCTATGAAGGCTCAGTCCTGCGTAATTCATAGTCACAATGCATCCCGTCCTGGTAAACCTGTGAACATTTATTCCTGTTCCCAGGTTGGATCTGAGCATATTCTCTTTTTTGACTGCCTGGAATTGGTTGGAGATAGAAGGAGTGGTAAATGCTGGCTCAGCACTTCCACGGCAGGTTATTTCATTGATCAGAATTTAAAAATTTAGAGCCCCTCCACTCCAAAGAGAAATATGGCATAACAAAAGCCTAGAAAATTGGCAGCACCGCCGTAAACACATCAGCAGCCGAAAGCTTTATTTGGAGGAAAGTTTAATAAATTGTGGGGAACTGTCTTATATTTATCCATTCGCTTGTGGTTGCCAACATTTTAAAAAGGGGAATAACAAGACTGCTATTTATAAGGAGGTTTGTTTTGCCCAGTAAAACACTGGCTGTGCTCATTAAGGGTTTTTTTTTTCACACCTCAAAATGACTATGAGCCCTGGTGACTATAGGGAATCTCCGTGTTCAGAGGCAGTCAACCTCTGAATTCAAGTGCCAGGACACAACATCGGGGGAAGGCATTGTCCTTGACACTCTGTTTGTCTGTCCTCCAGGGCAGGGGTAGTCAACCTGTGGTCCTCCAGATGTCCATGGACTACAATTCTCATTGGAATTGTAGTGCATGGACATCTGGAGGACCACAGGTTGACTACCCCTGCTCCAGGGGAATGGGTGGGCCACTGTGTGAGACAGGCTGCTGGAAGACATGGATCACCAGTCTGGCCCAGCAAGGCTCAAGTTCTTATAGCTGGCTTACATTTCCAGCAGGCAAAATTCCATTTTGAGAGGAAGCAACATTTGTAATTCAGTTTTGTATGTGAACTTTTCTTTGTTTAATGCAGCCTCTTGCTCTCCAAAATAAGTCCACAGTTTGCCTGCTTCCATGCAGTCCCCAATTGGAAGGCTAATGACTCTGTTCTCTTGCTAAGGCTTGATTGAGCAGCCTTTGTTTCTCATGCCCAGCTGGAATTTCCCCCAAGGGTTCTAGGGATATCCAGTTATGGTCTTGTTACCAACCTAAAATGTTTTCGATTTAAGAGGGGGGGGGGTGGGATTAGCAGCTCTCTTTGTGCTGAGCTCTACTTGAAATCTGCATTAAATATTTGCCTGGAGCTGCTCCCAGTTAGGATAACATAGAAAATAAGCAGTTAGTGCCATCTAGGACATGGTGAAATAGTTGGAATAAAGGCATTATAGAACAATTACATTGGGGGGGGGGGGTCCCTGCTAAGTAATTTTGTTTTAAGCAAGCAAGGAAGAAGGTCATCCACTTATGAATACCCATCTTTTGTTGGTTTTAAGATACTTCTATGTTCTTGTTCTATCTTCATTTCATAAGAATGTGACTAACCAGTTCATTCTAACATACATTTGGGTTATTTCCGCTTTGCACACTTATAAAAGGGCTCGATCCAGACTATATTTTCCAACGGCAGAATGAAACTTTCCTCCTTTCATGAATTGCTTCTCCTGCAGGTTGGGGGATCCCGGGGGTGGGGAGGCTGAACTGGGGATATTACTGGGGATTTTTATTTTATTATTTTATTTTATTTTATTTTATTTTATTTTATTTTATTTTATTTTATTTTATTTTATTTTATTTTATTTTATTTTATTTTATTTTATTTTATTTTATTTTATTTTATTTTATTTTATTTTATTTTATTTTATTTTATTTTAAAGAAGAAGAGTTGGTTCTTAGATGCCGCTTCTCTCTACCCAAAGGAGTCTCAAAGCAGCTTCATTCACCTTCCCTTTCCTTTCCCCACAACAGACACCCTGTGAGGGAGGTGAGGCTGAGAGAGCCCTGATATTACTGAAGAAGAAGAAGAAGAGTTGGTTCTTATATGCTGCTTTTCCCTGCCCGAAGGAGTCTCAAAGCGGCTTACATTCGCCTTCCCTTTCCTCTCCCCACAACAGGCACCCTGTGAGGGAGGTGAGGCTGAGAGAGCCCTGAGATTCCTGCATGGTCCAGTGGGACAGTTCGGTCTTGCAGGCCCTGTGGAATGGATTACGGTCCTGCAGCTCCCTAATCTCATTCAGCAGAACATTCTCCCAGGCTGGTGCAGGGCCAAAAAAAGCTCTGGCTCTGGTAGAGGCCAGGGTCACCTCTTTGGGGCCAGGGACCCTTGAGCTGGTAGAGATATTCCCACCTATTGCCTTCAGAGTTTCAAGATTCTGCCTAGCTTTTTGTTTCATTTTTGAAATGAACTTTCCCTTTCCCCTGGCTGCTTCCTGGGCTGAACATAAGAAGCTGTCTGGTGCAATAGAACGGACAAACGTATCCAGAGCACCAATTCTCTTTGGGTTTCCCCCTTTTCTGCCCGAGTGATCCAGGGGTCATGCACCGTCTCTCACTCACAATCCACACAGCAGTTTAATGAACCTGTCAGCATAGTTTGTACACACGGCATGCCATGAATATGCATGGCGAGTCAACGGGAGGGCAGCCCCAGTTAAATCCAAGGAGCAGTGCAGGTGGATCAATCAGCAGGTCCTGCATTAGGCAAGAAGCCCTTCAAATAGGCAAGGCAGATGGGGGGTCAGAGGGCTTCTCACCTGAGGGGGATTCATGGTCAGGAATTACACAAGGCACACAGTAACAGCAAGCCAAGGTTAGGAAGAGACCAAGACTCTTGGGGCCAGAATGAAATCTGCAGGGTGGGCATAGTTGCTTGTTCTTTCGGCATGTGGAATCCTGTGAAATCTTTGGATATTTATCTTTATTCATTTAGGGATTTTTATCCTGCTTTTCCTCAGTAGCTCAGGGCGGCTTACAGAAGGATTAAAATGCAAATAAAAGAGCCAGCTTGGTGTAGTGGTTAACAGAGACGGCCTCTGATCTGGAGAGCCGGATTCCCCAGTTCTCCACCTATAGCCGGCTGGGTGGTCTTACGCTAGTCACAGTTCTCTTAGGGTAGATCTCACAGAGCTGTTCTCTTAGAGCTCTCAGCTCCACTTTGTGGGGAAAAGAAGGGAAGGGGTATGGAAGCCGGGTAGTAAAAAGCATGGCATAAAAACCAACTCTTCTTCATTAGGCAGAACTCCCACCCCTCCCCCAGGTCTGGGGCTACGGTTTAAAAGGCCCTGGCCAATTTCACCTCTTTGTCATGTAAATACATTGTAAACATCAGCTACTTATCAACAGGTGGAACATCATATTCTGCCACATTTTGGTACTTATGTTCTGCTACATTGTGCGTTATGTAAAGGGCATTATGGTCATCTAACCAGAGCACAAATCATAGTGGCCAGATCTTGCTTTCCAAAGAATGGCCATAGCTGATGAACTGCATGCCACAGAGAAGATCTGGGTCTCTAAGCCCAGGTGCCCTGAATGCACATACCTGGAGAGCAACATGGTTGATCCAGGTCCTGAGGACCAAGCCCTATGAGGAAAGGCTGAGAGAATTGGGAATGTTCAGCCTGGAGAAGAGAAGGTTGAGGGGACAGGATGGATCTCTCTTGAAGGATCTGAATGGTTGTCACTTGGAGCAGGACAGGGAGTGGTTCCTGTTGGCAGCAGAGGATAGGACCCTCAGTAATGGGTTCAAATTATGTGTAGAACAATATTGGCTAGATATCAGGACAAAAACGGTTCACAGTCAGAGTAGTTCAGCTGTGGAACTGGCTGCCTAAGGAGGTGGTGATCTCCCCTCGCTTGTGGTCTTCAAGCAGGGGCTGGACAGATCCTTATCATGGAGACATTAGGATGATCCTACATTGGGCAGGGGGCTGGGGTAGATGGCCTGTATGGCTCCTTCCATCTCTATGATTCTATACAATCATGCGCAGTGTGCACTCCGTCATTCTTTGTATGAGTGTTGAGTAATTCCCACATTACATTTAATGCACGTACAGCTGGGCAGGTAAATGGAATTCCCAGTGGCTCTTTCTTACAGATGTACCCCTGTACAGAAAAGTTGCATGTGGGTTCACTGTAACGCAGCATCAGGGCTAGGGAGAAGGAGGAGGATTAGGGGGAATAGCGCTCGCAGACACAAAGAAGACCAAGGGAAGGATAATGCACACACACATCTTGATGGCAGCTTAATAGATTGACTGAACGAAATGTTTGTGTCCTCTTCGAGATCCTTGCTCTCCCCAGTCTCAAGTGACTTCAGCTTGTCTGTGGGCAGAGCAATTTCCAAGCAGCTGGAGCCTGCCGATTCCACTCCACGCCTCTCCAAGAGTTATGTCTCCCTCTGAAAGGATGAAGGTGTTCTGCTTTGAAAATAAAGTTTCCTACAAGAAGCAAATCTCCCTCTGATCAATAATTCACGCCGCTTTCTTCCCTTTCTCCTACCCTACTGGGATCTGAGGGTGGTTTTCAGTTCATGAGAACCTGGTGGAGTCAGCAGCAGACGGTTTCTCTTCTCTCCCCGACCCCCCCCCCCCTCCAACTATCATTCGAAATGGCTCCCTTACATTTTCTTCTTCCAGGGAAACTGTGAGCATCATTTTGGAATGCAGGCGAAGCCGGATTGCAGGACTGGGAACAAAAATAAAGTTTTTCATCTTTAAAATGAGGCACACAGCCCCAAACAGCTTTGAGCCTCAACCATGGACATTGTGCACAAATAAATGCTCATAAATATAAATAAATAAATAAATAAATAAATAAATAAATAAATAAATAAATAAATAAATAAATAAATAAATAGGAGATACGTTCCTATTTATTAATTCATTCATTACATTTGTACTCAGCCCTATCTCTGGAGACTCAGGGTGGATTTGAAAGGCTGTCACTTGGAGGAGGCCAGAGAGCAGTTCCTGTCTGCAGCTGAGGATAGGATACCCAGTGATGGGTTTAAACCAGGGGTAGTCAACCTGTGGTCCTCCAGATGTTCATGGACTACAATTCCCATGAGCCCCCCTGCCAGCAAACGCTGGCAGGGGCTCGTGGGAATTGTAGTCCATGAACATCTGGAGGACCACAGGTTGACTACCCCTGGTTTAAACTATGTGGAGAACTTTATCAACTATTTATCAGGGTGGGAAGTTTCACAGTCAGTAGTTCAGAGTAGTTCAGCAGTGGAATTGCCTGCTTAAGGTGGTGGTGAGCTCCCGCTCACTGGCGGTCTTCAAGCAAGACAGATATTTTTCATGGTGCTTTAGGCATTGAACAGGGGGTGGGACTAGATGGCTCCTTCCAACTCTGTGTCACACAGTGGCCAAAACAAAGATGGTCCAATTGCAGGGCTGGAACTCCAGAAACCATACCACTGTAGTTAACCTAAGAGATAACAGGCTGAGAGATGCCAGTATGTACTGTAAGAACCAACTCTTCTTCTTCTTCTTCTTCTTCTTCTTCTTCTTCTTCTTCTTCTTCTTCTTCTTAGGAGAAGACATTTGGATCAGGCAGTTGATGCATCCAGCCCAACATCTATTGGAGCAACAGGAGGTCCACCAACAGGGCTAATGGCAAGGGCTTCTTCTCCTTCCCATTGGGATCTGGGTTCAGACACAGGTTTTCTCTGCATTCACATTACTTTCAATGAGATGTTGTTTCTATGAGTGTCTCCATGCAAGGAAACCAGGTGATTTCCAAAGCAACTTATGCAATCAATTTTGCACCCTCTTGCAAAGGGGGGTGAGCCTAAGAGTCACTTATGTGGGGGTGACTTTCCCACAAACTTCGCCCCCGCCCTTTGTGGGGTGGCTCAGAAGGATCGCCTGTTTTACATTTCAGCAGCAGCTTTCCAATCCGAAAAAACCTGATGCTCAGGACACCGGTTTGGAGCGGAAGCCTGCAGCATTATATTCTGGCAGAGCTGCTCATAGACCTCAAAGGTACTTGGAAAAGAACAAAGCAAGCTCTTAAAGTTACCTGCAGGGGTTCATAAAATGGGAAAACTGTTCATCCAAATTAGAAATATTCCACTTGTTATGCTCCGCTTTTTAGAAAACACTCATTCGCTTCTCTTTTCAATTCTTTAAGGACCCCCCGCCTCACTTGGTGCTTTCAGTTCTCTCCATGTGTTAACATGCAAGGCTTGAATACCTGAAACTTTGAGATGAAAATATCACACAAGTGACCCAAACACACCCTTGTTCCGTTTGTTGAAGGCACGAATGAGGAAGACAAGGAAATAAGCTACAGTATATACTGGCATCTCTCAACCTGTTTCCTCAGTGTACCTGAGATACCGTCTCTCCGCCTATACCCCAAAAAGTGCCTTACGCTCCATCACCCTGGCCCCTAACGAGCACATCGGTCCTCAACGAGGGCCAGAGCCTTCTCAGTCCTGGACCCCACCTGGTGGAAGGACCTCCCAGAGGAGATCAGGGCCCTGCCTGAATTCCCACAGTTCCGCAGGGCCTGCAAAAGGGAGCTCCTCCACCAGGCATTTGCCTGAGACCGACCACAAGTCCCCCTCAGACATCCCCTCCATGGCCTGCACCAGTCTGGCCTCTCTAGGGGGTTTAGCTAAGTTTCTGTTCTTGTTGTATTTGACTATGTTGTATGTTGATTTGTTCCATGTATCCCACTGTGATGTTGTATGTAAACTGCCCTGAGCCATATGGAAGGGCGGTGTAGATGAATGAATGAATGAACGGACGGACGGACGGACGGACGGACGGACGAACGAACGAACGAACGAACGAATGAATGAATGAATGAATGAATGAATATTGGGCACTGGAGACCACATATTCACACCAGTTCAGAGTTTACAAGCCATCCTCAGAGGAGACTACAGCGTCATGCATGCCTTTGGGCTGCTGGTTCGAAACAGGCTGATCAAGGCAGCAGACTCGGTCTACCTAATGATAAAATCAGCCCTGACACCAAGGCCAGCCCCACTTCTTTCCTATCACCTTCAGGTCTCTTTGAAACTATTGTCCCCCTTCAGCTGAGGAGTGGACTCCTGAAAAGCCAGATTTTCACCCGATTTCATTTAGCCGGATCTAATAGGGCGAGTGAAACTGTTGCCTAACATTCTTTATTTGATCACTTCAGAGAACCCCAGGAAACAATTTGATCTTCCCAGGTACTCGTCTTGCTAACAGGCTTAGCCAAAGGTGGCTTATTATTCCGCCTTCGGCTTCTCAACGGTAGATCAATAAAAGAGAACAAATTCCGACTAATGATCGTATCAATGGTTTGCTTCCTACTAATGATTTTGGGGGACCGGCCTGAGATGCGAGGACTGCCAGGCCAGGGACAAAACCCTGCAGGAAGTGTTGACAGAAAACCACCACATGGGGAGGTAATGATTATTGATATAAACACCACAGAGCCGAAAGATTTCCCAGGAGTAAAGTGAGCAGATGTTACAATACTGCATTGCTTAAGGATAAATATCACCAGGAATGTTATTTATTTAAAAAGAGAGCTGCTTACTTTTCAGTTAATCCTCAGCATTTTCTTACATGTTACACCAAGCTTGTTGAAATGTTGTCGACCATTTGGGGGCAAACAGTTGAGAGGTTCTGAAGATCAGCTTTCATGTTTACCTCAGTGGGGTACAAGGCGGGTTACTGCTGTAGGCCAGGGTGCTGTGAAGTTCATAAATTATCTACCAAAACTTCATATCTGCAAGACAAAGGACTAGCTCGTGTTAGACTGCCACCCTCCCTGCCAAACATATCCCAGTAGGAGGTGGTTAGAACCAAACTATGATATGCCCTGCTTTGTTCTACTTTAAGGAGCCTCAAAGAAGCTTGAGTCTTCCCTTCCTCTCCCCACAACAGGCACCTTGTGAGGTAGGTAGGGGTGAGAGAGTCCACCTTCCTGACACTAGTATTCTTTCTGGAGTACTGGTGTGCTTGGTACACAGAGACACTGCAACAAGTGCTATTTCATACGTGGCTATGCACATACATCATGAAAAAGACACCTGTCCACTGACATGTTAGGAGATGCCCTCCTACTTTTTGTTTGCCACAGGTCCATGCATTAGGATAAGAAGAAGAGTTGGTTCTTATAGGTCGCTTTTCTTTACCTGAAGAAGTCTCAAAGCGCCTTACATTCGCCCTCCCTTTCCTCTCCCAACAGATATGCTGTGAGGTTGGTGAGGCTGAGAAAATCCTGATATTCCTGCTCGGTCAGAACAGCTTTCTCAGGGCTGTGGTGAGCCCAAGGTCACGCAGCTGGTTGCGTGTGGAGGAGGAGCGGGGAATCAAACCCGGCTGGCTGGATTAGAAGTCTGCGCTCCTAACCACTACACCAAGCTGGCTCCCACATTCTTAAGGCTCTCCACCTTAATTCAGCCTGCAGGCATCTTTGGAATTCTGACACAGGGCGTCACAAAATGGTGGCCTGACACAGCCACAAAATGGTTGCCATCGGACATCAAGCCACCCACAACTACACCCAGAGGGCGTTGAAGGGCAGAGGACAAGAGGAGTGATACCTTTGGATAGACAAGTGAGAGAGAGAACAGAAACAGCACTGGCAGCAACTCTCACCCAAACTACATGGTTTTGAATCTGCACAGCCAATCGGCTCCCTATCGGCCAATCAGACACACTGAAAAACATACATGTGAGTCCCCTGCAGCAGACGAGCTGGGTTGCCAGCATTCAGATCCCTCAAAATTACAGCTCATCTCCAGACTCCAGGGATCAGTTCCCCCTGGAGAAACGGACAACTTTGGAGAGTTGTCTCAATGCTATTTCGCCCCACCGAGGTCCCTGTCCTACCCAGGCGCCATCCCCAGATCTGGAAAAACTAGAAACAATTTATTATTAGAGCTCAGAAATGTTTAAAGACCATTTAAAAAATCTTATCTATGGGGCGCACATCAAACATCTCAGTGTATACACCACAAATTTATTTTCATTTATTAATTCATGTATTTTATTATATTTCTGTGCCGCCCTCTCGTTGTGGCTCAGGGCCGTTGAAATTTAAGTGATACACTGCAGAAAACATCATGGGTTTTGAACGTAGAACCATGACTAACGGTATAACTTGCAATGGCAGAACGTTTAACAGGTAGCAGTTAACAGTAAAACATTGTGATTTTTACACTCAACCACTGTATTATTATTGGCTGCACGACAGTTCAATTGCAGGGTGCAGCCTGTGGTGGGAAGGGCCTCTGGGGTCTGGCTGGTGCCATTGGTTCAAATGTCACCAAGTTCAGACCCAACTCGTTTCAATCATGCTGAATTCCATCAGAGGTTAATAAACAGATGCACACAGTTGTATGTAACTTTTTTGGGGTTTTTTGCAATTTACAACAGGCAGCGGGAATTGATAGGGCTGTTTTTGGCCCTGCAAGGTTGGCAGAATCCTCAGCCAGCAAATATTTCCTATTCCTCCCCTGGGTTTTGAGAAATCCAGCTGTGTGCTTCTTTGCTCAACGGTCCTGTGTCCTAGAGCAGTGGTACTCAACCTGTGGTCCTCCAGATGTTCATGGACTACAATTCCCATGAGCCCCCTGCGAGCAAACACTGGCAGGGGCTCGTGGGAATTGTAGTCCATGAGCATCTGGAGGACCACAGGTTGACTACTGCTGGTTTAAACTATGTGGAGAACTTTATCAACTAGATATCAGGGTGGGAAATTTCACAGGCAGACTAGTTCAGCAGTGGAATTGCCTGCTTAAGGTGGTGGTGAGCTCCCGCTCACTGGCGGTCTTCAAGCAGGACAGATCTTTTTCATGGTTCTCCACATAGTTTAAACCAGGGGTAGTCAACCTGTGGTCCTCCAGATGTTCATGGACTACAATTCCCACGAGCCCCTGCCAGCAAACGCTGGCAGGGGCTCGTGGGAATTGTAGTCCATGAGCATCTGGAGGACCACAGGTTGACTATCCCTGTCCTAGAGGATCTGCATGGGCAGACTCGTCGAGAATCGAAAGGAAGTTGAAATAGGTGAGTTGGGCTTCTGCTAAAAGAGTTACTAGCCGAGGAAGCTGCTGGTGAATGTGTGTGACCACACCGGGAAAGAACCATGGTGGAACAATGGCTGGCAAACAGGACCTTCAGAGGCTCTGTCCAAAGCAGAGAAAGGCCTTTTGTGAGGCCCAACTTTTCCAAGGAAGTTCCTGGAATTAAACTGTTGTACAGTGTGAAACCAAAGTACTTCCCTGCAGAATTATTAGGAGCGGATTGCATAGGACTCCCCTGGCTAGGAATACCAGGATATTTTACCCTGGCTTTGGTTCAGACAACACCGCAAGGAGAAGACGGGAGCCCGAACAAGCAGGATCGATCTCTCACTAATTCTCGGCAGTAAGCTATTATTTACATGCCGCCTCAAACGGTGGTAACCAAATGGATTCTTTGCTAACAGCAACAGGAAACAAACGTGAAAACAATAGGTAACAGCTATTTAAAAGTGAATTATTCGAAGTCTCTTCCATTACGGCAGCAGAAGTTTCTGAGTGTGGCGGCAGCTATAAAGCCAGGATATGCCAGCTTCACTTCCTGGCGTTTCCCCCTCTTGCGAGCAAGGAAATGGATCAGGAGAAAGACAGAAAATCTATAGCAATTTTTTCCTAAATGGCCTATTACATCAAAATAACAGCTCCATATCATATTAGCGATTTTACCCTCTTTCCTATTAGCATTGCAGAGAGAGAGAGAGAGGGAGAGATTGGTGTTACTTAATACTGCAGTAACAGTGATGGGAAGACGGACCCCCTTCAGAATTCTTAAAGGAAGTGGACCCCAAGCCTCCGGATTTGGGTAGAGTTTTGCCCCAGACCAGAATGGGAGCTGTGCCCTGTGCCTGCTCTCCCCACAGGAAACTTGCAGAGCCTCCATTGGCAGCCCCCCCACCCACCCACCCAAGTGGCCTGCTGCCAGTGTGCTTACTCCCCCCCCCCAAAAAAAAAACCTGATGAAAACAGAGGGGAGCAGGTATGACGGCAGCAGGTGGGGTCAATGGGCAGCAGAGCCACAAATGGAGGCTCCACAAGTTTTGGGTTGGGGGGTTGGGGGGTTCCCTTGCTTTCTTCAACCCCTGAAACTGGGGGAATCCCCAGGTCCCAGTGTGGTCTGGTAGCCCTATCAGGACTCCACCCCTGGGACAGTATGCAGCGCCCCATATAAAGAGGCAAGGGGGAGAAACAGGCAAGTGCATCCCCCCCCCTTTCTCTCCTTATGTTGCCTTTTCTCACCTTTCTGCAAATCCATGACTGGGCCCCCAGATTTCCCACTAGGTGAGAAAATCCAGTGACTTAGACTTTCCGTTCAAGTTCTGCACTGTATCGCTTTTTATCCTGTCTGCCAGTCCCTTAACAATGAGCCTGGCTCCAACTGTGCTTTTATCGTCTAGCAATAAAAATTGCTGGTTGCTGTCATGACACCTTTGTTGCTGGTTCATTGCCCTCTTATTGCCTGGGGCCTTGAGGAAACTTCCCTCCTGATTCATTTCTGCCATTCTGGCTGTGGCTCAGTGGTGGCATGCGAGCTTCACAGGCAGAAGTGTCCCGGTTCAGTCCCTGGCATGTCTAGCTAAAGGAGGCCAGGGTAGCA
This sequence comes from Paroedura picta, assembly GCF_049243985.1. NCBI lineage: Eukaryota > Metazoa > Chordata > Lepidosauria > Squamata > Gekkonidae > Paroedura > Paroedura picta. The sequence goes on along the minus strand of NC_135379.1, from coordinate 5,789,467 downwards.
ACGGTTATCTGAGACCCGGGGGAGATGCCACTACTCAGAGTAGACAGTGCTGAGCCAGATGAAGCAAAACTCTGATTCTGCAGAAAGCAGCTCCCTTTATCTGATGTCAAAGCTTTGTGAGATAAAGCATTCCTAACCACACCCTGCAGTGAAAAACAATGGTGTTATTTTCTCATTCAGATGCCTTATAGTTGTCTTTCACTTTTTCGGGAGGTGGTGGTCATGTTTGCTCCTATAACCCTTCAGACTATTTATCTACTAAGGTCAGTCCTGTCTCCTCTGACTGGCCAGTGCTCTCAAGGGTCTTCCACAGAAGCCTTCCCCATCATCTCCTGCTTGGTTCTTTTCCCTGGACATGCCAGGGATGGGACCTTGTGCCCACAAAGCAGAGGCCCTTCCACTGAGCCAGAGCCCAAACCAGCAGCTCTTGGTGGTCTCCTCCTCCACGTTAGGGAAGAAGGGCCTACTGAAAAAAAATAATTCCCTGTTTGGCTTCACAACCCTCCAGGCCTACTATTATGGGTCATCACCTTTGACATGCAATTTGCCCTTTGCGATCAAGCCTCATCACAGATGGCGTTGGTGGTGGGGCTAGCGTAGGTGTTGATGGTCCATCACGCACACACATCTTGCTGCAGATTTCCAGAGCAGTACGCCTTGAATCTTTAGGCACCATTCTTTTCCCTCTGGCGTATTTATTCTGCAACTACAAGATTCAAAACGCAATTTTCTAAATCAAGGTGGAGTGTTGCCGGGGAGGTGTGGGGATGATGTCCATATTTTTTACAAAAATTTACAGTCACCTATTGTAGCTGTGATGAAGAAGGGAGGATGGCAGAAGGTGAAGAGTAAGCAGAACAACCGTCAAGGGGCAGCAAAAGGGGGGAGAGGAATCTGAGGGAACGTGTATGCTTTCGAATTACCTTTGACCTGGACGTGAAATAAGGGGGAAATCGGCACAAAAGCACTGTCAGAAAACCCAGCAAAATAGCAACCAGAGAGAGAACTGGACGCTGAAGGGATTACAGTCATTGCAGAATGACAAAGCTAACCTGACAGACACGCGCGGTGAAAGTGAGGGGAAATGTCCATGAAAATAGGCAGGTATCGCCTGAAACCAGTTATTTCAGGAGCCTTCTCCAGGGTGTCCACTTCTCTGTCAGATCTTCACAGTTGGAAGAGCAGCAATTTTCCAAAGATGAGGAAAGCAAACACAGAACCTTGTTTCAACGCTGTTCTGGGCTCATTGGTATTTCAGCCCACGTTCAGAGGGCATTTTTCTATTGTTTCTAAGGAATTTGATTGCTTTTCCATCGATAAGTGGCTGAGAAGTGTGAGGTTTTGAGACATTCAAGTACAATTTTTCTTCAGACTTAATATTTAAAAAACCTGTAAAATATCTATCACAGTAAAAAAAAATTAATTCTGCATGTAGAGTATTCTAACGTGTAAGGGTGCACTGGAAAACAATGGCAAAATGACTGTAGATTTTTTTTTAAACCCTATTTTTCTCCTAGTTTATATATAACCCCTAATTTGTAAGTTAGCATGCAAAGCTCATCGAATGATATGCTGTTAATAAATCATTTGTTAATATAGTTCCCTTATTTTTTTTAAATCAAAAGTGGAATATACACAAGATTTGTCATGTTTTTCATGCATTTATTAGGAAGGCACTTTTTAATTTCCCATTTCTAATTTCAGCGCTTTGTTTTCCTTACATTTATTATTACCCTAATTTGTTTTTATTATTGCACTCATTTTTATCTCTATGGATTTCAGTGGGGAATAGGATTTCTTAATATACTATACCACTGCACTAGTATACTAATACTATTCCCATGTGCAATAGTGCAATAAAAAAACCCAACTCCTTTTTGATAACAGTTATGCCCTAGCCACTTCCATAGCTGTAAGATCGAGAACACCCTCCTCTCTTTTTGGCCACTGAGTTGAAACACAATAGGCACCAGTCTCCTCTGTAACAAGCCCGTTTTGACAAGGACACTTTCCAATCATCAAAGTCAATTTCTTTTGTCTTCTCTGCTAGCCTTCTTCCCCAACCTCTGACCAACTTTAACTGTCTACTTGTTGAGTCTTCAGGAACCTTTGCAATTCTGTTACAGTGTGATGGGTGCAGCCCCAAAATGGCTGCTCCGAGAGATGGAACCAACTACAAAATGGCGGTCACAGCTTACCTCCACATAGTAAAGATCCTTCTGCTCTGGGGCAGCTGCTGCTTTTAAAAAAACCCTACACACCCAATCAGAACAGAACCCTTAAAGGGCAAAAGCGCCACGTGGTCTTACCTACTTTCTGAAAACACTTGGTTGGCACTAGAAAAGTTATCTTTGGGTGGTCATAATCCCACCACATTGGGTAGCCCACTCTACCAGGTGCCAAAGAAATGCATGGCATTCATTCATTATGATTTTCATTTGCTTACTTCAACAACTGCAACAAACAGAGTTTTGGGGTTCGTTTTTTCATTTGTTACTGAATCCATATCCCCCTGATGTTTACGACATAATAATGGGGTTTACATAAGCATTGTTTTGTGTAGTGGTGCAAGATTTAAACTAAACTGATACTGACAAGTGCTTTAATCCTACCCGAGGTAATTGTGTAGACCTCCGTGTAGACAGACAAACGCTGACAGGTGCGTGTCGACAATTTGCCATGTACGCTAAGCACATCTATATGCGTACCCAGTGTGGTGGTCTTTATTCCCAAGGCAATGTTCTTTTATAAAGACATCAGCAGGTAGGATATGAGCATTATTGATCTCGGGCTGATCAAATATTTATCATGTAGCTGCTCAGTAAAACACAGTGGGAATTCTAATGCACACTTTACTTACATTTCACAAATCCCAGAACACCTTCATGCACCAATGACCAGTGGAGCTCAGGCTGTCACTGACAATCTATGGGATAAACTGTTAGGATTCTACAAACATCTGGACATTTGTACATGCACACACTCTTTCACACACACACACACACACACATTGCAGTTCATCACTCCATAAATCTTCATGACTTCCTGTGGCCAGTCTCCTCTCAGAACATTTCTGGCCTGCTGCGTTACATTCAAGGACATCTAGAAAAATTATTCTGATCCAAAACGACACCATTGAAAAGGACACTACTGATCCAAAAGGACACCACTGAAATGCCTCATTAAAATTCATCATCATCATCATCATATTTGCATGCCACCCTCCCCAAAGGCTCCGGGCGGTTCCCATAGAACAGAACAGAAACAATACAGATAACTTAGATTAACAATAACGAATGAAGTGAAACAACCAGCAACATGGAACCGTAGAAAAATTAGACATTAAGTAGCTCATACTGATAGCCCAGTGGGTTGGGCGGAACTGCAGTGGGTGCCATAGGAGGGGGCTCAGGAGGAGGGCCCTTGGGAAGGGATGGCACAGGTCGAACTTTTGTACTTCTAGGCCCATTTGGCACAGATGATGCACTTTCAATGCACTTTAGAAGTGAATTTTCCTGTTCTGTACAGGAAACTCCAGCCACAAAACCACTTTGAAAGTGCATCACCCAGGGTGTGCAGAATGAGTACAACTGATCTCTACATCCATTCCCCCGTGAAAATGGCAGTTCTGGAGAAGAGGCTTTATGGTGGGGGTTGCCAAACTGGGGCTCTCCAGAGGTCCATGAACTACAATTCCCATGAGCCCCTGCCAGCATGTGAAGGGTAGTCTATGGACAGAGGAAAGGACAGAGGAAGCTGCAGAGGAGAGGACACGCAGTAATGGGTTTAAACTACAAGTACAACGATATAGGCTTGATATCAGGGGAAAAAATTTCACAGTCAGAGTAGTTCAGCAGTGGAATAGGCTGCCTAAGGAGGTGGTGAGCGCCCCCTCACTGGCAGTCTTCAAGCAAAAGTTGGATACACACTTTTCTTGGATGCTTGAGGATGCTTTGGGCTGATCCTGCATTGAGCAGGGGGTTGGTCTAGATGGCCTGTATGGCCCCTTCCAACTCTATGATTCTGTGATTCTATGACATCTGGAGAGCCACAGTTTGGCCACCCTTGTTCTATAGTGTCACTCCCCTGCTGAGCTCTCTCCCAGACTCTGCCACTAAATCCACCGTGGGGAAAGATGAGGTATAATGAAGCAAATAAATAATAAATATAACTGATGGAGCAGATAAAGCAGGGGTAGTCAAACTGCGGCCCTCCAGATGTCCATGGACTACAATTCCCAGGAGCCCCCTGCCAGCGTTCGCTGGCAGGGGGCTCCTGGGAATTGTAGTCCATGGACATCTGGAGGGCCGCAGTTTGACTACCCCTGAGATAAAGGGTGGGTGGGTAGGTAGGTAGGTAGGTTCGGGTAGGTAGGAAGGCAGGTGGGCGGGCGGGCAGGTGGGTGGGTGGGAAGGAAGGAAGGACAAAACAAAACCTGGAAAGGAGAGGATGTGGGGGTTGTACAGAGGAGGAACAAAGGAAATAGTGTGGGTAGGAGTATCTAGGGGGGATTGAAGTGCGCCCTGCAATTCTTTAGGGGCTCCCTATCATGCAAGGTGGCCCGGTCAGCCCCAGCGGCTGCAGCAGCACAGGGATCTCCCCACGGCAAAGTTGCCAAAGCTGGAGATGGGGAGGCAGATAAAAGCAGGTCAGCTGGTATGTGGGACGGAGAGAACTGAGCAGGGAACGGGGAGCCACGGGGACTTTCAAGACAGGGAAAGAGGAAACAGTAGGGGAGCAAAAAGAACTTGCAGGTTCTCTGCTTGGAATAAGTAATCCTGTGTTTTGCAGAGTGCTGATGTTACTAATGGCCTGGAGGGAAATGCCCTGTCCCTTTAAAAGAGGCTTAATGGGATGTTTCTCACCAACTGGTCTCATTTACTTCCATGCCAGGAAAACCTTCAGCTCTCCATTCCCACACAATAAGCCTGCGTGAAAAGGGCCATCTTTAGGCAGCCTTGGAATGCAGTGCTCCTTCTCTTCTCTGAAGCATTAATTGCTTTGCCTTTCTTCTTCCATTTTATAAAATAAATCAGCCTGTGGCCATTCTCTTGGGGGAGGCATTCTGCAAGAGGCTGTCCAGGACGGTGGTAGAGAGCCGGCAGGAATGTGTACTCCTGTGAGTAATTCAGAGGGCATTTTTCTGCACGGCAAATGCGATGTGCCAAGTTTTACTCCTCCAAGAATTGCAGAGAGGCTGCAGTCCTGTCCCGCTTACTTGGGAGCCATCCCCCTTAAACTCAATATGACTTACTTACAAGTTTGCCTTTTCACCCGCCGGTGTCCTTTGCGAACGCGCTGTTCCCCTTGAATCGAGCCTTCATGACCATTCATCACTGCTTAACCCTGAACCGGCTCTCTTATTAAGCTAGGCACCACTTCTCGATCGGTCAGGATAAGAAGCCCTGGAGCAAAAACAGCAAAAAATATAAAGCAGGTGATCAAAGCCCAGCCTTCAAATGAAAAGAAACGGCAGGAAGGGAAGAGGTGAGCCAGCCATAAAGAAAAGGTTATCTTCCACAGCAAGAGGAAAGGTCATGGAGATGGTGGTATAATTCTGTGTACAGAAGGCAAGACCACAGCAGTTAATCAAGTGTGCCATCCCTTTCCTTGCAAAGGACACAGACTGTTACACCGGCAAAGGGGCTGGAATCTTCCAGGATGGCATAGGTAAAAACAATATCTCTGGGGAAACTGCAGTTTACCAGAATTAATACCTACTGTGACCGTTCCATAGAATAATTAAGCATTTCAAAGAGGACAAGACTATTAGGCAAGTTGGCCAAGATTCCTATTTCTACACAGTCAGAGCAGTGCTGTTTTTCCTTTGTGTTCAGTTTTCTTTATTGCTAATTCCCCCCCCCCGAACATAAAAAGAGATTTCAGTCCCCTTCTGATGCAAGTTTACATAGAAGAACATCTACAAAAGTCCTTTCCCCATGTGGTTCTTTTGTTGAATATAGAACAGCTGCCAGGCTGTGGCTGAAGGAAGACCCTTTGCAACACCGGATAATTTGTTGTATAAAATGCCCTTGAAGGAAAACAAAAACTGTGTAGGATAAACCAAGAACTAGTTGAAAGAGAATAGGAGAACACAGAAACTACATCCTGAATAACAGAACAGGAGTTCCATGAACATTAGAAAACACACTAAGAATTTGACTTTTTTTTTTTAAGTTCAGGGAAAAGAGTCATACCAGAGATGAAAAAATTAAGGAAAGTGTTTATTTGGATTTTTTTTTAATGGGGTTCATCTGCTGGTCTTGTTGCAAAGAAAGTCCTCCCAGGTTTTTGGGCTTCCTGGTCTTGCTTCCAAAGTAGAACCTAGGAATTCTCAAGACTTGGAATATGGAACATGATGACATGAAGAAAAACATTTCCCTTGGTGAATTTATTTGAATAGGGTGAAAATTAAATGCTGTGTTGTACATGAACCAAGGCATGATTTATCTCCTTAACAGTCATGTTCTTTCACTAAATGAGACCTAACAGGCCCATTTAGAATCTCATCACTTCTTAAGGCGGTGGATTCCCGAAGGCACACTCTTTAAATTTTCCAAAATACTTACCATAATTGTGTTTTGTTCACAGATTAGTTACAGTCTTCTCTTGGGATCAATTACAGTTCAACTTAAAGCTGGAAAGAAGGCTTTTCTTTCTTTTCTCATTTGGACTCTACACTTGTCATTCAACACAGACAGGCAGTTTCATGTTTAATGTGCGTTACTAACATCGCCAGTGGCTTGGGGGATGTTAACTTCCTTTAGCCCAGTTGGAAAGTTGGTCACTTCAAAACAGATCGATCCAAGGTCAAGAACAGGGTCACCAAGGTCAAGACCAGACTAACTACCTATGACAGCGGCAGAATGGAAGCATAGCCCACATTTCCTTCAGACAATCATCATCTTTATTCTTATTTCCCGCCCTTCCTGGCAGTTCAGATGTTCCCAAACCTCCTCTCCTTCTCAAATTTAACTCCAGGCCTAGTTTTAAACATGGCACAAGATGCCTATTGACTCTTAATGAGCTATTTGCTACCTTGTGCGCAGCAGCCAATATGAGCTTTATCCTTCTTTCTGCATGCATTTTGCTCCCTCCGGTGGTCAATTCAATATTACACTAGGTTATGACTGGCATAAAAACCCGCAGCTTAAATCTGCACAGAGATATGCCAGACATCAACCAGTGTGATCTTGAATCAACCACTAGAGGGAGCAAAACACGTGCAGAACAACCCCTTCTCCCAAAGAAACAAAATCTTACAAGTGAGGAAAATGAGAATGTGGAAAAGAGAGAGTGTGTAAAAATTCCAGGAGAGTATAAGAATTTTTAGGGCCCTATTCAAACTGGCCTGGCATTTGCATTCTTAATATACTTTAACACAACTGGAAAATGTATGTGCTTATCAATTTGCCTGTTCCAGAGTGACCTGGGATAGTCACTCTTGCTAACTAGGCCACTCTTATCTCATTGGGTGATAAATAGCTATATATGTTATTAAAGTATAAAAGGTAAAGGTAAAGGTATCCCCTGTGCAAGCACCGAGTCATGTCTGACCCTTGGGGGGACGCCCTCCAGCGTTTTCATGGCAGACTCAATACGGGGTGGTTTGCCAGTGCCTTCCCCAGTCATTACCGTTTACCCCCCAGCAAGCTGGGTACTCATTTTACCGACCTCGGAAGGATGGAAGGCTGAGTCAACCTTGAGCCGGCTGCTGGGATTGAACTCCCAGCCTCATGGGCAGACAGCTTCAGAGAGCATTTCTGCTGCCTTACCACCCTGCGCCACAAGAGGCTCTATTAAAGTATAGACAGGACTAATTGCTGAATTCCCTGAGCCACCTAGGGACAGGAGCTCATCATTGGCTCAGTACCTCTCAACACTGCTATTTTGCAGACAAGGCTAGACAAACCTGGTAAGAACACTGGCTACCTTGGGAAATGGGTTGGGCCACTAAAAATCTGCTAGCCACAATCGGTTGCTTGTTAGCAGCCATTCACACTAATTCAGGGAAGTCTAATTGATGTAGAACAGCCCTTAATAAACTAGTTAACCTGCATACTAGTTTCTTTATCTGGGAGGATAAAGCACTCAGGCTATGTAGCTGTAACGGTCAAGGCAAAGAAACTCAGCCTATATTTCCTTAAACTAACGAAAAGATGATCCCAGTCCATCCTTGTTGGATCAAAGCTAACCAGGAGATGGGGTGTCCACTGTCTAGAGAGATTCCCAGCGTATCACTACGCCAGGGAGCCCTGAAGGATAATAATGCTTGGAGCCCTGAAGGATAAAGTGGCAAGTCCTTAATTAAAGATGCCCAGTCCACGTGATACATAGGCACCTGGAGATTCGTTTCCATCTTGACTTACTTGGGCACAATGATCAACTTCTGATGAAGCACCTGAACTCTGGCAAACTAAAGTTACAATTGATGAGACTACTTTTCTACATATAAAAAATGCTACACTGGGATAAAAAGGACTTTCATTACAATTCCTTTTGTCTCTCTCCTTGTGCTCAGAAACTGTTTCTTAATTGGCTGTCCCCCGCAAAAAATACCGTTCATTAATCAGCAGTAAAAGAAACATAGCAACATACGCCATTGTCATCAATAACAACCGGAGGTGATTAATAATAATAATATATCTCTTGCAGAGGCCTTTGTGAGCGACCCTTTGCCTAACAAAAGCTCTGCAATAAGTCTTCGGGGCCGCTGATGAGAGATAATTGGGAGCCATTAAAAATATTCGATTTCGGAGTGAACCAAAGCAGATGTGGAGCAGAGATGGGTCACTCTAGCGATAAAGAAAGAGCATGCCATCCAGTTGCAACCAGCTCATGGCTACTCCATCCACAGGCCGTTTCAGGCTTCAGCAGTGCATATACAAAACATCGGAATGATACAGAGAAGAGCAGCATGGCAGCTGTGTAAGGAGAACACACGAATTCGTGAAGGGGTGAGAGTAGCTGTGGCTCAGGGGAAGGGCCTCTGCTTTGTGTGCAGAAGGTCCCAGGTTCAGTCCCCGGCATCCCTAGTTGAAAAGGACCAAACAGTAGGCCACGTGAAAGTTCTCTGCAAGAGGTCCTGGACAAAAGCTGCCAATCTAAGCAGACAGTACTGATCAGGGTGGACCAAGGATGTGAGTCAGTTTAAGGCAGCTTCAGGAGGCAAGCAAACGTTGTTTGCCTGCCTCTGCATTGCAATCAGGTAGCAAGCAAGCAAAGGTTGGATACACACTTTTATTGGATGCTTTAGGATGCTTTGGGCTGATCCTGCGTTGAGCAGGGGGTTGGACTAGATGGCCTGTATGGCGCCTTCCAACTCTATGATTCTATGATTCTAGGATCTCCCATCCAAATATTAAATATGGCCAACTCTGCATAGCTTCCAAGCTCAAGGTAAACTGAGCAAAGCCCCCCCTATTCTGAACATTCTTGGCCCTTGCTTGCTTTTTGTAAGCTTCATTGTCATCTCTTAGGTGCTGGGAAAGCAATATGCAAGTCTAGATGGCTGCTTCTTCATACCTTACTGCAGTTGCTAACTTTCCCCCTTACCCGTCTCCTGCTCTGAAACTTTAAGAAAAATAAGAAACTAGATTTTAATTGTCTATTTTTTCTAAAATCATATATGTGCACAGGCTTTTACCTGCAGTTAACTGCCCCAAGACTGTTGCCAGAGAGGAGCGGTCTATATCTCAAATAATTTTAAAGAATCTTGCCTCTTCACAATCATAGTGACTAACTGGGTTCTCGGACTGGCGTCGTTTACCTGAAGTCCCACAGGTGAAGCTTTTCCTGAAATGAAGATGCAGGGAGAGGAAAAACTCCTAAATATTTGCACGTCAGGCGGAAGCTGAAAGATAGCAGCTGATTTCGGCCAGGACCAGTAAAACAGGAGGGTACAATTTGCCTGGGCAGAAAGGCCCTGCCTGCTTACCAAAGCCGTCAGAGAATCCCCATTAATTATCGTTCAAAAGAGTCCTCATTCTTTTCTTGTTTCAGTGACCAATAAAGGATGCTGCTTTTGGCAATTTGATCTCCCAAACGGTCAACATTCATTTGGAAGATAATGACTGGATGATTTACGGGGCAGACTCGATAGGCTTAGAAGGGTGTAGCTGCGCTTCAGAAGGCACTAAAAGATATCAATACAACTTAGGGAAGTCATAAAACTCCCTTCCCATGACATCTGTGCCCATAAGCAGAAAAGCAAGCGCATTTGGCAGGGGGAAGAGCAGCTGCAATTATTCCTTAGCTTTGCTTCTCCGGCCTTTCCAGCAAAGGGCTGCTGGGTAATTAACTTTCCAAAGAGCAGAGGCAATAATTAACACCCGCAGCCAAACTGGTCACCTCTCACGCAACTTCCCTCCGTGTTCCCAGGCAAATGGCTCGATGGACCACACCCGATATGCTTCCGCTTTAAATCAGGGAAATATAGCTTTGAGAGCAAAATCTAGATACAGGAAATAGGCTCCGCTTCCACTTTGGTGTCGTGAGCTGTATAATGGGTGGGAGGCAGGGTCAAGGGGGGAGCTGCAAAGGCCTTTTAAAATGAGGTCACATGCTGTGCTGTTTGACCAGTGTGATCCCTGCCCCAGCGGCCACAAGATAGATGGGCACAAGGACGCTTTTGAGAGCAGCAAACCCCATATAAAGCTCCGTAAGCTCTGGTGCTCCCAAAATTTTGGCTCCATCCCTCTTGGGCTTTCTCCAGCCTCAGCTTGGCAAGATCTGAGATGATGATGATGATGATGATGATGATGATGATGATGATGATGATGATGATGATGATGTTATCCATGTTATCCATGTTATCCATTCAGTCGTGGAACCCTCGGGGATTCTATAGGAAATTTTTCTCCATTCATCTCTGTCTCTGACTGCTTCTTTCAGTTGGTTCATGGTCATCCCTGTATCGGCTTTGATCGTGTCGAGCCAGCGGATGCTTTGGCGACCACCTTTCCTTTTGTCTCTGACCATGCTGAGCATTAATGATTTTTCTAACGAGTTTGATCGCATGACTGTGAGCTTTAGCCGTAAATCTTCCCCTTCTAATGACATAGTTGGTTTGCTCCTCTCTAAAACTATCTAGTTGGTAACTTTGGCTGTCCATGGGATTCGCAGGATTCGTCTCCAGCACCATAATTCGAAAGCATCTATTCTCCTCCTGTCTTCCTTCTTCAGGGTCCAGCTTTCACATCCATAGGTTGTTATGGGGAAGACAATAGCGTTGTCTAGCCGGCACTTTGTATTAAGGCTGATATCCTTACTCTTCCATATTTGGTTCATGGCTCTGAGATATTCTTCTGCTTTAGCCTGCTTACTCTCAGACCAGGCTCTGAAGATCCCTCTAGGCAACTCTATGAAGGCTCAGATCCTATCTCACCAAAACTGTCCACAACATGCCATGTTTGTCTCATACTCCGCTCCCACCTGGGCCAGATCCTTCAATCCATGGGTCCAGATTGGCTATCAGCTACACACCCACCCCAAACCGGAACAAAAGAGGTTGGTAAATTACAGAAAAGAGCAGGACCTTGCCCTGCCTAAACGTTTCCAATTGAATTAGGTAGGCTTTCTTCCAAAAGATACTCAAAAATTTGTTCCATCAAGATGGAAACAGGACATTCTGGGCTGTGGGGAAGATGGCCTCTTCTGAGTGCCCAGAAAGAAGAACTGTAGAGCCTCAAAGGGGCAATGGACCATTCACACCAGACTAAAAAGGATTGGAGCGGGATCTCTTTTTTAAAAAAATGTCAGATGAGAATCGAAGAGGGAGGGACAAGCCCTCCATTGTCCCAGAGCTGTCCAAACAAAGAGGTTGACACAGACAGATTGTAAGGCAATTCTCATCAAAGCCACCCAGGAAAACGAAGAGGCAAATTAACTCTGCCCCCAACGAGCACCCCCATTAGAGCGGAATTTGATTTTAACGACCACTACTGATAGTCCTCGTATGGCCTTAATGGACCATTTGTCCTTGCCAAAACTGGCTCCCCTAATAACCAGAGCCGCCATGTTTGATGCCCTTTTAATGGGCCATGATTTTCATTTGTAACGATCCAATTAAGAGCCAGGGCCGGGGTGCCTCTCCTCATCGACTCTTAATATTGTTTCCGTAGACTTGCATTATGATTTCACACTCTGTTAGATCGCCTGCTGAGCTGCACAGCCTTTGCCCTCCACACACACAACACCAAAAAAAAAAAAAGCAAAAGGTGTTCTCTTTTTTTGCAGTTTGTTAAACCCCTGCTTGGGGGTGAGGTATTGGAGAGAGATGAGGAGAATACCAATCTGCCACCAACTACAGAAGTAGGCTGCAAGGGGGTTTTGCTCTCTCTCTCTTCTAAAGGGCACATTATGTAAACAGTCTGAGGAAGGCCGGGGCAAAGCCAAGCGGGTGATTTCATTAGAAGCTTTCGGAAGGGCATAATGAGAAGCCGTGACATCAGGCAGTGGCGAGAAATGCAGCCCTCAGTCTCCTTGGCCCCACATCAGGACACTCCATGTGCTGTTTTCCCAAGTGTGCCACCTTCATTTGGGGCAGTGGTCCCCAACCTGCGGGCCGCAGCCCGGTGCCGGGCCGCCAAGGCCATGGCGCCGGGCTGCGGCTCCCTCTCCCCGCCCCCCCCCTGCAGTAAAAATCTTCCCAGGCCGCAAGCTTGAGGCGGGCGCAGCTCGTGGGGGTGCGGCCCGATGTGCGGGCGCGGCCGATGCGTGGGCGTGGGCCGCGCCCCAATGCCCTGCCGGTCCCCAACCTCAGAAAGGTTGGGGACCACTGATTTGGGGCACACACATTTGGAAGTTGTTTCATTAGTGGCTTCCCAACATGTGCGCAGCCAAGGCAGTTCCGGTGGGTAGCAGGAGAAGGGGGGGGGCAAACAGCAGCAACCTCAGCTCCTCAACTGAAGGTGAGAAAGTGTCCTTCCCCCAGCCCCCCACCCCTTGGAGAGCTGCTGCCAGCCTGAGTAGACAAGAGCAACTTTGACGGACCAAGAGTCTGATCCTGGATAAGGCCCCTTCATGAGTCCATGTGTTAAGCTGTCCCAGCTGCTCAGTATGGCATTCAAATGAGTGCACGGACCCTACCTGCTTCCTTGACCCCCAAAAGGTCATTGGGGGGATGCATGAGGACCCTTGCTTCGTAGCTTTGGCCCACTATGACCCCCACTTACTACCCTTGCCACAAACCACAATTGGGAGCTGCCCCACTTTATTTTTTCCTTTTACATTATTTGTCTAAGTCTCCGATCCTTACGCCTTGATCTCCAGTGCTGTGCGACTGTCAACCAGGGAAGTGTGAAATAGTGACAGCTCATTTCATTCCGTCCTCTAATAGCGACCGCAGAGACCAGAAGTGCTTTTCTGTCCAGCTGATAACCGATGTAACAGCTCATTTAGTTGGCCCAGCCGAGGTTTCGTGGCTTGTGCTGAAATTTTCGGGAGTGTAACTGTTTGCACCTTGGATTTGCCATACAAGCTCTAATCCTTCTCCCAGCATCCCCAGTCAATAACCGTTGCAGTCTGAGCCCAGTTGGGCTCCACAAAGCTTCTTGGCGAACACGTTATTGCTGTTGTTTTTAACTATGATTTCCCGAAAAGCTCAGCTTCCAGGCTGAGATAAGCTCAGCTGTACTTGTACATCTGCTTTATTAGAAGCAACCAGCAGATGCTCCGAGGCAAAACAAAAACAACAAACAAACCAAAAACAGTACTCTGGTACAAGCAGTAAAGCTATTTTAAACTTCGTAAGGATATACTAATTGCAGTTTGCTAAAACCATGGCAGCGGGTCCAGAAACCGGCTGTTCAAAATGCAATGTTCAGAATCTGGTCATTTCTCCCACCCCACCACCCGAATCCTAATGCTGGGATGAGGGACAGACCTTTCTGTTTTGACCAATCTGATGAATCTGAAAGAGATTTACATACCAGTAGCTGAAAGGTATGAAATCAGAAAACCAAGCAACCCAGATTCTTTTGCTGAGTCTGCTACGAAAATCATGCAACTGAATCTGACGCTTCAGATTAGAAATTTCACATTTGGGTGAAATTGATAGCTCATTCCAAGCCGATAGAGTTCTCCCTAAATTAACATGCACAGCTGTTAGGGACAATATGGCATCTTCCAAGTTGAGAGGAATAAGGTGCAGAGTCGTTAATATTATGTGGCAAGTGTATGATTAATTACCGGGAGAGATGGAAGACTATTGTTTAACCCGCAGTCCTCAAGCCTTTTCAGCCTGCTTGCTCCCATGAAATCCTGACGCAGCATGGCCCAGAGAGACAGCAATCCAGTGATTAAGGGTGACAAGCTCAAATATGGAGAACTGGGTTTGATTCCCTGCTCCTCCTTCACATGACCCTTGCTGGGTGACTTTGGGCCAGTCCCAGTTCTCTCAGAACTCTCTCAGCCCCACTCGCCTCACAGGATGCCTGTACTGGGGAGAGGCAGGGAAAAGGATTGTAAGCAACTTAGAGATGCGTTAGGGTAGAGGAAGAAAAAGAAGAAGAGTTGGTTATATGCCGCTTTCTCTACCCGAAGGAGTCTTAAAGTGGCTTAGAGTCATCTTCCCTTTCCTCTCCCCACAACAGACACCCTGTGAGGTAGCTGAGGCTGAGAGAGCCCTGATATTACTGAAGAAGAAAAAGAGTTGGTACTTATAGGCCACTTTCCTCCACCCAAAGGAGTCTCAAAGTGGCTTACAATCGCCTTCCCTTTCCTCTTCCACCAACAGACACCCTGTGGGGTGGGTGAGGCTGAGAGAGCTCTGATATTACTGCTTGGTCAGAACAGCTTTATCAGTGCTGTGACGAGCCCAAGGTCACCCAGCTGGTTGCATGTGGTGGAGCAGGGAATCAAACCCAACTCACCAGATTAGAAGTCTGCACTTCTAACCACTCAAGCCACACAATAAATAAATGGATATATAACCATCGCCTATGTACTTGCATTCAGACTTCATGAGGGAGCTACCGTTAAATCTTAAGGCTCCACTGAGTTCCATGCTAGAAAAGGGAGGGGAGGAAGGAGCGGATCTACACAAGAAATTTATTTTACACACAGCTTGATCCACCTGTGGTTTCACTGGACACCTGGCTGGAGAAGTTGAGAAGGTGATTGCCTGGGCGGCAGAGAAGATAAACACGAATGTTGGGGGGGAGGAGGGGGAGAGATGGGAAGGGAATGCAAGAAATACATGCAGAGAGACAAAGAGAGCTGAATTTCGCACCGTCTCATTTCCAAAATCTGCGGTTTAATCCTTGGGCACAAAATGCCCTGCTTTTCATATTTGACTCTCCTAATTTTAGCACCTTGGACAGCACCCGCTGGAGCCAAAAGTCAAAAGGATGCTGATTGTCAACAGCAGGGGAAGGTGATCAAAGCTCTGCGTTGGCTGGATGGGCTGACTCTTCACTCCGTTTCAAGGATTCCTACTGGCTACACCCCAGAAATGTCTGTACCGCAGGCTCCGTGTCGCTTAATGCAGAATATAAACAAACACTTTCCAGTCAACCTGCTGTTAGGCAAGGATTTTATAATTAGCGCCAGTTCAATTATTTATGAACGGAGCTGTTATTTAAAAAAAAAACATCGCCCTCCTTATGACTGGGGGGGGCATGCAGATTTAGCTCTTGTTTTTTTCTTTAAAAATACTCCAGACCGTGTCTTGCTTGTCACAAAAAAAGGATCAAACAGGCAAAGTCCCGTCATTGAGCAGCGGCTCAGAAGAGGAGCAGGCAGGCATTCAAAACACAAGGAAATAAAGCAGGGGTAGTCAAACTGCGGCCCTCCAGATGTCCATGGACTACAATTTCCAGGAGCCCCCTGCCAGCGAATGCTGGCAGGGGGCTCCTGGGAATTGTAGTCCATGGACATCTGGAGGGCCGCAGTTTGACTACCCCTGAAATAAAGGGTTGCTTAATTAGCTCGCTAACAGAAAGGCAAGTCCCACCACTGTTATTAACATTTGCATTAGCACAACCAACGTTTTTAAAAATGTGCGTTAATTATTATTTCTTTGGTTGAATAGTGCTCTGCAGGCCTCTAACGAGACAATTTCTGTATTAAGAAGCCCAGTTCATCCCCCTTACAGGAATCAGCTGGAGAAACATAGTCTGAGTCAACCCAATATGGTTTACTAGGATAAAAAAAAAATTATTTCTGTGGGCCACATAAAAGATATAGTTTCCCAAAGGCTGTGCTTGGTGTAGTAGTTAGGAGTGCGGACTTCTAATCTGGCAACCCGGGTTTGATTCTCTGCTCCTCCTCCACAGGCAACCAGATGGGTGACCTTGGGCTTGCCACAGCACTGAGAAAACTGCTCTGATCAGGGCTCTCTTAGCCTCACCCACCTCGCAGGGTATCTGTTGTGGGGAGAGGAAAGGGAAGGCGATTGTAAGCCGCTTTGAGCCTCCTTCGGGTAGAGAAAAGTGGCATATAAGAACCAACTCTTCTTCTTCTTCAGTAATATCAGGGCTCTCTCAGCCTTACCTCCCTCATAGAGTGTCTGTTGAGGAGAGAAGAAAGGGAAGGCGATTGTAAGCCACTTTGAGCCTCCTTCATGTAAAAAGCAGCATATAAGAACCAACTCTTCTTCTTCTTCAGTAATATCAGGGCTCTCTCAGCCTCCCCTCCCTCATAGAGTGTCTGTTGAGGAGAGAAGAAAGGGAAGGCGATTGGAAGCCGCTTTGAGACTCCTTTGGGTAGAGAAAAGCAGCATCTAAAAACCAACTCTTCTTCTTCAGTAATATCAGGGCTCTCTTAGCCTCCCCTCCCTCAAAGGGTGTCTGTTGTGGGGAGAGGAAAGGGAAGGCGAATTCACCAGTCTTAACCACTTGACTACACCATGCTGTCTAGATAAGCAGGTGTCTCTCAGTGATCCCAAGAAAACAACTTCCCTAGTTTAATGGCACATTCTGCCGGAGTAGCTGTGTCAGACTCTTGTGGCACTTTGAAAACTAACAAATGTATTGTGGCCGAAACTTTCATGAGCCAGAACCAAAATGTTTGCTGCAAGGCTCTTCCTGATGACGCCTTACTTCCTGTCTCCACACCCAAGCCTGACCGGAGGGAGGTCAGAAATTCCTCAGAGCTTAGCTGCATTCGAGAGAAATACCTCTTCATTTCAACACTGGCTTGCAGCCTTCACCTTTTGCCCCTGCAAACAGGAAATGCCAGACATGTTGCTTGGAAGGCAGTCTGGAGAATGAGCTCTCGAGATAATTTCCTCCCCTTGAAGTGTATAAAGCGACATCTTGCCAGGAGGGTAATCAAGCAAAGGTAATGCCTGGTCTATGGGACAATTGAGGGCCAGGGTAATGTTACATCCCTCTACTAAAAGCTCCTGTACTTCAGGAAAGAGCTAAAAGAGCTGTATCTCAGAGCACACGCTTAGCATGCAGAGCGCCCCGAGTTCAGTTGTTGGCGTCCTGGACTAAAAGGCTCTCAGGAAGCAGGAATGGGAGAACCCTTTGCCCGGGAGTGGAGAGCTATCGCCGGTGAGATGGTACTCAGCAGACTAATGGTCTGACTCAAGGGAAGGCAGTTTCCTCTGATCGACATATTCATATTATTTAACATGCCAATAATAAGAGTCCTGACCATGGCAGAAAGTTCAACGGAGAGCTTCTTGAAACCTGAACGCAACTCCACAAGAACGTATTGCCCTGTGCACCTTCCACCCCGTTCCACGTTTGCATCTTCAAGATACTGGGATGGTACGTTAAAAATTACTTTGGTCTTTCTCATCACCTGCTACCTGACTCTTTCAACTGGAGGTGCTAAGAACTGAATATCTGTGTGCCAAGCAGATGTTCTACCACTAAGCCACAGCCCCTCTCCAAGTCCTCTAGGTCAGGGGTAGTCAAACTGCGGCCCTCCAGATGTCCATGGACTACAATTCCCATGAGCCCCTGCCAGCAAATGGACATCTGGAGGGCCACAGTTTGACTACTCCTGCTCTAGGTCCTAGGATGATGCATTAGCTCATCACAAATGACTGACCAATCAGACTGAGTGCAGCTGCAGGTTGAGCCCTTGAAGCTTGCCTTATACTGATGCAGACCAATGGTCCATCAAGGTCAATACTCAGAGGCTGTCCAGGGTCTTTTACATCCCCCTGCTACCTGATCCTTTCAACCAGAGATACTGGGGATTGAACCTGGGACCTTCCGCATGCCCAGTGGATGCCTGTGGTCTGCATGACTTTCTTGCATGCTGCTGCTTTGTTGCCCTGAGTCTTGTGAAAGAATGGTACTCAGCTGCTCCCAAGGGAACTTCCCTCCCTCCCTCCCACCCCTATCCCCTTCTCTCACACACACACACATACATAAACACGCACATACTTGTTAGCAACCCTTATCTTCAAAGCCCCAGTTGTCAGTTATGAACCGATGGTTGACTGGGAAGCAAGGCTAAGGGGGAGAGAGGATCAAGAAGGATCCCCATTCAAACCTGAAGGAAATAGCTCCTAGAAAATGAGGGTCCAGCTAGTCCAGCCTCCTGTCTCACACAGTGGCCAGCCAGTTCCTCTGGAGGAGCAACAACAAGGTTTAGAGGCCCACTTATGCTGCTTCCTGGCAGTGGAATCCAGATCCTTTGTTGTTGTTGTTGTTGTTGTTAGGTGCGAAGTCGTGTCCGACCCATTGCGACCCCATGGACAATGATCCTCCAGGCCTTCCTGTCCTCTACCATTCCCTGGAGTCCATTTAAGTTTGCACCGACTGCTTCAGTGACTCCATCCAGCCACCTCGTTCTCTGTCGTCCCCTTCTTCTTTTGCCCTCAATTGCTCCCAGCATTAGGCTCTTCTCCAGGGAGTCCTTCCTTCTCATGAGGTGGCCAAAGTATTTGAGTTTCATCTTCAGGATCTGGCCTTCTAAAGAGCAGTCAGGGCTGATCTCCTCTAGGACTGACCGGTTTGTTCGCCTTGCAGTCCAAGGGACTCGCAAGAGTCTTCTCCAGCACCAGAGTTCAAAAGCCTCAATTCTTTGATGCTCGGCCTTCCTTATGGTCCAACTTTCGCAGCCATACATTGCAACTGGGAATACCATAGCCTTGACTAAACGCACTTTTGTTGGCATCCAGATCCTTAATGCCTCTGAATGTCCAGGTTCCCTTTAATCATCATAGCAGCCCCTGACAGATTTATCCTCCATGAATCTAGTCAGTCCCTTTTTAAAGCAGTAGTCATCACTGCATCCAAAGCCTCCCTAGTCCCACCCCCCCCCCACCCCCAGCATGTATCTCCCAGAGGGCAGGGTCAAGGAAGGGGAAGAACAGGAAAGATCTGAGAAGAAAGCTTTTTTAAACACACAATTGCAGAAATCCAATTGCAGAAATTCTTTCTTCTCCGTGGCGAGCATCGTCGGGCTAGCAAACAATACCCCCTCCAGATCACACACAATAATTCCTTTGCTCACCCGTACTCTAGATGCTCTAGAAACATCGATGCAGGTGGACTCTGTACAAGCAATTTCACCGGAATTGGTTGCCTGCAATATCGTTTCTCGTGTTTTGATTTGAAGGAGAGCATCCCCCCTCCCTTAGGAAAGTAAAGAAAGTGCATGGGGGGACCCACTATTTTTGGTATTTATTCACTGTGATTTGCTCTCTTACAGCCTCCCCCCCCCCCCCAATGCTTTGCCATCTTTGTTGTTTATCTGCCACCTTGTGGGAACTCTGGAAATATTCAGGGCTTGTCCAGAACACCTGAAACTGCAAATAGCCCCTTTTCCCCGCAGCCAAGATTAGCTGATCTGGGTTTTTCTTTTTCTTTTTTTCTTTTTAGCACCATGTGAAAGGTGCCCTATCAGGCCCATGTGTTGACTGAAGAATGACCATATCCATTATTCAATTCATTTAATATTAGAGCCTTAAAACAGGGAGAGAGGCTACAACACAGAGGCTACAACACAGTCCTGCCTTTCCTTTCTCTTGGTTGCCAAAATGCAGAGTGTCTTGAAGCTGTTCCTGGCTTCCTCCACTTGAGACCCAAACTGAGAATATTGTGGGTTGGGAGAGGCTATATTTGTTAAGATTGTCAAATTCTAACCTTCTCTTGTGCATGTTTCTAGAAACAGTTTTCAAACAGTTAATTCAGAATAAGGTATAAACATTTCCTGTTTTTCCCTGCTCTCAGCTGAAACACACACATAACGTACACTAGAGCTAAAAATATAGAAAAATGTTTACTTTCCCAAAAATCACTTTCTCCAAACCAGTTTACTGCAGTCAAAAGAGCATAAAACCTGTGAGAAAGCCCAAGAATATGGAATGTGGGGTTGCCAGATCTGAGTGGGAGATTTGGGGTGGGGGGCTGAGAAGGGAAGAGACCTCAGTGGGTCATAATGCTGTAGAACTTGCCTTCAAAAGCAGCCATTTTATCCAGGGGAATAATCTGTATAATCTGCAAACCAGTTGTAATTCTTGGAGATCCCCAGCCACCACCAGGAGACTAAAAACCTGAATTACATCTCTGCTAACACCAGCAAGTAACTATGGCCAGCGACCAAGAGTAGTCAAAACAAATGTGGGGCCCCAAATTCTATCAATTTCTCCAACAGGACAGCTAAAATAGGTGCAAGAGATTCTCAGTCCCCGCATTGACAATTAACATCAATATCACATTTCAGTACCGTGGATAAGGTGATATTTCTTGTGAGATACATAAAGACATCGGCTAAATAACTAGGAATGGGTAGGAACCTAAATATTCTGGTTCGGTTTGGGGTAGCCCCTGAACTGAACCCTGAACCAAACTGAGCCAAAACAAATACCCTGAACTGAACTGACCAGAGTCCCCTTTCTCCTGGCTCTTGATAGCCATTAAACCTATTGTGAGTATCCAAGGAAGGGTGCCTTCCCCAAACAACAGCTTGAGCGTTGAGTAACGCTCAATGATTATTTAGGAAAAGATTTCAGATAATTTTCTGTAACGACCTAAAGATGCCAAGAAAACCAAGCATTTATGCAGAGCAAATCCAGTTAAAATTAGATTTACATCAACATGTCTCAACCTGCCAACGAGGTTGTGAGCCACAGCAATTAATCAGTTCCTGGCCTCATACCCCCAAATATACCCAAAAGCACTAAGTGTGAAAATGGTGTTAATACAGTATCATAGACTTGGAAGACACACACAGCAGTCCTGTCCAAACCTCTGAGGCAAGACAAGCCGTCCATACCACAGAGAAGCAGCAAAGAAGGTACAGTGGACTCATAACTGATCCAGGTCCACGCTATCCCATGGGGTGTTCCAGGCAAGAGAAAAGCAGAGGTCATCTGAAAACCCAATTCTGCCTTCTGCTTGAGTATTGGATATAGCACCAACTTGCTGCAGTGTTTAAAAGTGGCAGCTTCTAATCTGGTGAGCCAGGATTTGATTCTCTGCTCATCCACGTGCAGCCATCTGGGTGACCTTGGGCTCGCCACTGCCCTGATAGCGCTGTTCTCGCAGTGCAGGAATATCAGGGCTCTCTCAGCCCCACCTCCCTCACTGGGTGCCTGTTGTGGGGAGAGGAAGGGAAGCCAATTGTAAGCCACTTTGAGATGCCTTCAGGCTGTGAAAAGTGGAGTATAAAAACCAATTCTTCTTCAAAGATCTCTGCCATGGTGGAAGGGCTCTGTTAGGTGCTCTCTAAGTCTCTTCATATAACGAGCTCACATGACAGGGAAAAAGATTCTGGACTCGTCTTCTCCCTAAGAACAAAGTTTGATTCCAGCAGCACCTTTAAGACCAACAAAGTTTAATTCTGGATATATTAAGATTGCCAACCTCCAGACGGTTTTTCCATGTAGCGGCTTTGGAAGGTGGATTTTATGGCCTTATAGCCAATCAAATTCCGTCTCCAAGCCCCACCCTTCTCATGCTCTACCCCCAAAATCTCCAGGTATTTCCTAACCTGAAACTGCCAACTCCAGGGTTTCAGCTTTTGTGCATGCACACTTCTTCGGATATCTAAAGAACTGCGCATACACATGAAAGTTTGCACCCAGAATGAAACATGGTTCGTCTTAAGAGTGCCATTGGACTCAGACGTTGTTCTGTCACTTCAGACCAACACGGTTGCCCACGTGTCTCTATCTCCTTAATTCTTTTCTGTGAGAAGCCTGTGGGAGAGGTATGTGCTCATATGATGCTCCATTTGCATTCTGAAATAGGACATCACAGGCACAATGTTGCAGCCTGAGTGAGAACTGGGCTTTAGCGGACATTAAAACTTTACCATTCCCCCAGTGGTAAGAGTCTTTGAAGTTCAGGCGAAGCACAGTTCATTTATACATCAAAGTTTTCCACGAGGCTTATGGGCCTAGCTATCTGCCAGGAGATGCCTTTTGCTTTGGTGCATGACTCTTTCTTCATGATGGGGATGGTCCTTATGTTGGTGGCTAGGGTTGCCAGCTTCCAGGTGGGTGCAAGAATGAAAAAGGGGAGGTGAGACCCAGGAAAAGACCAAACAAGGAACAAGCAATAAGTCACTGGGATACCAATATGGTTCATCAAATTATTCCAATAAAATAAACAGATATTCAGGGAGCTTTCACTCTCGAGTTAATTCTTTCATAAGCAGAATTCTTAATCAATCCCACTGCATTTTACTGCATAGCTTTGTTAAAGTACAGCAAATCCTTAAAAATATACAAAAGGTATCATTCATGATTGTTCAAAATAATCAATAGCTGTATAACAAGAACATACTTAACAAAGGACGTGAATACATACTCGCATTGTTTTCAACTGGTAACTTCAATTTAGAAGAACAATCTCTTAACCGAGAATCTAAAACAAAGTAAAACTTTGGAAATATTAGTTTCAAATGAGTAGCCGTGTTGGTCTGAAGGAGCACAACAAAATCAGAGTCCAGTAGC
The DNA here is from genome assembly GCF_049243985.1 of Paroedura picta. Taxonomy (NCBI): domain Eukaryota; kingdom Metazoa; phylum Chordata; class Lepidosauria; order Squamata; family Gekkonidae; genus Paroedura; species Paroedura picta. Next base: position 5,766,597 of record NC_135379.1, on the reverse strand, counting down.
ACCTTTAAGACCAGCAAAGATGTATTCAGGGCGTGAGCTTTCGAGTGCAAGCACCCTTCCTCAGACTAAGATCTTAAGGACTCTGATTTTATTTGGAAATATTAATTACTGTGATTACATAGCATGGATATGTATTATAAAAAGAATTATAAAAAGAATTATAAAAAGAAAAATCTATCTGGTATAAACGGTTGCTAACCTGAATACCATTACAGCCAACCTCTCTAAAACAAAACAAATTAAGTTTAAAAAGAAGAAGGACCAAAAAGTCCTAAGAATTTAAGCCCGAGTTATAATAGAGACAAGATGGTTGTGGAACATTCTATTCTCCCTGATTTGGATGTGTTTTGAACACCTAAAACTAGGAGTAGCTGTTTACAGAATTTTCTACAACAGTCTTGTAAGTCTCCAGTGTTGCATGTGATACAAATGTACAAATGTACTCATGATGATGTTCAATTCATAAAGGCTCAGCCCTAGATGATTCAGGCCATTGGTCAGTTTCGTTTTAATTTCTGTGAAAGGACACTTGCATCATTTTATGGTTGGGGGTCACCGCAACATGAGGAACTGTGTTAAAGGGTCATGGCATTAGGGAGGTTGAGAACCACTGCCCTATGAAGTAAATTAGGTTGATAAAGAGATGATCATTTCAAGGTTGCCCAATGGGTTTTGTGTCTGGGTAACAGTTTGATCTTGGATCCACTAGATCATGGGCCAAAAATCTCACCACACTGCCACACTGGTGAAGGAGTAGAGGATGTGAAGAAGAAGTGGATACGGAACAGGACGTCTCTAGTAACAGCACAAGATCTGAGATTGATACATATCCCATTGATCATAATCTGGACTCTCAAAGCCTTGAGAAAAGGGAAGAGTTTTACACAGAAGGACAAGACTTGTTGTATAATGGAATTTCCAAAGCCACTCACTAAGACTTTAATATGGGGGGGGGGGAGGGAATACAATCAACAGAAAATAAAGGAGCACTTTTTAATTAACAAGGGCAATTACTTCTAATTGCAAAGCTCATACATTTTTCAAAAGGCAAGATATTTTTTTCCTTAATTGCTATAGGTGTGTTTGAATAGGCAATTAAAAACGCATTAAAATGGGGGACCACAGATAACAAGACTCAAGTTTCTGTCCTGTGCAGATTAAGGATGAAAATTGCGGCAGCCACTCGGCTTCCCCTCTGCAGCAAATAAAGAAGGTTTTCTCATTTATTGTTTCTCTATTCCGGGCCATGGAAAATGCATGGAGCCTATTGGGAGGAGGGGGGTGGATTGAAGACGTATTGTTGGACTAACTCAGCTTAAAAGTATGCTGGTTTTCTTTTGCAATTCTTTTGCCATTAATAGCAGGCGAACATCTTTAGGAAGAGCCTCTTGTGGCGCAGAGTGGTAAGGCAGCAGTCATGCAGTCTGAAAGCTCTGCCCAGGAGGCTGGGAGTTCAATCCCAGCAGCCGGCTCAAGGTTGACTCAGCCTTCCATCCTTCCGAGGTCGGTAAAATGAGCACCCAGCTTGCTGGGGAGTAAACGGTAATGATTGGGGAAGGCACTGGCAAACCACCCCGTATTGAGTCTGCCATGAAAACGCTAGAGGGCGTCACCCCAAGGGTCAGACATGACTCGGTGCTTGCACAGGGGATACCTTTACCTTTAACTCTCTCAGCCCCACCTGCCTCATAAGCTGTCTTGTGGGGAGAGGAAGGGAAGGCGAATGTTAGCTGCTTTGAGACTCCTTCGGACAGTGAAAAGCAGCGTATAAAAACCAACTCTTCTTCTTGTACATATTTTTCTATTGTTTGAAGAACAATTAAAAATAAACCTCTGATAAGATCTCTGTATGTCCCCAGAGTTCTCATTTTCAGCAGGGCACTTGGGCATAATTGAATTGCTGCACCAGTCTACTTTCTTCTTGGCCTTAGAGCGCATTGATTTCTTGCTGGTGTGATTTATGGAGACACTGACATAATTTCATGCAGAGATTCTTGCAGAATTAATAGCGGAATGAAAGGTGATTAGAAAGGCCACTTGTCCTATCACTGCTAATAAATGGGGTGTATGACTAATTACTTCTGCCCATATACCAAAAAGATAACATACTACAAGCTCACCAGAATTCTATCCCCCGATCAATCACCCTCAAGATCAGAGATGCATTTAAGCCGTTCGTTCTTTCTTTAAGGTTGAACACATTCTTTGCGGCCACGGGAAGTATGTGAACCTGGCTTCACCACTTGTGCTACGGAGCCCCCTTTATCAGCTTCTGCCGTCCCTGGAACTGCCAGTTTCCCATAGCTGCAGTTATTGGCTGCTTATGAGCCATCTCTGAGTAAAGGGACAGTACCGGAAGCAAAGAAGATAAGCTGCTCCTGACATTTATTTCACCCTCTGCTTTTGGGCATCAATGGAGACTGGTCCAACTCAGTGGGTAGCAGCAATATCCACTTGTTGGGACCTTTGGACTTGCCTTGGTACTGAGTCCCTTTAGAGAAATGCAGCTATAGAGCAACAGAGCATTTTGAAAATATGCAATTATTAGTTATTTTTGTGCATGAGGCACTGATCCAGACTCACCGCGCTTTGAGGTTTGAAAGAGAGAATCTTTACTAGGAAAGATCATTTGCAAACACATCGTATTCATCTGCTTCAGTGTCCTTACGTAAGCAGAGTACAAAACCTTAAAGAGTAGTTACAAGAAAACACATTGCAAGCCTCTATGCCTGGTTCAAGCAGACTACATGCCTACACATCAGCAGATGGAGAGGGCACAGAGTCTAAATGGCTGCACCTTGCTTGCTTCACCAAAGCACACTGATCTGCTTTTCCTGAAGAAGCATGAAGTGGGCAGGAGCCCACCTTAAATAAAGGAATTCCCAGAGCACATAGCTCAGAGGTCCTTGCAACCGCTCCAATGACTACTTGATGCCACTAGAGAGCACACAGGTATAGCTCAGCTGCTTGAACAGCTTAGCAACAGCCCTTCAGGGCTGACTTCACCAAATTACTTGCTGATTGCAATTCCAACACCACTCAAAGAGCTGAGATCTCTCTGAGGATCTTGCCCCAGCTTCATCCATCCCCCAAACTACAAACCATAGAATTTTGCCCCAAACCCAAAATGTCACACACACACACACACCAACAACTCCATTTGCAATGTTCTTCTGGGTTCAGGTGAGTTTGGGAGGAATTGGGGTGCGTGGGGTGTATCTGAAAAGCAGGGAATCCCCACCCAGAGCAGTAGACCAGGCCACCCTAGTAACAGCTTTTGCCTCACCAAACCATGTCAGAAAGCCAAAGGTGGCCACAGGCTTCAAAAGGCTGGGGGTCCTGAACGGAAATCATCTCCGGTATGGCAAGGGCTCAGTTGAGAGATCCAAAATGCACCTAAGAACCATTGGTCTAAGACAGGGGTAGTCAAACTGCGGCCCTCCAGATGTCCATGGACTACAATTCCCAGGAGCCCCCTGCCAGCTTTCGCTGGCAGGGGGCTTCTGGGAATTGTAGTCCATGGACATCTGGAGGGCCGCAGTTTGACTACCCCTGGTCTAAGAGAAGCCCAGTAGCTATACTTGAGAAGATTTCTCTGTAGACCTGCTTAGGGTCAGGCCCTGCAACCCACATCCCAGCGGAGTCGAAAGGCCTCCGCATGAAAACAAGCATTAACCAGTAAGACGGGATTTGTTTTCCTGCTGCTCCCAAGTTGCAGAGTATTATTTACTGCCAAAGGGGGGGGGAGTTCTGCCAAGCATCCCGTGTGCTTGTGAGCAAACCGCAGGCTCCGCATTTATGATCCAGAAGTTCAGAACACTGTTGTTAAACGCCGTGATTAATTTGCATTTTATTGCACAGCTTGAAGGTGGCCCATGCATTTATTCCGAGGGAATATAGGGAGATTAATCATGCAAAATATCTTTTTTCATTATGTAAATACCGAGGGATGCCAACTGCATAAATTGCCGCGCATGAACATTTTAAATAGAAGAAGAATGGGTGTCAGTTTTAATTTAAGGGGGAAAGAATATATGTATAGAATGATCGCCCCTCAAGTAAAATCTATGGGCAATAAACAGGCACGTAAACAAATGTTTTACCAGTCGCTGCTTAAAATTATTCATACGTGTGATCCAGATACGACAAAAGAACATAGTGAAGCTTTTCAGTTTTAAAAGGATTGCTCTCTCAAGAGGGAGGATGTCAGGGAACTTTATTGACAACCTTGCTCATATTTCATGGCTTGCATAAATCAGTTTTAAGATAAACAGAGCCATTCTAGGATAATCTTGACTGGAAAGAAGTGATGATAAAGTCACTCTTCAGGAAACTGATCGTTCACCCAAGAGCCTGGTCCAAACCTCAGAAAGATCTCACCAAGAGACTGTTGAAGAGCCTGATTTGTTTTATTTAAAAACAACAACAACAACAAAAGTATATAGTCTTTTTTCAAATATTTACTTGGAAAGAAAAATATGTACTTGGTGTCGTGGTTAAGAGTGGTGGCATCTAATCTGGCGAGCCGAATTTGATTCCCCTCTCTTCCCCAGGCAGCCATCTGGGTGACCTTGCCCTCATCACAGCCCTAATAGTGCTGTTCTCAGAGAGCAGTCCTGTCAGAGCTCTCTCAGCCCCACCTCCCTCATTCAGTGAAACGTTTATGATAAAACCATAGAGTTCAGCCTGAATCCTAGAATGTCTTCAGTATCATGTGAACAATGTAATGTCACTTGCAGGTATCTGCTGGAAGTGATTTTCATGTCCTTAGTGTGATTTCATTTCTGGGCAATCCCCCCCCCCCAATCACCCTGCCCAGGGAAGACAGGGAACAAAGGGAGAGGTTAAAAGGTTTCCCAGTGAGGTGGAAGATCTGAGCTCCTTAGCTGAGTTTCCTTCCCAGACACTGGCCCCAAATCTCCTGGAATTTCCCAAGCTAGAGTTGGCATCCCCGGGTAGAATACAGGCCACTGTGAAAACAGTGAAATGAAAACAAAAAACTCCTATACCCAAATTTGCTGCAAGTTACCCATCATCCCCAGTTTCTTATTGTCAACGCATGATATCAAGATGATTGAATCCATTCTATGTAATTCATTACAGGGTGTTGTAAAAGCCACCATGAAGATTTAGGGCTCGAAAATGGCATACGAAATGTAATTTCCTTTGAATGAAATCTGCTTGGAAGAAATCTTTTGCACGTTTCTGCTGTTCTTTAATCTAGGCTGGAGAAAAAGCAGAGAGAGATTAACCGGCAGGCTGCACAAAAGCAACGACACAAAATGAATGCGTGAACGTCTTTGTAAGATACGTTTGTGGAGTGTCTGGAATTGTGACGCGCTCAGCAGAGGATGAGAAGCGACAATACATTTTGAAAGCAAGCCTAAACAGGGGCCCATTCTGCACCTGTCAGATAATGCACTTTCAATGCACTTTAGAAGAGGATTTTCTAAAGCCCAGCTGCAAAAGCTCTCTGAAAGTGCATTCTCCAAGATGGGGGGGGGGGGATGGGCCCAGAGATCTCCTTCTCTAGTCTGGCCACCAGGTCTATTCCCAAGAAAGTACAGTTGCGGGAATTAATAAATGAACGCATTAATCACCAAGCTCACCGCTTCCGTGATTTCTGCAGATCTGCTTAGCTTCTTTGAGCAGCGACCAAACTAATATAAAGTAGACAGCATTTTTAAGATAAAAAAATAGAAGTAAGGAAGAAAAATGGTAAAACGTTTTTTTTAATGTTAGCAAAGGATCTTCTGTTGCAAAAATATGGCAAACATGTCCCTAGAAGGGATGCCTCTCATGAACCTGAGGTTCCCCTTTGTTTACCTAGGGAACCTCTAGGGCCTCCAGCAACTCCTTCAAAGGCTGGGAACAGCAGGTGATGGACGCATGAATATTCCATGATGAGTTTGCTTTGCAATTCGGGCCTGTTGTGCAGCTGTCAAAAGCATCCAAGGTGGAACCCTGCCAGAAAGAAACCTCCCATCTGTCACCTGCAACTACTGATGTTTATTTCCCACCCAGCTTCTGCTGTCCTGTGCAATCAACTCTAGGTATATTCAGGATGAACAAAAGGAAACACTTCTTTCTACGATGAGTGATTAAAATGCAGAACTTGCTACCGGAGGATGTAGTGATGGCCCACAAGCATGGAGGTCCTTAAAAGGGGATTAGACAGATTCATAGCTAGGGTTGCCAGCCTCCAGGGAGGACCTGGGGCCCTCCAGTTTTATAATTCAAGCCCGGAGGAAATGGCTGCTTTGGAAGATGGACTCCAAAGCATTCTAGTCCACTGAGGTCCTTCCCATTCCTAAACCTCACCTTCACCAGGCTGCATCCCCTGAATCTCCAGATATTTCCCAACCCAGATTTGGTGACCCTATAAACAGAGCCAGGAGACCAGGGGTAGTCAAACTGCGGCCCTCCAGATGTCCATGGACTACAATTCCCAGGAGCCCCCTGCCAGCGAACGCTGGCAGGGGCTCCTGGGAATTGTAGTCCATGGACATCTGGAGGGCCGCAGTTTGACTACCCCTGCAGGAGACAACACTTACAGGCCTCGGCCTGCGTACCCTGTTGTTGGCCCTCCAGAGGAACTGGTTGGCCACAACGTGAGACAAGATGCTGGACTAGATGGACTCTCACTGGTCTGATCCAGCAGGGCTCTTCTGATGTTCTTAGGAAAGCTTCAGCCTCTCTGCCCTGTTGTTGGCCCTCCACTTGTGTGGGCAAGATGCTGGACTAGATGGCCCACTGAACGGATCCAATAGAGCTCTTCTTATGTTCTTATATGGTTGGATCAAGGTGCTAGAGGCGTAGGACATGTGCTTGGTCTCTTTTCTGGTCTTCACCTTGGATTTGATTCTTCAACATAAAGGATGAGGGGTTATACGGATATGTGATACTTCCTGCCTGACCTTGCAAGACTCATCAAGGGCATGTTTTGTTTGTTTGTTTTAATGTAGGCTGGGAAAGGAGATGGTACAATCTGAGCTGGCCCCAATCCCTGTCCATCCAAAACAGGAGGACAAGCACACAAGACATCATGCTCAGAATAAGATATTATTTAATAGAGCTGCTGCTCCAGGAAGCTTCAGGAAACCTTGCCGTCATTTTCTGTACCTTGCCTGGAGAGCCAGGTAGGATTGCAAGCGTAAGGTAAGAACTGTCCCTATTTTGTTCCCATAAGAGCAGTTCAAATCCAACATACATTATTTGCTTCAGGTGGGACCATGCATTGACTCACCCTGGCTGCGGCCCAACAATTTGGCAGAATCTCGACAGAGAATGTCACAAGATACTTCAGCCCCTTAGAATTTGTCTTCTCTAAATACAATGGGTGGTTTTTGATCCCGAAGAGAGGCTAATTCTCTGTGTTGCGTTCGTGGTTCTGCCAAGGACCGAGCTCGAGGCAGGTCTGAGGCAGGATCAAAGCAGGCAATGTAACCTGGTGGTCCCCCTTAAGCCATACAGAATCATAGAATCATAGAGCTGGAAGGGGCCATACAGGCCATCTAGTCCAACCCCCTGCTCAACGCAGGATCAGCCCTAAGCATCCTACATACGCTACATAACTTGACAGATTCTGACCTTCCTAGCGGTTGTTCTATTGAGTGGTAGAGCATCTGCTTGGCAGAAGGTCCCAGGTTCAATATACAGTTGTTTGTTTGTTTGTTTGTTATTCGATTTATAGACCTCCGTTCCCCAATTGGGCTCACAGCAGTTTACATCATAAAACATTAAAATCATTAAAACACGATAAAACCCCAATAAAATCTTCCCAACTTAACCTCATACAAGCAGCAGTGGTCATAATTCCAGTCCGGTTCCCCTTTGTTCAGCCTGGTGGGCAGAATGACATTCAATGAGAGTGGAAGCCAAGTCTAATAGATCTCAATATTGGAGGGGAATCCTCAGTTAGACTATCGGGAGACTGCCCTGGCCTCAACCCCACGCCTGGCTGGTTAAAGGGACCAAGCAGCAGGGGATGGGAAAGACCAGAGTCAGTCTGAGCTGACAGTACAGAGCTTGATAGACCAAAAGTCTGATCCAGTAGAGGGCAGCTTCATGAGCTGAGGAGGAGGAAGAATTCCTACAGCATCACCCGCTGTTTGGACATATGACCACGGGGTGTGGGAAATCTGGATGCAATGAGAAGAGATGGGTTTTATTTCTGGCCTGCTGCCTGGAAAGGTGCTTTTTAAAACCTGCTAACTTATTTCATGTTACTGGGTGGGCTTTTACGTCTCCATTTCAGCTGGACCAAACTTTTTTCGCCATCTGGTAATGCTCCTCGGGTTTTGACAAAGGCAATGTTCTTACTTACACAGGACGGAAGAGGAATTAGAGAAGCAAGCAATGCTGGAGGCGGCCCCGAACGATCCGTCAGGTGTGACTTCTCTCTTGAATAATGCATAAAGCGAGACTTCACCGCCTGCGCGGTTTCCCGTTCCAAACAGAAACCGCACTGCCGTCGGGATACTCGTGCTTCCCAAAACCTTTGCTTATTCTTCCTTCAGGCGGAGCTGCAGACGGCATCGTCTTCCTCCCGGCGGGATGGAGCGTCTCAAACAATCGTTATGCAGAAATAAAGTTAGTTAGACTAACTAACTCAGAGCTCCTGACAAGGATTATGAGCCATTTAGCACGGCATAAGCTGCCCGTACAGATCTCCAGCGTGTGCGGTTGATTTATTTTGTCCAGCGTTCACGTATTTATTTTTGCCCACTGATTTTATTTTCATTGCGATTTCTTTTCCTTTTTGGCTATCAAGCCACGACTAACTGGGGGTGACCCTCCCCCCACCACCACGGGAGGTGTTTTCAAGATGAGACCCTCAGAGGTGGCATGCCATCAAGTCCCTCCTGGCAACTGGCAGGGGATTGGGGGACTGACCAAGAGCTGAACCCAGACTTTGCTATTGGCATCGCTGCAGAGTCATTGCAAAGCTTTGGTATTTGGACAAAAGCTCTATGGTAAAGCTGACTTCTGCCATAGAGTTTTTGCCCAAATACCAGAACATTGCTCTGATCTAGCTGATGTGATGATGTCACTTCCTGTGTGGTGCCGGTAACAAGGCCAGAGCCTTTTTCTTTCTCCTGGCAAACCCCCCTCGCCAGCCAGCACATCTGTGGCCAAGCGGCAGGGAACCCCTGTCTCCAGCAGGAGGTCTGGCGGACCTATTGCAAAAAGATGTGCATGCAACTTGATGTCGTGGTTAAAAGAGGCAGCTTCTGATCTGGTGAACCGGGTTTGATTCCCCGCTACTCCACATGCAGCCAGTGGGGTGACCTTGGGCTTGTCACCGTCCTGATAGTGCTGTTCTCACAGAGCAGTCCTGTCAGAGCTCTCTCAGCCCCACATACCTTACAGGGTAATTGTTGTGGGGAGAGGAGGAGACGGTGATTGTAAACCGCTTTGAGACTTCCGGTAGTGAAAAGCAGAGTATAAAAACCAACTCTTCTTCTTACATGCACTGTAACATGTGAAAGACCCACATTTACCCTGAAGTCAATATCATTTTCAGTTCAACGCAAGGTTTCTCCATCCTTGGCCTGCATGGCAAAAAGTCACAATACAATAAAGGGGGGGGGGAATCATGAGTAAACTCCACAGTGGCCTCACACAAGATACCAAACCCTTCCCTGGATCCTTGTTAGCAAAACGATGTGTAAATTCCCTTGTAGTTCCCGCGTAGTCTCCATAAAAGTGAATTATAGCATGATACCGAGCTAATTAAGCTGCATTAATATGATTGATTAGAGCAGGAGCACTTACTCCTTCTCAGTTGTGTCAGCAGTTTAAGTGTTGTTTCTCTGACCTGCACCGTCTTGGCTATCCGGTGGAAAGTCTTGCCTTGCAGGTGTCCACCCCCACTCCTCAGTATATCACCTCCTAAATGATTAAAGAGTAGCTCCATCAAAACATTTCCCTGCCCTTTGGTGCCCCCACTCAGACTGTTGCACTTTCCTCACCCCAATCTGCAACATCTAATTACTTCTCCGCCCGACTGCTAATTTTTCATCCGCAGGTTATCCCTTCTTTGTGGGATGCTGCAGTTTAATATTGGGAGATCACAGGGCTACGTTACTCAATGATATAAATGAGGAAGAATAGAGGCAGCCTGAACGGCCTGGTGTGAATAACTGGAGGCTGGAATCTCAGAATTATGGATAGAGGGTTTTTTTCCCCCTCCTGCAGATACGAGTGTATAACACGGCCGGTCCACTTCATACAGACGCACAACCACTTGTAAGAACGTGGGAAGTGTTCTGTTCAAGAATCCTATACTATTTCCAAATATAGACAGGCCAAACTTCAAGAAGCTCAGGGACAAAACCTGCTGGGTTTGGACATCTAGCATAGAGATGTCATTTGTTCCCAGCATCTGGTCATCAAAGAGAGAGTGGTCAAATATGTGGACTTCTAATCTGGCGAGCCGGGTTAGATTCTACTGATAATTACCGATTGATTAAAACCAACATAATAAAATAAACATTAAGCATTAGCAATATAAACCGTGGCAAAAACAGATGAGCAGCATTTAGAGAAAAGCGTCATTGGATTATTGATCACTACCTGTAGATCTTTCCAGACTGAATACTTATGTGAGGGTATATTGTCAGGGAAGGTGAATCTTTTTTTTAAAAAGTGCTGAAACACCCACGTTGACTCTTTGCAAGGCTCAGTTTGGGTGATCTGTTCCATCAAGCGGTTTATGCTAGTAGCACATGTAGTACGTGCTATGGATCCAGAAGTTCCAGGGAGCCCATGGTGCTGTACGGGGTAGGGGATCTTCATAGTTATGCCACTTGTGGACCGCAAGAAGAAAATAAGGGCAATACACATACTCTGTTAGTTACTGAGCATGCACATTGCTCATTGAGCATGTGAGTGGACCAGAAGCCGCATAAGTGTGAAGGTCCCCTTAGATGTTGGGGCATTGTGCTTATGCATCCCACCAAGGTCTGAGAAATGTTTTCAGCAAAGTGAAACTGCCTGTTGCTGCCAACTGTCCCTACAACAGAGTCAGATTGTGTTCTGCTAAGGCCCTGTGAATCTTTAAACTGGCTCTGATGCTGCAGGCCTCAGAAATCCTCAGCAAAGGGCTCTTCCACATTGTTATTTTCATCATTTTTACCATATTGCTTCATTTTTAATTTTTCCCTGTTGCTTCAGTTTTCCTATTCTTTTCTGCGTGTGTTTTGCCCCCTCTGGTGGTCAGTTCCATATTGCATCATTTTATGTCCAGCTTAAAAACTTGCTGGTCAGCTCAGTTGACTTTACGTCTCTAATCAAAACCTAAAGTTTAAATATGCAGGGTTTTATGCCAGTTATACAGCAATGAAATATAGAATTGACCACTAAAGGGAGCAAAACACATGCAGAAAAGGGGGGTATCCAGAATCATAGAATCATAGAGTTGGATGGAACCTCTGGAGTCATCTAGTCCAACCCCCTGCTTGTATATATGTGCGTCCATCTGAAGTTCCTAATGCAGCAATGCTAGATTTAGCAGGTGAGAAGAGAGCGTTACTTCCTCACAGGAAGCAGGGATGTGCATAGGAATCTTCCTCCACAGAGACCACAACATAAATTCAGAGTCCAGTGGCACCATTAAAACCAACAAAGATTAGAATAGAATCACGGAATCATAGAGTCCTAGAGTTGGAGTCATAGAGTCCCATACAGGCCATCTAGTCCAACCCCCTGCTCAACGCAGGATCAGCCCTAAGCATCCTAAAGCATCCAAGAAAAGTGTGTATCCAACCTTTGCTTGAAGACTGCCAGTGAGGGGGAGCTCACCAACTCCTTAGGCAGCCTATTCCACTGCTGAACTACTCTGACTGTGAAAATTTTTTTCCTGATATCTAGCCTATATTGTTGTACTTGTAGTTTAAACCCATTACTGCGTGTCCTTTCCTCTGCAGCCAACGGGAACAGCATCCTGCCCTCCTCCAAATGACAACCTTTCAAATACTTAAAGAGGGCTATCATGTCCCCTCTCAACCTCCTTTTCTCCAGGCTGAACATTCCTCAACCTATCTTCATAGGGCTTGGTCCCTTGGATTTATTCAAGGCGTGAGCTTTCGAGTGTGTGCGCTCTTCCTCAGACTATGAACTGACCATCATGACAGTGAGAATACATAAGCAAAAGTTAATCCAACGTGTTATGTTTCCTTTTTAGTGAATCCAGTTTTTCAGAACTCTTCAGAGCTTTTTTTAAAAAAAGAAAAGCTAAAGCCACATGAACACAGAGGCATTGGAGAGCTTTGAAATAACAAGGCTACAAAAACCTCTGTATCCCACACACTCTTTGTTGCGAGGAAAGAGAGACAAGCGTGTGTCCATGTGGTTCCATTTTGTTTTCAGTAACGTGTTCCCACCAAGAAGCCCCTTTTATATCTAAAGGGGAACACCAGGCAAGAGAGATTTGGAGGGGGGGGTGTAATACAGAACTCTGATCTTCCTTTAAAGTGCTTCCAACCAAGAAAGCGGGCCAGCTTCGTTGTGCTTAAAAGACATTGTTAAAAGCTCAGGCAGGAGGACTCTTGAGAATTATGAGAAGGAGGTGAAGCATTGTCCCTGATTCTACAGCGGACGAGCATCGTTGCCGGAATGCTTCTCTCTTGAAAGAGATTGCTGTTTTGAGAAGCACACAATCCACAGGGGAACCTGGCCCAGGGATAATATACCATCCTACCCTTTCCCCTGTTTTTATGGAAATAAAATTAAAGTCACCGAGAGCACCCAATTGGATGGCTCGGATCATATCCCAGAAGGCACTGGGCTACGCAGTATGGCATTACGCCTCACTGAAGCTATCCCTCCCCTCCTCAAACCCTACCAATCAAACCCTACCAATCCCGTACTGTCACAGTCCTACTTCTCGTGGTTAATTATACAGGGGTGGCCAAACTGTGTTTCTCCAGATGTCAAGAACTACAATTCCCATGAGCCCCTGCCAGCACATGCATACAAAGCTGCGTCACACTGAGACGGACAGCTGGTCTGCTCAGTCAACAAGATCTTCTCCAAATGATCGTGGTTTTCCAGGTAGGGTCTTTTCACGGCTCTGCTGTCTAAGATCCTTTCGGGTGGGTGATTCTGAGAACTGAATTCTGGGCCGTGTACTTATAAAGTATGTGTGAAAAACTATACCCCTCCCCCCATTACTAGAATCATAGAATCATAGAATCATAGAGTTGGAAGGGGCCATACAGGCCATCTAGTCCAACCCCCTGCTCAACGCAGGATCAGCCCTAAGCATCCTCAAGCATCCAAGAATATGTGGTCTTCAGTTTAACATTTCATGGTCTGTTCTATAATAGTAGCTGCACTAGGTCAATTATATTGGCAGCTGGATTTTTCCCCCAATTCCAGAAGGAAACATTTGCTCCAGATTTATTCACCAGGAAGCCAACCCATCTTGAAACACAACATCAGCTTAATATATAACGGCCCACTAATGACAAATAGATTCATGCAGTAATGAATTACTCTCATTGTCCTGACTCCAGTTTCCAAGAACTTGGCCTGTCACAATCCCGCTCCGACTTTATGCATAACCTCTTCCTGGATTTCTTCTGCATCAGCAGCATGTGCATAATTATTTCCCAGTGATCTTATTCTATAGAAGTCATATTCACAAGTGATCAAGGCTTGGCACTAACAAGGTTTTGGAAGCCGTACAAAGAGGGGAATGGTCTAATTGGCCTCTTTTCAACTCATTTCAGATCAAGAGCACCTTTTTAAAAGTACACATGCTCGAAGCCCTAATCTCTCAAATGAGGTATATATTTTTCCACTGTAGAATTACTGCTATTATTTTTGGTATCAGTTAAACTGGCTTAGGATCAATACTGTAAAAAGTCTCTTATTGCCGACAGAATGAAGAAGAAGAAGAAGAAGAATTAGAATTAGAATTAGAAGAAGAAGAAGAAGAAGAAGAAGAAGAAGAAGAGTTGGTTCTTATATGCCGCTTTCCCTACCCGAAGGAGGCTCAAAGCAGTTTACAGTCGCCTTCCCATTCCTCTCCCCACCACAGACACCCTGTGGGGTGGGTGAGGCTGAGAGAGCCCTGATATCACTGCTCAGTCAGAACAGCTTTATCAGTGCCGTGGCGAGCCCAAGGTCACCCAGCTGGCTGCATGTGGGGGAGCGCAGAATTGAACCTGGCATGCCAGATTAGAAGTCCGCACTCCTAACCACCACACCAAATTGGCTCTCAAACTGAACACATGAGCCTGCCCCGTACTCGCTGGCAGGGGCTCCTGGGAATTGCAGTCTATGAACATCAGGAGGGCCACAGTTTGCCCGCCTGATGTAGGCAGTTGGCTACAGCAGACAGAGAAACCAGGAATGAGTTATATTCCATGTTGACACTCCCGCCTTTTGACAGAGCTAAGAAGCAGAGCTGAGGTTACAGCAGGGATTATCCACTGATTAAATGCAACCTTAGGGATCCCTCATATCAGCAGGGATTATTAGCTGATCAGAGTAAGTACTAATCACTAGAGTAATGGTTAATTGATGTAACATTCTCATCTCCCCCAATAAAGGGGTGTAGCAGAATTTACTCAGTCTGGATAACGGCTGTTTCTGGTTTGAACCGGAAGGGAACACTGGACTTCTGGGAAGTGGGGCTTATGCTTTGGATAAAGTTGCCAACTCTGGGTAGGGAAATTCCTGGAGATTTGGGACAAGGACCTGAGGAGCACAGAATCTGGAGAGGGGAGGGAGTACGGTTGGGAAGTCCTGATGCCCATGGACTACAAGTACCATGAGCCCCCTGCCAGAGTGGCCAATTGGCAGGGGGTCATGGTAATTGTAATCCATGGATATCTGTAGTCTGGAGATGAGTTGGAATTTGGTATAGAACTCTTGCCTTCGCCTGGTAGTTGGCAACCCTAGCTTTGGCATTAGAACTATCTGGAGGAACGGCTCCCGCCCTCGTCCGTCCTTCTGAACCTGGCTTTAGCAGCAGAAATGGCTTAAAATGTCAGGCCTTGGAAGCAATAAAAATGGAATTATTGGGCTGGATTATTGCAATACGCAAAATGTCTGTCCTTTATCTCTGGGCAGCCATGCCTGGCAACTGCACACTGGCCGTAGAGGGGAGAATTTGCAGAGGGGGCCGGAGCCACAGTAGGCCCCATGTTAAAACATAAAGTATCACTGCCTGCCTCCGGGGTTCTTCTGCTTGTCTTGTTCCGACCGGCACCCACTTCTTTGGAAGCATAACACTAAATTTTCACAGTCAGAGTAGTTCAGCTGTGGAATAGGCTGCCTAAGGAGGTGGTGAGCTCCCCCTCACTGGCAGTCTTCAAGCAAAGGTTGGATACACACTTTTCTTGGATGCTTTAAGATGCTTAGGGCTGATCCTGCGTTGAGCAGGGGGTGGACTAGATGGCCTGTATGGCCCCTTCCAACTCTATGATTCCATGATTCTAGTTCAGCAGTGGAATAGGCTGCCTAAGGAGGTGGTGAGCTCCCCCTCACTGGCAGTCTTCAAGCAAAGGTTGGATACACACTTTTCTTGGATGCTTTAGGATGCTTAGGGCTGATCCTGCGTTGAGCAGGGGGTTGGACTAGATGGCCTGTATGGCCCCTTCCAACTCTATGATTCTATGATTCTATGATTCTATAAATGGCTGCTCTTCTCCAAGCCGATGGGCTCTCACAAATAGGAAACCTCATTATTAAGGGGAACGAACGAGCACACAAAGCTATCTTGCACTGAATCATTTGAGAAACCCCTGACACATTCTTCAGGCTCCGAGAAACCCCAGAAGTGGCAGGATCCTGCAGAATGTGGTTGGGAAGCAGAGCTGTGGACACGCCCACCCGTGGCCCCTCCCCTTCCCACCCCCTTCCAGGCCCATCATTGGTCATTTTGGGCGGGTGGGCAGGTCAACATGACCATATATGGTCATATCACCCAATAAATGTTTAGCACATTTAAAATATAGACACAAAAAGATAATTAATTCCCACCCATTCAGGAAACCCTTCCAGGGCCATCAAGAAACCCCAGGGTTTCATGCAACCCTGGTTGAGGAAGCCCGGCTCAATCCTTTTGAACTGGAGGTGTCAGGATTTCAACCTAAAGAGCAGATGCTCTATCAGTGAGCCACAGCCCCCCCCCCCTCCTCCTGCTGAGTGCCTCTTTTGATAACCTTGAGGGTTTGGTTCTCCCTCTGGGCGTTGTAGGGTTTGGAAGCACCCGAGACCATATTCACAGCCCCCGCGTACTGTCTGATGCCCCATGACTGCGTTGCGCTTGTCTTAAGAAGCATTTCCTAAGCAAAAAACCTTCAGCCTCATACATGCACGAAAAAGCTCATACCTTGAATAAAACTCGGTAGGCTAATAAGGTCTACATCACTGCAGTCTCGTGTGTTGCTACCCAATGTAATTGGATCACTGGTTTGATTTAGCCAAAATGAAATTAGGTTCCGATTTTATACCGCTATATATTTTACCAGGTCGTGTTTTACAGGAAGCTCAGTAGTCCATGACAGGATAAAGTGGGCTGAAAGAAGCATTTTTTACGTCGGCTTTCCCCAGTTTCAGACAGCCCTATATTCATTCCGCAGTCTTAGTGGCACTCATGTGCACTCAAAGCAAAGGAAGACCTACTGATGGATGATTTGTCCTTTAATCCATGTAGCTCTCGACTTCACAAAAAGGTGATAATTAATTGACTCCCGGTTTTTACTGCAACTCTCTTCAGTACATTCAACATTTCCGTACAAGAGGGGCCGAGGATCTGTGGGGGGAACTGCAATGAAGCGCGGTCCTTACTGACACAAGGAAAATTAATTTTTTAAAAGTTAATTTGGTGTTAGGCAGGAGGATGAGAGAAGCTCAGGATATAATTAAGTCTGTAGCTCCCATCCTCGCAGGCAGCTAAGAACATGCATGGATGTGCTCCAAGATGGACCACCGGGGCTAGGAGATCAGTCAGGAGTTCCAGTTATAGGGGAAGGGACAGAAGCGCCTTCAAGATGCCAAATAGAAAGACAGGGGCATTATGCTCCTTCATCCGTCCAGAGGGCTAACCCCAGAGGAAGTCCCTGCATTACATATATTTCTAAGCTGCTTTCCCCCTCTGGCCTGCTCTCTTCAGATCTCAGAAGCTAAGTAGGGCCAGGCCTGGTTATTACTTGGATAGGAGGTGGTCAAGGAGGTCCAGGGTTGCTATGGCAAACAGCCCTTGCTCATCTCTTGCCTTGGAAAGCGTGCAGGGCCGCCGTAAGTCTGCTGCGACCCAATGGCACAGCACACCCAGAGAAAAGACAGCTGGAAGATGGTTTGGAATGGGGCAAAGGAAGAAAGAGAAAATAAATTAGGAAATATGAAGCCAAGCACATCCAGACAGTACAAAACAATGATTACATCTTATATACACTTATCTTTTCAAGCTTTATTAAGCCACTGGATAGATTCTGTTTCTCTCTTGTCACTAATTTGGAATCGTCCATTTTTTTCGTGCAGCAACCTCCAGGTGTGACCTGGAGGTCTCCTGGAATTGTAACTGATCTCCAGATGGCAGAGACCAATTCCTCTAGGGGACATGGCTGCTTTGGAGGGTGGATTCCAGTGACCTTGTAACCTGCGGAGGTCTTACTCCCCCCCCCCGGCCACCCTCCCCAACCTCCACTCGCAAATCTCCAGGAATTTCCCTGGCTGGAGATGGCAAGTCTGTTTTGTCCTCACAGCAGCCTGCTAGGGATCCAGGCCAAAGGGTAAGCACATTAAGGCACAATTTTGCATTAATTTTCATAATCTGTGCTCCCTTTTCTCATATAAATCACAGTAGCAGCCTCTTTCTCCGTATATACATAGCCAACTGAGAGACATTACATAAATTGCTGATTTCCTCTTTTATATACCTTGTGCTCAAGCGCATAATCCTTCCCAGCCTTTCCCCGAGCTCTCCGATGGGCAACTACCTAAAGCGCACAATGCGTGTGAAATGCAATTAGGTACGATTTGCAATTCAGGATTTCAAAAGGCACCTTCATGAGGGCAGAAGGACAGGGCTGCAATTTGCCAAAGAAGATGAAATAAATCTGCAGTAATCAAAAGGATACGTTGGTTAGCAAGCAAAATAAGTGGAAATCTAATGCGCTTGACAAGCAGAAATATCAGAGGTAATCTCATGCAGCTGCCGGCTGCATCCAGGTGCTGAATCATTTATTAGAAACCACCGTGTGGCTGTCAGGATATTAGCATATTTAAAGAGATGTAATCCAGTTTCATCACTCCGATTGACACTGCTGACAAGGACGGGAGCACCCGATAAACAGTGCAGAGGTCAGAAAGCACGAGAGCAGGGGAAATGCTATGTAAAAGGCGGTCTGGGTTGCAGGAGAATTTTGATGCATCTTCTCCATCTCAAAATGTACTGCAGAAGAATCATAACATCACGGAGTGGAAAGGGACCTCCAGAACCAGTCCAACCCCTTGCAGAATGGAGTAAACTCACCTTGCCCGCCCACAGTGACCCCAATTCCATGCCCAGATGATGCCCCCCCCCCAAAAAAAAAACCCAGAATCCCTAGCAAGTTTGGTCTAGGAGAAATCTGCCTCCCAACCTGGCCATGCAAGAAAGGGCCACAAGAGTCAAGCACCGACAAAGTCCTCACACACAACACACACTTCTGATTGTTCATGTTTTGAACAAAGCTATGTGCAAAGACAGGTTTGAGGCATAACAGGATAAGTCATGCGGCTACGGATGCTAGTGCCCAGGTGCGACTTAGGGATCCCCCAGAACTACAGCTCATCTCCAGGCTAAAGAGTTCAATTCCCCTGGAGAAAATGGGCTCCTTTGGAGGGTGGACTCCATCGCATTATACTCCACCGAGGTTCCTCCCGCCCCCCAAATTTCCCAACCCAGAGCTATCTGAACACGCTCCTGCTGCATGCATACAAGAAAAGGTTATGCCTATCACATACAAAGTCACATGTGGTCGTCATAAAGGCCTGCCCAGGAAAGCCACAAATCAACTGTTGAAGAATAATTTTCCTATGGACAGTTGCCCTGATAACAACTTAGTCAAAGTTAGACTAGACTTGGTTGCTTCTTGTTCTGCTTCTGGGCTGCAGTTCCTGAAGGGAGACCATTGGACTTTGGTCACATCAGGAGAAGACGAGACTCAGTGGGAAAGGCTGAAGGCAGCAGGAGAAGAGGCAGACCCAGCATGGGATGGGCAAACCCAGGAAAGCAAAGCATCGTGTCCAGCTTGCAAGACTGGAGCAATGGTGTGAACGATAGTGCTTTTCGGAGGTCATTAATGCGCAGGAAGCGACTCAATGACACACAGCAAACCCTGCACACTAAAATATGGCAGCCTTTATGCCCACTGATCATCAAGTGACAGAACGGGAGAGCTCAGAGCAGCCCAGGTAAGAGTCCCCTTGTTTTATCTCTGCAACAACCTCTGAGGAACATAATAGGCAAAGAGAAAGTGCGTCTCCAGCATGATTCATGGACTTCTCACAGAATACGCTTTTCACCAGAGGGTCTGTAAAGAAGAGGGTTACCAGAAGAAGAGTAGGTTTTTAGAAAGTGGTGTGTCAGTGCTCAGCTGTTGCATGCCCAGGGAAATGCTGATTGCCACTCTGGAGTTGGGAGGCAAATTTCCTCCAAGCCAGACTGGGCAGAGATTCTGGTATTCTTCAGGGGAGGGGGCAGGTAGTTGTGAATATCCTGCACTGTGCAAAGCTTGAACTAGATAACCCTGGAGCTTATATTCTATATCTACACTCAACGTTTCTCTCCCTGAAGGAGTCTCAAAGCAGCTAACAATCGGCTTTCCCTTCCCTTCCCCACAACAGGCGCCTTGAGAGGTAGGTGGGGCTGAGAGAGCTCAGGGAGAACTGTGACCAGCCCAAGGTCACCCAGCAGGCTTCATGTGGAGGAGTGGGGAATCCAACCCAGTTCTCCAGATATGAGTCCACTGCTTTTAACCGCTAACCCCATGCTGGCTCTCAGAGAATTCTGTATAAGGGAGGAAAGGATGTTGAGAAACTGGGTGTGTCTGGGGCCCTGGATGTATTCGTAGGGAGGGCCAAACCACATGGAGAAGGCAGGCGCACACCGAAGGATCCACATGAAGGCAAAAGATGGTGCCAAACATTTGTAAATCCCTATTCATCTTGCAAAGAAACAGTAAATCGGGTGGGGGATACCATCTGTAGCCCCCGCTTTTCTGTAGCACAACCTTTTAAAAGACTTTCCTTTTGTAGATTTTACAGTTTAAAAAAAAAGGAAAAAGGAAAATCAATGGTATTGAGTACATATAACTAAGCAATGTGGTAATTTGTCGGGAATTTATACATTATACAACTAGAATGTTCCATCTGTGGAAGGGGGGGGAATTGCCATTACAGCTTTCTTTAAAAAGAGAGAGCAGGATTATTGCAATAAAACATCATACAATACAAGACTACATAAAATTTATGGAGCACCTTTTATGAGGGCTTCCCAGAGGGGCTCCAAGTAATAGCTATAAAACAGTCAAAAATATTGTGGCACAGATTTAATTTTTAGAACAGAAGAATGCTTATATTATATATGTATTTATATACAGACACGTACACGCAGTTTGCCAACTGCATTTCTCATTGGGGGCGTTCATGAATGTTAACACTGTTCTGCTCGGAAAGATGTTTTCGGCAAAAATGAAACAATTCGCACTGCAATCCTAAATCAACTTGTGGCCTTCTAAGCTCATTAAGAACATAAAAAAACACAAGAAGATCATTGCTGGATGAGGCCAGGGGTCCATCCCGTCCAGCATCCTGTCTCATGCAGTGGCCAGATAGTTCCTCTGGAGGGCGAGCCATAGAGCATAAAGGCTTCCCTTGATGTTGCCTCCTGACACTGGGACTCAGAGGTTGACTGCCTCTGAATATGGAGGTTCCATTAAGCCATCATGGCTAGAAATCACCAACAGACCTATCGTACATTAATCTAATCCTCTTTTAAAGCTCATTCCTCTGGCCAGAACTACAGAAGAGAAGCCATGTTGGATCAGGCCAATGACTCATTCAGTCCAACACCCTCTGTCACACAGTGGCCAAAACCCAGGGGCCAGCATGGGGTACACCAGTAGGGCAAGAACACCAGAAGCCCTCCCACTGTGGCCCCCCAAGCACCTAGGATACACAGCATCACTGCCTCAGACCTTGTAGCTAATGGCCACTCTGCTCCATAGGTTTATTATCCAATCCCCTCCTGTAACTGCCTATGCTTGTAGCAGCCACCATCTCCTCCAGCAGTGAATTCCACCTGTTAATTACTCTTTGGGTAAAGAAGGGCTTCCTTTTATCTGCTCTAGGCCTACAGCTCATTAATCTCATTGAAAGCCCACGAATACCTGTATTGCAAGAAAGGAAGATACTTCCTTTCTCTCTCTTCTCTATCCTATGCATAATTTTGTAAACCTCTGGCATGTAACCCCTGCGACGCCATTTCTCCAAGCTAAAAAGCCCCTAACTTCTTTAAACTTTCTCCCCAGTTAAGCTGTTTCATCCCCTTAATCATTTTAGTTGCCCTCTGGCAGAGAATTTCAACCACTCTTTGCCTAAAGAAGTTTTTCCTTTTATCCTTCCTGAATCTGCTGCCCCATCAGCTTCACTGGATGTTCTCCGAGTTCTGTCTTTCAGGCGAGGAAGAAAAAAATATTCTTTGGCCACCTCTCTTCACCCCATGCATAATTTTGACTTCAATGGGCTTAGATGGGTGTAGCTCTGCTTAGAATTGCTCCAATGCTGATAAACGGGGTTTTTTTTACTAGAAGTAAAGAACAAACCTTCTATTCCAGACACCCTGCCCTAATTCAATGGCACAGAGGGAGAAAAAACAAGGGAGAAGAGCATCATGCATCACTGTTTTCCCTCCGTTCTCTGCCCCCAAATGCTCCTATCTCCCCGCCCCCCCCCGTATCTACTTGGAGGGCAGTGATATATCCCACAGTAAATGTGTATCTGAACCCAACTGCATATCAAAGCAGTCATTGCTACATCGTAAAATATGCACACTTTCCCTTCCGTGATTGTGGAACTGCACGTGTGAAATTTAGCGCAGGAATCGGCCCTGCCGTTATTCTTAGGGCTCCTTATATTTATTTACGGATGTTGTTCCTGGACACGCAAAGTGTTTTGCCTACATCATTTCAGTTATTTTTCCAGCTGCTCTGCAGGACAGGTGAGCATGTGTGTTCCCGTTTGGGGCGTGGGGGACGCAGAATACAATTTTGGGATTAGCTGAGAGAGGAACGGAAGGAGGGGGAAGAGCACTGGGTCAAAATCAGCCCATGCAAAGGAGTTGGGCTGTTGGTAAACAAATCTTGCCAAACACTATTTAGAGGTCAGCAATAAGGAATTGGGAGGCAATAAAGTGAGTGAGGGAAGTGTCAGAATCCCAGGCAAATACAAAGGTCGCGGAATGACCCAGGGTCATCCTGAGCTACAGCAGAGGCTACAGCGAGAATAAGTGTGCAGGTCTGAGGAAGAGATCAGGGAGACCCCAGCTGAAGGCCTCACTGGATTCTCTAGATCAGGGGTAGTCAACCTGTGGCCCTCCAGATGTTCGTGGACTACAATTCCCATGAGCCCCTGCCAGCAAACGCTGGCAGGGGCTCATGGGAATTGTAGTCCATGAACATCTGGAGGGCCACAGGTTGACTACCGTGGCTCTAGAAAACCCACGGCCAGGCATACACTTTCTGCCAACTTGATGTCATGGCTAAGAGAGGCGGCTTCTAATCTGGTGACCCGGGTTGGATTCTCTGCTCCTCCACATGCAGCCAGCTGGGTGCAAGACCTTGGGCTTGTCACAGTCCTGGTAGTGCTGTTCTCACAGAGCAGTCCTCTCAGAGCTCTCCCATGCAGCCAGACACATCCTCACTTGAGACGTCGGTCCTGTCCCTGCCTCCGCCACTGTTTCTCAAGAGGTCCTTGGCTCCCTCCAGCTCAAGGCGTCTCTTCCTCCTCTTGTGCCTCATCACAGCCTCCACGGGCCGACTCCAGACAATTTCCCTTGAGAAAACAAGTGTTTAGAGGGTGGACTCCGTGGCATTGCACTCCACTGGGATCCAGGCACGCACAGCCCCAGTCTCCAGAAGTTCCCCAACCTGGAGTTATCACCCTGTGACCACTTGCCTCTTTAGACCCCAGCAGGTGCTTGCATTTCATATTACTTGCCCATATTCCTGGGCAGAGAGTGAACAGTTCTTTTCTTTTTTTTCTTCCTTTGGAGCAGCTTCTAAGAATCCTAAACAGCCTGGAGCTAGGGAACCGGAGGAAGGCCCATGGCTCCTGGGGGTTATTGGCCACGGAGCCCTTTTCCCGCTGAATCTGGCTCTAAGCCTTTTTAAATTAGAGCGGGCCTCGGAAAGTGTAATAGGCAGCTTTTACTCAAGCTCCCTGCAAATGAGTTGTTTGAAGGGAGATGAGCCAAGCATGATAGGACACAAAATTAATAGGCTGCATGAATTATCGGCTGACCTCTGGGAACTAAAAGAATAAGGGATGAAGGGGAAAGTGGTGTGTGTTTGGGGCATTTTTAGTGCTTTGGTATTTCAAAACAAGGGGTGGAAAGAGAAGGGGTGGGGCCAACATGCAGGAGGGGAAACGCCAGGCAAAGTGGAATGCTAAATGTCACACTGGCGAATGAGCTCTCAGCGGGAGATCACCGTGAGCAGAAGAGAGGCAGGGTGGCTTGTAACCCCAGGACATCTCCATGCGACCTGGAGGCTGGCGATGCTCTTAAAGATGGCCACTTGTGTTGTGTCTCTAGATCTGCTGAGGACAGAGCTTGAGGTCTGAGGCAGGGTCTGGGCTTACAGTGTACTTGACCAAAGTGAAATCTAGATCCCATCAGGTGGATCCAGTCAGTTTAAAGTGAAACTGACCAGTAGGAAGATCCATTGTTGGCCTTTGTATATAAGATAGAGTTTTTTGGGGGGTTGTTGGTTCAGTTACTCTTGTAACATGCTAGGGTCCTAATAAAGAGCTCAAATCATGACAGGTGTCCATATCCACCTCTGAACCCACAAATTTAACAATTTGGGGACTCAGTGTTTTTAGAAATACCCATGTCAGCACTTGAAGAAGTTCTGTTGGGCAGACTCTGTGATCATCCATTTCATGGGACAGTTGTGAAGGTGACTTAAATTTTAAAAGCCCTGCTTTTTTTAAGGGGGGGGGAGACCTAAATGAACAACATGAAAGCTACAGAAGCTCACTCCTGTTCTCTCTACTGCCACCAAATTGCCGAAAGGAAAAAAAAAGAGCAGTAAAACGACAGCTTCAAAATCCTCATTGTCTCACATGTTTCCTTTCCGGTCATCTTCCTTTTAAGGTGCCCACAATTAAGCAGCCCAATTATTCACTGAATGGACAGCACCGTGGCATCCCCTGGAAATAACAACTCAGGTGAGGTTTGGGCTTTGATCTCCCCGAGACGGAACCACAAAGCTCTGCATGCGAAAAATTGCCAGATAATTATATCGCCCAGCACGCTTAATAGTTCTCGCTGATCTGAGAGCCGCAAATGAATGAACAAAATTGGCGTCTTTTACAAAGACGGGTAAGTAATCAAAGCTCCGCAGTACAGAAACTGATAAACTTGGGGATGCATCCGTGGCAAAAGCTCCTTGCAGCGTAAATCTCCCGGCTCTTGTAAAATCCTTTAATCAAAGCTAATAACCTGGGATAATCTTCAAAATAATGACTGCAATGATATAGCCAGGGCCTATTTCCGATTACCCACCCAGGTTTCATGATGCCCACCCACCCATACTCCTCACCCCTCTTTAAAAAAAAACTATGTCTGCAACAGCTGAGTTCAATCTATCGGATGTACTAGCTTTAACTAAGTCCAAGCAAATGCAGAAGGGGGGGGGGATGTTATTGCATATTCATACTAGACAATGGAAGAAAGCAAGGCATTAAAGATAAGAAGACATTAAACGGACATGATTCGCATCATCCGTGCCATGCGCAGCACCACTTTACACCTCTGCACGCTGAAATAGATCTAACAACCAGTGCCTCCGAATCCATTTCAAAGACTGACTCTTTTGCCATAGATCATAGAATTTTCATCCATTGAAATCAACAGGGACTTTTAACCGCTCAAATTTGACCCGCTACACTTTCTTCCCTACAGCTATTTGCAAAGTATTTATTCCTTCAGTCTTTTTCTCAGCACCAGTCCTGAAGCTGCGTTATCTTCATTGGTCTATGTGAGATCTGCAGTGTGCATAACTGAGAAAGAACATAAAGGGTGCCCTGCAGGAGGCATTGGAGATTCGTGCTTTGCGTAGGTAGGATAGGAACTTCCTGATGATTTTCAAATTATCTCCTTCAGGTTCCTGATTGGCTCAATAGGAGACTTCCTGCTTTTTGAGCACTGCTTGCCTCCAGAGCAGCAGTTGAACAACAGAAGAATAACTACAGACAGCTGGTAGCTAGATAGTTAGGTCTCCCTATTTCTCTCTTTCTATACATTGTTGTTTCTTTTGTGAATAAAAATGATTTTATTCTTTAGCAGCCTGGTGCTCTGCTCTCTTGGCATATTGAAACTCTGCCAACGATCTTCTCAGCTACAGCCCGGATGTCAATTCTCTGCATTATTTAAAGTGCTGGCCACCTTGCAGATCAAGACATTCACACGTCCCACCTCACAGGAATACAGGAACGCATTAAACTGTTCCATCCAGGTCAGTATTTTCTTCTTAGAATGGCTGGAGCTCCAGGGTCTCTGGCAGAGGTCTTTCATCTCACCTGCTATCTGATCTTTTTAACTGGAGATGCTGGTGGTTGAACCAGCGTACCAAACAAAGGCTGTCTTATTCAGCCACAGCTCCTCCTCTAAGTTTAAAGGTAAAGGTAAAGGTATCCCCTGTGCAAGCACCGAGTCATGTCTGACCCTTGGGGTGACGCCCTCCAGCGTTTTCATGGCAGACTCAATACAGGGTGGTTTGCCAGTGCCTTCCCCAGTCATTACCGTTTACCCTCCAGCAGCAAGCTGGGTACTCATTTTACCGACCTCGGAAGGATGGAAGGCTGAGTCAACCTTGAGCCGGCTGCTGGGATTGAACTCCCAGCCTCATGGACAGAGCTTTCAGACTGCACGTCTGCTGCCTTACCACTCTGCACCACAAGAGGCTCATATACCTCTAAGTTTAGGTTTGCTTAAAAATCTGAAATGCTAAAGAATAGGGGGTGGGGAATTAAACAATCCAAAACATTTTTAAGTCTGCACATGGACAGATATCTGGGGGGGGGGACATTTAGGAGACATGTTGGGTCACCATGGCAATCCCATATAGCAGGGGTAGTCAACCTGTGGTCCTCCAGATGTCCATGGACTACAATTCCCATGAGCCCCTGCCAGCGTTTGCATGGGAATTGTAGTCCATGGACATCTGGAGGACCACAGGTTGACTACCCCTGCCATATAGCACCCAGAAGAGGAACAAAGGTGTGGTGGGATCTAGAATCAAGTGAGAGAGAGAATATTTTTTAAACGGAGCCAGAGGGGGAGCGGAACCAGTGCAAAGCGAGGGAAGCGGATACGGCCCTGAGGGCAACTGGGAACCAGTTCCAGGTGCAACAAAAATAAAAGAATTTCCTCTTCCCCACAAGTCTTCTCCATCTCTTTTCTTGTTAGCTCATATCTTTGTAAAGAGGTGGGGGGTTGTTTTGGGTAACCAAGTTTTGCAGCAGTTATATTTTAATTTTTAATGTCCTCCTGTAATAATTGCCATTTTGCTAGAGGGATTTAGGGATTCCAAAAAGGAAGGAAGGAAGGAAGGAAGGAAGGAAGGAAGGAAGGAAGGAAGGAAGGAAGGAAGGAAGGAAGGAAGGAAGGAAGGAAGGAAGGAAGGAGCTTACTGGAGCCCCTGAGACTTAAAGGTGAGTTCCGGTGCTCTTAGTACATCCCTGATGTGGTGGCTTGAAGCCATTTGGTCCGCTAGTCCTGACCCAGGAGCTGAAATTTGCACACTTTTTAAATATGTCATAATTTTTTAATATTTAGCATTTAATTTTACAGCCTACATAAGCCAAATCCTTTAAAAAATAAAGCTAAGCATGGCTCACATTAAATTAGTAATATTTAAAACGGCCTCTCCAAGGACTTCTTTCGGCACCTGTTCATTTGGCAGCAAAAGAAACAGGCTCTTCTAAGCTTGCATCTACTGAACATGGCTTTTCCTTTACCCACCCCCTGCCCACTAAGAAGGATGCTGATAGAGCCATGGGTGGTCCTTTTGGGACATGGGGTGGGGCATGCAAATTCCACCTGGACTGCCGGTGCCCTGGACTTGCAGATACCCCTGCCGGGCATCTCCGTGACAAAACAAAGGCATTACAATAACACAACGGCAACTGAGGTTCCCCTTCATTTGCAACTGGCAAACAGGACATGAGTGAAACCTGTTGAAGTGTGGGGCTCAACGCCAGCTTGCTTGGATCATGTGAATCCAAACCAAGTTCAATTCCCCACTCCTCCTCCACATGAAGCCTGCAGGGTGACCTTGGACCAGTCTGAGATCTCACAGCCCCACCTGTCTCCCAAGGGGCCTGTTTTGGAGAGAGGAAGGGAAGGCAATTGTAAGTTGCTTTGAGAAAAGTGGGGCATAAACCTTATTTATTAGCCTGTAAGATTTGTGACAAGTATTGGCGTTTAGACTTGCTATGCAGGACACTCCCAACCCTCTCGCTCATCCACTGTCACCTGCCACCCCCTTGAACCTTCACAGAATCAGCCTCTCTGTCAGATGGCTCTCCAGCCTCTGCTTAAAAATCCCCAATAATGGAGAACCCACCACCTTCCGAGGAAGCCTGTTCCACTGAGAAACCGCTCTGACTGTCAGGAAGTGTTTAATTCTGTGTTCTCGAACACAGAAACTGCAAGATCCACAAGCTGCAGAAAGGTTTCCTTCAGGGAAGCTTAATGAAAGAGAAAGACAGTTTGTGGGATGGTGTTTCATGACTTGGTGATGGTGGAGGAAAACTGACAATGGAAAAAAATAAAACCAGGCACAAAGAACTGTGCTGCATTGGAGACATAAATAAAATTAATGACTTGTGAAATTATTATAAATTGGAGAGAGGCTAATATCCTCCCTCTAGGCCTACCCTGTGCTTCCCAGGTGTCATTATCTGCTAAAATTACTCTACATCTAGATTAAAGTAACGTCATGTGATCTCAATCTAATGCAAACATCATTGTAATTAACAAGCCCGAGCACATATTTCAGGATAGCAATAAACAGCATTATTAGTAGAAAATAGATGTTCTACATGCAGCTAGCAAGAATAATTGTATTCTGTAATCAATTTATCAGATGGGGGCAGTGAAGGAGATTTCTCTGTCTATACGTCTGATTCCTCCCCCCCCCCCCCACTGCAAATACATTTGCAGAAATCTCTCCCTTTCATCGCACATGAAAAAGAGATAGAGCCATCAGCAACACAATGGGAGTTTTCAGTGGCTGCTTTCCCTGTGACCAAATCTCAAATTCACCACGCAGGAATGGGGAACATTAGAAAGCGCAAGGATCCGTGGCTGGATGACAGCAAATGTCACCCTTTTGTGACGTTTTCTGCACACAGAAATTGATTGCATTTAAACTCATCTATAGAAGGAAGCAGATGCAAAATGTCTGGTTGCAGCAATTCAATCCAAATGTGACAAATTAGCCTCAGTAATTTAATCAAAGAATACATTCTATTCTGACACGCTGCAATTGTCCTTTATGCAAAATAAGCTCTTATGCTGATATGGATCATTAGAGTAAAATGGATTTTTTTTAGGAGATGCTTCGGTGTGTCTGTTTCGTGACTCCGACACAGTAGCCTGACTCTCTCCATGAAACACAGGCAAAGCTCTGTTTAGTTCATTGTTCTTTTCTAGTTGTTTGGAAATGTTCCAGGGGCTCAGGGTTTTGTTGCAGTTGCCAACCTCTGAAAGAGTAAGGCCCACATTACACATTACAACCTGTGGGAGCCCACCACAGAAATGACCAATAGGGTTACCTGGCCATGCCTGGCAACTACGCATTCATTCATTCATTCATTCATTCATTCATTCATTCATTCATTCATTCATTCATTCATTCTCGTTTTTATAGGCTGCCCCTCCACACATTCAGGCTTGGGGCAGGAAAAAAAAGTAAAAGTGGCACAGGGTAGTTCTAGGAATCATTGGAAACTCTAAGGCAAAACCATAGAGCAGGGGTAGTCAAACTGCGGCCCTCCAGATGTCTGTGGACTACAATTCCCAGGAGCCCCTGCCAGCATTCGCTGGCAGGGGCTCCTGGGAATTGTAGTCCACGGACATCTGGAGGGCCGCAGTTTGACTACCCCTGCCATAGAGTGTCCAACAATTCCTAAATCAACTCATCATTCCTTCTGAGTTTTCCAGCACGGTATAATGGTTAGGACTGCCGGCGTCTAATACTGATGAAAACATCCTCGTTTTGGGTTGGAAGGTTCGGAATATTCCAAGTTAGCAGCAATTATCAAAGCTTAAATGGTATGGGTATTTAAAATGAGATTTGCCATATTCCTTGTCCAAAGTAGTCAGTCAGGAAAGATGTTCCTCTTTTCCTGGTGCACTTTTCCTACCATAATTGTCTTTCCCAGTGATTCTGGTCTTCTCATGATGTGACCAAAATAGTCTCAATTTGGTCATTTTAGCTTCTAGGCAGAGCTCAGGCTTGAGCTGATCAAGAACCCACTGATTTGTCCTTTTGCTCATCCAAGGTATCCGTCAAAATCTCCTCCGACACCACGTTCCAAATGATTTGACAATGTAGCTGGGGAGTTAATCACTCTCTGCTCAGCCTTGATGCTTAAGGGATGGTCAGAGCAGAGAACGTCTCCCCTGGGTGAAGTTAATGGTGAGCTATTGCAAGAGCAGAATGGGACGCTCGACAAGATGCTGCTAACAAAAACAGGTTTTCCTCTCACCTTTCAACACCACGGGACTTCACCTAAAAGCTGCTACAATCCGGTATGCAGCATTTTCATCCTTTTCCCTGTAAGCCACAAGAAAAATAACCTGTATATAAGGCCAATGCTCAAGAGATAGAAGCATCCTTATGGTAGCAAAATCACTGTGGAGGCTGGGATCCTGGTTCCTGTGTACCAAAGCTGCACATTCATGGAAAATCTGTACAAACGCATATAAAATGTGCTAATATCAGTCTGGGAAACATAGTGTCATAGATCTGGAACGGGCTTTACAGGCCTTCTAAGCCAACCCCCTGCTCAGTGCAGAATCAGCCTAAAGCAGTGGTAGTCGCTGGCAGGGGGCTCCTGGGAATTGTAGTCCATGGACATCTGGAGGGCCGCAGTTTGACTACCCCTGGCTTAAAGCATCCAGGATAAGCATCTGTCCAGCTGCTGCTTGAAGACGGCCAGTGAGGGGGAGCTCCCCACCTCCTGAGGCAGCCCATTCCACTGCTGAACTAGACTCCTAGAATCCTAGAGTGGGAAGTGGCCATGCAGGCCATCTAGTCCCACCCCCTGCTCAGTGCAGAATCAGCCTCAAGCATCCAGGATAAGCATCTGTCCAGCAGCTGCTTGAAGACGGCCAGTGAGGGGGAGCTCCCCACCTCCTGAGGCAGCCCATCCCATGGCTGAACTAGACTCCTAGAATCCTAGAGTCAGAAGGGGCCATCCAGGCCATCTAGTCTAACTCTGTGCTCAATGCAGGATCAGCCCAAAGCACCCAAGAGGAGTCTCTGTCCAGCAGCTGCCTCTGCCTTGGGCAGCCCATTCCACTGCTGAACTAGACTCATAGAATCCGAGAGTGGCCATCCAGTCCCACCCCCTGCTCAGTGCAGGATCAGCCTCAAGCATCCAGGAGAAGGATCTGTCCAGCAGCTGCTTGAAGACCGCCAGGGAGGGGGAGCTTGGTTCTTTTGTCGAATCTTGCTTTTTATAAGCAGGTGGAAAGAAGAGTTTGCTTTGCATAAGCGTTATTGATTGACAGTTTTTCTAAGCACCTCTCAACCAAAACTCCTGGAGCAAGATAAACAGTGGGAATACCGAGAGAGAAACTCGATAACAATTCAGGGTTTTTTAATAAAAAAAGCAACAGGGATAAAAAAACGATTGCTAAAACAATGAAATCAGCAGCATTTTAAAACCCAGCAAAAATGCTAGTCAGCCACTCACCATGTATACAGATAATGATTGCCCCAGCTCTGGGAGAATATGTCTTCTCCGGGTAGCTCTTGAGTAGATGTTTTTCAAATCATCTCCTCCCGTGTCTTGATTAGCCATTTGCAGACTTCCTGCCCTTTTGAGCAGACTTCCTCCCCATTTGCATCCACAACAGAATGACTGCAAACAGCAGCTAGATAGAAAGTTAGGACTCTTCTCTACTCTTTCTAAGCATAGTTGTGTCTCTTAATAAAAACTGTTTTATTCTTTAAACAGCCTGGTGCTTTGCACCTTTGCATGCTTAGACTCTTCCCAGCCTGGATCACTCATGCCCAAAGGGCCTGGGGCCAGAATATCTGAACCATCATCCACTGCCATAGAAATCTGCAGGGACTCTAATGTCCTGCTATTAATGCCGGCTTGTAAGAAAGAAGGTGAACCTCCAGGAATTCTGGCCCTAAGCTGTTTGGGCAAGCGTTTTGCAGACGAAAAGGAACAAAATAGCAACAGAGAGTGGGACACAGACCAGAGAACAGGGACTGTCCTTGGTAATCATTTTGGACAAGTGGACCGTAGGAATAGATTCAAATGCGTCGCCGTGTTGGTCTGAAGCAGCACAATGAAATTAGAGTCCAGTAGCACCTTTAAGACCAACAAAGATTTATTCAAGGCGTGAGCTTTCGAGTGCAAGCACTCGAAAGCTCACGCCTTGAATAAATCTTTGTTGGTCTTAAAGCTGCTACTGGACTCTGATTTCATTGGACCATAGGAAAGTCACCTGCAGTGCTGAATGGAACAAAGTGTAATTTGGTTATGGAATATTTGAGCTACTCTGCCATAAAGACTTCTCCGAATGCCCCACGTTGCTCGGAAAGAGCAAAATAATACAGGCCATTGGCTTTATACAAAGGAAAAAGCTCTTTCGTTCTCCTTTGTTCCCGGTACCTGTTTTTATGCATGAGCAGATGCAGGGAAGAAATTGACTGTTTTACTGCCTTGTTCTCCTACTTTAAATAAAGCCAGAGGATTGTGAAGCCAGTGTGGCTGTTTGTCATTCATTATTAGGATTCACTTAACTTTCCTCAGCAGCCTGTGCAGGTTTTCATTTCAAAGCTCCACGTGCCCATTGATTGGGGGACCTTGACAAAGGCAGTGCTTGCAGTGACCAAACAAAGCCAAGGGGTTGAGGACGTCCAGCAGGCCTCATTGTGTGTCGGGAAGAGCTGGCAACGGACACATTTGGAACAGAAAGCCAAAACGCACCAGCGTGAGTCAAATAATTCCATATTCAAATGATCATTGCTCTGTCTATACAGGATCGCTTGCCTTGGTATTTACGGCTCTATTACCGGATAATGGGTCATTTCAATCCTTTTTAAAGAAAAATACAGTTTATTGATTTGAATCTCGCATTTAATTTAATCTTTATGGAAGGCGGGGGGGTGGGGGGTGGAGCAAAAACAGCCAATGTGTGTTTTTTATCCGTGCTCTCTTTTCTTCTTCATTACTGTCTTTTACCAGCCTCGGTCCATAATTACGTTAATGGGAAGAATCATGGCGTTTGAGAGGCAATCAGGATGCAAAAACTCCCTTTGAGGATACCTTGCAGAAATTGGGGGACATTCATCCTAGTAACAAGAGAGCTATCCTGGAGAAGTTTGACCAGAACTGGGGGGGGGGGGAGGGGATGGGTAAGTGAACAAGATGGCAGCCGATCCTTTTCCTGGCCCACAAAAGAGCACCCTCCTGATCTCACCGAGCACATAAAGCTCTTTCTTGAGCTTCTCCCAGTTTTCAAAGGATGGGACAGCGGTGCAAGTCCTACATGTGGCTCCCATTGCATTCTCAGCACTGTCCATGGAGGACCTGTCCTCTGCTGGTTCAACCCATTGGCCGGACCTTTCTGCTGCTGAGTGGACCCTGGGAATCCAGAAACTCAGCTGTCTCTTTGTTTCTCTTGGTCCAGATTCTGATGAACAGCTCTGGCGGGGCTCTGTCCCCAAATGCTTGCTTTTTGATCTGTGGTCACCTGTTGACCTAATCTTACTGGCCAGATCAGAGACATGAGAGCCGTAGCCCTCTCAGGATTGTTATGACAGCGGTTAGATTAGACTTCATCATTACTGAACAGAGTCATGGGAAAGAGAGTCCATGAGTCCCTGAAAACTAAAGCAGGATTTGTGGCAGGGGAGGAACTTTTGGGAGTCACTGCAGTCTGTCTGTAGAAGCAGTGGGCAGAGGCCACAATTCCATGCCCAGAGTATGCTAGCAGTAGTATCGAATAATAGAATAATACCATCATAGAGTTGGATGGGATCTCCAGGGCCATCTAGTCCATCCCCCCTGCAGGATGCAGAAAATTCACAAGGACTCCCTAGATGGGTACAGATTGGGTTTCCTACATGGCTACTTTTCAACTGATGTTATTGTTGTGGTCTGCAGCACCCCCTGGCCTGCATGCATCTGCTCAGAAGTAAG
This sequence comes from Paroedura picta, assembly GCF_049243985.1. Classification (NCBI taxonomy): domain Eukaryota; kingdom Metazoa; phylum Chordata; class Lepidosauria; order Squamata; family Gekkonidae; genus Paroedura; species Paroedura picta. The sequence goes on along the minus strand of NC_135379.1, from coordinate 5,732,916 downwards.
TCCCATTGTGTTCAATGTGGGGCTTGTCCCCCAAAGCCTGCAATAGGAGGGCAACCTCCATCCCTAGGCATAAGCCCCGTTGATTAAAATTGGCTTGCTTAAGGTTGCTGCCTTTGTCTCTCCCTGTCGTCCTCAATCTTTCATTAAGGAAATGAGGACATATTCAAATGAACACGGCATCTCTTCCCCCTCCTCTCCCCTCACCTCCCATCAGAGTAGAAACAGGACGTGAAGAAACTTGCTAATTCATGAGCTCTATGCTTTCCTAACTTTAAACGGGGTGGAATTCAGCTTTGCCTCTATGAACTCAGGTACTTTTACGTGGAGTGTAACAGATAGCTATTACATCCTTAACTTTTACACTCTGAGTTTGCAAACGAACCGAGAGTTCAAGCACTTTTCAACTGTCAATGAACTCTGTTTTCTCAGAGTTACTTTAGTTTTCTCAGGTGGTTAATTGAAACAATTACAGAAAAGTTAGATTAATTGCTTTTGAATAAAGGTTAAAGAGCTGATTGGCCTTCTTATCTAGCTATATCAGATGTTCTTGCACTTGTATAGATTATCTCATATTTAGTTAAGAACCAATCATGGGTGTAGACTATAATCGCATAATTATGACAGAACAGACCTTAACAAGAAGTTGGCTAAAGTTGCAAATGCACGTTGTTCAACGTTCGAAGTCAATCGTTTGTCTTTGCAAAAACGCTAGACTGCACATCGGGTTCGAGGGTGTGTCACCTACGTGATTATCTCTGTTTATTTTAATTTTATGCCATTAAAGGTAATCTATATCTATATCTGACAGAATAGATTTAGAAAAAATAGGACCAATATTTTCCTATAAATATGCATGTGACACCCTGCTTGTGCAGTGAGCCAGGCTAAATAAAGGCCTAAGCTAAGAGTGAACTAACTATACTTGATGTATCTTGTCTTATATATACACGAGACAGATTTCTAGAAGATTCAACCAAGAGAAGCAGGTGCATTCGTGTTTTTTTCTTGAATGCATTAATTCAAAGGAATGGATCGCATGATTTCTTTTTCTTTCCCTTGTTGAAAGTCAAACTTTCTAGCAACTTTCATTGTGATGCATGACAAACTTTCATTGTGATGCATGACAAAAGGGATATGTCATCAGTTCAGTTATCAGGACCCCCTAGGTTCCCCTTCTTACATTTTCCAGTCTGTGGCCCCTTTAAATGTGCCACAGACCCCCCCGGGGGGCCAAATGGCCCTCACTGAGAATGGCTGCTTTAAAGATGCAGCCTGTTGATTTAAAAAAGTTGAATTTTATTTGTGATATTAACCTAACACTGAAGAAACTAAGGTAGAATAAAAGAGTAAGAGTCCCGTAGCACCTTAAAAACTAACAAAACCTTTTGTGGGAGATGAACTTTCATGGGTCACTTGGTATTTGAAGAAGTGAGCAGTGATTCACAGAAGCTCAAACCCCAACACACATTTTGTTATGCTTTAAGGCAGGGGTAGTCAACCTGTGGTCCTCCAGATGTTCATGGACTACAATTCCCATGAGCCCCTACCAGCAATCGCTGGCAGGGGCTCATGGGAATTGTAGTACATGAACATCTGGAGGACCACAGGTTGACTACCCCTGCTTTAAGGTACTACTAGGCTGTTGCTCTTTTTTCTATTGCTATTGACAGACTAACGTGGCTATCTGTCTAGAAGTTACACAGTTTTGCTTCAACTGAACTTCTGAGCTGTGGTCCTATTCCTGTAATTGGAATCCTTCATTTCAAGTCAGCTATTTTCAGTCAGCTCTAAGCAACCCTTCTCCACAGCTTCACTTAGTAAGGGCTCGAAGCAAAAGATGAGAGGTGCCACATCCCAGCTTGGACCATTTGAGCTTCACCCGTGCCAAGAACGGACCGCCTGTGTTGGCCGAGCCACATTTGCTGGGCCCTCAACCATAAAGCTGCGCTTAACAAGCGACTTTGCCGTTTCCCCAAGCAGCATATGGTACAAAATAATTTCAAAAGTGCCTTTAAAAAAAAGAGTGCTGGGTGGATATTAAAGGAAATGTGAACAGATGTGTTTTAATGCTAGAATTACTGGGGTATTATTTTCATTCCATTTTAATGGCTGCATAATCAACTGGTAAGCATCCAGTGCTATTTAAATAATGAAGTTTTATCTACCTATAAGTTTCCCTGAAGTTGCAAAGGCTGCATTGAGTTCCATGATCTCGTCTCCTGCTGTATCATGATCCATTTTTAGGGCTGTGTTTTTCTCACCACTGCCAAGAAGAATCCAGGGCTGCAGTGAACCTTCAATAATCATTAAAGACTAGCTGAGATTATTGTTTCACCCATGAGTGACTTGATCTACACAAACACAGCAGCCCCATCCTACACATGTTGATTTGGAGGCAACACTCATTCAGCAAGATCAGGGTGGCCAAGAGCCAGTCTACGTATCATGTTGATTGGACTGAAAAATATCAAGCTCTGCCATTTATTTATTTAATACACCTAGATCCCCACTTTCCATGAGCTCGGGGTCTCATACATCAAGGGCCTTTGCCTAGCTTGGTATACTGGTTAGGAGTGCGGATTTCTAATCTGGTGAGTTGAGTTTGATTCCCCGCTCCCCCACATGCAACCAGCTGGGTGACCTTGAGCTTGCCACGGCACTGATAAAGCTGTTCTGACCAAGCAGTAATAGCAGGGCTCTCTCAGCCTCACCGCCCTCACAGGGAGCCTGTTGTGGGGAGAGGAAAGGGAAGGTGACTGTAAGCCGCTTTGAGATTCCTTGGGGTAGAGAAAAGCAGCATATAAGAACCAACTCTTCTTCTTCTTCAGTAATTTCAGGGCTCTCTCAGCCTCCCCTCCCTCACAGGGTGTCTGTTGTGGGGAGAGGAAAGGGAAGGCGACTGCCCGCCGCTTTGAGACTCCTAGTAGAGAAAAGCAGCATATAAAAACTAACGCTTCTTCTTCTTAAGGATTCCCTGGGCCCGTAGCATCAGAGCCAGTTTAAGGATTTGCTGGGCCCAAGAAGAGCACAACTGATGCTGTTACTTGTGAGAATAGATGCTTGTCCGCCAGATGTCCAAGCTGCTATGGACATGTGATTTAGGGGCATAATCCAAACGCTTTGTGGCTGCCTTGTGAGGCAAACCATCCCAGATGGGAATGGAATGAAAAGAAGCAAGTTATTGCGGCTAGCCAGCCAAGCAGATGTTGAAGTGTGTTTTCTTGTGAAGAGCCGTGTGTTGGGGGTGATTTTATGACCAGCAAAGCTTTATTTCAGTTTCATGCAGATCTGGGTTATAGTTCAGTTAATAGCCACCTTGTGTTGGAATAATGGTGCAGTTTTCAGGAAGGGAAATGGCGCAGGATGTTCGCCCATGTACTTTGGATGTTCATACTTTAATCAGTATCAGTTACCATATTATTATTATGGTATTAGGGTTCCATGCTGTTGGATTTTTTCTTCCCTTGCAAGAATGAATTCACTTCCACTTGTTGCCTTGTATGGACAATTTACAGGCCAACCAAGGGGATCTGGAGTTTATACCTGTGAGAGGTCTTCTGTGGGAACGATTGAGCATTTTAATCTTTTTCTGTGTCGTTTATTTGGATCGGAGAAGAAAATGAACCCCCCTAGCCAGAAGCAGTCAACCTCTTAATGCTAGTGCTCTTAGGGAATGACTTGTCCTTTTTGCCCTGTTCATTAGCCTTCAAGGACAATTAGTTGGATGCTGTTTTAAATAGGATGATGGACTAGATGGACCCCCAGCCTGATCCTCAGGGCTCTTCTGATGTCCTTAAATTCTCAACTAAAGAACACAGCCAAAAAAAAAAAGACTGAGATATGGCAAAATTAATTAAAATTACTTCGGGGAAAATTAGACTGAATATTCATTCAATAATTATTAAGGAAATTATCACAGCTTACCAGTCTGTAAGGAGCCATGAGCGTGATGAGAATAAAAGACATCAATTATGAAGTCTTCAAATAATTAGAGAGAGTGAAATGTTTCCAATGCAGCTTTATTGCCATACTGGTGACTTACAGACACATGAGGTTATATAATGTACCATAAAAATTAATTAAACCACATTAATGTGAACATCGCAAGGACAAAAAGCAACTTTTTAATGTTCTGCCATCTTCAAAGGTTCATGGTGGATGCTGGGAATGAAAAACCCAAAATCCCAAAGCACCAGAGCAGCAGAATAAAGATCAAGCTGTTATTTGTTTGGTATATTCTCTTATTACGGCTGAGTCAAAGGCTGGAAATAATCATAGTGCCATTAGAAGGAGGAGGAGGAGGAGAAGGAGAAGGAGGAGGAGAAGGAGAAGGAGAAGGAGAAGGAGGAGAAGGAGGAGGAGAAGGAGAAGGAGAAGGAGAAGGAGAAGGAGAAGGAGAAGGAGAAGGAGAAGGAGGAGAAGGAGAAGGAGAAGGAGAAGGAGAAGGAGAAGGAAGGAGAAGAAGAAGAAGGAGAAGAAGAAGGAGAAGAAGAAGGAGGAGAAGGAGAAGGAAGGAGAAGGAGAAGGAGAAGAAGAAGAAGAAGAAGAAGAAGAAGAAGAAGAAGAAGAAGTGTGATTCACAGGCACCTTCCCTTCCTTTCCCCACAAACCTATGAAGTAGATGGGGCTGAGAGAGCTCTAACAGAACTGCTCTGTGAGAACAGATCTAACAGGACTGAGACTAGCCAAGGTCACCGAGCTGGCTGCATGTGGAGGACTGGGGAATCAAACCCAGCTCTCGAGTTTAGAGACCACTGCTCTTAACCACTACACCAAGCTGGCTCTCTTTGGCTATCCAGAAGACAGGAGTCACTGGAAAAGACAATAATGCTAGGAAAAGCTGAAGGAAGCAGGAAAAGAGGAGGATTCACCCAGCATGAGACAGATTGACTTAATCAAGGAAACCACTGTTGGAGCGAGTAACTCAGAAAATGTGTCTTATACAGCAGTGGTCCCCAACCTTTTTATCACCGGGCACCACTCAACGCCAGGGACCACTCAGCGGGACCACTCAACGCCTTTTACTGAAGCCCGGTGGGGGGGGGGATAGTTTACTCCTCTACTCTCAACCACTGCCCTAGCACTCTCTGATCGCTATGGTAATGTTTAAACATCCCTTCAAAATAAGATACAGACACGCCACAACAATGAACATAAGGAACATTTTATTTTCATGGAAATTTTAATTCATGACAATGACAAATCAATGGGAACCCTGAGCTTGTTTCTCTGCAATGAGATAGTCCCATCTGGGAGTGATGGGAGACAATGACGCCCGAAGTGTGTTGTAAAGGGCCGGGGGGGATGAAGTAAAGGGCCGGGGGGGGGAGAAGGCGTCCTTCGGGGCCCACCTCCAATTAGTCAAAGGACCACATGTGGTCTGAGGCCCACAGGTTGGGGATCGCTATTATATAGTACACAATCACATTTTATTTTTACTTCTACATTTAAAATACTTGGTGGCAATCTGCTCCGTGAAAAACTCAAAGCAGGTTCTGACATAATGGCATTAAAAAAAAAACAAACACCCTCAATAGCTTGGATTGGATCTAGAGATGCTACTAATTTTGCAGTGAATGTGTTTGGCTGTCATGCATAGATGGTTGTATTTATTATGTATTAGGACTGATGCAGCTGATATTCAAAGGCTTTTTTCCCTTGTCTCAACAACTTTCCTCCAGCTCGTCAAATAGAGACATTTAATTGTCTTGTGTAACCTAGAAACCAAATTTGAGCTTTCCTGTTAACGTGAGAATTCATGTGCTATTTTGAAATACATGCCATGTCTAAGGTTGCTAGGACCCACCCCTCAGCCCCTGGCAGGGGTGGGGTAGGGGTAGGGGGATAGGGTTCCTGGATCCAGGAGATTTTTGGCTTACCCTGATATAAAACATCAGCTTTTATTTAAAAAAAAAACAAAGCATGCAAAACTGGAAGGAGATTCAGTAGGGTAGCTCAAGCCAATGCTGAGATGCAGCTCTGAATGAATATTAACAAGACTGATGCTCATACAGAAATGTGAACAATCCACAAATTTTGGATGCAAACTTCCAGAAAAACTCTCTTTAAGGGACAGCCTACGTATCGAAAATGGCATGCCTGAGATGGAAAGTGAAAATAAAGACCTTCTTGAAAATTTACTCTGCTGTCTTATGAATACCCCAGCAGGATACACATTTATTCATAAATGCACGGCAGCTGTGTGCGGCATACAAGGGCAAGTGGGTTTGCTTCCCTGGTTGTTAATGGCCCTAAAAGTGATGGATAGGTGCCTGACAAGCCATTTAAGGAAAGAGTACTTTCCAGAACTGATTTGCAGAGAAGAGCTAAGCAAATAAATAAATATCAATCTCATATAAATTAGATTTTACGAACTGTAAAAAAAAATGTAAGTATGCCAACATTATTGTTTTGGGTACTTTACTTTCACTATTTGACCTGTGCAGGAAAATGGAATTTGAAAATGAAAAAATATAGGGACTCCTAATTCTTTTCCAATGAATCAAAAAGTCTGAGTAATAGAAGTTGCTCTTGTTATAAAGCAAATCTGCAAATTTTGTGCTGACTGTGCCGTCAGGTGATTAATCCACACAGAATTGGATGCACAACATGCCATTCTGGGCTGGATTGAAGCAATGTGATTAACTGGGCCATTGGCCTAGGAAGGAAGGAAGAAGGAAGGAAGGAAGGAAGGAAGGAAGGAAGGAAGGAAGGAAGGAAGGAAGGAAGGAAGGAAGGAAGGAAGGAAGGAAGATTCAAAGAAAATTTATTACAACCTTCTAATTGATCATACAGTTTTTGAAAATTGGCTTTAGTTCCATATTACAAACCAAGATCTCATCTCTCTTCCTTCTCTGCATTAAGAAATGTTTGCTATGTGTCCTTCTACCTGCAGTGGAAAACCGGGGAAATGGGTTTTAGAGTGCCTTTCAGATATGCTGATGAATTGTGTTTTGAATAGAATAAAATGTCTCTTTAACTCTTATTTCTAACAGCTTGGTCCAGGCTGGTGCCAGAAGTCGAAGATTGTTTAGAAATATGTTTGGAGGATGAGTCCTGACCTGGTGACCCTGCCACATCAGAAGTATGATATCACGGTTCTGGGACTGGCCTGGAGGCTTGTGAGAGGACCAAAGGGGACCTGCAGGAAATGACAATGATGTACTGGCATCATTGCATTGGTCCAGACCTCTGAGCCAGCCCTATGAGGTAGACACACAAATTCTGTGTGGCCTTCCGCTTTGGGCACAGATCTGATGAACATGAGTTCCATGCAACTATTTGTTTGTGCAGCAGCTAAAATAAAAAATCAGTCCGCCATGTTGTTGGATAACTCATGCTAGGCAAAGGACCCTGCTTGGCCCCAGGGCCAACAGCCTCTCTATCCTGAGTCATCTGCCAGCCACTTCACCTCCCTGCCACCTGAGCCTCTGGAGCAGCATAGGAGGAAGATAAGAAAGGAACTGCAGGACTGAAGGTGCAGTGCCAGGTTGGCAGCACAGCATCAGCTCCACATCAGCGATGAAGCAGAGTTTATGCAGGAGCAGAGCTGAGGAGCTGGAAGGTGCATAACATAATGTTTAAAAGCATCCAGCAAGAGAGCGACTGTCTGTTAGTTTCTGACATTGCAGCCTGCATCTTGGATTGATTCCCTCGTCTCTGGCTTGTGCTCTAGGACCCTGTTCTTGGATTTCCCCATGAACCTGAAGCTATGAGTTTCGTCTCATTGGTATCTGGACTGTAAACTGCTATTTTGACAAAATCTGATGGCTAGAACTTAACTCCCTCTGCCTGCTGTATGTCTGCAACCAGGACATAATTATATTAGCGGCCCTTTTCTGCACTGTTAGGAGAAAAGCTGATCGTAGCTTCTGGTAAAGGTATCCCCTGTGCAAGCACCGAGTCATGTCTGACCCTTGGGGTGATGCCCTCTAGCGTTTTCATGGCAGACTCAATACGGGGTGGTTTGCCAGTGCCTTCCCCAGTCATTACCTTTTACCCCCCAGCAAGCTGGGTACTCATTTTACCGACCTCAGAAGGACGGAAGGCAGAGTCAACCTTGAGCCAGCTGCTGGGATCGAACTCCCAGCCTCATGGGCAAAGCTTTCAGATGGCTGCCTTACCACTCTGCGCCACAAGAGGCTCTTCAGTAGCTTCTGGAAGGCAGAACAATTTAGAGAACTATGAGGGTAAGCAAATCAGGTTGGGTGGTTGACCGGGATATAAAAGGGGCTGGTGTAATCTCGCCTCTTTCCAATTTCAGTTTGGCACAGGTGAGCATTTCTTTTGCAGCCCCTACGATGTGGATTCCAAAGTGGCTTACGGTCGCCTTCCCTTTCCTCTCCCCACAACAGACCCCCTGTGATTGAGGGGAGGCTGAAAGAGCCCTGATAGTACTGCTTGGTCAGAACAGCTCTATCAGTGCTGTGGTGAGCCCAAGGTCACCCAACTGGTTGCATGTGGGGGAGTGCAGAATCAAACCTGGCTCACCAGGTTAGAAGTCCGCACTCCTAACCACTACACCAAGCTTTGCTTATGATGTAACGGGTTCTGGAGTTCTCTCAGGATTCCAGCTGAACTCCAGACAACAGACATCAGTCTCCCTGGATTTATCAGCCCAGTGTTTATTGTGTTAAAGCTGATATATATATATATATATGTTGGTTTTCCAAAGAGAAAAGATGGATGAGAATGCTAGCAACAGGAGCTGATAGCAAATTAAATTATCGCATCTGGAGCCAAATTGGCCTCTGTATGGAAAAGTGAAAAGACCGTCTAGCGGATGGTTAAATAGGCTCTGAACTGTATTAAACATGGAAGTTCTGAAAGGTAGGCTATAAGCATTAAAGATAAATAGTGATTAAGCTCAAACAGCTGGCAAAATGAAGATGGAGAGGCCCCAGGTATGGCATTCTTTTGAAAATTAATTGATACGGACCTTGTGGTTTTTTAAAAAAAACATTTGTGAGCTGTGCTTTCATAGAAACAATATGTTTTGTTTTTTTAAAATAATGGTAACTTATAAATGAGAACCCTGAGAAGAGAACGGCGGGCTTAAAAGCAGGTTTCCTGGCATGTCTCTTGGTGTAGTGCCGTGGTGTAGTGGTTAAGAGCGGCGGCTTCTAATCTGGCAAGCCAGGTTTGATTCCCTGCTCCTCCACATGCAGCCACCTGGGTGACCTTGGGCTTGTCACAATCTCTATGATCAATACCATAGAAATCTGGGTAACTTTTGGAGCATGGATGCAACACAGTGATATCATTTGCTGGATGCATCAGCAGAAATGATGTCATGCAGCACTGCAGGAATCCAGGGACAGGATGTTCCCTACTATAGCTAGAGACATGACTATGTTACTCTGAGGTAGGTGAAGGTGAGAGCGTGTGACTGGCCCGAGATCGCCCAGCAGGCTTCCATGGCAGAGCAGGAATTCAAACCTGGTTTTCCCGGATCCCACACCAGCTCTTCAGCAGATAAGGAAATACCATTTGTTGGATGGTGTCAAGGATTCCTGTCTGAATCCCGTGGGTTCTTGGGGCTGGTATTCAATGTTACATCCACACAAACTAGGATCCAGCCCTAGGAGAGACCTGGGGATCCCTCAGAATCACAGGTGATCTCTAGAGTAAAGAGATCAGTTCTCCTGAAGAAAATGGCTGCTTTCCATAGCATTATACAACACTGAAGTCTCTGCCTGTCTCAAATCCCACTCACTTCCAGCTTCACCCCAAGGTCTCTAGGTATTTCTCAACCCTAATAGAACTTTGGTTAGGATTGCCAACATGTCTTGGTAAATGCTGGGAGAGCCTGGGAAGAGGAGTTGGCAGAGGATGTGGCATTGTTTTCAGAAGATGTTCTAGGAATCTTCCCTCACATCTATGGTAAAGATTGTAGAGACATGGGGAAATTCCTAGAGTATCACAGCAGGCCATTTTTCTGGCTATTTCTTCTTCCACCATTCAGTTTCTTGACGGTGAACGATTGGGGTTGAGTGAGGGGATTTACCAGCCATAGGTGACAAATGGCAGTCTAACTCTGACACATATGAATTGACCTTGCAGTCTTTTGAAGAGTTCTGGTTTGCATCTACCCAAGTTGCATGCACCTGCAAAATATGTGCATGACCCCTATTCAGACAGTGTGGCCGCCACATGTAACTAGAGCATTTCTGGAAAGGACCAGTTATAAAAGTCATCCCATTTTTCCATGTGAGTAAACCGCCCACTTCTTCACCAAGTGCTCAAAATATCACTGAGCCAAGGAGTTCCTTCCATGCCAGACACCCACTTTACAACGGATGAGTGTGACAGCCATGATCAATCCGCTGGTACAAAATGACTGATTTGGACCCTTTTTGACCATGGAGAGAGAAGCAGCAGAAAGTCAGCGTCTAAATCAGGGGTAGTCAAACTGCGGCTCTCCAGATGTCCATGGACTACAATTCCCATGAGCCCTGCCAGTGAATGCTGGCAGGGGCTCATGGGAATTGTAGTCCATGGACATCTGGAGGGCCGCAGTTTGACTACCTCTGGTCTAAATGATGAACAGCTTCTTAATAAAAATGAAAAATAAGTTTTTGCGGAATAAGTGAGTCAACACTGCAGCCCTGGCTACATTTTTTTTCCTTTTCTTTTTCCAATCCAAGATTTGAAAAACTGCAGGCATTTGTGAAATGAGATTTTCAGAAGAGAATCTAGCTTTCCTCCAATAACTCCTGTGCTTAATTATCAAAGGTTTTATCAAGAAGTTCATTTCATTTACGACTGTCACATAATCATCCCTTAATATGATAAGTGCCATGCCATGGAGATGGCAGAGGACATAGTTTTCAATTAGAGTATATTCTGTTTGAATGAATGAATATATTCCAGTGGAATAGAGTCTTACTGAACAATTTATGTAAAGACTCGCAAACAAGGATAAATTTCTTTCAGTCTCAAGCTTACAGGAAAGTTTATACATTCATTTTTGATAGTTTGCTAGCTGGTTTGGGCCCAGCTCTGTATGATTCAGGGTCAGCCCTGGTTAGTACTTGGATGAAAACCCACCAGGGAAGTCCAGGGTTGCTATTCAGTGGGAAGCAATGGCAAACCACCTCTATTAATCTCTTGCCTTGAATGATGGTGGATGACAACAGAGGGGAGTAGCACCAGCTGCTTAACAAATAAATAGTTTTATTGAGAAGAGAAATAACTTTTAAAGAAGAGAGGAGGGAGACAGTCCTAACTGTCTAACTGTTCTTTTGAAAGCAATCAGGGAGGAAGTGGGCTCAAAGGAGCAGGAAGTCTCCAGATGAGCCAATCAGGAGATGATTTGAAAAACACCAGGAAGTTCTCAATCTCAATATACTAACTACACATCTCCTCCAATGCCCCCTGTGGGATATTCTTCATATGCTGTTGGATCATGCACACTACAGATCTTGCATATTTTAACCCTGACAGCTCTCTGGGATCTCCATGACTCAGCTGTGGCTTTTGGACACTCTCCACCATATATGACATTTCCTTATTTATTTATCATTTGACATGGGTACATTATCACCAGGAGATCCTAAGATTGTCTAGGAGCCAGACAAGAGACGTTCGGAGATATACGGTCATTGCCTGCCCTCATGTCATGGCACCTTCCAAGTACTAGCCAGGGCCGACCCTGCTTTGTTTCCAAGATCTGATGGGATCAGGCCTATCCAGGTTTTTGTGGACATTGTGATTGCCCCTCGTGCTTTGAGGCCAAACCACGCCCATTTTAACATTCAGTTCGGTGGGGATGGCAACATAAAAAGAGAGCATGAGCTTAGCCTTGATGTTGATGATGCTTCAGCTGGTGGGCCTCTGAGGTTCTTTACCATCCCAGGAGATTGTGGGACTACCCTGAGCCCGTAATGCCTGCCCTGAGCCTGTAGGGATGGGTGGCCCACAAAATAAAGTTGATACTGTTGCTCTTTCAGCCTGGTCCTCACCTGGATGGCCCAGGCTAGCCTCATTTTGTCAGCCTCAGAAGGTAAACAGGGTGAGCTCTGGTTAGCCCTTGGATGGAAGACCAGCAAGGAAGTTCAGGGTCACTACACAGAAGCAGGTAATGGCAAACCTCCTCTGAATGTCTCTTGCCTTGAGAGACCTGTGGGTTCGTCATAGATCAGCTGTGACTTGGCAGCCCTTTCCTCCTCCTCCTCCTCCTCGTCTACCACCACCACCATTTCACCTGAGATGGCAGCTTTGGCAGGCTGTATGACGAGGTGGCAGTGAATTCTTTCTTTCAAACCAAGGAAGAATAGATTTGGGAGCTGAAGCATTTGGCTGAATTCCAGGAACACAAGGAAACTAGTTTTGATGAACTCTAGACTGCACTGGGACTTTAGCCCTTCTGCTGTCTGTCTGTCTGTCTGTCTCTCTCTCTCCCTGACCTTACACTTGTGATAACCTGGCAGTTCCCAAGGGACTCATCCAGCAAAGCTCTGGGGGTCTTCCAAAGGGGAGCTATCAATGTAGGAACTTCCCAGCCACGCTGAATCAGATTCCAAATGAAATTTGCATGTGCCAAAAAAAGCACAAGCCACATCCCTTGGAAATTAAACGCATGAGAAAGAAGAGAAGTGTGCAGGACACAGTTCAGGAGCGAGGCTTGTTAGAAGCACCAAGAACAGAAGGCCGCGTTTTGAGCTGGTTTTGAAGTTATGAAAGCCATAAACCTCAATTCTGCCAAGTGACAGAAAGGTGGGTCACCATTAAAGAGAGCGACCTGGCTCTGAAGGAAGGCTGGCAGGAAAAGAATTGGAAACCTAAAGCCCGGCTTCCAGAATTACAGCTACAAGATTGCTTTGAATGGGGGAAAAGCCCCCAGGCAAGGACAGAGGTGGAAAAGGTACAATGTGCGCAGATTGCAAGGCAGATGTTTCATTATTTGGGCTGGAAGAAAAATGAAAAGAAAGAGCTAAGAGTTTCGGGAAACCTTTGCAGCAATTTAAGTCCAGTACAGGACCAGCGCCTTGGTTAAGAGCAAGAGCGAAAGGTCCCCAAGGGCAAAAGTCACATCAGCTGTGGATTCAGTTAGGGCAGGGGTAGTTAACCTGTGGTCCTCCAGATGTTCGTGGACTACAATTCCCATGAGCCCCTGCCAGCTCTCTCTCTCTCTCTCTCTCTCTCTCTCTCTCTCTCTCTGTCTGGCCCAAGACGAACAGGGAAATCATCTTGACCTACCTGTTAAGATGGTTGTAAATATTATAGAGCAAATGTAGATGAGAAACAGCCAGTCTGGACTAAGACTGGGCAGACCTGGGTTCAAACCCAGAATTACCTAGGTTAAGAAACTCCTGGAGGATTTAGGGGTGGAGCATAGGGAGGGCGGAGTTTGGGAAGAGGAAGGAAATCAGCAGGGTATAATGTCATTGATTTTGCCTTCTAGATCTGCCAGTATCTCCTGGAGAACTGACCTTTGTCGTTTAGAGGTCAGCTCAGGCTGACAACAGCTCTCTATACCGGACCCAACATGGCTTCTGATATGATGTCATGAACTTTTGGAATGAGGAGAAGCCTTCTTAGGACAAGTATGACGCATGATAGTTAGAAGGGAACCTGCTAAAGGAAAATCCTGGGTCTAACCCAAAGAAGAGCCCTACTCTACATCTCAAGGACCCTAAAATTCCAACACACTTATAAAAGTTGCTACAAGGCCAGCCATGCTTGCTCTGTGACCATCCCCATAACTAAAGGCAACAGACGCTTCGAATGAATCCTGTGATTTTCAGTCCGATGGGCTTTTCATTTCACACTCCTTTGTTTTAATTACATTTTAAGATTAAACGTAGGGATCGTCGTTTGTTATATCCAATGGGATATCATACTGATTAGAAAGGTCGTCACAATGAGAACTGGGAGGGCAAAAAGAGAACTGCTTTTGACACAATTGCCGGGAACAGCCACATGAGCGTGAGCCGTCAAGCGGAGACAGAAATTTAATCCCAAACTGCCTTGGTTACGATTAAAGGAAGTATTTGCCGAATGAAATCTTCAGCTCAAGAAGCAGGCTTTCTTTCCAGTTCTCTTTTAAAGCACAACGTTCAACCAAAGGAAAGTGACATCTACCTTCCGCATTTTGAAAATGGTTATCCTACGTTCAGGTGGGTAGCTGAGTTGGTCTCAAGCAGCAGAACACCTCAAGAGGTGCTTCTGAGGCCAACTTTTTAAATAGGCTAAAAGTTTACTTCAAACGAGTTGCATGACCCCCAAGAAGAGCTGAGACCACGGCCCAGGTGCAACTACCCAAAAGGCCCCGTTTCTCACAGACACATGTTTGATGTGGAAAGAAGATGGGACTGCCAATAAATCCTTTCTAACTGCTGTAGGGAGCCACGTGGTTCTCACGGAGAGAGCGACCCACCTAGCTGGCAAAATGTATGTCCTTTTGGGGTCACCTGTTTCTCTTTTCCAGCTCCTGGGATATTAAGAACATACAAGAAGCCATGATAGATCAGGTCAGTGGCCCATACAGGTCAAAAAAATTGTGTCCAAAACCCAAGTGTCATCAGGAAGTCCACCAGAGAAGTCAGGAAACTTCAAGAGGGGGCAGGATATTTCTCATCCAGTGTTTCTTCTTTCTGTCTAGTCATGCCAAGTGTCCATTTTGGGCAGGTAGGCTCTTCCCATGTGCCTTCACCTCTCAGCCAGAGGGAGAAACAGTGGGCGGTGGAAATGACAACAAGCTATGTGCTGGCTTCATGCCTGGGTAAAAATCCAGATGTCAGCCATTGCTGTAAAAACATTCTTAGTACCACAGAGTTTCTGTCAATGCGTGGATATCTCTTCTGGGTTTTTCCCCAAATGCGACATCAGGATATCACTCAGAGCAGCCCTACTGCCCCCCAGACACACACACACATTCTGTCTCCCCAAAGAACACTGAAATAAATTCAAATACAGGGTTCAGAGGTAGGTCAACGGAGCAAAATAAGTACATAAACAGGTTACTGATTTCTGTTACTTGTTCTGAACTTGGGTCTAATTTACACAAGCAGCAAAAACCCTTCCAGAATTTCTGCTTATCCAATTACCTTGTAAAATGAATGGGGATTGTTTTTGTTTGTTTGCTTGCTTTTTTCGTTAAGGAAATAAAAAGCATCTCTCGGTTTATTGTTCCCTTTTCATTTAGCACCTCATCATCCCAGGGCCCCAGCAGCAACGCACAACTATTATGGCAACGTTGTTTCATCAAGAATATATGGTGCAATTAAAAGTCACACACTGCTTCTGGTTGTTCTTTATTAAACAAGCATCAATGCATGCTGCTAATGTGCTTCCTATGAAACAGGCTTTGCAATAAATGCTTATCGCAGCTGCCTCCATCTTTGACTGACCCCCCAAACCAAAAAAATGAGCTTAACACACACACACACACACACACACACACACACACGTATGCATAAAGTTTGTTGATACCTTATGGCTCTTGAACTTCTCAAATTCATCACCTGCAGCTTAGAAGGTCAGCAAACCTGCCCACCCCTGGATATTCCGCATGCTTCATCAGTTAGAAAATTCAGCTTGGTATAAGAAATCCAGGTTCAAATCCATGTTCAGATACGAAGGTCCCCAGGAGCGCTGGGCAACCCAATACTTCTCTGAGCTCAGGCTAACTTGCCTTGCCAAGCTATTCAGAATTTCAGCTATGCTACCCGAAAATTCCACTAAACAGACCATAAAAGGTGACAAGAAGCCTGACTTTATTCATCTTTACTGAGAAGCAAGATTCATTCACAAACTTCCCCAAATTTCCATTAAGTGTATATAAAACAATATCCCATAAGAATCCCAAATGTGAACATTTTCTCTTTGGTACCAGAAGGCAGAATTCCCCTTTCATCTTCTAAACATGATTATAAATTCAATCCATATTTTCCAGTCACTCCTCCACAAGTAGTTTTTCACTGACGTATTAAAGATCATAGAATCATAGAGTTGGAAGGGGCCATACAGGCCATCTAGTCCAATGCAGGATCAGCCATCCAAGCTAAGTATGCCCCTTCCTTTCGTGACCTCATTTCCTTTAAGTGAAGTGCTTATTGCCTACTCAGCTGTATCCAATTGACTAAGCAAACGCAGGTGACCCAATTCCTTACCAGCCTTTTTAGGCAGGGCTAAGTCCAATGATCCTGTAGTCCTTACAGCAGAGAAAGTGTCATGTTTAACCATGTTAATCAAGATTAATTTACGTCGATTACCACAAGAGGAATTATAACGAACACGTTAAAAGGCCAATTATTTGTGGAAGCTAATTATTAAGCCGTGAAATTAGCCCGTAACAGAAGGAAAATAGCAAACAGCCCTGCTGAGCGCATAAGGTTTGTCGATGGGAAAAGACTTGAACTCCTTGGCATTTGAAATGAACCTCAAGGTCACTCCAAGGATGTGGAGCAACGCGTGAGAACGGCTGACCACCTGGCCATGCTGTGCAAACCTGGTAAGGCTTCTCTGATCACGTCTGGCTCTTTGGGCAGGCTGGAACTGGTTCCACCGTGAGAATACAGGACCCAAATTATTTAGGCAAAACTATTGGTTGGTATCATATCTAGATGCACCTTCAGAAGGTGGACTACATGGTTCTATACCATTCCAAAGGAGCCATATTTCATTTTCCCCAGAAGAAATTGATTTTCAAAAATAATAAGAACAATAATGGTGATATATGTAGTCAGCAGATCAGTTGTAACTCCAGAAGATCTCCAGACACTACCTGGAAGTTGGCAACCCCATGAGGAAGAATTAGCGTGCCCCCCCCCCAATATATACTCTGTTACTTCCTGTCCCCTCCCTCTTGGCCTCATGAATGGCCGGGAAGTTGAAAGGAGGAGGAAGTTGGCAAGGGAGAGGACGGTATCTGGATCTAGACAAGACTGACTGGTGCTTAGCAGCTTCCTGTCCTCCCAGGAAATCAGAGGCATGATGGGAAATTACTGCAGGGTCGCCAGTTGTGGCTGGAGGGGAAGAGATAAACTGAAAGCGCTGCCTGTTGAAATCTCTCTTCTTTCTTTCCCATCCCTGGGATACAATGTTGACAATCCCAATAATTCCTCTGGCCTTAAACCATTACGACCTTTGCCTTTGTGTCTAACTAGGCTCTCATACTTTATAAAACCCTTAATTAGGTGAGAGGCCTAATAACATGGCGTTGGAAGCAATCCCTACCTTGCCCTCTTATGCCTGTAATAGACTCCCACTAAAATAAAATAAGGCTTAATAAAACTTCCACTTAGAAAACTCATTTGCTTGGGCTATTGATTTAATTAGCACAAGTCTATTTGTTTTTATCACCAACCGTAGTGCTCGAAATGCGGAAAGCGCTGGTTCCAGAAAAGCACACAGGGGATAGCTGCCATTCTTTTGATCGAGGGACGCCTGATTCCCCCCCAGAGGTGCTTTGCATCTGGACTGCCTTCTTTAACAACCCCCACCCCCAAACTACAAACTCTTATTACACCCATTGGACTGGGGTGGCGATTATTATTCAATGGAGCAAGGTGCCTTTGTTTGCAGAAGACGGAATCTGGAAAAATATTCAGGAAGGAAGAACCTGGCTTAGAAGAAGGCACTGCATTTATTGGAGTTTTGGTGGTAGGGCCACTAAATATAGATCCACATGATAGCGAAGGAACTATAATTTGAGAATTGTTGGGTACTATTGCCAGCCTTAAGAACATAAGATGGGGCCTGCTGAATCAGAACAGTGATCCATCTGGTCCAGCATCCCAGCAGGCCTCGTTTCATGTTTGTAAACTGGCATGGGACAGGCTTCCTCGGGAGGTGGTGGGTTCTCCATCGTTGGACATTTTTAAACAGAGGCTGGAGAGCCATCTGACAGAGAGGCTGATTCTGTGAAGGGTCAAGGGGGTGGCAGGTGACAGTGGATGGGCAAGAGGGTGGTGAGTGTCCTGCATAGTGCAGGGGATTGGACTAGATCAGGGGTAGTCAACCTGTGGTCCTTCAGATGCTGGCAGGGGCTCATGGGAATTGTAGTCCATGGGCATATGGAGGACCACAGGTTGACTACCCCTGGGCTAGATGACCCAAGAGGTCCCTTCCAACTCTGTGATTCTATGATTCTATGTACTGCAATGGGACCTGTACAGAGTAGCCAACTGTAAGAGGAGAAATATCTGCAGAGGTTGGAGGTGAAAGGTGGAGGGTTGGTAGAGGAGGGACCCCAGCCATAGCCCACCCTCCAAAGCAGCCATTTCCTCCAGGGAAAACATTCTCTGCCGTCCAGAGATCAGTTGTGATTCCAGGAGAACTCCAGCCCCACCAGGGGACTGGCAAACCTAGCCGGTATAAAAGAAGTCAGCAGGCCCTGCAAGAGGGAGACTGTCAAGGAAGAGAGTTCTTGTTTGTACTTCTGCCAGAAACAAAACAAAACACCAAAACAACAACCCAGTAGCATTAGGCAGGTGAGATGAACCGTCTCCGCAAGGTACGGCTTCCTCAGCCGTCACAAGGTCGCCTCCGTCGCTGTATATAACCTTTAATAAAAGCCCTCCGCAACCTCAGATGGCTTTTATGACAGAAGCTAATGCCTCCTCTGAAAGCACCTGCTTGTGTTTTATCTGTTTAAATTTAGCAGCCACAAATTCCTACCCAGAAGATAAAGCAAAGAAAATAGACCCCTTTAAGAGCCAATTGCTTTCCTGACATAATGGATCGGCGGTGTGCGGCCAAGCGCTGCATCATACAACTTTTGACTTCCCTCTGCCCCTGCTCTAATTTCGGGTGTCTAATATAGCTTGGCCGGCATGATTATGTGTCGTCCCCCACCTCTGATGCCATTTCACTTGGCACTGGGTGATATAATTGCAGCTGAAGGAAAACTTGGGGTTGCCAGCCTCCAGGTATGGCCTGGAGATTTCTGGGAATTACAACTAGACTGTAGAAATCAGTTCCCCTGGATAAAACAGCTACCCCCAAAGGTAGAGTGTATTGGATCAAATGTATTTATTTATTCATTTGATTTCTATACTGCCCCTTACTGGAGTTCCCTCCCCTGTCAAAGCTGCAGGAATTTTCCAGCCTGGAGTTGGTAATCCCAAACTGAGGGGTACATCAGACTCTATGGCAGCAATTGCCAAACTGTGGCTCTCCAGATGTCCATGGTTATGGACAATGCCTATGAGCCTCTGCCAGCAGCATGCAGTAAGGAGGCTGAAGTAGATAGACATGATACATATTTATGTATAATCTTTCCAGTAAAGATTATTCTATTTAAACCTCAAAGCACGGTGTGTTTGGATCTATGCCTCATCCACAAAGGTAACCAATAACTGTAAACATTATTTTATTTTTCTGGATGGACCTACGACCAAGCCGAGTTCAAAGGTCCCAACATTGTTCTAATTTTGCAATCTACCTTGCGAGAAAAAAGAATAAAACATATTAATTAATTAATTGGTCTTCACACTGCCAAAAGTCTCTGCTATTCCAGAAAGTTGTTCATGAGAGGTTGCCAACAGGCGGGAGAAAAGATGTCCTGCCCCTTTAACAGAGTGTGCTAAAGTCAGCAGGTGAAGTTTTTCTTGGCCAGGAGGTGAATAACATCATCTTTCCCTGTGAATGGCTCCCTTTCCTCTTGCATGGAGACCTGCCAAGTGGATCATCATGTCCTCACATCTCTTTGGGGAACAATGCGACGCGAGGCAAGCCAGCAGCCTGCAGACGGTAATTAACATGCAGCATAAGAAAACAGTAGGGAAATTAGAACTTCTTGGTGCATTCATTCATGCTGCCAGGAGATTGCTCTCCTACTTTTGTTGAAGACTCAGCACATGAGAGAGAGAGAGAGAGAGAGAGAGAGAGAGAGAGAGAGAGAGAGAGAGAGAGATGTTCTTGCGGAATTAGGTGGGAATGCAGCACTCAAATGAATACATGTAAGCATTACAGGGTTTTGATCTGAAAAGAGTTATCTTGGAGACCATCTTAGGTCCTGTTGAATAGTGGGTTCAATAAGGCACATTCATGGAGTAAAACATCAACTCTTTACTAGATCATACTAACTGAACTAGAAAACATAGCCCCAGTACCCAAACTTATACACAGTCCCTGGCTCCCTCCACAGCCTGTGATTGGCTCCTTGGAAGATCGCTGGTTTAAACTGATTGGACCGTCCAAATGATCCAGTGGAAGGACGGATCCTGCATGCTATCCAATAGCATTAAATTTCCCTGCCGTTTGAACTGGGCTTCCCACCTCACAGGGTGTTTGAGGTGGGGAGAGGAAAGGGAAGGCAACTGTAAGCCGTTTTCAGACTCCTTTGGGTAGAGAAAAAGCGGCATATAAGAACCAACTCTTCTTCTCCTTCTTCTCCTTCTTCTCCTTCTTCTTGCTCCTTTCTGTCTGATAATCAAAAAAGAAAAGACCCCCAGAAGGAAACAGTTTATCTCTTACTCTTGTGTGGGCTTTTGTCTAATTCAGATAACGGAGTGGAGAGGTCGTCTGTCCACAGACTGGTTTTTTATTTTTATATTATGCTACATAACTCCTTTTCTTTCTTTTTCAAGCATATCAGCACGTCTTGCAGATAAAAAGGACGCGATCAGCTCTTCGCTTTGGCCCCTACATCATTCCTTCAAGCCTGTTTGTGATGACTTCATTTCTTCCAGTTCTTTACTTCCTCCAAGATAGGAGGGCCAGCTGTGTGTGTGTGTGTGGGGGGACTTCCTGAAGATTTTTGGGGTGGAGCCTGGGGAGGCAGGGTTCGAAGAGGGGAAGGACCTCAAAGTGGAGTATAACGGCATCATGTCCACTCACCAAAGCAGCCGTTTTCTCCAAGGGAACCAATAACTCTAACCTGGGCTCATGGGAATTGTAGTCCATGGACATCTGGAGGACCCCTGCACTAGTGAGCACATAGGTGCAGGTCATCTGCTCAAATCTGGAACCCATTCATTCTCCCTAGCCCAGCCTCCCCTAACTTTTTTACCATTGAAAACCCCCTGAAACATTCTTCGGGCTTCGAGAAGTGGCGCGATCATGCAAAATATGGTTGGGAAGTGTCGCTGTGTACATGCCCACCCAGGGCCCCTTCCCACACCCACCTGGGGGCCCTCCCCTTCCCAACCCCTCCAGGCCCATTACTGGCCATAGGAGGGGTCAACATGATCATATACGGCAGGGGTAGTCAAACTGCAGCCCTCCAGATGTCCATGGACTACAATTCCCAGGAGCCCCCTGCCAGCGTTCGCTGGCAGGGGGCTCCTGGGAATTGTAGTCCATGGACATCTGGAGGGCCGCAGTTTGACTACCCCTGATATACGGTCATATCACCCGGTAAACATTTAACAAATTGTTTAAATATGTAAACATTCATTAACTCCCACTCATTCGGGGAAACCCTTCCGTGGCCGCCAAGAAACCCCAGGGTTTCATGAACCTCTGGCCGAGAAAGCCTGCTGGAGACTGTTACAGACACTAGGAACTTCATGAGTTACAAGCCCACCCGCTCAGAGCCAAGCGGTTATTTATGTTAGCATTTGCATCTAAACCAAATAATATTAACATCTCCCAAGGCAGCCAAGGTAACATTATCGCCCAGGGAGCAGCAGTGATTCGAACTGAGGCAAGAAATCCATCATCCTAAATCACCCCTGCGGCACAATTTATAACCCGTTTTTTATTATATTTACTGTTTTAATACGATGAAGGTCAGGAAAGGGGGAGGGGGGAGAGGATTTATTTTGGGCTTTAAATCAATGACGAAGCAAGAGATCAAGCTATCGCTGGCTGAAGCCCCTTCCCGCGTGGGACAAATCAGATTTATCACTG
Source organism: Paroedura picta (assembly GCF_049243985.1). Taxonomy (NCBI): domain Eukaryota; kingdom Metazoa; phylum Chordata; class Lepidosauria; order Squamata; family Gekkonidae; genus Paroedura; species Paroedura picta. Next base: position 5,711,115 of record NC_135379.1, on the reverse strand, counting down.
CCGAGGAATTTGGGGAGGGGTGGATCAAGAATCGCCCAGTTGTGTGCATGATTTAGTGTGCCCCTGTGTCGTTATCCCGGGGAACGGCACGCGGGCGATCATCTTGCAAGGTCTGCATCTCCTTGCTGCGAGCCACACGATCCGGGGAGGCCAAGTTTCTCTTTATATTCGCGCGAACGCTTCGGCATTGAACTTTAATTAGTAGCGAAATATAATCCTGGCGAAGTCAAACAGGATCCGTGTTTATTCTTGTAGAATTCAAATCAATATCTCCCTGCTCCCAACGTGCCTGTAATTCCTATTTAGTGTTTAATTGTATCTATTTAATTTGAACGGCTCAAGGCCTCCCTGGTGGGATGCAGCAGCGGCTTCTGCCGTTGCTAGGAAGCCTGGCTGTTGACATGCAAAAGCAGCGCATGCGCCAACTGACGGCACGTTTGCCTTTTGCTGCCACTGCGAAGAAGCCACAGACTTGCATGCCGAATGTAGAGCAGACGCAGAAGACTGGCCCGCACTGTTGCATTCGACGATGCACTTAAGATTGTTCTTTTAAGAGCACAACCTCAAAAAGTAAATTGTGAACAAGAGAAATATGCCTTTGGAAGTCTATGTGATTGTTTCAAAATCTGCATCTGTGTTTGCTGAACCCAATTAGTTAACAGTTAGTATGGTCTACTCTAATGGGCAGGGTCTCAGGCAAAGGTTTTTCACATCACCTACCTAATCGTTTTTTAAAAACTGGAGATGCTAGGGATTGAACTTGGGACCATCTGTGCACCAAGCAAACACTGTACCACTGAGGTCTGCCACTCTATTAAAACAACTAAGTCTGAAATAAGGGGGGGTCCCCACTAACCAAAGGAGTCTTGGCTGGAAGGGGGACCCTCACAAAGTGGCCATTTTCTTCCCAGGAGCTGATCTTTGTGGACTTGTGGGCAGTTGTCACAGCACGAGAACTCCAAGCTGCATTTGGAGATTGGAAAGCCTGGGTGACTTTGAGCCAAGGCTTACATCAGATAAACTCTGGAATCTGTTCTGATGCTTCCCACCTCTTGTACATTACGGAAAACTCTGCATGCATGCCGCTGGACTCAATTTTATTCCAGGGTTACCATTCTAAGGCTCTAAGCAGTCTGCTCAGAATCCTATTTTCATTTCTATTGACTAGGAAGGTATGCTTGGGATATCACTCAATCTGTTTTGGGGCTGGTAGGCTTGGAGGGAGCATCACCGAGAAGCAACCACCATGTTCTTGAGAGCCAGGCCCACGACTTTCAAATGTCTTTAAACCGTAGGTCCTATTGTTGTAGAAACTGAATATGGCATGACCACAGGAGATGAAATTTTGTCATTGGTGGCTCCAAAGAAGCTGCAGTGCAGACAGGAAACTGCAGTGCAATGAAGGTTACTGAGCAGAGAAATGATGCGTTATTCTCTGCCCACGCTCAAGAAGACATCACCGAGGAGGATCCTTAAACCTCCACCTCTTAAAAATAATAAATTGCTATCTTCTCACTTTATTGGCCCTCTCCTTCTGCCTCAGATTCTTTACTAGTAGGTAATAACTCCTGATGAAACTTCCTGTTCTACCGAGAAAATTGCATTTTGTCCCTCGGAAGCCAATTCTGCACGGACAGAAAACGCTGAGAGGGCAGCCATATGGAGGTGGGGCAAATCCCTGCTTCCACATAATGCTGCTGCCAGGCTGCCACTCTCCCGGGTTTGGCGTGGATCAGGCCCCTCCCCTTCCCACTCCCTCCAGGCCCAAATACCTCCCACTCTTAAATTCATCAAGAGGAGCCAGGTGTTCGATAGATCTGTCACAAAAGCTGTTTTCGGTGGCAAGACTCAGCCCGGGGTGGGGGAATTATATATTGAGGAGAAAGCATCTCTGAGTGGCCAGAATTAGATCACACTGCTCTTAATGGAAGCTAAAGTGCTAATCTTTGACTGGATTGCAGCAAGTGTATACAGTGTATTTCCATCACAACCTGGCCCTACATTTTCATGCGGATCAGAAGTCAGGGGACATTGCCTTTAATTCCCTTCCACGTAGACTCGAATTCCAGCACTTGGTGTATTTATCTTTTGGTGCTGTAATGATGCACTGACCTGAACAAGTGGGATGGAAACATCACAGAATTGGGCTCCTGACGCAGGGATTCCGTTTTCTGCAGCAGCCTGGCATGGATCACCATAGGTCCTTCTGCCCTCAATGGGGCAATTACAGCTCAGCCGTCTTTCCCGTGCCGGAGTTGTTTATCCACAGGCTGGTAAATGGGAAGCGATGCCTTTCAAATACCGATCATCCAGATCTCGCAGCCTCAGAGATATACTGCCTGATTATGAATTTCCTGACATTAATTTAATTGCGCAAGAGAAGAAAATGTTAAGGCTGTGAATGGGCTCTTAATTCAAGGATGAAGGTTAACATTTAAACAGTGGCTGGCCTCTGTTTTCTGGTTGCTCATTTTCAGCTTGCCAGATGGAATGTTCCTCAGACGTTTATGTCTTCTATATCCATTTTATTAGCCGTATGTTTTGATTGATCTTATTATTCCTGACAAGAAATCAATGGTGAGGCGGGGAGGAGGGGAGAGACCAGAAGAATTGCTCTGTGCCGTGACAGAACAGAACAGACTTACAGAAATCAGTATGAACACAAAGCCAAGGCTATCGAAGGTTTCACAAGGGCACCTTTGCTGGCACCATATCCAGAAAACTAGAAAAGGGGGATGATCTAAATTAGACCTGGATGTACACATAGTCTTTTATTGGAAAATATTTACCCTTCCCCTTCCTTGTGATCAGGAGATATTCAGTTTACAATAGTAAAGCCCATTAAAATGCATCATCATAATAAAGAATAATAAACTAAATCCGCAACAATCATTCCTAAAACAATTATTCCTAAAACATGGATGTACTTCTCATTCTATTTCTTCACTGTGGTGCATTTATAATGCCAGAATTTTAAAATACTTCTCATTCTAGATCTATCTTCTACTTCCATACAAATAATACACACTCCGTGCCTTCTCGGATTTCTTAACTGGTCAGTTTCTCAAACATCTCAAATAAGATGTTAATTGCCATCACAGCACAATCGGCAAGTTTGTTTTCCCATTCTTCTAAGCAAGGGGGCAATGACAGCTTTCCATTTTGCTGTACAAATTATTCTAGCTACTATCGCTGTATATCTGAATATCTCCTCCAAAATGTCTGGCAAATTGTTAGGCAGTATACCTAATAACGTACTCCTTGTTTCCATGAGGAAAGTGTGCAAGTTTCTTGAATTCACATAATATTTTTAGAAGTACTATTAAAACACTTTATGTCTACAGCTTAAAGAAATATAGGGTTGCCTCCAGTAGAGCTTCTGGAGACCACAACTCATCTCCAGGCAACAAAGATCAATTTCCCTGGAAAACATGGTCAGTGAAAGTGGATTCCATGGCCTCATGTCCCACTTAAATCTCTCCCTGCTCCAAATCTTGCCCTCCTCCAACTCCATCCCTCAAATCTCTAGGTGTTTCCCAACCCGGAGTTGGCAACTCTAGGTGAGCTAGCACAAAAATATACTGATGAAGACCCAGTCTGGACCTAAGCTATTGGCCCCATTTTATCACATACCTATATTTTTGCAAGAACCACATCTATGCAATGCAGCCAGCTGTGAGGAAGCTTATTACACATAACACTGGAGTAATCATAATGCCGAAGAACACTGTGGTGATAAATGGAGTGCCTTCCGAAAGGCATGCTCATCTCACTGTCAGCAAAATGCAATCTATTTAATTAGCAAAATGCCAGCAGACATTGATAAGATGAAACGGCAAGTGTAAATATTTATTCGGTGCTGCCGGAACACAAGGAAAATTGAAACATTAGAGGCTGGGGCGTCGAGGGCTGTTAAAATGCAAGCACTGCATATAATCAGAATAAAGGTATTGAAGATGACACGGTATCTGTTTGCATCGTAATGGACTCGGAAGGAAATTGCTAACTTCAGCTATCTTAGTAGCCAAATTCAGGACCGCTTTTTGAAAAAGGAAGAATTCACCTGAAGACCAGCATGTATTTGACATGATGCAAGGATCTAGCTGCTACTCTCTCTCGTTATTGTTAAATAAATATAGCATAATCTTCCTTCTCTGATCTGGGGCTATCGACTATGGTTTTATCCCGACTCTGCTAACTGGCTTTCATTCCCGCTGGATGGCATATGGGATGCCTTTGGGTGACATTGACAATGCAAAAAATCACTGGCTGCAGGAATCGGGGACCCAGCTTGTTTCTAGCCTAACTTAGGCCTCCAGGTTCCCACTGAGGGAATGAGGTGGGGAGCTCCCCCTCACTGGCAGTCTTCAAGCAGCGGCTGGACAGATCCTTCCCCGGGATGCTGGAGGCTGATCCTGCATTGAGCAGGGGGTGGGACTAGATGGCCTGGATGGCCCCTTCCCACTCTAGGATTCTATGAGTCTAGCTCAGCCATGGAATTAGCTGCCTCAGGAGGTGGGGAGCTCCCCCTCACTGGCAGTCTTCAAGCAATGGCTGGACAGATCCTTCTCCTGGATGCTTGAGGCCGATTCTGCACTGAGCAGGGGGCGGGACTAGATGGCCTGGATGGTCCCTTCCAAGTCTATGAAGTTCCTGGCACTTAGAGCAGCTCCTTAATGGAACAGCCTATCTCGAGAGGTGGTGGGTCCTTTTTTGGAAGTTTTTTTAGTAGAGGCTAGATCTGACAGAAACGCTGATTCGGTGAACTTAGGCAGATTGGGAGTGGGGAGAAGTGATTGGCTCTTCTGGTCCTTTCTTGCATGCCCAGAGAAATTCTGAGTGCCACTTTAGGTTGGGAGGCAACTTTCCTCCAGAGATTGAGTTTTTGGGAGAGGATATCATCTGGGAATGGAATTGCAGTCACTGCGGTGGACAGGTAGTTGTGAGTTTCCTGCATTCTGCAAGGGGTTGGACTAAATGACCTAGGAGACCCCTTCCAACTCTAGGATTCTAGGAATCAATTCAGCATATTGGTTAATACAGTCCAGGCAACTCGCTTAGAGCCTGTTCCCACACCTGGCTTTTGGTGCCCTTGCCTGCCAAGGTGAGGTGGGTGGCAACCCGAGAAAGTGATGAGGTTGACTCTTAAAGCCGTACTGAAAACTGGAAATCTTTTTCAAAGGCAAATGACTCTAGTGTGCTTTTCCTATGGAGATGATTCCCTTGGGCACCTTATTCTCAGGGATCTCTTCTCCCCTGAGGCTTTCCTAACATTGTGGCATATTTATGTGAATTAGCTCTGTCTCACGGGAGAGAGTCTCTGCTTAGTAATGCTTGTTTGGTAGGCGTATAGAGTGCATGAGTTCCTCTTTCTGACACCAGCTCTTTTCATCCCAGTATCTCATTAATAAATGGAGCCTACTCTGAGAACCCCTGTCTTTGCTGTGTGAACCTAAGAGAAGAAACTAAGAAAAGAGCCTCCTCCACATGCAGCTAGCTGGGTGACCCTGGGCCAGTCACAGCACTGATAAAGCTGTTCTGAACAAGCAGGAATAGCAGGGCTCTCTCAGCCTCACCTCCCTCACAGGGTGTGTGTTGTGGGGAGAGGAAAGGGAAGGCGAATGTAAGCTGCTTTGATACTCCTTTTGGTAGAGAAAGGTGGCATAGAAGAACCAACTCTTCTTCAGTAATATCAGGGCTCTCTCAGCCTCCCCTCCCTCACAGGGTGTCTGTTGTGGGGAGAGGGAAGGAGAAGGTCACTGTAAGCCACTTTGAGACTCCTCCTGATAGAGAAAAGTGGTATATAAGAACTGACTCTTCTTCTACTACTGCTGCTGCTTCTTCTCCCGAAATACTAGAGAAGTCTGAGAAAGGCTGCTTTAGTCTTATTGTGAGTTGAGAAGCAGGTTGGACTAGATGGCCTGTATGGCCCCAATTCTCTGATCCTATGTGGGGTCATGTTCTTGTTGAGCGGTGAAATAACCTTGAGGAGGCAATGTTTTCTCAGGCACATTCATCTTCACAATAGTCCTGTACGGCAACATGAGGTAATTCCACATACGCAACCCTGTGTTCTGTAGAGAGGGGCAAGTACCATAAAGTCCATGACTAGAAAGAAGGTCCGTGACTGGACGTTGCTATCACCCAGCCATTTTGAAGAACAGGCAGCCTCCAACGGACTCATTAAGTGGCACACGCTTGAGCAAACAATAATTTGAGTCAAGGCTATGAATTCAGGCCCAGGCACCCATCAATTCCCCTTTCTCCTGTATTTATTTGTAACAGAGTGATTTATGTACTTGAGGGGAGAAGTGGATTCGGCTCCCTCAGACCGTCTCTCCCTTACTGCGTGTCAAAGGAGCTTTCTGCTGCCCTAATATATCGCACCTCTCAATTTCTGGACTTTCTGACATCCCATAAAGCGGCACTTCATTAAGAATCAACTGGGAATAATCCATTCAGAACTGGGGTTTTTTTTATTATTATTATTGATAAAAATTTGAGCAGAGAAATATCAGAGTCACTTATCACTTCCCACATAGGGAAGAGACAATGAAATCTTTATTGGAAAATTCTCGCTGGCAGGAACACTTTCAATCTTGTCAGAGATAACAGAGCCCCTGAAATATATTGCCTGATCTTTAGAACAGTTACTCTAACTAAACATGCTGCGTCAGCAGATTATGGAGCTTAAATAATTTCCCTGTCAGAAGCGTCTACAAGGTTTTCATTTCTGGTCTTTTTGCCAGCAAAAAAAAAAGAAAAGAAAGAGGAGGGGGAAGGAGACAGCACCCAAGCACTTTGTATCTGAACTCTGAATATGTGTCCTTGTGGATCTCTGTGGTTGCCAGATCCCCTGGTGAGAGCAGGAGCCCCCTGCTCACAGGACCACCTCTCGGCCGCTGATCAGTTGGCCAACATGGGGGGACTCGCCCAAAAGAGGGCAATCCAGCATCATTACTAATGACCCAGAGCTGATGTCATCACTTCCGGGATACTGGGGGGACACTCTAGTATTTAGGGGGAACTCTATAGTAGAGAGCCTCTTGTGGCGCAGAGTGGTAAGGCAGCAGAAATGCTGTCTGAAGCTCTGCACATGAGGCTGGGAGTTCAATCCCAGCAGCTGGCTCAAGGTTGACTCAGCCTTCCATCCTTCCAAGGTCGGTAAAATGAGTACCCAGCTTGCTGCTGGGGGGTAAACGGTAATAACTGGGGAAGGCACTGGCAAACCACCCCGTATTGAGTCTGCCATGAAAACGCTAGAGGGCGTCACCCCAAGGGTCAGACATGACCCGGTGCTTGCACAGGGGATACCTTTACCTTTACCATAGTAGAGGCCAGATTTAGCATAGAAATTACCCCCAAATACCAGAGTGTCACCCCAAAGTCATGGAAGTGATGCCATCACTTCCAGGTAATGAGGGCAGTGATATAGACACAACACTGTACATAGGATGGGCCTCCCTGGCACTCCCTTTACAGAGCATCACAGCCCCAGACAGAGAGCTCACCCATGCTTTGTGGCCAAGAGCCACCGATGGACCTCTGCTCCAGATGTTTATCCAATTCCCTTCTTGAAGCTCTCTGCGCTTGTAAATGCCACCATATAATCATACAGTTGGGAGGGACATCCAGGGGCATCTAGTCCAACCCCCCTGCACAATGCAGGAAATGCCCTGTAAAATGACACGAAAGGAACTGGGTTGAAGGTTTGCATGTGAACAGCTCAGAGTCCTTTTACCAGGATGGCTTCATTCCACCATGGGGGTGGGGGGCAGAAATCTTACATTGCACCAACCTAACACTGCTGCAACCTACATGTCCCCAAGTAGGTAAGTCTATGTAGAAATCTGGATTCGAATCCTCACTCAAGCCATGAGGTTGTGAGAGGAAGGAGCAAACCAGAGAGTATCCAGATTTGAATCCAGTAGCACCTCAGAGACAACCAGACTTGAACGTAGTTGTTCTACCACAGACCAACATGGCTTCCCTCTGAAACTAACGGTAGCCAAACTGTGGCTCTCCAGATGTCCAAGGACTATAATTCCCATGAGCCCCTGCCAGCACTGAACATCTGGAGTGCCACGGTTTGGTCACCTCTGATACTAGAGTCTTCCATGTGCTAAGGATTACAAAGCGACAGCCTTGCAGATGTGGTCTGAATTTTTTAAAGCCGTCTGATGTTCCAGGTACCTTTTCCACAATGAAAGAGCTCCCTCTAGCTCTCTCTGAAGCCCTTTTGATTAAAGGTCCATGCTGAAGACAAACCTCAACACAACGTTTCACGAGGCCAGCAGTTAAAAGACAAAATTCGTTATAGGCGATAGAGCCTATTTTGGGGACAAAGAATTAGCCCCAGAATTAATCATGTGTGCGTTTTCATGGCTATCCCCTGCCAACAGCAAGGAATAAGCTGAGACCTGCAGAAACATACAGCTGCATTTGAGTTTCTAGTGTCTCCTTTGTGCTTTCTGACTACCCTCTCCCTAATTTTAACTCTCACGCAACTTCATTCACACCCTCGCTCGAATGCCCACACCTCATTCACTCAATTTAAATACTTGATTATTGTTCTGACGGGGTATTTTTCTGACCTTTTCAGTAGTCACCTTTACTCTTCCCCACAAATTAAGACCCTAGCAACCGTGAATCCAGCAAGCTTCCATGACAGAGTCAGGATTCGAACCTGTGTCTTCTAGATCCTACTCTGATGCTCTAACCTAGCCCTTTTCAACCTTTTATTTATTATTTATTTATTCATATTTATATACCGCCCTCCCCGAAGGCTCAGAGCGGTTTACATATAACTGAAACTATACATGAAACCATAAATATTAATATTATTAATTGATAAACCAGGTGACAGTATAACATAACAGTATATCATGACATAAACAGTGGTCCAGGAGTCTTTTTTTTTGACTGTGGAGGAGCCTGAAATAAGTTTTCAGACTTTGAGGAGCCCCAGAAGTGAAGTCAGCAGGCCACGCCCCTGCCACACCCTCAGAAATGACATCACTACACCTAGGCCTCCTTTTGCTCCCTTCCTGTCTTTACTACAAAGTAAGCTACAGCATATTTTGGATGAAGGTTGGCTCCTACATCCCACTGACTGGACCCTGAAAGTGCTTACCTTGACCAGGGCCTGCTTTTGAAAATTGAGAGGCCTCAAATCCTTTTATCTGTCCTTCTGGTCCACAGAATTGAGTCCTGAGTATATCAGTGTCCTGAGTGTCCTGAGTATATCATTTTATGTAAAGGAGCTAACTGTATATAACAACTCTTGTATTTATTGCATATTATATATGCTGGTTTTACTTGATGGATAACCATTGATAAAGGCGGTAACGCCGAAATGCATCTGGTCAGGAGAGGCATTAGGATGCATGCATGCCCTGATTTTATTGACACTACGCTAAAAGTCTTGGGCTTTTAACTTAAATATTAATACTACATTTTTAAAATTGTGTTCTACCCTACAGAGGCTTAAGTTTTCCATTGTTGTTGTTTTTTTACCCCTTGAAGGTATACGTAGCGTCATTTGGCTGGCATTTGAAGTCTATAGACAAGAAATTGAGACTTTACCATTTAAGGGTTACATCATTTAAAAAATAGCAATGTGTGATGCAGCATAGGTGCTTGGGCACCAGTGACGGCTACAGCTTAGAATCATAGAATCATAGAGTTGGAAGGGGCCATACAGGCCATCTAGTCCAACCCCCTGCTCAACGCAGGATCAGCCCAGAGCATCCTAAAGCATCCAAGAAAAGTGTGTATCCAACCTTTGCTTGAAGACTGCCAGTGAGGGGGCGCTCACCACCTCCTTAGGCAGCCTATTCCACTGCTGAACTACTCTGACTGAGAAAAACTTTTCCCTGATATCTAGCCTATATCGTTGTACTTGAAGTTTAAACCCATTACTGCGTGTCCTCTCCTCTACAGCTTGCAGATGCATACATGAGAGTTCCAAGATGACCTGCAGTTACCTGTTGAATGTGCATTCAGATGCTACCTTGGTTTGCTGCCACACTGGGAGTCGAATGGTTCTGGAATGCTAGTGACTGATTTCTAATTATATCTGGCAGAATGGCAGGGCTTTTCTCTCACTAAACTCCCAGGGACACTCCAGCCCTGCTCTCGTGAACGCAGCTGAAGCATTCATCCCTGTGCAGGCGGGTTTCCTTTCCCCACTCGAAAAGCCAAATCCTGGTCTTAAGAGAGGGCCTTGAAAGATTTGCACACCACACAGCAGGGGGAGTCTAGCGATTAACTGCAGGCATTTCATTCATCTACATTTTAATTAAAATGCGCGTTCTTATCAGGATCTAAAACTTGCTGAGGGATGGCGTGTGCTGCGCCAGAGCATTTCTGAAACCCGTAATGGTCTAACATCATCCCCTTCCCAGCTCGTGGAGATAAAAGCTTCGCTTTCGTAGAGTCTCCCTAATAGTCTCATCCACTGCAGCTAACTGGTTTTCTATTAAGGCCAAAAGGCAGCCATTTAATACAGAGATTCGTGTTCTATCACTTTCACCCTCCATAGGAAATAACTTACAGCTGCAATAAGGAATTTAATGGATTTCCTGTTGGACACAAGAACAATACGAGCCCAATTTCTATTTTAACTCGACTTTCCGAACGGCACCATAGCGAAAGCAAGGCCCTGCCTTCCCAGGCTCTTCCCAACCACTCCAGCTGTAGAGAGGTACACCTGCCTGCCAATTAGCACTTTAAAATCCATGGCAAATGTAGCATAATTACTGGAAACACAAGAAACGGCCTTTTCATTGAGCCGGCTCCTTGATCTATCAAGGTCAGAATTGTCTGCTTTGATGGGCATCCGCACTCCCGGGTCTCAGAGGTCTTTTGCAGCACCTGCTGTCTGATCCTCTTCATTAAGGATGCAGGAGACCCTGATTCAAATCCCTACTCTGCCACAGACGCTTGCTGGGTGACCTTGGGATAGTCACACGGTCTCATTTGACGAGGCCCAGTGCCCACCCCCCCCACCCCCGGCATCCTGAGCTGCGATGGCCAGGCCTAGAACCTCTCCCAGCATCCTCCACCACTGCCAACTCTACAACTCTCCCTGATTTCCAGAGGGAGGAATTTCATCCTCTCCATGTATCTTATTTGTGATTTTGTGGGTTTTCAGGGGCAAATCTGAAGGAAAATCTGTTTAGCATGGGTGTGGCCTCAATCTGCAGATTTATATATCTGCAGATGGGGGGCAAGTGTCAGTATTAGTTACAGGTAGCTGCAAAAAACTAAGCATATGTCACCAATACAAGGGGTTGAGAGACAAACTTTGCCTATAAGAAAGTTTCTTGATGGTGTTTTGATGTGGGTGGGGATTACGACCCTTTGCCCAGCAGACTCCATGCTTAACCCCTTTTAAAGGGCTCTGGCTTACTTGAGGGGTTTTGCAGACTCAGGAAGGTTCCTTTTCTGACTGAGGATGAGGAATGCCTTTTCTAAATGGCTTTGTGTGCCACGTGCCCGTGCTTTCATATATGGCAATCTACACTCCTCAGCTACGATTTCTTCATCAGAGAGATATCTCTTATTTTTGCATACAAGTCTGATTGCAGATGGACATGATTCAGGTGCATTCACTTCCTGCCTTTTTAATCCAGCAATGGCAGTCAAGATCTCAGTTAACTCGAGGATATTTCTGTTGGCAAATGTTTAGCTTCCTCCTAGATCCACCATCAATGCCAACGGGACACCTTTTAGCAGGGTTACGCGAGAGCTCACTGGGGGTTGTGTGGCCTTTCCCAGAAATTCAGATGGCTACTGACATTGCTAGACATCGGAGAAGCCCACTTCCCCTGTTGCTCTACAGGCCTAGTCTCTTTCTCCACAATGGAAACAGTAAATGATCGATCAATTGATTGATTGGCCCCTGCATCTTCCGTCCTTCCTTCCTTCCACTTCTCTGAAGGGGCTCATCACCACTTCTGGGGCTTCTTGAAGTCTGAAAAATATTTCAGGGGTTCCTCCACAGGCATAAGGTTGAAAAAGGCTGTTTTAGAGTTTTATTCACTAGACCATCAAAGGTATTTTAATAGTGGGAGGTGACTTCATTTGCCTGAATCAAGTCAAGTGATGGTGAGTTACTCCTTTCTAAACTCTGGAATGCTAGCTTTTCTTACCATGATCCCACCTCAGGCAATTGGCGGTCCACAGACAAGAGTGTTAGCAATGTGGGGGTCTGCTGAATAAGTGTAACCTTGAAATTATCACTATTAGTTATTAAAGAGAATTGTACCATCAATCCCCTTGGAGATCTAACTTTCATTTCCTTACAGGGAGCATGTGTGGTTGAATACCTGCTAGTTATAATACAATACCTTTATTGGCATAAAGCAGATAAGCAGGATAAACAAAGTTAGTCAGGATACGTCAGACAGTTTAAATTTAAAAACTGAGGACAGAAATTCAGCCGTAATAAAAGTGACGTCGGCATCCTTATCACTCAGTAAAAATTGGCAAATCAGGTCTCTTGAATGGTTTCTCCGTTTTGGTATGAGAGGTATGATATGCCTTCTCTGTTCAGTGAACAAGGGACAATCCAGTAGGATATGTTGGATGGTGTCAGGAGAACTTGATTCACAGGTGCATAGTCTGTTTTCGAAGGGGATCTTGGCAAATCTCCCTTGTAATACTTTAGATGGAAAGGCGTTAAGCCGAGCAAGTGAAAACGCTCTGCGATGGAGGGGATTTGCCAAGTTATGGAAATTACCTGCTAGTTGGTAATTATCCCTCTCCTGGAGTGCTTAGAGAATAGAATTCTAGAATCCTAGAGTGGGAAGGAGGCATAAAGGTAATCTAGTCCAACCCCCTGCTCAAACTAATAAATCTAATAATAAATCTAATAAATAATAAATAAATGAATGCAGGATCAGCTTCAAGCATCCAAGAAAAGCATGTATCCAACCTTTGCTTGAAGACTGCCAGTGAGAGGGAGCTCCCCACCTCTTCCAGCAGTTGATTCCACCGCTGAACTACTCTGACTGTGAAATTCCGCCCCCTCCCCGATATCCAGCCGGTGCCCATTACAGTAGGTAGAGTTGTGCATTTCGAGCCCGAAGCGGCCAGCACCGCAGGGGGAGGAGCGGTGCTGGTGGCAGCACCACCCCTCCCCCCACCACGCTGTGGTGCTGGCCTGAGGCATTGGGATGACTCCTTAGAGCGATTGACCTACATATAGCGTGGCCATGAACCGCGTGTTCTGGGCAAATAGTTCATAATCCCCAGCCCCACAATTAATCCTAGCTCATCAGGGAGCAGACAGAATAATTACAGTATAGGCAGCTGGAGAGTCGTTTAAAAACTTTATTCAACGGGGTTGTAATTACAACCTGTCCGTAATCCTTTAATTGCCACTGGCGTTTGATGCATTGCGGGCTATACCATCTGATAAATGGGGGGGGGGGGAGGAAGGCATCAAGGCAACATGAGAAAAAAGACAACAGAGGAACAAGAGTTCTCTCTTAAATAAACCATGTGCCTAATAAGCCTGTGACGGGAACTGTGACGGAGAACAGAGAGCGGATTTGGCATGTTCATTCTCACCAAGATTATGTGTAGCTGTCTGCTTTGAGGCATTATTTCTACGGGCTGCGTTATTAATCTCAGCAGCACACCTGTGTTGGAACCACCACCAATTCAGAGGATATAGCTGGTCTTTTGTACCCCGCTTTTCACTACCCAAAGGAGTCTCAAAACGGCCTTCCCTTCCTCTCCCCACAACAGACACCCTTTAAGAGAGGCAGGGCTGAGAGAGCTCGGAGAGAACTGTGACTGGCCCAAGGTCACCCAGCTGGCTGAATGTAGTGGAGGAGCAGGGAATCCACCTGGGTTCTCCAGACTGCAGGCCGCTGGTCTTAATCACTACAACCAAGCAGACTCTCTTGGGAAGGGAGGGCCAAAAATACAAAAGTGAATTAAATATCGGTGCCGGAGACAAACTGACGTAGCCATTATTCCTTTGCTTCAAACCCAAAGAGGAAACAGCCTCTCCCAACAGGGCACCCTAACTGAACTACAGCTCCCAGCATTCCTTGGACATGCTTAGCAAAAGGATATAAGCTGCTTGCCCTGATGCGACCCCTGTGAAAGGGTTGTTCGACCCCCAAAGGGGTCCTGACCCCCAGGTTGAGAACCACTGCTCTAAAGGAACATCTCTGCACATGGGGGTAGGCAGCCCTGGGGATGACCTCTTTGTCTGGCAGATATTCTCATGTTCCATCAAAGGCCGACCAAAAGTTTACTCAATGCCAAAGAATGATTTAAGACAGGGGTAGTCAAACTGCGGCCCTCCAGATGTCCATGGACTACAATTCCCACGAGCCCCTGGCAGGGGCTCGTGGGAATTGTAGCCCATGGACATCTGGAGGACCGCAGTTTGACTACCCCTGATTTAAGAGAACATCAGTTGGCTTTTTAAAAAAAAATGGCCAGATTAAAAAACATATACTCTCGCTGGGGTAAAACAAAGCAGCCCTTACAGCTTTTCGCCAGGCCCAACCCATTCCGCACAGATCAACAACAACAACAACAAAAGGGACATCACTGCCTTGCCACACAATAGGTATTGCCACACAATTGCTATTTCACTTCGCAGCGGCTCTGACGTTACGTAATTCTTTTCAATCAAGCAAGAGATCCCGTCTTCCCGCTTCCGTCTCCTCTCTGGTGGTTTCGAATGAGCTTTCTATTCCAGCATCTTTAGACGCTCCATTGGCACAACTTGAAGGGGGAGGGATACCCTGATGAGAGAGAGACCAGCGTGATCATAAAGAATGAATTATTTACAGGGAGATCAGCACTCCGAGTCACGTCAAGGGCTTGCTAATTGTATTTAATTGAAAGTTCCACGGCGAGACATAGGCACGACGGTCTTCAGCTTGGTAACAAAGAAACCCAAGTGCTATTAAGCATTTACTGGCAAGACAGCTCAACTGATAGGGTAATGGGATGGAAAGCCAGGCACCTCTGGTTGGCAAAGGCAGTTAACAAAAGTCATTAAAGAATCACTCTCGGCTGACTTACGCTCCCCTCTTCCCATTTCCGTGCCGGTTTTCAGAACCAGGCCAGATAAAAAGGGAGAGGGAGGCCCGACCAGTTTAATTCCTTCGCTTTGAGATCTAAAAGGCACTGCGGCTTTATATGGATCAGGCTTTTCGTAATTCCTTTGCGGCATGGTGACAAAATATGTGCATTCACTTAGGAGGATATGACATTATGCAACGGTCTTGTGAGTTGCAATGGACCAGTACACTCCGGAGTCCCTGGTTCAAATCCCCACAGCATCCTGGTGTACCCACTTTGATCAGACCACACCTGGTGTACTGGGTGCAGTTCTGGAGGCCTCACTTCAAAAAGTATGTGGACAAAATTGAGAGGGTGCAGGGGAGAGTGACAAGGATGGGGACCAAGCCGTAGGAGGAAAGGCTGAGGGACTTGGGAATGTCCAGCCTGGAGAAGAGGAGGTTGAGAGGGGACAGGATGGCTCTCTTGAAGGATCTGAAAGGTGGTCACTTGAAGGAGGGCAGGGAAAGGCTCCTGTTGGCTGCATAGGACAGGACCCTCAGTCATGGGTTTAAACTACATGTAGAGCGGTACCAGCTAGATATAGGGGGGGGGGTTCATAGAGTAATTCAGCAGTGGAATCAACTGCCTAAGGAGGTTGGTGAGCTGAGTCTTTAAGCAGCAGCTGGACAGATACTTATCCTGGATCCTGCACAGAGCACGGGGGGGGGGGGTGTTAGATGGCCTTTCTGGCCCCTTCCAGCTCTATGATTCTATGATTGCAGGAGTTCCTTGGGGAACTGAGTTCCTTGGGGAAAGGTAGTCAAGAAAGGTGGGTCGTATGAGTCTGCTCCATGTCCCAAAGGTCAAAGGAGGACGTTCTAGGAAAAGGAGGGAAGAAAGGTGAAATATTAGTACTCTGAAGCTAAGCAAGGTCATCCCTGGTTAGTATTTGGATGGGAGACCAAGGAAGACCAGGGTTGCTACACAGAGCAAGGCAATAACAGAAAACCTCTGCTTACCTGATCCAGCAGGGCTCCTCTTATGTTCTTAGGTAAAGCAGACCAACACAGCTACCCACCTGGGGCTAATTCCACTATATCTTCTTCTGCAGCAGCTGTGGCTGGCCCAGGTTTTCCTATCTCCTGAGGAAGCCTCCTTATTTTGCAGCTAGCCATCTCAGGAGACCATTTTGCTACCTGACACCTGCGGCCCTACTCCCCCCTCCCCTTCAACACACCAAACACCAACTCCTGTTCCTAAGCAAGTGTGGGATTGTTAAGGTCTGGGTTTGTTTGTTTAAAGCAATTGACTGCCAGGATAGCGGTCCATGTAAACATGTTAACAGCTTTTATTTTACTTGCCCACATTTGTTTTTTTTAAAAATACACACAAAATATTAAATAAATATCAGCAATAAATCTCATACAATATTTTCAGAGGCTTAAAAAAAGATTGAGGGAGAGGAAAGAAAGAAAGAAAGAAAGAAAGAAAGAAAGAAAGAAAGAAAGAAAGAAAGAAAGAAAGAAAGAAAGAAAGAAAGAAAGAAAGAAAGAAAGAAAGATCATTTGCTGTTTGCATTCAACCGAGAACACACGCTGCAATAATAGTCATAAAATACAAAATTCTCTGAAATAAAACATCTGTATTGCATGGTTAGAGAGTTATAGTTTTCTGCTAAGGCCCCCACAATTTTACAATCTAATATTTCCTGGGAAGATCAGTAGGCTCCACGACGCCTAAGGAGACAATTTACTCCCCTGGAGTCCCACCCTTGCTGAACAGGCTGCATGGCTGAGAGCCCTGGAGGCAAATCAGTCCGTATCCCTTCCCGGTTCTAGAAGGAACGGGTCAGCAAGCTCAGGCTCGGCTTGTATTCCTGGCCTTGATTTCTCCCCACAACTCCTGTGTTTCTACCGTCTCCCAAGATGGAAGGGTTGCCCATTGGCTAGAAGCTACCACTGAGGAAAGGAGAGGGTCACAGCGTTGGCAGGCTGGTGGACTTTCACCAGAATGGTTCTGGGTTCCTGTTGCAATGCAAGGCATGGTTCTGATGCACGCCGTGGGACCGAAGTTCTCCCCGCCGAGGCGAGTGGACTGACACAACACAGCTCGGCATTTCCAACCAAGCTCTCTCTCTCTCTCTCTCCTCTCCTCCCACAACCGAGGAGCTCCATGAGATGCGAGAGATGCTAGAGCAGGCACTTCCACGCAAAACAGGTGCTAGGACATGATTCCAAAGACAGGATTGTGACGGCAAATGCTGGGGCCGTATTCTTCATAATCTTTCTTGGTGTGACATACTTGGAAGAACTCCGGCTGAGGAGGGTAAGGGGAGAACACAGAGACAAGAAGCTCACATGAAAACTTTATACAAAACCAAGACAAGAATTATGATGTGCAAACCGCCCCAAGCCCGCTTGTGAAGAAGAGTAGTCTATAAATAGTGGTGGTAGTAGTAGTAGTACTACTATTAGTAGTAGTAGTTGTAGTTGTAGCTGGAACCAGCAAAGTGCAACATCAGCATCACAGCTAAATGGCACTTTTGAGACCAACAAAATTGGGGGCAGAATGAGTTTTTGAGAGGCAGTGCTCTCTTCGTCAGATGCCAGAGAAAGCTCTGACTCTCAAAAGCTCCTGCCTTGAACATCACGGGACACGTACTGTCGATGCGAGCATGGATCCTCCAAACCAGACTGCGTAGCGCTGCATGTGGTGACTGATCACTTGCACTTCCACAGGCTTGGGCTGCAAAGCAAGCAGAACCGCTGGTTCAGTGCATTGTCGAGCATGGTGCAGAGGACAGCAGGCCGGGCAACTATGGGTATATTGAGCCAGAAAAATATCGGTATATCCTTTTTTTAAAAAAATTATATTTTATTGAATTTATTGAACAAAGAAAACCTAGATAACAGATACAGTAAACCCCCTCTTGCGGGAGTTTAAAATTTTTAATTTTCCCCTGGCCCACTTTTGGTTCTATCTGCCAAGGAAATTCGAATAGTAATGCCATTGTTCCTGAAATTCTTGGATTGATCTCCTGTTAACTTGATTCGTTAGTTTGGCCATTTTCAAAAAGTCTGCGAATTTGTCCAGCCAGGCTGGTATCAAAGGTAAGGTAAAGGTAAAGGTAAAAAGTATCCCCTGTGCAAGCACCGAGTCATGTCTGATCCTTGGGGTGACGCCCTCCAGCGTTTTCAAGGCAGACTCAATACAAAGTGGCCTTGCCAGTGCCTTCCCCAGTCATTACCTTGCCTTAAATCTTGGTATATCCTGATATTTCCGAATCTGAGATTCTGAAAATATTCGGGAATGCCGAACTTTCCAGCACCAACGCACTTAAAGGGACCAATACCCCTTAAATGCCTCAGCCTCCCTAGGTTCTAAGTGGGGCTGGGAGACAGGTCCCCTTCCCCACTCAGACCTGGCTTCACAGCCTTCTGCTGCCTGGCTCTTTAAAGCGTCGGGCAGCAGAGCCAGCTGCCCCCAGGATCTCAGTGGGGCTGGGAGGCAAGTCTTGCCCACTGCTGCCACCACTCCAGCAAAAAGTGTCTCTTGGTTTATGAACCTCCTTAACAGCGACACCTGGGCTCACCCAGCTAATGGGCAGGTTTTTAAAGAGGCAGTAAAACTCCTGTTTACCTTTATCCGGCCACCGCTCAGCTCCTCGCTGGCTTTCAGTCGCGCATCCACAACTCTTTTCAGGTCTCTCTGCAGCCGGCGTCCAAAATCCCTGAACATCGTGGATCCTCCTGAAAGAACTACATTCTGCAGGGCAAAGAAAGAATGTTTCCCCCCCTCCCTTGAAACTTTGCTTGGAGCACACGGCTAATCCATAGCTAAGAGGATGCCCTGCAGGAAAGCCCCCCATAGTCCTGCCTTGGGATTCACATTCTGACAGAATGGTGATAAATGAGTGGAATTACTCTGGGGTGTGGGAGTAGAGATGCCAGTGCACAGGTGGGACCTCTGTGGATCCCCCGGTTTTACAGCTCATCTCCAGCGACAGAGATCAGTTCCGGAGAAAACGTCTGATTGGGAAGGGGGACTCCATAGCATTCGACTCCACTGAGGTCCCTCCCCACCCCTGATTCTGCCTACTCCTGGCTCCACCCCCAAAGTCTCCTGGCATTTCCCCGCCCAAAGCTGGCAACCTTAGTCCTTAGAGATCCCAGGCTCAGTACAAGGAATCAAAAGGGAATGCAAAGGCGGGGGCAGTGTGAGTGCTCTGGAACATGCAAAATTTTAAGTCAGGGTGGGGGTCATTAGATTCACGGAGAGCAAGTCTGTCAAAAGACATTGACCCTCATTGACAAACGGAACCTCCGTCTAGAGCAGGGGTGGCCAAACTGTGGCTTTCTAGATTAGGGGTAGTCAACCTGTGGTCCTCCAGATGTCCATGGACTACAATTCCCATGAGCCCCTGCCAGCATTTGCTGGCAGGGGCTCATGGGAATTGTAGTCCATTGATATCTGGAGGTTGACTACCCCTGTTCTAGATGTCTCTGGACTACAATTACCATGAGCCCCTGCCAGCATGTGGATAGGTATATGGAACAATGTCTGAGGCAGGGATGTTCTGCATTCTTGGTGCTGGGGGGGGGGCAACAGTGGGAGGGCTTCTGGAGTTCTGGCCTTGCTGGTGGCCCTCTTGATCGCCCCTGAGTTTTGGCCACTGTGTGGATGGGCCATTGGCCTTAAACTTGTCCTAAGAAGCTTTCCCTCATTCCAAAAGTGCAAGTATTTTGCAGGAGTCTTTCAGTGCTCAAAAGAAATTCCCAATTCTTCTATTGAAAAAACTGAAGTCTTTGAGGGAGGGGGCAAAGGGGGGGCTTCCAAATTTGGGAGATACAGCTGAAAATTGAGGGGCTGCCATCAACTACTTCCGAAATTCCACATTCAGCATCTCTTGGCCTACCATGTCTGAATCTTCTCAGCTCTGTTTCCGGCTTTTGCACTTCTGGCCCTATTGCATGGGTTATTTGATCTCTCTTGCTACTGGATTACATTGTTTTACACAGGGCAATAGGCCTCGAATGTCAGGGAGGAGAAAAAGGAGACTTCAAATACTCAAAACTAAATTCTGGCTTGCGTGCCGTCCTTCTGTTCTAGGCAGACCAGTCCTGAACTGTTTTCTCAGGCCTGGCAGAAACTGCTTAACACTGTTATGAGCTTACAGCACAACTGAAAGTACTTGAGCCACACCTTTTCCCGCACACGCCAACAATACCTTATACAAGGGACGCCGAACATCGATAGGACAGTTCTGTATAACTTCATCGACAATATCAGAAATCGACTCCATAAAGTCTGGGTTGGCAAACTGAAAACAAACGGGGCAGTCTCACACGCGCTGAAATGAGCACACCGGGCAGTCCAAGAGAGCCAGCATCCATGGGAGTATCTGCATAAGTCTATGGTGATCGGCTATGAACTGTGCGGTCCTAAGTGGAGAATCTACAGTCTAAGCTTATCGATTTTGCTGGGATCACACTGGAGAACCTCTGCCCAGGCTGAGGACCAACAAGGGGTTTCAGGAGGAGCTTTGATCGCAAGAAAAGCTCGTGTGTGAGAGTCTTGTTCATCAGCAGCAACCACCAGCGATAAACAAGTCACTGCATTTGACCTTCCCAGCTTGGTGGAGTGGTTAGGACTGAGGCCTTCTAATCTGGCGAGCCAGGTTTGAATCTGCAGTCCCTCACGTGCAAACAGCTGGGTGATTTGGGCTTGCCACAGCACTGAGAAAACTGCTCTGACCAAGCAGTAATATCAGGGCTCTCTCAGCCTCACCCACCTCACAGGGTGTCTGTTGTGGGGAGAGGAAGGGAAGGTGACTGCAAGCCACTTTGAGACTCCTTCAGGTAGAGAAAAGCGGCATATAAGAACCAACTCTTCTTCAGTAATCTCAGGGCTCTCTCAGCCTCACCCACCACACAGGGTGTCTGTTGTGGGGACAGGAAAGGGAAGGCGATTGTAAGCCACTTTGAGACCCCCTCAGGTAGAGAAAAGTGGCACAGAAGAACCAACTCTTCTTCTCTTCTTCTTCCAAATATGAGCCTTGCACGTGTACAGCCACAGTGATCATGAACACGGCTAGTACAACAAAGTTCACGTTCAGTAGCACCTCTAAGATGCGACAAAGTTGCATTCAATGAGCTGTTGTGTGCAGGCACCCTTCTACAGATGCACTGACTCCATACAAATCAGTAGAGAGGGAGCAGCAAATTAGCATGCAACATAATGAAGATGCTTAACAGATTCAAAGACCAAACAGGGATAGCGAACTTAGTGTTGGTTTTTTTAATGGCTTCCCTTTGTTGGGGTTTAATTCCACAGGAAAACAGAGCAAACAAACAGTTCTAAAGTGGAGACCAATGGGCAGATGTACCCATCCGTTGTGGAATGCTGAGAGTAATGACCTGAAACACCCTGTAGCAGATGAGCTTGCATTTGCGTAAGCATCACAGTACTTACCTGTGCTGGGTGTGATTTAAGTGGAGCAAGGAAGAATGCTATTTCCCAAAGAGCTCACCCACCACCAAGCAAACTGCAACCTCTATATCCATTGTCACAATTGCAGAATACCATCTATGGGCTGAACCACTTTGATTATACAGGTTCCAAAAGCAAACCTGATAGAATCATAGAATCATAGAGTTGGAAGGGGCCACACAGGCCATCTAGTCCAACCCCTTGCTCAACGCAGGGTCAGCCCAAAGCATCCTAAAGCATCCAAGAAAAGTGGGTATCCAACCTTTGCTTGAAGACTGCCAGTTTTAGTGCTGGCTCTGTGTGTAGTACAATTCTAATACAGCTGTGGTTTAACCACAAGGTGGTGCTCTCTGACTGGAAGTCGTGTTACTCTTCCCACGCTAATAATACTTTTGCTCTTAGGAGAAAAGCAGCAGCCATTTTTCTTACCTCCGGATGAAAGAAGATTTCTGGACCGAGGAATCTTTCGTAACCGACGTCTATAACAAATTTATTTTTGTTGATCGCATGGGTGCCTGTGTACTGCTTGATCCACTTGTGCGGATCCAAATCGTACTTGGCAAATTCTTTGACTATATCAGGGCAAATGTAACAGTATTTTTCCTGTGGACACATAACAAGGCAAAACAAAAGCAAAGGGGCAGTTAATTTGGGGGGGGGGTTAAAAGGGCGGGTTCTCCATGGTTGGTCCTGAGACATCACTGGCCAAGTACAAAGCATTAAAAAGCCATTATTGCTGGGGCAACCTGGCCCTGTGCAGTAACTGTCTATTCAGAAAGCCCACTGAACGCAACATGTCTTACTCTCAAGTAACCTTGGGAAAGATCGCAGCTTCAGACTCACCATAGGAAGAAGAGGGACAGTAGGGTCCCAAGCACCTACAACGGCCTGTCTCAACTTTTTTACCATTGAGAAACCCTGGAAACATTCTCCAGACTACAAGAAACCCTGGAAGCGGCACAATAATGCAGAATATGATTGGGGAGCACAGCTGTGGACACGCCCACTCAGGACC
Source organism: Paroedura picta (assembly GCF_049243985.1). Lineage (NCBI taxonomy): Eukaryota > Metazoa > Chordata > Lepidosauria > Squamata > Gekkonidae > Paroedura > Paroedura picta. The sequence continues at coordinate 5,688,572 of NC_135379.1, read as the reverse complement.
CCTTCCCTTACCACCCCCCTCCAGGCCCATCATTGGCCATTTGGGGGAGGGGGGGGTTCGACATGATTTATCACCCGATACATGTTTAACAAATTTTTAATATTAAAAAAAAAGCTTAATTAACTCCCACCCATTCAGGAAAGCCTTCCAGGGCCATCAAGAAACACCAGGGTACCATGAAACCCTGGCTGCGGAAGCCTAGGACAAAAACGCTCTCGCCTACTTTATGGATGTGGGCAAAGGCAATAGAGACTGCAGGGATGAGCAAAAGATATTTGGCAGATATTAGTAACACCAGTCACATATGTCTTATACTGCCTTATACCGAAAGCCCTCCGGTCCATCTAGGTCAAGTGGTACCTTCTCAGAGTAGTAGCAGCTCTCCCGGGTTTCTGGCTGAGGTCTTCCACATCCCCTCCTGCCAGATCCTTTCAACTGGAGATGTCAGGGATTGGACCTGGGACCTTCTGCATGCCAAGCAGATGCTCTGCCAATGCAACACAACCTCTCTCCTACGTTCTCCTCTCTTCATCGTACGTGAAGGTCAAGAGGGGAAAGACAGTCCTGTCCTAACACAATGGTCGGGAAAACTCCTGCATTCAGCTTTGAAGCACCATTCAGGGGTCAACCACAAAGAGGTTTGGTTCAAACCCAGCACGGAACGGGGATTTCCAAACCTGATGGGATGAGAGCTCCTGTATCTCTTAGGGATGGCTCATTCAAATAAACATTTGGCCCTTCCCAGTAACTCAGTATATTCAATTTTGACCTGGATTATAGTCTTCTTCAGGATTTATATATGTTTTACCGCATGAACGCTTTCTTGCAGATAGCATTTCTTCAGAGCTACTAATGTGGTAGCCTGGAGTTTTGTTTGTTACTCGAAAACGGTATTAGGAGCGTAACTCCCAGAACCGAATGTGAGCAGCTTGTCTCTCAAAGAAAAGCATATTGTTGGTAATTTGACTTTGTAAGAAAAATAATTTGTACAAATTCATTGTTTTGCGCAAATAGCTTCCAGTCTCAAAGGAACATTGAAAAGCTTAATATATATTTTTGCCTCTGTCCCCCCCCCCCCATTCTAACCACTTTAGAGGTTGAGAACCCTAGCAGAATATTTAGTCCTTTCTTTTTGGATTTTGTTCTGACCAATGTTGCTGCTCGTTCTGTGCAGCGGCAGCTCTGCCCCTCTTTTCTCATGGCCATTTTGGGCACTCATGTGGATGTTGTTATCCACATCTTACGGGACCAACAAGAAATACAAGCTTCCAGACTGTGGCAGGAAGCGGCCCTGTCCCCTTTGTCAGCCCCAAAGGCCAGGGCCAGTTGCCTCCACGTGCCTACAGCTCACTAGCAAGACGCTGCCACCAGACGGAAACTGTTTCGGGAGGAAGGGACCTGACTGAATCCAAGAGGGAAAGCCAGAGGGAGTCCCAAGCTCTTGCACTGAAAAGGGTTGCTAAGAGTCGGATGGATTTCACAAGAATTTGGTTTACCTTTATGGCCTTCGCCGTTTCCAGCGATTGTTCAGGTGGGATTCCCGCCTCTCTCTCCCTTAGAAGCTGCTGAATGAAATACGTAATATCTCGTCCTGCAACAGGGATATGCTTGATGCAACTGCCAATTACGTAGCCTTCTGCCTGCACGAAAGAGGCGGCAGGGGGGGAAAGATTTGTGTAGTTAAACTCCTTACAAGTAAAAGACCTATTAAACATATTAAGCATCATCATCATAAAAGCAGAGTGCAATATCACCTCAGGATCCCCAGCTCAAAGGAAGTGAGATGGGGCTTTTTCGGCCCTGGTCCCAGCCTGGAGGAAAACTCTGCTGAAGGAGAGCAGGGCCCTGTGAGACCTCAACCAGTTCCACAGGACTGTCCCCCAGGCTTACGGTTGGGGCCCATAATAACCACCAAGAAGTGCCTGCCTCACTGCTGGAGATGGGGAAAGACCAGTTCCACAACTCTAGTATGGTATAGTGTTTGTTTGGGGAAAATTAGGATGCTTATGTTTTGACCTAATCATTGTTTTAACAATGTTGCTTAACCACCCTGGGCTGTATTGGAAGGGTGGGCTAGAAAAATAAAGGTTTACTTATTTGTTTGATGTCACTGGGGCTGTGCAAGTACTTACCACTGGAATTACGTGAGTCACCCCATCCCCGCTGTCAACAACGGCCCCGGTTAAGGTACGCTCTCCAACCTGGCGTGAAGTCCAAGATGCAGCTAGAGCCAAGACCGCCTGAGCAGAAACCCAAGAAGGCATGTGACTACCACCCCAAATTTCCAGTTGGAGAGCGAAAAGCTAAACTGCTGGCGTAGCTACTGAAGTCCCTCATTTGGGTTTACCACTGCCACCCACTAGAAGTTGTCAAACTGCTACTTCCCAGCTTCAATCCGCCCTATCCCCGAATCTGAAAGGTCTGCAGTGTGCATGATTCCAAAGGATATAAAGAATATCCTGCAGGAGGCATCAGAGGAGATGTGTATTTAGCATAGTTAGAATAGGAACTTCCTAGTATTTTTCAAATAATCTCCTCCTGGGCCTTGATTGGCCCAGCTGGAGACTTCCTGTTCCTCTGAACACACTTCCTCCCTGCTTGCCTCCAGAACAGACCGAAGGAATGAAGAACAACAGTTAGACTGTTAGGATTTCCTCTCTCTCTCTCTCTCTCTCTCTCCTTCTTCTATACAAAGTTGTTTCTCTTTTAAATAAAACTACTTTATTATTTTCAGCACCTTGGTGCTTAAGATCCCATTTGCATACTTAAACTCTGCCAAGAAGTAACACATGCTTGTCACACTAATAAATTAAATTAAAAATATGTAAAGTGGATGAATGCTTTAAGCACTAGATGCGAGCTAGACAAATTATATTTTTAAAATTGACCATCTGCCTGTCTATTTAAATTATTTCAGAATTTTTTAAAAAAATTATTTACCTGAACAGCAATGTAAAGCCCCGGTATATTAAAAGATTCAAACATGATTTCTGCAAGGTATTCTCGGTTTTCAGGCGTGTTCAAGGGAGGCTCAGTCTGTTGACGAGAGACATTATTAGAACTCTAGAGAACATCTTTTATTATGTTTGCTTTATGGGAAGCCTATAGAGATCCCTGAAATCTTCAAAAGCACATCTAAGTAGAAACAATGGTGACTGAACGCCCACCTGGCAGGCAACTTTCTGGCCCAAGTTTTCCTTAAAAATAATTCTTACATTATCAAAAGATACCACATATTATCTGGAGCCTGTATGTATTCATGTATATTCTGCGTATCTCTGTTTCTGTGTCTTGATATCCTGTATTTAAAGGGAGGGATACATGAAGAGGGGCAATCCACCTCTTCCCTCGAGACCAGCCCTGCTCCCCCACCGCACTGCCTCTGCTTCCCCCCCCTCCCCCAATACATAGTTGAGGCCCAAAATAACATCTGAGGTAAAAGATTCTGTGGCTGTTAACAACATGAGACAGTGGAAATGGGCTTGCCATCTGACCTCCCTGTGCCAACATTCCTGAGAGGTTTTCCCCATAAGCAACACGATTTGAGGCCAATGCCGCCTTCTTCCAGATCACACAAGGAGCTAGCTGACTGCACTTTGCATGTGGATAAAGGCATGCTGAGTTTGTAGGACAGCTAGATTGGAGTCCAGCAGCACCTTAGGGATGAACAAGATTTGGTCGGGGAGGGGGGGGGTCTAACGTCTCGAGAGTCAGAGCTCCGTTCGTAATTCATGTCAGTGCAAAGTCTCTAGTGAAGTTTTAGAGGTACATTTCCCAGGATAGAAGAATAGCCCACACAAAAGTCTAAGAGGTCAAATAACAGGTATCTTTTAAAGATGGAACCACAACAAATGAGACAAACACAGACCTAAAGAGGGAGTTTGCTGGGCACCTGAAGTTAATCTTCTTGATTCTTTCCCCCTAGCTAAGAATATAGACCAAGACGGGGATATAGACCACTCTTACAAATGAGATCAAATGAACAGTTCTGCGGGGCTTGCAAAACGGAGCTGTTCCAAGAGGCCCAAAATAACATCTGAGTTATGCTGGCCTCCCTGCCAAAGTCCTAATCCAGGGGTGGCCAAACGGTGGCTCTCCAGAGGTCCATGGACTACAACCCCCATGAGCCCCTGCTGGCAGCAGGGGCTCATGGGGGTTGTAGTCCATGGACCTCTGGAGAGCCACCGTTTGGCCGCCCCTGCCTATGCATCAGACAGGTTTGAAAAGTCCCTCCCATTCCCTCGCCTTCTCTTTCATAGAATCATAGAATCATAGAGTTGAAAGGGGCCATACAGGCCATCTAGTCCCACCCCCTGCTCAACGCAGGATCAGCCCAAAGCATCCTAAAGCAATTAGAGGATCTAAGCAACTGACACCTGTTATGCGTTTTTAAGATTTTAACTGCGTAAATTTAGGATTTTTATATTTTATCTGTATATTTATTATTATATGTGATTTTGTAGTCTTGTACTCTACCCCGAGTCTCAGAAGATGGGGCAGAAAATAAGCATATAATTATAAATAAATAAAGTAGAGAACAGCTCCATCATTCTCAGAGCAAGCTCCACAAAAGTCAAGATTGCCATGTTGATAGGTACGATTTATAGAAAAGAAATCTGGTTCAAAAAAATCCTTTTAGGGTAATAAATTACATTAACATCGTAACAGTCAAAGCGGTGCCAATTCATTAGGAAAAACGGATGGATGGGAAGGGAAAGCATTCTAAAGGCAAAGCTAATTTGGCACCTCGCTCCTGGAAAATGCACCTGTTTTTTTAACAAAAATTAAAAATAGCATTAACGCAACGTTGTCACCTTATGAAAATGGAAAATAAAAATAACTGATGGCAATTTTGAGCAAAATGTCTTCCTTTAATGCAAGAGGGCTAGACAGTAAAAAGCTTCCACAGAAGGCAACGCATAACACAAGGACACGCTGCTGCTGAAACACAACATATTGCTAAGTGACATTTTGCAGCAACGCTGTCCTTTGTTTAAGTAAAAATCAGCCAATTACTTGAAGCAGCATCTGTAATCTAATCAAGCCACCCAGTTTTTAAAAAATTATTATTATTATTATTTTGGTAAAAATAAGAAGAGAAATTAAAAAAACACTCAGACCTGGAAGCCTGATATAGACAGGCATTGGAATACTGCTTGCATGCAATTTGATAAAAGTGTGCCTCCAGAAATTAAAAACAGAGGAAAAGCTGAATACAACGGGAAGCTTTCTGGGGGCCTTTCCACCCATGACACTTTTCTTGGATACTTGAGGATGCTTAGGGCTGATCCTGCGTTGAGCAGGGGGTTGAACTAGATGGCCTGGATGGCCCCTTCCAACTCTATGATTCTATGATTCTATGACTTCTTTTGGGGTATACCTAAGAATACCTGAAACTTACACCTGAAAAGACATTGCACAGGGATGCCTGCCAGGAAGCCAAGATGGATCTTGAGGTCCACCTCGTAATGTCTAAAAGGCACCGAAACCACACACATAAGAGATGACACTGGCCTCGAACTTTGTAATGCCTTTTGCCTGTTCACCTTACCATTAAGAAGTAGTGATCCTCTGGCTCAGCTCGAAGATATTTAAAAATAACCTGCTCCATGAACTTCTCCATAAGATCCCAGTCTTCTACAATACCATGCCGGATAGGCCACTGGAGCAAAAGTGAAGGAATCAACATTGATATGACAAAAGTTCAGGCCCTACAAAGACACGCGGGGAACTATCTCAGTGAACTCTGATTCAGTCATCCTCAATGGGGGACATAGTGCCCCTCCTAGTGGCCCCTGACACATTTGAAGGGGGCCACAGACCGAAAAATGAGAGAAGGGGAGCCCAAAGCGTTTATGGAGGGTCCTGGTAACTGGACCAACGAACCCTTTTTATCACATATGACATCATTAATTGATAGGAAGTTCAACCTTCATCAAGGGAACACGAAAGAAATCGCGTAATCAGTTCAATTGTGTGTGCTTAAATTAATGCATCCATGAATGCACATGTGTTTCTTGTTCAATAGTTCTAGAAATCTGTGGAGTTTAGTTATTTCATTCTTAGCTTAGGCCTTTTTTAGCCTAGCTCACTGCATAAGTGGCTGACCTACTGCAGGGGGCTCTGGAACCTAAGAAGAGCTCCTAGAAGGATTGTGACTAAAAATAAACCCTGAGAATGGCTGGTCTAATTCCATGTAAGTAGCCATCTTGGTCGGCCACATTTGAGTCCAAAGCATCTCAAAGGCTAACAATATTTCCAGGGCATAAGCTTTTGAGAGTCAAGAATATCAAAAAGTCAAAGGGAGATTTGACTCCCAAAACCTTATGCCTCGGAAATCTTGTTAGCCTTCAAGAGGCTATCGGATTTGAATCTTGTGTTCTATCTGCAGGAACTCTATGGTCTCAGGCCAATTCCTTCTTTCTTCCCCCAAATTGCCCTTTGACTTTCAACTGTGCTCGACATTCTCGACTACAAACCTTGCACAGGCAGCTGTAGGTGTAGTCTTAAACACTTCTAAGCCACAGATTTTGAAACATGAGACTCTGTTTAGGATGTCAGTGTTTTTCATTCAACCCTGCCCAAGTCCCCCACTCCCGTTTCTGCAGCCTTCACCCTACGCGCATGCACTGATTTAAAATTCAGGGATTTCAAGTGAAAGGCAGTGCTGTGCAGTGGTTAAAGCACTGAGCTAGTCCTAGAGCAGTGGTTCTCAACCTTGGGGTCCCTGGGGTTGCCTGGTTGTCCGCCACGACAGCGGCAGCAGGCAATGGCAATGGGCGGCAGTGGTTGGCGGGCGATGGCAAGCAGAAATATGTGGTGGGGCGGCAGGCGGCAGGCGGCAGGCGGAGCTATGGCAATGGCCGCCTCCACGCCACCTCAATTGTTGCGTACATGCACACCTATGCACGTACACTGCCCATACATGCACACACCGTGCATGTGCGCTGCCACCACACCCGTAGCAGGTGCTGCTGAGTTGGGGTCAACAAGCAGGTAAGGTTGAGAACCACTGTCCTAGAGAGACCCAGATACGGGATAGGTCCAGGCTGGACTGGTCTACTGCAGAGAATTGTTCCCAGGATACCATGGAGGCAGGAAGAACCATCTGACCAATTTCAAGGAAGGGTGGGATAAAAAATGTAATAAATAAATAAGTGGGCCTCTTTTTGTTCCTGGCCAAGCCTTACCTTTGTAGCGTAGGTAGGTTTCTCGATAGCTTCATCTCCAATGAAAAAATCTAGGTCGTCCACACCCTGCATGACCCTCCTCTGCGCCTGGTCGCCCACCTTGGCTGACTCTCTTATTGCAATGCCTAAATATTAAAAAAAAAGTTTCAGCGCAAACTGACGAGGGCGCACAGTCAAACTGAGGTCTTTCAGCTATGGCCGTGAACATCACTCTGTTTACTGTGCAGATCCTGTCCGGTTCAAATATAGATCTTCCTCCACAGCCAGGTGGCCTCTGCAATTCAGTATTCAAATTGACCGGAAGACTCCCACGGGATTATTCCAGCCGTCTCCATGGTGTCAGGTAAAGAGGAAGTCGCTTGTTTGCCACGGCAGATCCCTGGCAGCCACACAATGAAGATAGGAAGGACACAGAGCTCGTCATAGCAACCAGAAACTGATTTAATGAGGGCTGGTCCTGGCAAGAAGGAAAGCAAGCTCTTCCCCCCCTCTCCCCATGGCTATATACTAGCCAAGGACGCGGGTGCTGGAAATACCACTTCCCAGAGAGAGAGAGAGAGAAAACAAAAACAGAAACACACACAGAATGCCAAGCTGGAGAGCCAGCGAACCCAGCAATTCCCTTCTCATTGAGAAGCACGTCTTATAAGAGGCAGAGCGGCGTTTGCTTACATGACGGGACGATGAACTGAGGTTCCGTATTGCCTGCGTAGCCCAGCTTCGTGTACCTGAAACCAAGGAAGTCATCAGGTTTTAAAACGCATCGCCTGGCAAAAGGACACTAAAAGGACACGCACTTGCCCGAATCTGCTGATTAAAGCAAGGGACTCTCGCCCTCTATAACGCTCAGGGAAATACCACATGGACTGACATGCAGAACTAGAGGAGGAAATGGGAGTCCCGAGGAGGGCAGGTGATCAGGAATTGGATTCTGCCCGGCAGCCTTTACACCTCGCAAACTTTTTAACTTTTTTCCCGAGAAGACACAGAGTATTATTGTTATTGTTATTGTTATTGTTATTGTTATTATTTCAATTTATTTCCCGCCACTCCCAATAACGGCCCATGGCAACTTATCCCCAATAAAAACCCAATAAAACCCCATTAAAACCATACAGGGACATAAAAAGTCGTACAATAAAACCAAAACAGAACAAAAACATGGCGGTATTATTCGATTTTCCGGTCCCCCCCAAACACATATCTAAATAAGGGAGTAGGGAGAGGTGGCCGTCGAAGACACATGGCCCAACACTGCTTAGCAATGGGGGGGGGGTCAGATCCTCACCACCCCGGCCCCAACCATGGACCTGGTGGAAAAGTTCCGTTTTACAGGCTCTGCAGAATGTCGAGAGCATCCTGTAGCTTGACCCGGCCAGCTTTGCACACAAATCTGCAAATCCCTTGCCCGGTTCCTCTGTGCACGGGTACCCCAGAGGCAGAAAAGAAGCAGTTTCTCCAGCTGGTCACTCATAGGCAGGTCTCACTTACTCAGGGGAAACCAGGCTGCTGACAACTTTGCGTCATGCCAAGAGCCAGTTCACACACTGCAAAGTTGTGAGCCAGCACGGTGTGGTGGTGAGAGGGTTGGACTAGAATCGGAGAGACCCAGTGCATAAACAGTCATGGCCAGCCCAATGTCACCTAGCTGGCTGCATGTGGGGGAGTGCAGAATCGGACCCGGCATGCCAGATTAGAAGTCCACACTCCTAACCACTACACCAAACTGGCTCTCAAGGACTAAAGCTAGCAGACCATGGTCATACAGCCCAGAAAACCCACGATAAACAGTTGACTCTGGCTGTGAAAGCCTTCAACATGCTTTTTGGGTATGTCATGCAAAAAACTGTTAAATATCATGTATTAAAAATGTTATTTGGCCGCTGCTATTAAAGCTTACAGAACTGCTTAGGGCATCGTGGCCTGACTTATGAGTGTGGAGTCTGGATCTGATATCTCCAGCAGACTGCTCCATTTCACTCTTGAAGAAGCCACCAAGACAGAAGGTGTCCAGCAGGGCTCAAAGTTGGGAAACCACACCATGCCAAAACCGACAGCTGACAAGCGGTGCCTCTTAAGGCAGTTCCATTTTAATGCCACCGAGGCCTCCCCAAGTGTCTTAAAATAGCTCACCCGGTCCCATGTGGGAATCCAGGTCAGCATGTAAACTGATCGCTAAAGAAACTTGTCTTAGCAAGAGAGGAAACATACACGACAAAACTGCAATGTGTGTTCTTCTGCTTTAGCTGCGTTATCTAATATATATATACTAGCTTCAAGGCCGTTGAAAGGGGACCCTCCCCTGGCCAGGCAGCTTAAGGTGGCCTTGGGCAGCAACTCGCACCCAGATCAAGTGGGGCAGGTGGGGGCTGAGCAGCTTGTTAGCGGGGCCGGGACAGAGCTCCATAGGAGTCAGCTAGTCAGCTCCTTAGCAGTCCTTAATGAGCAATCAGCAGGCCGGGAGGCCCTTGTCAGCAGGTCAAGAGGGCCTCATTAGGAGACCCTACACCACGACCCTTTGCCCAGGGCCTCTCCCCTTACCTGCTGCTGGCTCCAGGCACTGAGTCGTCTGAGAGCAAAGAGGCTAGAGTCCAGGGACGGAGGGCAGGAGCTGGAGGGGCATGGCCAATCAGGGCAAATCTGGCTGCACCCTGATTGGCCCTATTCCAACTTGGACAGCCGGACACATCCCACCCCCTAGGCTGTTTCATAAATATATAAAGGAACAACAATAGATAAGGATATTTGAAATGCTTCTTTAAATTGTAGATCTGCTTCTTGGATTCATTTGACACTCCATAATTTGAACCCAATTTTGGATTTCTGGCAGTTTGGATTTGTATGCCTGTTTGGGAGGCCTTTTCCAAACAAGAAAAATAGTCTCTAGACATTTCAATAAAACGGTAATTAGTAAGCCGGTTAATTCACAGATAATGTTAACTTATTTTTAAAAATATGTTCTGTGTGTAAATCGTTCAAGGAGGCTGGGTAAATATTCCAGTGGAGACTTGAGGAATTAGCTGTAGGACAAATAACTGTTAATCCAAGGATCAAGCAGTTACCGAAACTATTTTGGATTCCACAGATGAAACACACATGTCTTCTGTCAGCCTATTCCCTGCTGGAAGCCTGCAGGGTTCGCATCTTGAGGATGCTTTGGGCTTGACGAGGACTGTTACAATCACTATGATTTTGATAATTGGTTATTATATACCGGAGGACAAGGCTGAGGCGAACCCCCTGCCCCCTGGGAAACGAACCACCATTAACGTACAAACAATACCTGCTAAGTTTATTTGCAAAGATGGGGTGGGAGGGGGGGGGTAAGGCACCTGTCTACTTAGGCATTTAATACTTTCAAAAGAACCTTGTTTGGGTTTTTTGTATATAGTAGTATATATAAAAGGTTGAAATAGCTAATGCCCAACATACCTGTTGTTGTTAGGTGCGAAGTCGTGTCCGACCCATCGCGACCCCATGGACAATGATCCTCCAGGCCTTCCTGTCCTCTACCATTCCTACAACATACCTAGGAAGTCACCTTTTTACTCTATATCCAACAGTGATCTCCAAAACCCATCTTCATGGACAGAACTAGACATGGCAAGAGATCTTAGACCAAGGGTCCCCAATGTCTTTGAACCTGAAATTCTGAGACAGGGTAATGGATGCAACCACAAAACGGGGGGGGGGGGCGGGCAGTGAGGCAGCCACACAAAGAGGATATTGAGTGGAAGAATTGTTTTTTATACCCTGTTTTTTACCGCTCGAAAGAGTCTCAAAGCGGCTTACAATTATCTTCCCTTCCTCTCCCCACTACCGACCCCGGCGAGGTAGGTGAGGCTGAGGCTTGGTTACAACAGCCCTAACAGGACTGTCACTTGTTCAAGGTCCCCCAGCTTCCTGAATGTAGAGGAGCAGGGAATCAAACCCAATTTGGTAGATTAGAAGCCGCTGCTCTTAACCACCACACGGGGAGAAGAAGGATGACTTGTGAACATTTGCTGAGAGGAGGAGTCAGAAAGACTCTGTAATCAGCACAGCAGGGCAATCAGAAGACCATCTGGGCAAGAATCCACCTGGCCCACCTATTTTCCAAAAACAAAAGGTACCGGTAGGTACCAGGGCACCCTCAAACCACGTTGGAAGCAGCTGTTGTAGATGGTCATGTCATTGAAAACTAAATTCTTAGGCCCCAGCGAGATGCAATTCAGGCAGAGAGCTGAATTTCCCAAAACTTTTCAGAGAGAAGTAGCTAAATATGAGCAGGCAATGCAGTCTTCATTTGTATCAACAGAGGTATCACTTCAAAATCGCAAGAAGTCCTAGTCCCGCTGTATACCACATTGGTCAGACCCCACCTGGAGTCCAGGGCCCATTCTGCACACATAGGTTTATGCACTTTCAATGTATTTTGGCAGCTGGATTTTCCTGTGCAGAACATTCTAAAGTGCATTGAAAGTGCATTATCTATTGTGTGCAGAAAAAGCCCAGAATCAACCTGAAGCCTCACTTCAGAAAGGGTACAGAGGAGAGCAATGAAGATGATCCAGGGCCTGGGGTACCAAGCCCTGTGAGGAAAGGCAGAGGGACTTGGGAATGTTCAGCCTGGAGAAGAGATGGTTGAGGGGACAGGACGGATCTCTTGAAGTCTTTGAAAGGGTATCACTTGGAGGAGGGCAGAAAAAGGTTCCTGTTGGCAGCAGAAGATAGAACCTGCAGTAATGGGCTTAAACTATGTGAAGATTGGTACTGGCTAGATATCAAAGGGGGATTTCACAGTCAGAGTAGTTTTAACAGTAGAACAGGCTGCCTAAGGAGCTCCCCCACCACCATCAGCAGTCTTCAAGCAGCAGCTGGACAGATGTTTATCCTGGATGCTTTAGGCTAGGCTGAGCCTGCATTGAGTGGAGGGGGCTGGACTAGATAGCCTGTATGGCCCCTCCCAGCTCTACGATTCTGTGATCAGAGTGCATTACAAATAACTTCAGAGCCCATGTTAATATCTGCTAAAGTGAAATCAGACTCATGAATATTTATTCTCCCTTCATTAGATTGTGAGATGCCAGAAGATTTGTGTTTTTTTCTCTCCAGAAGACTAGTACAGTAGCCCCTTGGACCACAATTCTGTGAAATCTAGCTGCAGAACTACCTGTAACATCTACCTGAGCTCTTGATCCTATCAGGGTGTTTATCCCAAATGATGGAGATAATGTTTTTGTAAGGCGCTTCTCTCTGTCTTTAATCTGAATTGATCAAAAGATGGAGGTTAGTAATGCTCTTTGTAGCCAGCCTGCTAGAAGCAAAAGCAGAATCTCAGTGTTAAAATCTGAGATCTGATGCGGGTTTGTGGAACTGTTCCACTGCATGGATAAAAACATGACATTTGAATTTGCATTTCTGGCTGCTTGCAGACATATGGCAAACGAACCTGGAAAAGACTTGTTAAGTCTGAGCTATTTATTCTAATGCATTAAAAATGAAGATCAAATCCTACATGTTACTATATTGATTTCAATTATATTGGGGGGGCAATGTATGAAACCTAGGAACAAGATTTATTTATTTATTTGATTTCTATACCGTCCTTCCATAGATGGGGAGGGTGGCTGAAGCAGAAATTTTAACTTCTGTAATGCAAGCTATCATATCTGCTTAAGGAGAGCTCAATTCCTTCTAAATGCTGGACTGTTAACAACTTACAGAAAAATGCTGCTTTTCTTTTTTCCACTTATGTTGAAAGTTCTCTGCATTTGCAAAGGGTCCCCTGATTTGGATCAAGGTAGAGAAACATTCCATTTTCCCCCTGCGCTGTTGTTAGCCTCGAAAGTTGAAAAAAGATGGTTCTTTTTTCTTGTCCGGGGCTAACAGTAATCACTGAAGGCTGAGTCATAAACTACTAAGTCCTCATGTTTTTTGCAAATTAACAGGCCTAGAAATTAATTTCTAAGCACATACAGGCCTGGTTTGGATTGGGGCCAGGGCTCATTGGGAGAGGGAGCTTCAGTTGTGACCCCAGTTTTAATGACCTAAGATGACCCTGGGAAACTGCAATATGTCCCATTGGAGAGATGGATTTGTAGCCATCGGTATACACAAGTTTCCAGAACAGAGCAATTAACTTCCTGGGGACATTTCAGGTAGGGAAGATGGGAGGGTGAAGGGAAGATGGAGGCAGACATAACCCCCCTCTTTCCCTGCGCGGCATGGTCATGATCCAGATCATGTTCCCTTATGCGTGGGAATGAGGTTCTGAGCACACAGCTCCCATAGAACATTGGACAGCTGAACTATGGTGGACAGGGGCCAATGGACTCATGACAATCCCGTAGGGCAGATGTAGTCAAACTGCAGCCCTCCAGATGTCCATGGACTACAGTTCCCATGAGCCCCTGCCGCTGGCAGGGGCTCATGGAAATTGTAGTCCATGGACATCTGGAGGGCCGCAGTTTGACTACCCCTGCTGTAGGGTTTTCAAGTAAAGAGACAATCAGAGGCGGTTTGCCGTTGGCTGCCTCTGCACAGACTTAGCTTCTGAGATCTAATGTCATCGAGGAAAGTCCTGATCGGACTACTCTGCAGGGTCGTGATCAAAATGTTAACGTTACAGTTAAACAGTAACCAATTGTTGTCGAAATTGCTGAGGTTGTTATTTTCGTTGATGATGCAGCTAACAAAACCATCTTGTATAAGCCGTGCGGTTTCATGTTCTCTGTAAACCACCCTGCGCCACAAGGGAAGGCGGTATATAAATGTAATAAATAAATAAATAAAATAAAATTTTAAAGAAACCAAATCAGGCTAGCCTGGACCATGCAGCTCAGGTCAATGCTCTCCCCAAGCACAAATCCCAGCACTTCGAATGGAAATGTTGATCGGACTTACTGGTTTTTTGCATATTCAAAATGCCAGAGTGCAATAAATTCTGCATGCCCAAATGTCTTCCAATCCAATCCACCCTGTTTGGACCGTGAGCTGTCCCGTTACAAGGTATTCTAAACGTTCATTTATTTATTTCATGTACATCCTGCCTTTCTCCCCATTTGGGAAGCCAAACTCAATGACACTGTATTGGCCTCACAACAACCCTGTGAGGTAGGTTAGGCTAAGCCTTGGCCCAAGTACACCCAGCAAGCTTCCACTGCAGAGCGGGGAATTCCCCAATAGCTGTGTACAAGAGTGAATTTCAAAAGGTGTACCAACTCTTGATAGTGCCTGCACAAGAGTAAATGGGATCAGCTGTACCTCATCCCCAGCATAGGCAAGTTATTATTAGTACAAATTAAAAGATGATTTCATCGGCGATTACAGGAATCTCCCATGCTACTCTAGCTGTTTTGCAGGTTAATCTCTGAGACAATGTGCGCTTTAAAAAAAAACTTCAACTTTCCTCCTAAACCGAAACAGTATTCTTGGCACGCTGCCGGGTGCCTTCCAAGATTGTGAAGAATGTATATTTCCAAAACCACTCCATTTATTATTATTATTGGATTTATTACCCGCCGCTATGCGTCAAACCATCTCACAGCGGGTTACATTATATAATACCCCACATAAAAATACATAAAAACCATTTATCCCCTATTTAAAACACATAACATCCAGGCGGCATTTTGACAACCTGTTTCCCAGCATTCACACATTACACGTTTGACTTTCAGATGTACCAGGATGACTTTAGCATGGCTGATTATTTATTTATCGTGTGTTTATTTATTACATTGGTATACCGGGGCTCCCTATGGCCGGGATTCCCAGCCAGGGTTCATGTGCAGCCTGCAGCAGCTATGGCCACCGTAGGGCAGAGAAGCGTCAGGGGGGGGCAAGGGGTCCCGCATCCCAGGGCCACGTGCCACCTAAATCCACCCCGAGCCTTTTCCAAGAGGAGGGGGAGAAACCCGGGGGGCCGGAGGAGGAAAAGGAGGCCGGGGGTGGGCGGCCCAGCTAAGCCCCCGGGGTGGCTCCCCGCATTCCCACGGGCAGAGCTCGCCCAGGGGGCCCAATCCACCGAGCACAAACGGGCTGTGCTCCAGCCTGGCTGCCTTAAGGCAGAAGCGAGGTCATTTGGGAGTCAGGAGCCTTCGCAAAGCCAAGGGGCCGCCCAAGGCTGGATTCTCCCAGAGGCGGGACCAGGCTCGGGATAGAGGGAACAGCTTCCCAGGGGACCCCAAGGGGGGCAAGGGAGAGACCCCACCCCTCTCCAGTGCCAGTGGCGGGGGGAGAAGGGGTCGGCTTGGCTCCTCCTGCAGCAGGCGCCGCTTTTGCAGAAGTCCCCGCCGGGCAAGCAGCAGCAGCAGCAGCGATGCCGGTGCGAAGGCGCCACTGGCCACTCACCCGGTGCCGCCGTCCACGACGCAGGGGAGCAGCCGGGTCGCCATCTCCGGGGCGGGGGGGAAAGGGGACCCTCCTTGCAGCCCCGGCGGCAGCAGCAGCAAGTAACACCTCTGCGCTGCCGGCCGGGCTGACAGCGCCGCGCTCAGCACGCCTGCGCTAAGTCCCTTTCTCCACGTGATTCGTTCAGGAGGGGGGGGGGAAACCCGCGTTAGGGAGACATTTTGGAGTGGGGCACAGGGAGGCCTTTTGCCCTGACGCGCGTGCGTCGTGGTTGCTCGGCAACCAGGCGTCGCCGAGGCCTCAGGCGTGGGGCGGGAGAGTCAAGGCGCCATGAGGGTGGGGCTGTGGGGGCTGCAGGCCGTCTTGTGCAATCGTTTCAGTCTGCCCCTGGGGTAGTTTCCAAATGTTTGTTAGAATAATGGTAATAAAACCCCCTGCCTCTCTTTTAATTACTTCTTTCCACAACTGGGAAAGGGTTTGCCATTAATTGCCTGAGTCTGTTGTGCCAATTGTGTATATAAGTAGGGGTTTTCTGAAGGGTTTCTCAGTCTTCTTGCCGCCTGCCTTAACATGTACTCACAGCTGAAATCGTTATTAAAGAGATGTTGGTTTGCCCAGTGGCTGGGTGTTCTTCCTACAAACCTGCATATTTTACAACTATCCTTAACGTTTTTATTTCCCCCATGGTTTTGTGACCAGCAACTGAACCCCAAGAGCAGCTTTTGTTATTCTAGCAAGGAACCATCCAATCTTCGTTATCATGCTGCATATTTGTTGTGACGCTGTTTACTAATTTATTACTAATTTACTCTCTCCTTATATCTGTACTCTCATGATTTTTGTCCCGTAGTATGAGGAAGCACACATGCACACATAAGCTTATACCGTAGATAAAAATGTGTTGGTCTTAAAGGTACCTTTGGACTCATGTTTGTTCTGCCACTTCAGACCAATGCAGCTACCCACCTGAATCTAATTTAGAAACCTCATTGGTCTTTAAGTTGGCACTAGATTGGGATGACTCTATTTTGAAAAGCAAAAGGGGGAGACATATTTCCCAACTGAACAGTTCAAAAAAGGGGTGGCTGTGACAAATCTCATTTTTAAATACCTATAGTACTGAAGCTGTGGTAATTGCTGCTAACTAGAATAGTCCTAACCTTCCAGCCCATAGGGATGACAGTCCCCTCTCTCCTCTTTCTATACCAAGTTGTTTATTTTCCAAATAAAATTTTATTTTTAAGAAGCTTGGTGCTGTGCTCTGAAACTCTTTGCATATTTAAACTCTGCCAAGGAATACTGGTTTAGCCGCAATTTGTTACATGATGCTAGATGGGGATGCCCATCTGTTTCTGTATCAGACTGAGCCATCAAATTCAGTGGGTACCGGATAAATGTCACAGCAAACATGACAGCCTGATACTAATTCCCATCAGCTGTCCAGGTGCATATCTAATGTCCTAGATGGTAACAAAGCAATGTAAGCCAGCAATGTTACAAGTCTTATATTCATATTTGTATTTAAATGAAATGTAAATTTCTTATGAATTTCTCTTTGAACCCATCTCATGGCTAAACTTTGGCACGCAAGAAGGTATATTAATGACAATTTATTTCTTAATTTGGAAAGATAGCATTTGCCCCAATTGTTCTTTAAGTATATAAAATAATGATAGGGTAGACAAGTGTACCTCTTCCGCCAGTGGATAAAAGCATGGAGAATAAATTATTAAGCATGTCCCTATAGACTGTGATCTTCAAGAGCGATTTTCCTTTTTACACAAATTTAGCATTAAAATTTTCAGGGGTTTAGTAATCCCCGCTGAGGGCATGCCACAAAGTAATATACATCTGTTTCTTTTTTCTTTTTGAACATAACGTTTGTACGAGACATAAATAAAAGATTGCAGAGGGAATTCTGGGAGTAGATTCATCTTCAACAGAGCACTAAACTATTTGCAAATGTACTTAGGCAGCACTCCAAAACGTGGGACAAAAATGTCAATTGGATATTGTTAAGGGAAGTGTCACCATATGGTATGTTATGATGTCTGTTCTGCTAATGGTTAAAAAAATTAAGATATTTTTATGAGATAAACTTCTGCTCAAGACTAGATTCATGGCCACATCATAGGTTATGTATTTCACAGACTGAAGGGTGAAGCATCATGCAATACTACTGTTCCTTTGAATTTTTTTATACCACTTTTTTTTTTTACTTTAAGTTGGGTAAGAATAAATAATGCATCAATGAGACATTTCTGCCACTTATTGAAGCTCATCCCATTCCTCCACTGGTGCTCAATGTACATCCTTCATGAATTTCTTTTTCTCCCAGTTGCACTGCTGTCTGATTCAGGAGTGTCATATTCCACCCTTGCAAAGCACTCAGAGCTGGCATGGTATAGTGCTTAAGAGTGGCGGCTTCAAATCTGGAGGGCCGGGTTTAATTCCTGTTGGGGGCTACTGAAATAGAATATTTTAATATTTATGGGATTTATATATGATTTTATATGTTTACTGATGGTTGATTTATGTTGCCACCTGCCCTGAGTGTTCGGGAAGGGTGGAATATAAAAGTATGTATGTATGTATGTATGTATGTATGTATGTATGTATGTATTTCTACCCGCAACCATTTTATGTATTATTTATTATTATATTTTATTATTTGGTTTATGAACCACCACTCCTGGGCCAGGCCAATTCATGGCAGTTTACAATAAAAATTCCAATAAAAACATCAGCAAAAATACAGTTACCTATTTAACTCCCTCCCCAGCCACCACTCTGGTGCTGGCCAGGATAGCCCGCCCTCTGCACACACTACCTGGCCGGCCTTGGAAGGTGGGGTGGGGGGTGGGCTCTTGCCCTAGATGTTCAGGACATCCTGAGGAGGGACCCCAGATCCTCCACAGCCTGGCCTCAAGTAAAGGTCTGGTGGAAGAGCTCCATTTTGTAGGCCCTGCGGAACTCTGACAGCTCCGTAAGGGCCCTCAGCTCTTCCACGAGCTCATTCCACCAGGTCAGAGCTAGGAGCAAATTTGTGAAATTCTAAAGCGCTCCTGGGCTTGAAGCGAGCTGTTCTGCTACAAACCAACCCTCCAAAACTATATTAATTGGCTATGCCTGTTACAAGAGCAGGCATTTGGGAAGAGTTCACCTGGAGAGGAAAAGGCAGCAGCTCTTGAGCCCTGTAATGTCGGGTACAATTGATTTTCTGCCGCGTGTAGCTCACAACAGCCGTCCTACTTTGCGGTGGGCTGGAGTTAGGAGGAACGTGCTTGTCTGCCAGAGCCGTCATTTTTGAACTGCTGCCGCCCATTATAAAATAAAGCCTTGCCTATGCCTTTGTGAACAGAAAACCACTGAGTTTCACGTGGCATTGTCCTTTTCTCCCTGTTCCCCTCCCCACCACCACCACCTGTCAAGTTATTAATGGGCTTTTGAACCATTGATCCATTTTAGCACATCGCTCATTACAGGGCTGAACATTCTCCATCGAGAGAGTGGATCGCTCAAAGTTTAATTTTGAAAAGGGATTAAAAATAACAATCAAAGGAAAGTCTGCCACACGAACATAAATGGGACACAGTGAAGTCAGGCGTCTAATATCTCATCATCATCAAGGGCCAAGGTTGTGGAAGGAGGGTAGGACTTGGGGTCACTGCAAGCTCCCTTGGGGAGTTCCGCAGGGTGCGGTCCTCTCCCCGACTTTATTGAACATCTTTATGTGCCCTCTTGCCCTGCTTCTCAAAGGGTTTGGACTAGAGCAGGGGTAGTCAAACTGCGGCCCTCCAGATGTCCATGGACTACAATTCCCAGGAGCCCCCTGCCAGCGTTCGCTGGCAGGGGGCTCCTGGGAATTGTAGTCCATGGACATCTGGAGGGCCGCAGTTTGACTACCCCTGGACTAGAGTGTCGTCAGTCTGCCGATGATACCCGGTTCTACCTCCTGATGGACGGCCAACCCAGAACCAACCCCGGAGTCATTCGCCAGATGTTTGGAAGCAGTGGCAGGGTGGATTAAGCAGAGTCATCTGAAACTCAGCCCTTCAAAGACAGAGGTCCTGTAGCTGGGTAGGGAAGGACCATCTGTGGAAGCACGATTACCCATCCTGGATGGAGTGCAGCTTATTTATACGTGCACATTCAGCCAGGTGTGATCTTTGACACCTCATTTACCAGGGAGGTGCAGATCACAAGCGTAGTGTGGCTGGCGTTCTTCCATCTTTGTCAAGCCAAACTACTAGTGCCCTGTTTGACCCTGGAATACCTAGCTATGCGACACCTCTAGAGTGGACTTCTGTAACTCGCTCTACGCAAGCCTTCCCTTATCCCTGACCCGGAAACTGCAGTTGGTCCAGAAGGCAGTGGCATTAGCCCCTCACTACAGCCCCAATCCATATCAAGCCCCTCTAGGGCTGCCTTTTTAGAGTCCCAAAATATGAATACATCTGGAATTCCAGTCACAGAAGGTCTACACAAGGGATGGGTGACTCTGAAATCATCTCACATCTTCACAATGTCATGTGTGGTGCTTGAAGTGGGTCCCGAAAACAGGGACTGTGTTTAGGCACATTTACATAAGAGCATAAGAAGAACCCTGCGGGATCAGAGCAGGGGTCTAATCTAGTCCAGCATCCCGTCTCACACAGTGGCCAACCAGTTCCTCTGGAGAGCCAACAACAGGGCAGAGAAGTTGAGACATTCCTCCAATGCTGCTTCCCAGCAATGGTATCCAGAGGTTGACTGCCTCTGAACATGGAGGTTTCCTTTAGTCACCATGGATACTGATCTATCCTCCATGAATCTAATCCCTTTATGAAGCTGTCTATGGCTGTGACCATCGCTAGCAGCAAATTCCACATTTTTATCACCCGCTGTGAGAAGAAGCATTTCTTTTTGGAATCTACTGCCCATTGTCTGTAGCAACCTGTGTCATTCGCAGAGGTGTCAGAACTCTGTAGCTCACCAACATGCAATCTTTCCTTTTTTTGACAGCTTTCCCATCAACACCACTCATGACCCACATTTGCTGTGTGACTCATCGGAAAGAAGTATCCTTCTTGGGGACCAGTGGGGATTGACACATAATCTTGGAAGACAGTCAGAAGCCGGTATGCTCCATTTCTCGGCAGGCAGCATTCAGCTTCAAATGCTGCCTTTTGTGGGCAACCTAACCTGGCCTGCTACCTTCTGCTACTAATCCACTGCCTGTTATAAGGGCACAAAGCCTCTGGATTCCTGCACCAGGGCGGGGGCAAAATCAGGGCTTCTGTGCCCTGTTGTTGGCCACCCAGGGGAGCTGGTTGGCCACTACGTGGTACGGGTGTCAAGCAAAACAGCATTAACTTGTGCTATGCAGAATGTTCCTGCTTGCAGGTTTTCATAGCCAGAGCTTTTTGTAGTCACTTCCAAGGACACTATTCTGAATTATCCCAACCACGGCCAGATCCCTCTCTGTCCTGTCCCCCACTTGGTGGAATGAGCTCCCAGAGGAGAATCGGGTCCTGGCGGAGCTGGCACAGTTCTGCAGGGCTTGCAAAATGGAGCTCTTCCGCCAGGCATTTGGTTGAGGCCAGAGAACTGACAATATCCAGTGGGCCCCCAGAACCCCCCTCCCAATCTGACCAATCGACAGCAGAAAAGTAAATGTCAAATGTTCAGTGTGGTTGGTGTGGAAAGGAAGGGAATGCACCTGTAAGCCACTTTGACATCCCTTCAGGCAGTAAAAAATTGGGTACAAAAAAACAGCTCTTCTAAATTCCTTATAATAAACGATATATATATTTAAAGCAAATCTCTGGTTATTTGCACACACTTACCCATGGGATCCAGCCAACAGGACCCTGACAACAAAATGCTGGACAAGATGTACTACTGGTCTGATTCAGCAGGGCTCTTCTTAAGTTCTTATGAAAAGAAGGGTGCAAACAACTTACTCCGGGATGAAGAGAACTCCACTGTTAAGTTTTTGCTCCAGCGAGTGTAACCTGAGGGCAGTGCACTGGCAGCCTTGTAGGCAGCTCCAGGGATAGCCTGAGGCGTCTCAGAAGCCACAACAGAGAACCTGTCTCTAGAAATTGAACTACAGCTGTGAACACTATAATGCTGTTTATTGCTTGGGCACAGACTAACAGGAGCTTCAGCACTCCTTATGAGCTGAGCAAAAATTGAGCGGTTAGTTCTAATAGCTATGGCTTCTCCCATGTCCACCTTCCTATCTACACTCTCCAGTGTCTTTCAGTGCACTAGTTGTTCTCCCCCACTTCTTTAAGTGTCTCTTGATCACCATCCTTAGAACTCCTGGCTCTTGACTGACTCCTCCCCATACAAACCCTCTTGAACAGCCCTTCTCAGCTTTTTTACCATTGAGAAACCCCTGAAACATTCTTTAGGCTTTGAGAAACCCCCAATGTGATGCAATCATGCAGAATATGGTTGGGAAGCAGAGCTGTGGACATGCACACCTGGGCCCCTCCCCTTCCTACCCTGTCCAGCCCCTTAATTAGCCATTTGAAGGGGGGAAGGTTGACATAGATATGACATATATGGTCATGTCATCTGATAAATGTTTCAAAAATATTTTAAATGCATAAAAATTAACTATCTCCCACCGATTCAGGAAACCTTTCCAGGGCTGTCAAAAAAAACCCCAGGATTTCATGAAAGCCTGCTCTTGACCTTTAATACTTTGACCTTCGTCAGTCGCAGGTCCCCTCTTAACTCAGTTTCTTATACTCTTTTCCTTGAAATTCTTGTAAGACTTCTTTGCTCTAATGGTGTGCATGCTTTAGGTGAGTTGGGTCCTTGTGGCGTGGCTCAGATGTGGAACACAATTTTTAAAATATAGTACCAGCATTTATTAATCAAGTTAAAAACCCAAGGCTTTTAGCATGGCCTCAATAAAATCAATACATACATACGTACAAATACCATATCACAACTTAACTGGACTGTTCCCCTTTCTTAACTTTTTTGTTTTTTTTTTGGGGGGGGGAGGTAACATCCCACCTACAGAAGAGAAATAGAAAAGTTGGTGCTTTGGCTTAATGCAAAGTAATTAAATGGCTTTTGGTTTGAGGGCTGTGCTGGATAATATTGATGTTGACCACAATACTGGTGAGGTCAGACTGGATTCAGAAAGAGAGGATGTCAACAGAAGGAGCTACAAATAGCTCTTCCTGTGGGGTTTCACCCAGGTGTGAATAACAAAGAGCTCAGAAGTCAAAGCTGCCCCTTAAGCCATCCGGGTTCTCCTGCAAGAAGCCCCCTGGGGAAAGTCTGCTCTATACAACAAAAATCCCCCCCCCCATTCACATGAGATATTTAAAACATCAGTTAATTATATGTGGCAACTGGGTGAGCAATAATCACCTAAATGCAATAATGCTCTTCCCAGCACCTTTCGTTCTGCATCTGTGTGCAAATCAGCAGCTTCAGTTGGCTCACTTTCTTTTATGCTTGGTACCTTTAAATATATATATTATATATATATTGTTGTTGTTAGTTGCAAAGTCATGTCCGACCCATCGCGACCCCATGGACAATGATCCTCCAGCCTTCCTGCCCTCTACCATTCCCCGGAGTCCATTTAAATTTGCACTGACTGCTTCAGTGACTCCATCCAGCCACCTCGTTCTCTGTCGTCCCCTTCTTCTTTTGGCCTCAATTGCTCCCAGCATTAGGCTCTTCTCCAGGGAGTCCTTCCTTCTCATGAGGTGGCCAAAGTATTTGAGTTTCATCTTCAGGATCTGGCCTTCTAAGGAGCAGTCAGGGCTGATCTCCTCTAGGACTGACCGGTTTGTTCGCCTTGCAGTCCAAGGGACTCGCAAGTGTCTTCTCCAGCACCAGAGTTCAAAAGCCTCAATTCTTTGATGCTCGGCCTTCCTTATGGTCCAACTTTCACAGCCACACATTGCAACTGGGAATGGGTGCAGGATGGTCGAAAGAGATTCTTCTTTGCTCAACGAGTAATGAAATTGTGGAACTCACAGCCAGAGGATGCAAAGACGACCATAAGCATAAATAGCTTTGAAAGGGGATTAGACAGATGCATGGAGAAGTCCATATCAATGGCGACTAGTCATGGTGAGTTAAGGGAACCTCTACCTCCAGAGGCAGCAAACCCTGTGTACTGACGTTAGATGGGTCTTGGTCTCTACACCGTGTGGTCTTCCTGGGGGACTGTTGTGTGAAACAGGCCACTGGGCTATATTTGCTATTGATTTGATGCAGCAGGGCTTGGTATAGTGGTTAAAAATGGCCTGCCTAGTACAGAACTATCTATTTTGCCTGGCTGCAGCTCTCCAAAATCTCAAGCAGTACATCTCCCTATTCCTGCTGTCAGAGATGTTTTTTCAGCAGGAACTCCACCAATAATTGTTGGTGTGCTGGCAAAAGTATTCTGGGGATATCCAAAACATTGCACACACGCTACATTTTAAATTATGCCATTATATATTCATACTGGTTTTATTTACATCAACAAGATTAACGCGCACGACTTATTTTGATTGCTTTTTTGCATTTCCCACAACAGCTAGAAGCTTTTTAAACCCGTACCTTCAGATTTTACACCTACCAGATCCATCCTTAGAAGCTGCCTAACACATGACCATGGAGGTTTCTAAAAGACGACCCACGTTAGTCTGTTTTAGTAAAAACAAGAAGGAATCTTGTTACACCAAAAGGAGATACCAATTTATAGAAGCCCCAAATTCTCAGGAACTGGAAACTGTTTCCCCCCCAGATATATGAAAGCAAAAAAGCTTTTTCTACTCTAAATTTGTTTTTAAAGCCCCGTAAAAACCCTTTGAAGGAGATTTATCCCAGCGTAAGCCTTCCAGATGCATCCACCGCTCCCATGCTGTTTTGGGATACGGGAGTCACTCCGCATTTTAAAAAGCCGGCTCGAGTCTCGCTTCAGAGACCGGCGCAACCAGAAGGGAGACTCGCGACACACGCATGCGCAGGACCAGCCGGACCGGGCGGAGGGACGTGCGGAGGTGTCTCGTGGCTCGTTCAGTGCGCGTGCGTGCGCGGCTGCGGGTGGTGGTGCGTGGCTTGCGCGTGCGCGCTGGGGCCCGAGGCCGTTGGGCACCTCTGAGGGGGAGCGGTTCCCAGCTCCTGGCCGCCGCTATGGAGGACGGCCTCGGGAAGGCGGAGTCGGGAGCCCAGGTGAGGCGGCGGGCGGCGCCCCCTCCCCAGTCTGTCGCGCACGCGCTCCCCGAGGGAAGTGTGTCCCCTTTCAGTTACCGTAGCTGGGGTGTGTGTGTTGTCTAACTCAGAGGCCCCCTAAGGAGCTAGGGTTGCCAACCTCCAGGTGGCACCTGGGGATCTCCCGCCATTCTATCCTGGTCTCCAGTGGAATAAGATCAACTCCTATGGAGGAAATGGCTGCTTTGGACTTTAGTATTAATTAATTAAACGCCATCGAGTATAACCATTGCCGTTATTTATTTACAAAATGTGTGCCCCCCCCCCTTTCTGTCCTTACGACGGTCCTCAAGGCAGCTAATTTAAAACATAAATCGTAAACCATCCTTTGAAGCCATTAAAATCAGCCTCTGGCCGAAACATACTTTTTTGTACAGTTAAAAAAACAAGAGTTAAAATACATACAAAACATAAAAAATGGCTATCAAGGAGGGCTCGTTGAGGGAATGCGAGATGAAACAGACCCTGGCCTGGTGGAATGACCTGCCTGGTGAGATCAGGGCTCAGTGGGGCCTTAAATTAGTTTTATATTGTTTTGAATCTGATGTTACCCGCCCTGAGCCGACCAGGGAAGGGTGGGATATAATAGTCTTCACTGCTGGCGGAGGAGAGCAAAAGAAGGGAGCAGAGCTTTCCACTGGGAGAAAATTCCAGACCTTTGGTGCTATGATGGAGAAGGCCCTCTCCTGGGTGGCCACCCACCTAAACTTAGAAGGTGGGGGCACCCAAAACAGGTCATCCCAAATGAGGGCAAGAGTTTTTGCAATGGTAGCTCCTGCTTGCTGGAACACTCTGCCAGATTACATCTGGACCCTGCATGATCTTCCCCGATTCTGGGAAGACCCTGCAGGTCCAGATTGCCTGTTATTGCCTATTATTGACAGCAGTCAAAAGTTGTTGGGTGCCAAAAGACCTTGCTTTATTTTGATGCCTAAGCTAGGGTGCTATTTTTATGGATTGTATTTTAGCTCTTTGTAAGTATGTTTTATGCCTATTTGTATGTTGTTTTATGGAATGTTCAGCCTCTCTGAGCCTTGTGACCCAGGGGAGAGGGAGGATATAAGTCTAAAAATAAACAAACCATATAGGGCTTTAAAAGTCAAGACCAGCACAGTTCAAGGACTTGAATTGTGCCCAGAAATAGATTGGGAGCCAGTATAGTTGAGTCCAACCAGGAGTGATTTGGTCCCTAGCCACTGAGGCTAGTAATCAGTGACGGGGTTCTGCCTTCTTATAGGCCTTTGTGACTTAACAGCTGTTTATGTAAAGTTTCAGCAGAAGAAACTTTCCCTAGCATGGAGATAATTGGAAGGGAAAGACTTCATCTCCTTTATGTCTGTGGGCCAGCCTGTTGTTACATTCATGGGTGCAGGGCTGGAAAGAAGTGTGTTGATCCAGAGGTTCCTTAGGGTAGGATCCAAATGAAATCAATAGATACTGATTGTTGGCTCCCCGAAACCCTTCTCTTTCCACCTAGTTAGGTAGGCAAGATTAAAATATCCATGTGGAATGGGATCTGGGTGCTCAGAATTCATGTTTAATTTCTTAACAATTTGGCTTAAAACTGCTAATAGACTGGCTTTTGTTGGCATTGCTTAATGGGAAGTTGTTAGCCTGCTCCCCTGGGATATTGCCCACAGCAAGCAGCATGATGCTAAACGACTGCCGTTATTTTGCTTCAAAAAATTACGAGGTAAACACACACCAGAAACCTAGGTGCATTATTACTTAATTATCATAATAATTTGCATACGAAGTTCTCCATCTATGCACCTGCTGCTATTTGAGCAAAAAAAAAATAGTGTGAGCTTTTATTATATTAAAATCCTTGTTAGGCTTTCATAGTCGGGGGAGTGAGATACTTCTGAAGAGTGAACAGCAAAATGAGAGGAGAGAGCAGCTGGAAGAGCAGCTGCAGAGAGTCTTGATCCTCAGGAAATATTCTGTGCAGAATATGTTGGCTGCTGGGTGCCCATCCAGGTGGCCTTGAGCAGGGGTAGTCAACCTGTGGTCCTCCAGATGTCCATGAACTACAATTCCCATGAGAATTGTCATGGGAATTGTACTCCATGGACATCTGGAGGACCACAGGTTAACTACCCCTGGCCTAGAGTAGGGATGCACACAGAGAGGCTCACAAGTGAAAGTTGGTGACAAATTTGGGGTGCTTTGTAAACTGGAAAGCGACCATGTTCTGTCAATTATAAGGCAGTTTGTGAAGAGCAAAAAACAGGGGTAGCCATTTAAACCCTTGCTTTCTGTTCGCCTCCACTTTTTGCGAGGAAACCCCTGCTTTCTGTGAAAAGCAATGAGGAGCAGAAAGAAGAACTACCACCCAAATCCTTGGGAGGTCTCCGTCCCAATGCTAGGCAGGCTCAATCCTGCTTTGCTTCTGAGATATGACGGGATTGAGTTTACGTAGGCTATCCAGCTGGAGAAGCTGATGGGGGCCACCATTCACTTCTCACTCTGTCCTTGATTCATCTGCTTGGAAGTATTTCTTGACATATTTTTCTCAGAAGGGACAGTGTGCATTATGGTTTGAGGGTCACGCTAGGTGTTAGGAGATCCAGGTTCTAATCACTCCTCAGCCATGAATCTCACAAGCTGACCTTGGTTCAGTCACTTTCTGTCAACCCCGTCTCCCTCGCAGGATAGTTAAGAAGAAAAGCATATGCTGCCCTGAACTCCTTGAGAGGAAGGGAAGAGTAGAAATGTAATAGATGGAGACAGTGGACCAAGACCATTAACTTTGAAAGGCAGCCTATGTCAATTGCAATGGACTTCCCTTAAAAACTTTTCAGAAATGGCAGCTGATGCAGACCCCCCCCCCCTTCCCTGCTAGCGTCAAGGAGATGAGGTCATCTGCCTTCAGTAACTTTCAGGCCAAATCCCAAGTGCTGGCTCTTAACTTCTCTGTGTACTCCCCATGTGAGCCTTTTCATCCTCTGAGCTCTAGACTCAGCCAACACGCCTGGAGAAAAATGTCCTTTTCCTTTTAACAGAGAATTAATGAGATGTTATTTACCAAGGATTTCTATTTTCATATGTCATGAGAACCTTCAGCCGCCCGTTGCTGCACACTAAGCCTCTAATAAAGGGACAGGCATCTATTTCTGTTCTTTTTGGGGATCTCATCCCTTTAATGAAGGTATTTTAATGGTCTGCATGGTATTGCAGTTCTTATACTGTTTATGTCGAAAGGGTTATTATTTATACTGTTGTTTTTAACTGTTAGCTGCCTTGAGCAGAACTCTGAAGAGGTGGCATGGAAATATTCTAAATAAATAAATGAATCAGCTCTGCAAAGCTTTGGAGAATTTTTGCTGCAATCGTCTTCAGGAAGTTAGATTGGTGGTGAACTGCTGCAGGATCTTCCCAGTAGTGGCCTCCAAGCTGCA
The DNA here is from genome assembly GCF_049243985.1 of Paroedura picta. NCBI lineage: Eukaryota > Metazoa > Chordata > Lepidosauria > Squamata > Gekkonidae > Paroedura > Paroedura picta. Next base: position 5,660,425 of record NC_135379.1, on the reverse strand, counting down.
ATACCCATTGGCTAGAGCAGTGGTTCTCAACCTTCCTAATGCTGTGACCCTTTAATACAGTTCCTCCTGTTTTGGTGACCCCCAGCCATAAAATTATGCAAGTGTTCTTTCACAGAAATTAAACTGAAACTGACCAATGGCGTGAAGATCCATTGTTCATGACTGTATATAAATTGGTTTTTTCCCGGGGTTTCTCAGTCCAGTTCTACCTCTTGTCCCACCATGCCCATCTCACTCTTTTCTGCTGCTCCAGACAGACAAACACTGTATCTTGATCTGCCCCACAAGGCTGTTGTGTGGATGGCACCCCTCCCGGCTTAGCTGCTTGCCCTGCTGCGACCCCTGTTAAAGGGTCGTTTGACCCCCAAAGGGGTCCTGACCCCCATGTTGAGAACCACCGGGCTAGACGGTTGTGTGCCCTTTTAATACCAGTATTCAGGGTTGTAAAAAGCAACACAAGACCTACCTTTTAAGGAAGGAGTTGTGATTCGGTGTGTTTTTTATGCCAGGTGAAGTAGCCCTTTTATTCTACCTTCTATAATAAGTACCTTGTTGTGTTAATGTCGTATAATAAGATGTTCTTCCTAGTGCCATTAGGGCTTTATTGTTGGATTGCGTATTCTAATGGAGTGCCTTGGATACTCTCAGCTGCTTTCAGCAAGTTTTGGCAAAACTCCACAGAAATCAATAAAACTAATAAGCTTAATGGAAACATCTTCAGTGAGGGTGGAGTGCATTGTGTTTATACCGTGCTTGCTTTTGCTACAAATACATTGGAAGGTTTTATGAACAGGATTGATTCTGGAGTGAAGACTGAAAGACTTCTTGCAGTTGTTGTATATGCAAAAATGTGCTTTAAAACAACTTTTAGGTAATTATTTTTGTAAAATCTGTGGGATAGATCCTCTAGGGGTAGTCAAACTGCGGCCCTCCAGATGTCCTGCTCTATCACCTTCTGCTTGGGCAAGGGAGGCCTGCTATTGCCAGGGTTCTGCTTATCTTTCATACATACATCCCTGTCCAAGCACCCATTTCCCTCTACTCCCCCCCCCCCCGCAATACAGTATACTATACTGTTCTTAAGGATCAGTTCATCCCCACAGGATGTGTTTTAGGGAAGGCAGCCTGAAGAGAGAATTGGAAATTTCTCTTTCCCAAAACTAGTTCTGTTCACAGTGCTTAGGATACGACTCTGACATTTAGCTTGTTGGATCCATTGTTCTTTAAATTAACAATTGCTTTTCTGTTTGTTTCCAAGCTGCTCGCTCGACTTGAAGGCAGAAGTTCCCTGAAAAAGCTGGAGCCTTACCTTTTTGCTGAAGAGGGATATCCCACTCACGGTAAAACACATTTCCCCCTCTAAAGCAGGGGTAGTCAACCTGTGGTCCTCGAGATGTTCATGGACTACAATTCTCATGAGCCCCTGCCAGCAAACGCTGGCAGGGGCTCATGGGAATTGTAGTCCATGAACATCTTGAGGACCACAGGTTGACGACCTTTGCTCTAAAGGATGTACAAGTAAATTGCCAAATCAGAGACAAAAAATATGCCGATTTGATGCTTAATTCCTCACATTGTTGTATGGCCTCGAAATACATGTGGCAACAAGCCTTCTGCTAGTTTTCTACATGCAGAGAGGTGTTGATAAGGGACCCTTTTGAACATGCAGTTTACCCCTTTCCCTACCTGCAGTACATCTGTACAGTTTTATGCAGTGGACCTTAAAAAAACACGAAAACATTATCCTTATGCATTAAGACTGGAACCTTCAGAAATGTATATTTTAATTTCTCTCTCCATTGTATACTGACCCATTTAATTCTGCTTCCCCTCAAGTAGTTTGTAATGCATTGGGTTTCTTTTAAGAGAGTGTATCTTTGAAGGACTTAAAGATTTATGTGAAAAGTGTATGAGATTTAGAATAACTTCTTATTCTGTAATCTGAGCATTTTTACAGTAGTCCTGTTTTTCCTTTCTTCCATGAACAATAACAACTTCTGTAAGCTAAATAATAGTTTGGGAAAGGGTTTTCTTGGATACAAAACATGTTGGTGTGAACTTGCATTTATTTTTACTGCCAATCCCCTGATGTGGATAGCCCAGGCTAGCCTGATCTTGTTAGACTTCAGAAGCTAAGCAGGGACAGCCCTGGTTAGTGCTTGGATGGGAGACCACCAGTGCAGTCCAGAGTCAGTACACAGAAGAAGGCAATGTCAAGCACCCTCTGAACATCTCTTGCCTTGAAAACTCTGCAAGGCCACAAACTGGCTGCCACTTGACAGCACATTTCCACCACCAAATACTGTAAACCCAGAACATCCTTCCATTAAAGCATTCTTCTTTTAACTCAGCAAGATCAGGAGGAATTTTTAGGCCCCAAATTCCATGTACTTTTTACTCTAGCTCAGAACGTGGTGCTGTTGAAAGTTCAGCGTAGCAAAGGAAAGATTTCGGAAACAAAAAGATGTGGACTTGAGTTAAAACTGAAAACTGGCCAGTTGCGCTTGCCTCCGAGTTACAGCTGTCTTTCTGGATTTTTTTAAAACTCATTTCTTGCTTGTTGCACAGGAGATGTTATTGAATTCCACGGCCCAGAAGGAACAGGCAAGACGGAAATGCTCTACCACCTTGTTGTCCGCTGCGTTCTTCCAAAAGCAGGAGGGGGCTTGGAAGTCAGTTTGCTTTTTATCGATACCGACTTCCACTTTGACATGTTGCGTCTGGTGACCCTTCTGGAACACAAGCTGTCCCAGAGCTCCGAGGAACTGATCAAGCAATGTCTGGGGAGGTTTTTCCTTGTGACCTGCAACAGCAGCGCCCAGCTGCTGCTCACACTTTACTCTTTGGAAAACATGCTTTGCTCTCACCCTTCCCTCTGTCTCCTGATGATTGACAGCATGTCGGCCTTTTATTGGATCGACCGAGCAAACGGAGGGGACAACCTCAGCCTGCAAGAAACCAATTTGCGGCGATGTGTTCAGTGTCTCGAGACTCTCCTCAGGCAGCATCACCTAGCCTTGTTTGCAACGACCCAAACCATCATGCAGAAATCTTCGAACTCTGCCGAAAGCTCAGGAAGACTGCAGGACGAGGGAAATGCAGACTACCGGCCTTACCTCTGCAAATCATGGCAACAACTGATAACCCATCGGCTCTTTTTCTCCAAGCAGCGCCAGTCCGGTGGTTCTACGGGATTTTCAGTCACTTCTTGCCATATCCATAATAACAGAACTGTGAAGCGCCTGTTTAGTATTTCGGAATACGGAGTCAAGTTTTAATGGTGACTTTAAAAAAAATGTACAAAATGTTGATGGCTTTGTTGTCAGTTTTGCATAAACTGCTGTAATTTAAAAAAAAACTTCAAAAAAATCATACTGATGTTCCCTAAAATATAATATGAAAAATTCAGCAAGTCCTTCATTTTCACCCTTGCAGTTGTGGAAACATTAAGAACTTCCAGAAGAAATAGAAGATTTGTTATCCTTGGGGTCCAATAAATAGCTGAGCATTGTCTAATTGGACGTTGTTCGTTCTCTCACACAAGGCTCAGTTAATGGGCTGACAGCGGCACATATACCTGAAACTCATAGAAGAGTGTACAGCTTGTTTGTAGGAGCTGGAAGTCATCTGCCACTGAACCAGAGATAGATACTGATGCTGTTCTTAATCAGTACAAGAACACCAGATATAACCAAGTCCACATGAGGTCTGTTTTCTTGTTCTATACTCATTCCAGAGTCTGACTGATTCCATGATAATCTAAACTAGGGGTCCCCAACATGGTGTCCATGGGCACCATGGCACTAGCTGACTCTTTTTCTGGTGCTCACTGGGTGTTTTCAGAAAGTGGATGGGGCGAAGCCGTATAAAACCGCATGCAATGGGGCATGGTTTCTACAGGCACACAGTGCAAGGCCTTTAAAGTTTATTTCAGTAGCATGAACACTGTAGTAGTGCAAAGGGAAGAAGTCTCACGACTCACTCTTCCTGGGAACAGCTTTGAGTCTGAGCCACCTGCTGCTTTTCCTATTAATCCTTCTACCACTTCAGTGAATCTAAATACAACATACGGTCTAACATTAGCCTCACCAAGATACCCTCTCAGCAATGCCATTTCCTCATGGTTGGAAACTTTAAAATATTAAGGGCCGTTCACATTGGTAATTTCTCATTTCCTGCATTTTGTGTGTGTGTGCTCTCTAGCAGATGACCAGCACTCAGTTGTCTCCATTCCAAACGGCTGACGACAATTTTGGCATCTCGTTGCTTCTGCTCAATTCAACTTTGGGCTTGAAACGGCCGTTCTAAAAGCTGGCAAACCTTCCGTGAGATTGCAGAATAAATAAGCAAACCAACGGGAGAAGCCCAGCCTACATGAAGTCAAAGTAGAACATTTGTGTTTTGGATTCAGCATGGAACATGTCAGTATCCTGGCAGACTGCTTTTCAGCTAATGAGAAATGCCCCGCAGCTCTGGCATGGGGGAAACAAAATATTGGAACTGTATAGTAAATACTAATCTCTATTGCCGTTGGGGCTTCAGCTGCTTTACAAAATAGACTATACTTTGCATTATTTAGAAAACCAGTACACATTAGGAATCCGGAAGCTTAAAAAGTTCTCACTCTACGGTACAGACCCAAAGAGGAGAAATATCCTGTTTCAGGCTGTGCTCTGTTCCTAGCTATAATTCTTCATGGAATTCAGCTGTGATCCCAAGAAATGCTTCTTTTCACCAACAGGGTTACTAAGAGGTAGCAGTATGGTGCATTATGCACCTCATTCAAACAGCGATGCTACAAGCTTGAACAAAAGCCCTCCCCCCCCATAGGAATAATTTCTTCTAGTTAAAGACAGGTGGAGTTCAAGAAAAATGACACTGGGCAGTATGTTGCCAAAGGCTAGCATTAAGTCATATTGCAGGACACCAACCCATCTTAAAGTTTCTTCATTAAGCAACAAATTGCCTTTTCATTTCTAAATTTGCCAAAATGATAACAAATCACTTACAAATCACTTATCAAAACAGTTGGAGATTCCTTCTGTAAGGCATCCTGGAAGAGGGTTGTGACTGCCAGGAGAATCAATTTTATATGGAGTTATGGAAACGTGTTGGATGGGAGAAGCATTTTCATTGGTTTGCATCTCCTAACACTGCATAAGATACCAGAGCATCCGAAGGAAATGAAGTTCAGTGTAACGAGTATATTTTGATTTATTTATTTATTTATTTATTTATTTATTTATTTATTTATTTATTTATTTATTTATTTATTGGATTTTTATACTGCCCTTCCATACGGCTCAGGAGTGGCATGACTCCAATTGTCATTAGACCATTTGAAATGGATAGAATCATTTCAACTAGGAGTAAGTGCATCCTGACAACAAAATCATTCCTGAGCAGCTTTAAGATCACCCAAAGAGCTGCCAAAGGAGGAGCAAGTTTGTGTTACACGCCAGTACCTTAAATGAACCATTGGTACATTTCCTTAGGGCCGGAGAATGGTCAGAAAGGAATCCAGTGCATTGCCATCTCAGAAACGATGTTAGGGTGGCACCCTGACCAGAATTTGGATAGAAGACCTATTTAAAACAAAAAAACTTCCTTGGTGAATTCCTTGGTGAGAAGGCGAAACTAAACACAACATATTTGCATTTTTCAACATTCTTATCAATTTATGGGAGTTCGTGCATTCTCGTCAGATTTCAGAAGCTAGGCAGGGTGGGTACTTGGATGGGAGACTGCCAGGGAAGATTCTGCAGAGGAAGGTAGCTTCTCATTGGCTTGGAAAGCCCCTTGCAGTGGTTGCCACACGTTGGTTGCAACTTGGTGGTACAGAGGGCAGCTGTTGGAAAGCACTTTCATGTTACCTGTCAGCTGAAAGACTCAGCTGGCTGATGTTCTCTTCCAATTATAAAGCAGAAAACATGAGTTTTAACAACATGAGAATAATCAGTCCATCAGTCAGATCAGTTTCCATCTTGCTGGGCTTTTGAAATGTTTAATTCTTTTTTAAACTAGGAAACCAAGCACTCTGTCCATAGAATTGTAATACTATTAACACTGGGTGGTTGATCTGTTGTACAATCAAAAAGCTTGATTTCCTTTGCTGCAGATACGATGTTGATTCAAAAACGTTACCTACTTATTAAAACCCTTCATTTAATTGTAAACCTGGAATGGTAGAGGCATTAACATAACAAATAAATGCTTGGAAACCAAGAACTTCAGGATAAATAGTATGTAACCTGCAATTAGCATCCAGGAAACGTTACTATCAAAGCCGTTAGAATTGGTCCAGCAACAGTATGCGATCAAGAAGCCAAGCAGATATGAGCCACATTCCTATTACTGATGGGAAATTAACCGTTCTCAGTATATGTTGATAATTGCTTCAAATGCTTAAGACTTAACCCAGGTTTAGACGGAATTTTTCCTAAATTAATTTCATCCCACTATATCTGGTCTGTCCCTCTGGGACAAGAGAGAACAACTCTGTTCCATCCTCTACATGGCAGGCTTTTAAATACTTGAAGATGGTTATCAGATCCCCTCTCTGTCGTCTCCCGTTTGCATTCTCTCACAGGCCAGAAATAAGCTGACTAAAGGCTAGAGTTTCCTTAATTTCTCTATCCCTGTGAAAGACTCCTGAATGAATAATTCTGAAGTGAGATGTCTTCAGATCAGATTGTCCAGGATTTTCAAGTGAACCTAGAAACAAACCTAGCATCTCAAAGGCACAATGTAATGGTTTGAATGCAAAAAAAAGAGAGAGAGAGAGAGAGAGAGAGAGAGAGAGTTTCTCCACTTGTCACATAGGTAATTGCTGCTCTCTAAGGGAACTGCCTCAGCTGAAATTTCTGGGGAGTCGTTTCTGTTTTTTTCCTTTGGTAATGCGATTTTGCAGATCCCATGGCTAGTGGTCAACACAGGGGTCTCTAGGATTATTAGCCTGTGAACTTCCATACATCATGCAGAATCTGAGGGAGTGGTCCCAGAAAAGATTCACAGCTTTGGATGATTAATCTCTCTTCACCTTGTAGCCCATGCACTACTTCAGGTTTTCTCAATTGTTTAAGCTTCCAACATGGGTGCTGGCTGTAAACATGGGTACACTAAAGTGACAATGTATGGTAAACAAACATCAGGTATGCAGATTCTAAAGAACAAGAAAGGAGTCAGGAGGATTGTTGCTTCTGACCTGGCCTAGGAAGGCTGCCATTAATGACACGTAGAGAAAGAAGCATACCCAACATATCTCTGGAAATGTCCACGTCATAGAAAAACCTTGCAGGGGACAGGGGCTGTGGCTCGGTGGTAGAGCATCTGCTTGGCTATGCAAGAGATCTCAAATTCAATCCCCAAAATTTCCAACTGGGATCAGGTGATGTGAAAGATCTTTGCTTGAAACACTGGAGAGTCTGAGTCGTAGACAGTACTGACCTTGAGGGACCAACGGGCTCATTTAGTATTAGGCAGTTTCATGTGTTCACCTAATTAATGTCTCACATTCCATTCTTATAAGGAATGAAGCATCCATTATTACCACCCCAAATTAATCTTCTGTAAGGTAAAAGGTAAAGGTAAAGGTATCCCCTGTGCAAGCACCGAGTCATGTCTGACCCTTGGGGTGACGCCCTCTAGCGTTTTCTTGGCAGACTCAATACGGGGTGGTTTGCCAGTGCCTTCCCCAGTCATTACCGTTTTACCCCCCAGCAAGCTGGATACTCATTTTACCGACCTCGGAAGGATGGAAGGCTGAGTCAACCTTGAGCCGGCTGCTGGGATTGAACTCCCAGTCCCATGGGCAGAGCTTTCAGACTGCATGTCTGCTGCCTTACTGTGCCACGAGAGGCTCTATCTGCTGTAAGGGGAGTCACTAAAAAAAAACACAACATCTTCCATAGGAACTTAAAACTTAAATCTACTGTATTGTGTCTCCGACAGTCCCTTTTAACAGCATTTAGGCAATAAATTCATATGGAAATACCAGTAACCCTGTTTGAGAAGATAAGTCGTTTTTGGAATCCAGGCTTGAGAATATTATGGAGAAGTTGTTCCATAAAAGTCATTTCACAACAAAATTCATTAGAATTTCACATCTAAATATAACTTCCAGATGAGCAGAGGAGGAGGGAGACATCCATGACTGGCTGGGGGAAGGGTGTGGTGAGTTGGTGGGTGAACCACCAAGGGAGAAACTAATTAGGCCAGAGGCCACCGTCGTCCCCAAAAAGTAGGCAGCAGCTTGCTCTGCATTTCTTTTTCTCCAAGAAGTCCAGAATCACGTCAATAGACTCTGGCGCCTCCTTTTGCTAGCTTGGTCTTGGGGAAGAAGCACCATCAATCATTGGTCTTGGCCTGCCAAAGTATTTGCGTACCTGGCTCCTGAGTCTTGGAAAGACATGGTGCTTTTTATTGCTCACCCCATAAATTATGTTCATTGCATGCTGAGCAGTCATAAATACAATTTTTAAAAAATGAAATCGGGCTCAGCTCACGCTCGTTAAGATGGCCATTAAGAAGGGGGCTACGGCAGAGCTCGTGAACTGAAGCAGGAATTACCGCAATGACATAGAGAAATTTGGTGGATTGGGTTGTCCCCCTCTGATTTTATCAATCCTCCAAAAGTTTCAAAAGCCGTTTTTCAACCTTCCCTTCCCCCAGAATTCCACCGATGGAGTTTGCCTAAATGTTTGTGGCTTTTGCTTCTCAAAGAACGAATTAATCTTCAGTATGCGAACAACTGGTACAGATTTGGTGCACACTAGAAGACATTTATTCTCTCTCAAGTGGAAATGGCACGCCAGTTATCCTAGGAGCAAGCAGTGACTCAACCGTAACTGCTTGTGGTCCCCGACGCACTCGCAGTGAGCATCTGGATGCTCTAATGCACACTGCCAATGCATGCCACTCACATGTTGTTATTTAATTAATTTAATTCCCTACCAAGGGAAGCCAATAAGGATTCCATTAAGGCTTTTCTCTCCCCTCCTTCCCCCCCTAACAAATAAATAAATAACTTGCATAGTAGGAACATATGTTGCACTCTGTTTTCTCCTTGGAGAGCTTTATTTTGAGCGTTTTAATTTAAAGAAAAAAGTCCACCTGAATCAAGCTGTTCCTGCTTCCATATTTGGGATGCAACAGACCTAGTTAGCGGCAGGGACGTCCCTTCTTCCCTCCCTCCCTGACAACAGCACCCTGGCATGTCACCCCTATTTGCCTGGCTCAGCCCTGGCTGCCTCAGTGCACTTTTGCATCACCACAGGCGATGCACTCCCCTCTGCCCGCCTCTGTGCTTTTGAGCTGGGCTGCAGGGGAGCCCCAAACCCCAGGAGAGGAGGATCTGACCCCGGGCAGACCTCCTGCAGCACCAAATGAGAGGTCCAGTTTTCTGCTTGGCTTCCTGCCTTTTAAAGGATTTCCAGCCCACAGGCCGGTTTGAAACCTCGTGGAATGGAAAGTGTTCCTGCTGAGAGTGACTATCAGAAGGGGCTGGGTTCCCAGCACAGGCCTGTCTTACCTCCCTGCCTCTCTCTCCTTCCTGCTAACTTGCAGGGCCTCCGCTGCATCCTGAGAAGGGTGAGGCTGCTGCTGGCCTCATCTATGGGGTGTCCTACGGGCCCAGCCCCACAGCAGAGTAGAATATTCCTATCCTTCAGGCACAAGCAGGCCTGTCCCCTGCTTTGCATTTGTGGGAAGCACAAAGCTCCATTACACAGAGATTAATACCACGTACGCATCCCAGGTTTGTGTGCATTCAGTGGGAGGGGGTTATGGATGTCGCATCTGACCTCTTTTGCAGGAACCTGACAGCTCTCAATTCTGCAGGGGATATTTCTCCCTATTCATCTTGGTCTCTTTTTGTAGGTTGCTTTCAAGCTGAACATAAAACACTTCAAGGTCATGAAGAAAAAGTTGGCCATTGGTGACATTCTCCTTTGGCAAAAGTTTTGAACAAGCTCCCTACTTGTTAATTGTCCAAAAAGGGATCTCCTCAGCTGGCCCCCCTTGCTGGGGCATCCAGAGGATCGACCGTACTTTGCTGAGCAAGGAGGCCAAGGTTTGGTGGGTAGTGCCTGTAATGACTGCTGTTGGCTGTTTCAGTGGCCTTGCTGTCAGTAGGGTTGCCAATTTCCAGCTAGTTGCTGGAGATCTCCCATTATTACAACCAATCTCCAGGCGACAGCAGTCAGTTCACTTGGAGAAAACAGCCGCTTGGGAAAGTACTCCATGACATTATGGCCCAAACCCATCCCTACTCAGGCTCCACCCTCAAAATCCCCAGGTATTTCCCATCCCAGAGTTGGCAACCCTAGATGCTGGGAGCCCAGAAGAAGACAGTGGGCTATAGCACCAGGCTGAGAGGGGAAGGAGAGAGTCCCACAGGAAAAAGGAGGAAGAGGTAGCAGCAAATTATCCCCTGCCTTTTGGGAGTTCCAAGTGAGAGGGCTACCTGACAGTCGCGGCCGCCTTTTTATAAAGGAAACAGTAGAACTGTGTTCTCACCATTCCCGTATTACACAGGTGGAAGCAGAAACAAGGAGCCAGTGACTTGCCCAAGGCCACCCAGTCTGTTCACAGCACCACTGGGTTTTGAACCGAGAACTTCCATCTCGCAAGCCAACTGCTGGATCGCACTTGCACCTGTGTACACCGTGAGACTCCTCCCATGTGCGGTGATTCCACAAACATCGAGGGCAGCCATTAGCACTTGCACAGTGCTCAGCAGTGCTTCCGTTGCAGCCTCGTCCATGCTCAAACATCTCTGGCCACCAGGCCCGGACGCTTCTCCGACGAGAACCCAACTTGCTTATTAACTTGTCGGGTTCCGAAGTGTGGTTTTCATTGGGTTTCTTTCTTTGGCTTGTTCCCACTTGGGGTGAAGGCTGTAGCTGCGAAGTGACTTTGTATTCTCCCCCCTTCCCCTCCGCACAGGCCGAAGTACTGTACTGTTTTCATCAATGTCTCTCAGGCTTTGCCAGGGCACTGGCAGCAGAGCAGTCTGGCAAGAGACAGGCCCCGTTTCTGTTCTGTGTCACGGAAGTCAGGGGAAGGGGGCCCGAAGGCCCGAAGCCAGAGCCACCTTCCGAAGGAATGTGGCCAATCGCCTCCGGGATGATGTCATTCCATGGCAGAGGTGCGCTTCCCTCTCTCCTCAGCACTCACCGCGATGCCAACTCCAAGCCTCAGTGTATTTTCCTCCGCCTGGTCCATGCACTGTAATAATTAAGTCAACTGGAAAAAATATTGAAGAAAAGGACGGAGGGAAAACAGCATGCCGAGGCAGCTGGAGGCAGCAACAGGGGCCCGCTGAGAGCTATAAAGGAGCATTGTGCGGCGGCTACTCCTGACTCCAGGATATTCCCTTCCCTGACAGGACTTGGCGGAGATGGGTAATAAGCTGCCCTTTCTTTCCAGAGGTGTCCCTCGGAATCACAGCTGCATCCAGCTTAGCTTTGGGGGGGAGATGTGGGAACAGTGTGCCCAGTATCTCTCTGGTGGCACTTCCCACTCAATGGCAGGGCCCGGAGCCAGAGCAACAACATCACCGCTGTGCTGAAACGGCCATTGAGTGAGGGGAGAAGAAGAGGCCGGAGCGAAAACAGCTTGAGGAGGAAACGATGATTCCACGGGCAGTGTTGTTTTTTAAATCCGTATTTCGAAGCCCCCTTGTTTGAGCTGCTGGAAGGAGAAAACTTCTTTTCGGGTTCACATAGAAGCAAAACAGGCTGCCGTTCTCAAACAGTTTTGCCGAGTTCAAAGCCAGAACGTAGCAACGGGCTCCCAGAGGAAACAGAAAAGGGAGTTATCTAAAACTGGCCCCAAAGGCATACTGCTACTAATCTGAAGTTAATGGATTTAGATTGGGAAAGACCTGCAGATTTTGGGAAGTGGAACCTGGTGAAGGTCAGGGTTTATGGAGGGGAAGGACCTCATGAGGGTGCCTGAAAGGGGACTGAAAGTGGATTACAATCCCTTCCTTTCTTCATTACAAGATCAGCCAGCTGGCTGCATGTGGAGGCGTAGGGAATCAAAACCGGTTCTCCAGATCAGAGGCTGCCGCTCTTAACCACTCCACCATGGAGTCCATCCTCCAAAGCAGCCATTCTCTTCAGTTCCTTTGAAGGCATTGGCTGCCTTATACCCCGTTGAAGTCCCTCCCTCCTCCAAAATCTAGCCTTCCCGGGCTCTACACCCCAAATCTCCAGGCATTGCTGGACCCAGAGCTGGCAACCCTATGAACACATACTGGATTAGTTCCTCGGTCCATTAAGGTAAGCGTCGCCAACACAGGTTGACAGCCAGGTTGCCAGGCAGTGGGTTCACATCACCTTTTTAACTGGGAATGGCAGGGATTGAACCAAGGAACTGCACGCCAAGCAAATGCTCTGCTCCTGAGCCTTGAAGTAATTCTCCAGCCAAACTGCAAATAGAGACAACCAGCCAGTGCTTTATATGGGTCCAGGCTAGATTGCCTGGCATGCTACTTCTCTACCTGCAGGGAATTTTTTGCACGGTGGAACATTCAGTCACGTAAGCAGGCTGAAGCTGCACAATCCGAACTTTGATGCCTTTGATGGCATTTGCAGATTCTGGAGATCCAATCAGATTGTCAGCATTTTAAAGCTGTTCTTCCAGGGGCTGGATTTAAGATCCACCCCCATGAGAGCAGAAGGCAATTTCTGCTAATGCGAGGGAGGGGGCTGTTCTGCTGGCAGCTCGCTGTGCTATTTGTGGGGTTCCCCTGGAGCCTCAGAAGCAACCTTATAAAGGAGGGGGCACTGCAGGAAAGTGGGTTGGGGGAGGGAATTCCTTTTGTAAACACAACCCTGCTGCTGATTCTCTAGACACCACACAACTGACAAAAGTTAAATTTGAAAAATGGATCTCTGAGTAATCGTTTTGGCAGCAAATGTCTGATGGGCTCCGGGGAAGTCCATATGGGGGAGAGGGGGAACCAATTAACCTTTTCACTCTTTCTCATCTTGACTTTTGCCGACATTGTGTGTTCCTAAAGTCAACGATGGGAACACCGAAAGAGCGGAGGGAAGTTGGAGTCTGTGGATGCCTTCCCTTGATGAGAACTCCCTAGACAAGCATCATGTCCTGACCTGAGCTGTGACGTGGCACTTTTCACCACCACCAGATGAGCAAATTAGGTTGCAACCCTAAGACCCGTTTCCTGGAAGTAAGCCCCACAGAACAAAAACGGGAGTTGCTCTGAGCAGATCTGCATGGGCTCGCTCCGATTTTCCGGCTGTGCCTTAAAATTTCCCCCAGTCCATACTACTTGAGAGCTCCTTCTTTTTCTTTCCTTCCTTTTCTTTCCTCTTCCATTCCGTTGCCGATGTCCTTGGAACAGTGTCTACCTGGCCAGCCGTTCCAACAACTTGTCCACCTGTGATAAATGCCATTCATTTGCCTCCAGATCATCTCAGGGTTTGGACGGCACCCAGTTGGACAGGTGGCCGTGGCTCTCTCTTGAGATGCAGCTGCGTTCTTTCTCTGCAAAGATGAAATGGTTCGAGAGGCCATTAGGGGCTGCTGCAGTTCAGAGCTTGGCCTGCGCCTTTGTTCACCGACGATTCTTCATTCCGCTGACAGAGTACCAAAACACAAGCAGCAAATTAATCCATATGAGGCTGAAATGGAATCATTCCAGCTTGCAAAACAGACCTGCCAGTTACTTCCCAATGACAAATGTAATCTTAAGGTGTTTTTTTTTTAAGCAAAAATCCTAAAAACGTTTGGAGTATCTTAATTTTGTTATGCTTTGCTCAATGTCTACCCTGGAAAAAAGAGTCCTCCATAACTGGAAAACTTGCTCACTTGGCTGCCAGTTATGATGACTGGGGTGTCCCAGGTTAGATCATCAGATCCTAGCTCATGAGATCCTAGAACAGGGGTAGTCGAACTGCGGCCCTCCAGATGTCCATGGACTACAATTCCCATGAGCCCCTGCCAGCATTCGCTGGCAGGGGCTCATGGGAATTATAGTCCATGGACATCTGGAGGGCCGCAGTTTGACTACCCCTGTCCTAGAAGCTAAGCAGGACTGGTCCTGGTCAGTGCTTGGATGAGAGACCACCAAGAAATTCCAGGGTTGCTATAAAGAGACAGGCAGATGGTAGCCCCCCTCAGAAGATCTTTTGCTTCGAAAACCCTACCAAGTGACCATAAGTCAGCGGCGATGCGATGGCACTTTACACACAACAGTGTTATCATCCCACAGCTACTGTTGCATAGGTTTTGCGTCCTCTCTGTGGTCCCGTTCCAGTGCATTTCTAGCAGGCTCTCTGACACACATCAGGAAGCAAACGGAACGGATAAACTAGTGGCGCCAGAAAGGCCGACACATTTTTATTGTCGCACAAGCTTTTGTGCACTACCGCGGATGCCCATCTGGAATCAGAAATTGCAGATACTTTGTGCTCTGAGGTTGGTTTGGGAGGAGACTGCAGTCTTAATGACACTTTCTTGGGAGTAAGCCCCACTGAACGACATGGGACATATTTCTGAGTAGACCTGTATAGGATTGTCTGCAAGCTTCCTGACAGAAGGGAGCCAGAAGGAAAAGCACTTGCATGGGCAATATTTGAAAGATGGGAGAACCAAGCGGATAGAGAAAATCCCTGGAAGTGCCTCCAAAACGGGTACTTGCAGAAAGAAATGGAAGGATTCATTCTAGCTGCACAAGAGCAGGCATTTGGAACATAGTATGAAAACCAAGATTCAGAAGAATAGTGATAACAGGAAATGTAGACTTGGGAAGACAAAGGATGAAACAGTCAACCACGTGGTCAGTAGAACTGCTCACTCTGCCTAAAAAGAATTTCACAACAGAATTGTAGCTATGTCTCCGTGCAGTCTTTGCAAGAAGTAGGGCTTACCATCAGCCAGAAATTCATGGGCATGCAAAATCAGATGAGATTACAGAGAATGATGAAACAAAGGTTCTTTGGGACTTCCAGCTACAAACTGATAAGCATCCCTGATATTGCAATTGCAGGAAGAAAAATGAGAACTTGGGTTTGAATCATGGACATTACAGTCCCAGGAGACAACAGAATGGAAAAGAAAGAACAGGAGAAGACCGTAAAATACCAAGACCTATGAACAGAGAGTGCCACTGGGAGAATAAGTTGACCATCATGCCAGTTGTCATAAGAGCACCTGAAGCAGTGCCTATAGGTCTCAAGAAACACCAATTCCCAAGAACTTGGCTAGATCTCACATTGCAGAACACCGTCTACCAGTCAAATATCTCACTGTGACAATTTATCATCATCATCATCAATGATGGGATGGATCCAAACCCTCCTGGCCATGAATGGAAGGGCACATCCATCAATGTGGAGCGTGAAGATTCCTGCTGATTCATACCATTCCATTTGTAGTCCCATCCCGTGTCATTCTTCAGGGTCTTATAACCCTCAGAAGTGGCTTTGGGGTGGGGCAGTGGGCTGCAACAGGTAATGGGAGTCTGTTTGCAATTCTTGGAATCCCAGCAACTATTTCCATACAGCTTTTCAACCCTCCTGGCTCGGAAACAGTTCACAATAACAATAAAGGAGTTTAAGACATCAGTTAAAACTACATTTAAATTAAAAGGGCGACTGGCAATTACACAACAAAAGACAGCAGGGCGGCAAATAACAGATAAAAATACAATTGCAAGGCTATCAGAGCTTCTCAATGGGAAGGCCTGATCCAAGAGGAAGAGGCAATTTAATCTGGAGATAAGAGATTCCATCTCAATCACCCAAGAGAATGCCAACTCAACTAATCAGAAGCTTGCGAAATCTGTTGCTTAAAAAACCATCACCCACCCTAATACAATGGACTGAATCACAAGTCCATTCCCAAAGTTAGTGGCCTATTGTGGGCAGAGTGAATAGACTCCAATCTCTGTGACCTGGGTTCAAATCCCTATCTGAAGTATCAGGGAGTAACTGGATTACATTGAACAACTCACTATCTCTGATATGCAGGGAGTGTTTGCTTATTTAAAAGATAGTTTCAGGAGAGTAGCCCTGTTGGTCTGAAGCAATACAGCAAAGCTTGAGTCTGGTGGCACCTTTAAGATCAACCAAGTTTAATCCTGGGCCTAAGCTTTTGTGAGCATCCACGCTTCTTCAGAAACAGTGAAACAGAAGTCACCACTACATATTGGAGAACGCCCTTAGAATACAAGACCATTATAGAAGAAGAAGAAGAGTTGGTTCTTCTATGCCGCTTTTCTATACCCGAAGGTGTCTCAAAGTGGCTTCCATTCACCTTCCCTTTCCTCTCCCCACAACAGACACACCCTGTGAGGGAGGTGAGGCTGAGAGAGCCCTGATATTACTGAACAAGAGTTGGTTCTTATATGCCACTTTTCTCTACCCAAAGGAGTCTCAAAGTGGCTTACAGTCGCCTTCCCTTTCCTCTCCCCACAACAGACATGCTGGCTGCTTGAGGGGGAGCAGGGAATCAAAGCTGGCTCTCCAGATTAGAAGTCCACACTCCTAACCAAGCTGGGTCACCTGGCTCCGGAAGTAGTTCACCATAACAGCAGCTTTCTCACAGATTTCTTTCAATTGTCTCGGAATTGGATATCTAACTACCCATAAACAGCATGCCTTCCATCCTGCCACCTCATTATTCTAACCCTCTCAGTTTTTGCCAGGCCTCAAACGTATGTTGAGGGATGGAGCAGAATTCAAAACAAAATTGGGGTTCAGGTACCTGTGCAACACCTGTCGGGTGTCCTCCTGCCAACAAACGCCAAATTGGCCTGTCTTATTTTTACCGTTCCTTTTCAAGCAGAGGTGCCGCCGCAGAGTCGCCAGAAAGCGAGATGGCCGCAGTTCAGCTGCACACAACATCGGCTGAGGCCAAATTGAATCGGCCTGCTTGTTGGAGAGGCTGGCAGCTTTCTGACCGGTGACAGCATCCCTGTAATAATTAACCCAGGGTGCCTGCAAGGGGAGCGGGATTGTGCGCAGAGATGGGAAACGGTCCATCTCCAAAGGGACTTGGAAACTTGCATAGGGGAGAAATCACATCCCTCATTGTTTCCCTAGTTTACCTGCCTGCTGCAAAGGGCTCCAGGAACAAAGCCTTTCTTTTTATTTGAGGGAGGGGAATTCTGAATTTCAAAGAGAAGTCTGCCTTAGGACACTAAGCTAAGGTGACCAGATAGTCCCACTTTTGGAGGGACATCTGGGGGCACCCGGCAAATTGTACTTACGTTGCAAGTAAAAATAGTATTTTTGCGTTCTATGCATTCTATGAAACTTTTTGTTGCTCCATATAGACCAAATTTTTAATCAAGAACCCCTCTGGTCAACGGTGTCCCACTTTACCAATGTTAAAATCTGGTTAGCTTACACTAAGCCCAAAGCAGCAGCACCCACAACCGGATTGTGGAGCTGTCTGCTCTAGCAAGGGCTTCCTTTTGCAACATAAGTCATGTTCTTCCATGTCAGGAAAGCTGCAGAGTTGTCAGCTCTGGGCTGGAAAATACCTGGGGATTTTGAGGGTGGAGCCTGAGGACGATAGGGCTGGGGACAGGCAGATAATGCACTTTTAGTGTACTTTAGAAGCAGATTTTGCTGTTTTGCCCAGGAAACCGCAGCTGCAAAAGCACACTGAAAGTGCATTATCCCACGTGCACAGAATGGGCCTGGGTATTCCGGAATTTGTGGATTTACAATAATCACTGCAATACTAGCAATTACGCCAATGCTTCTGTTCAGCATATCCTTGGGAAAGCCCTGCTTGCAAAAGTCTGTACTATGTTTGAAATGGCTGGGAAATTATTTGGGCCATGGGAAGCAACCAGCTTCTATTCATTAAAAAGTCTTATGGCTGCGAACCGGCCCTTCGTCTTGCCGTAGTTCCATAAAGACAACCGGGAGTGACTCTAAATGTGTCCCTCGTAGCATATTATGTCACAGGAAGGCTGGATCAGAGCCAGCTCATCCTTGCTTAATTAATTTCTTCCAAGGAACTGCAGACTCTGCACTGAGGACTCCAGAGAGTACCCTTCTAACCTTTCTTGGCTAATCTGTCCAAGAGGCTCGCGCAGGTGAATTTTGTTGCTTTCCCTTCTTGAGGGAGATCCAGCTGAAAACATTGTGCAAACAAGATGCGCTACACCCTGCGAAGGACCAGGGAGGGAGGGCTCAACGGGAACCATACTACATCATCGTAACTATCGACACGAAGACAGAGAATCCTCACTGCTGCTCCACAAGAGAGCAAGAAGAAACAATCATCATCTGTCTAATTTGCTTCCTCATACTTTATGAACTCATCAACCCAGAGTCACAAGAGGTGCAGAGAGCTACATTTCGTGGGATCACCCTGTCACGGATGGCTCGCACTATCCCAATCTCACCAGAGCTCAGAACTAAGCAGGGTCAGCCCTGGTGTGGATTTGGGAGGGAGACCACTGAGGAATTCCAGGGTTGTGACACAGAGGAAGACCTTGGCAAACCTCCTCTGAATGTCTCTTGCCTCGAAAGCCTTACGGGCTGCCCTAAGTCAGCTGCAACTTGATAGCATTTTCTACCCACCGTTTTCTACCCACCGCAGGCCGAATTGTCTGTATAGCTCCATCCTGCCACAGATTGAGAGAGTCATCTTGAGGAAGTGACGTGCTTCTCACATTCAGGATTTTAATGCACAGGAGGGCCAAATGGGGACGCAGCCAAATTTTGTTGGGATCTTTAAAGAGGAGGTTTTGGAGTCGCGCAGTGGAGCGTGAATGTAATTTACCAACAGAGCATGTGTTCCCACAACGCACCTGTGGAGGAAGGTGGAAGAAGTGCCTTTGGCAGGGGCAGAGAGAGAAGAAACGGCAGCACCTGAGGTGCCCAGGAGCCTGCGTGTGCTTTTCACATTGTGGGAGTTGCACTTCCCCAGCGAAAGGGGTTGTGTTTGGAATGCTGAGAAGATGTGGTTCTTCAGGACACAAACACGTCCAGAAAACACCTAGATTCCGGGTAACAAGTACAAGTATTGACACGTAGTTAATGGCAAACTGTAATTCTTGTTCCTGACCCTTGCCTGGTTCCTCATATTTTGGGGGATGCACAGATCCAGAGATTACTGGCTGTACCACTGTGCATTTCCTTGTCTAGCTTTGGGTGCCACTTCAGTGTAGCAGCATGATGGCCTTCAAAGATACCCCCTAGAATCCAGTATGAGGGAATCTCGATGGAGCTTCTGCCGGCTGCAAGATCAAAAGCAATTCCAAATTTCATTCCTTAGGCCTGGGCTCACATAGCCAACTGGTAGTACTGATCCTTGCCTGGACAGTTTTTTGAGGACTCACACAAATCCCTCTCCCAGAAGGAAATTACGCATGTGATGCTTTATGGCTTTAAGGCTAAACAGTGATTCTTCTTATAAACATACTCACAAATCCACTCCGTAAGAATGCAAAAGCAAATAGACATCTTTCTAAATACACCGCTCCATGAAACACATGTATTGTGAAAGTGAGCTGGTTAGGGAATTATACAAATGAGGAAATAGAAGAAATGAATGCATTGTGGCTAGGTTTTCTAATCCTGAGGAATTGACTGATTGACTGTAAATGGATTGCAATGTGTAAATCGGCAGTCATCTAATCTGAGGCATCTAATAAGCAATGTACTAGGACTAGGATTTTCAAAACAAACATGCAATATTAAAATGATACATAATGTAGAACTAATGCAAAAAAATGGTATTAAATAGTTTTCCAACCACAGAACAAGGTATGCAGCTATACAGAGTGGTGCCCTGACCTGGATGGTCTGGGATAACCAGATTTTGGAAGCTAAGCAGGGTTGGCCCTGATAGAATTTGGATGAGAGACCACCAGGTTAGTCCAGAGCAGGGGTAGTCAAACTGCGGCAAATGCTGGCAGGGGCTCGTGGGAACTGTAGTCCATGGACATCTGGAGGGCCGCAGTTTGACTACCCCTGGTCCAGTCACTACGCAGAGGAAAGCCATGGCAAACCACCTCTGAATGGCTCTTACCTTGAAAAGCCCTAGGGTTGCCATAAATCATCTGCCACTTGATGGCATTTTGTGCGCACACAAACAAAAGGGTGTAGTCCACAAGCCCTTTCCCCCTATAAACAGTATCCTGAACCATTAAGTTAAACCCACGTTACCCGTACAGAAATGGTCTCCTGAACCATGGGTATGCAAATGGACAGGGTTTCAGCTGCTGGTCCATATTCAAGCGCCTGTTTGCGCAAGGGATTATGGGTGTGCATCCAAACTCACGTACAGATGGACAGTCTGTACCATGCCAAAATGAAGAAAATTACAGATTGTCCGTGAGCCTGTAACTGAATGTTCCGCTGCATATCCATCCATTGGCCTCTTTGAGCATGTTTGAACGTGTCATGGATTGGGGCCAGTGGGCAGAACGCTAATCTCCTCCTTTTGCATATTCATTTGTACTTATAAATTATTATCCCTATACAGTTGATGGGGCATTTCTAAAGGTTATTTTGTTTTACTGTTTTATTTTATTGCGCTATCAATGTGCACTATAAAGATGTCCATAAAGATGAAGGTGAAGGAGAATGTAGTGGCGACATCCTTTCATGCTCACCGCTGACATGTTCTGTTTTGAGATCCCATCCACTTGAGCCACAGGATCGCCAAGAGTCTGACATGACTGACATCATAATCACAGAGACCAGGACTAGAAGCAGAGGGTTCAAATTATAGGGAAGAAGGGCCCGCTTAAATATTAGCAAACATTTTCTGATGGGGGGAGGGCTCTTCGTAGATGGGATACGCTGCCTTGGAGCGCAGAGGGGTCAGTTTTGCTGGAAGTTTTTAGGAGGAGCTGGATGAGCACCTGTCAAGGCGTGTGTGATTTTTAAGTCCACAAGAAGGTGGGGGAGCTAGGCCGGATGGCCCTTGGTGCTCTCTTCCAGCTCTGTGCCATTCGGAGTCAGGGATGGTTTGCCAGCGCCTTTCTCTGCACTGAAGCACAAAGCAGGGCTGGAGCGGCTTGACAGGCGGGATCCTGCGGGGCCACCTGCTCTGCTTTTCCGACTGGATGGGGAATCAGCGCTGTCACCGCCCGGAGGCCCAGGCTGCGAGGCTGGCGAGGGGGAGCCGCTTCCCGGCAGGGTAAACCGAGGCTCCCCTCCTCCTCCGCCTCCAACGCAAGCGGCCCCGCCCGCCCGGGCTTGCATAGAAGCCAAGGCCAATTGCAGGGGCGCGGGGCGGGGGCTGGACGGCGGCTCAGAGGGCCCGCGAGGTCCGCTGTCCGGGATGGCTCTCCCTGGCGCGCGGCCTCGCCTCCCAGAAGGGCGCCCCGCTCCAGACACGTGTCCAGGCGCCTCGGGACCAGGGGCTTCCCCCACCGCCCCACCGCGAAGCAGCCCCCCCCGGCAGACGCTGTGCCGCCTCGCCCGCCCCCGAATGCGCGATCCTTCCGCAGGAAAAGAGTCCCTCCGCTATTCTCCTGGGTGCTCGGCGGAGAGAAAGGGAGGCCGTGCTGGGAAGGAAGGAAGGAGGGGTGGGGGACTCCAGAGCCTATCGGGCGGCCGGAGTGCGAAGGGAGGGGGGTGGCGCTGGGGTCCTGCGCGGGTGGGCCGGTGGTCTGCAGCGGTGGGGCGCGTGTCCTGCCAGCCAGCCCGCCCGGGGGCAAAGTCGGCTTGGCTGGCCGGGAGACGAGCCAGAAGCGCCTTCCTCGCCTTGGGAGGAGGCCCCCTCCCCGCAGCTTGCCTTGGCTCCCCTCCCCTCCCGGAGGCGCTGGGCGGGCGGGGGCCGTGCAGAAGGAGGCCGGCCAGCGGAGCCAGCGAGCGCGCCCCCTCCCCGAGGCTGAGGAGGAGGCGGCGGCAGCGGCGGCTTGGCCTCGCCTGGCGCCCGAGGCAGCGTGCAGCGGCGTTTCCCTAGCGGGCCCAGCGGGGCAGGGCAGGGCAGCCCCTGGGGCGGGTGGGCTTTGACCTACTTTGGCCTCCCCCGGATTGGGCGGGCCGCGCGCCGTCGCGGCTCCCCCCTGCCCGGGACCTCCTGGCCGCCCGCGGAAAGCCTGGCTCGGCGCACAGGGTGGCCCAGAACCCCGAAGCCCTCGGGCAAGGAGGCGGCGGCGGCGCTCCTGGGAAAGCGAGCCCTGGCCCTCGCCTGGCTCGCGGCCGACGAAAGGAGCCCCACGGCAGGAGGCCAACGGCAGGAGGCCGAGGAGAGGCGGAACAGCGGAAGGCCGCCGCTGTCCGCGAGAGAAAAGGCACCCCCATGGCAGGAAAAGCAGCAGGCGGCAGGGAAGAGAAGGGCCCCGACTCCGGGGAGGAAAGTGGGCTGCAAGACCCGAGCGAGCCTTCGGCCGGCCTTTCATGCCCCGGGGCTCCGACAGGTGCGCACCGCGGGACCTCCGGGCCAAAGGTGTGTTCCAGCACTGGGCAAGGTGGATCCATGAAGCTGCATTTAAGACGCCCCTGGACTCTTGTCTGGCCGAGGGGGGTTGTGCTGTTTCTGGGTTGGTTTTTTGCTGCAAGAAGCTAGCAAGGCAGCCCCTCTGGAGAACCCCTCCCCCAATCGCTTTTTTCGGATAGACAGAACTGTCCTCTCTGGTAGCAGGGCCCATTTTGGCCTACAGAAATGTGCGCAGCGTAGGCCTACCTGGAATTCTATGTTTAGGTATTTATACTCCGCTTTTCTCCATCAGTTGCAAACATTGTTTACCCCTCCTCTGTTTTCTCCCCTCAAGCACCGTGACTGGTCCGAGCTCGATCAGTGAACTTGCCTGCCGAAATGGGGATTCAAATCTGGAGCAACCAGGTCCTAGTCCAATACCTTAACTTGTGGAATTCTTTCATTGATTCGGCTTGCTTGCTGTGTTTCCCAAACACGAATATGGCAGGAAGCAGCAACCAGTTACAACGGAAAGCAGGAGGGGGGGCACAAATACAGGCAACACCGTGCTACAATGTCACCGTATAATCTTTATTTACCACACAGCATTCCGATGAGGATGAAAACATCCTTAATCCTTTGGCCTGTAATGGTACAAAGAAGCAATGCAGGATCACAGCCACAGGTTTACAGTAAACTTCACCTAGCATAACCTCATATCTGCCGTGTTGCCACGTGTGTAAAGCGCTGTCAAGTCACTTTACCATAGGCAGGGGTGGCCAAACTGCGGCTCTCCAAGAGGTCCATGGACTACCATTATCATAAGCCCCTGCCAGTATGGTCTGGCAGGGGCTCATGGCAATGGTAGTCTATGGCTATCTGGAGAGTCACAGTTTGGCCATCCTTGCCACAGAGTTTTCAAGGCAGGAGGTACACAGGGTGTAGTGTGGCGTAGTGGTTGGGAGTGGTGGCTTCTAAGCCGGTGAGCTAAAGGGACGGAAATTGTAAGCTGCTTTGGGCTCCTGGGTAAAGCAGCATATAAAACCCAACTCCTCTTTGCAGCAACCTTGGATTCCATTGGTGTTTTACCCTCCGAGTACTAACCAAGGATGGCACTGCTTAATCAACAGCAAATTAGCCTGGGTCTTCCAGGCCAGCTAACATCATATAAATGGATGGGATCTCAAAGCACCGAATTCAGGCTCCGTTGCTGGGCTTGTTGGCGTCCAGTGGGTTTGATGGTCATTTAACGGTCACTCCCGAAGCTGTAGCCTTCCCAGGCCTGCATGCGCATTGTGACGGTTGTGCAATGTTTTCTGGGCAGCTTTTCTTTGGATCCAGATGTTGCACAAGCAAGGAGCACTCACATGATGGTGCTGTTGGGAAATAGTTTGGGTAGGGACGGAGTCTCCTGGAAGCAGCACACACACACACACAGACACCTCACTTCACAGCCTGATCCTAATCATGTTTACTTGCAAGGAATCTCAGAAGCTTAAGCAGGATCTGCCCTAGCTGCATTTTGGCTGGGAGACCGCCAAGGAATTCCTGGTGGCAAAGCACCTCAGAGCATCTCTTGCTTTGAACTGTCGCTAATAAGTCACCTATGATTTGAAGGCCCTTCCCACCACCACTGAGGCCCGTGGATTTGTAAAGGGCTGATTCCCAAGCAAGTATGCTTAGGATTGCAGCCCCATCTGGGGCCCATTTCCTCCTTAGTAAATAGCGCAACGAGTTCAGCGATATTTGAGCTCAAATAAACGGGCAGAGAAGTACAGCCTTGATCTTTAGAGGGCATCCTTTTTTATTGCCACAAGAAGCACGAGCTCTTTTACAAAAACACATTATGAAATTATAATTGTGACACTATAACCCTGTGGTTTCACCTGCTAGTACTCCCTGCTGTTTCCACACAATGAGTGTGGCATTTTGCAATAGTGTGCATGTCAGGATAACTTTTACTTGTCATGCGGTCCTTGTACCCTTCGAAGCCCATTGAAGGGTGAGGGTCTTGTTGAGGATCGCACCATGGGTCAGTTTGCCATTATATGGAGGCCACGTCTACTCCGTATAGGAGACAAACCCACTTAGTAGTAGCAATGAATTATAGCAGTAATTTATAGAATGGAGGTGCATATTGTGTTTACGTAAGAGTAAAACTATGCTGGGTTAAAAATGGACACGTAGAGAAACCATTAGGGTGTCCTGAGCAGGATGGTACAGAAGTGGCATGATACAGAATATGGTTGGGAAGCACAGCTGTGGACATGCCCACCCAGGGCCCCTCCCCTTCCAGGCCCATCACTGGCCACTGTAGGGGGAGGGGCAGGTTGGCATGACCATACGTGGGCATATTCCCCAATAAATATTTGGCAAATTTAAAATATATATATAAAAGATAAATTAACTCCCACCCATTTAGAAACCCAAGGAGATGCAGGGTGGTTCTGCAAAGGCAGGTAATGACAGGCTACCTCCAAACATCTTTTACCTTGAATAGCCCTGTAAGTTGACTGTGACTTGACGGTACTTTCCCCCATGCTGGATCAAACCACTGGCCCATTTAGATGCCATCCTTCCCCAAAGGCTCAGTGGCTTACAGCAGTGTTCCCTAAGCTTTTTCAGGCTGGGGACCGGGGGAGGGGGAGAGGGAGGCCCGGGTACCGAGGGGGAGGAAGACAGAGACCGGCACTCACCAAGCGGTGCTCACCAGCAGGCGCCTGCGCATTTGCATCCACTGGCGAGTGCCACTCTCCC
The DNA here is from genome assembly GCF_049243985.1 of Paroedura picta. NCBI lineage: Eukaryota > Metazoa > Chordata > Lepidosauria > Squamata > Gekkonidae > Paroedura > Paroedura picta. The sequence goes on along the minus strand of NC_135379.1, from coordinate 5,635,300 downwards.
ACTCCCCCCACCCCGGTCCCTGGTCCTCCCTCTCCCCTAGGCTTGAGTGATTCTGCCGCCAAAGCGGCCGATTGTTCCTGGCATAGCAAGTGCCATGCTGCGGGGGGGGGGGGGGGGAGGCATGCTCAGTGGCATGCCAGCGCCCATGCCTCCCCCCCGCCCGCTGCAGCCCAGTACCAAGGTCTCCATGGCCCGGTACCGGGTCATGGCCCAGGGGTTGGGGAACACTGGCTTACAGCATATCAACAGCAAAACAGAACCACAGGCTCAAACATGTATTTTCACTAAGCCTTTAAGAGGTTTCTCTTCTCTGTTCTGCAGTGGTCTGTTCTGTTTTACGGTTTTAATAGTGCTTATGTCTAATAGCTTGTTTCTAATGACCGTTTTTTAATACTGTGGGCTTTAATCATAAACTGCCTTGAGCGGGACTCTACAGGGGTGGTGTAAGAAACACTGCAGTTACTCCAAAATCAGTGTTATTTATGTGTGGCTTTTCTGCTGTAGAAACATCTCCAAGGCAATCTAACAATTACTAAAACCGTAAAAGAGTTCCTCATTCATAAAGTGCATACATATCATTAAAACCCAACCAGGTTTAATCAAGTTCAGCATATAATAGAACTGTGGCCAGGCAACCCATCTTTCGCAGATGTTCCAGAATGTTTTAAAAATATATCTGTCTAGCTGCCTCCAGTGAGAGGAGCTCATCAGCTGGGAGCCCCACCGTTTGTGATCCACAACACAAAATGTACTTCTTGGCTTGCTTCAGTGAGATCCTACTTTTATTATCCCCAAAAGGGACCCCAAACCTTTGACATGGTTCTCCTCTCCTCACAACAACCTTGTGAGGTAAGTGGAGCCAAGATCTAGATTTTCAAAAATCTGGGGGTTTGTTTCCTGGTTCTTCACAAAACCAAGCAGAAGTAGTGGCCACCAAGAGGAGGGGAGAATCTGTATGTTATCTATACTACCTTCCTGGTAGCCCAACTCAGGGTGGTATACAGCAATATATATAATATTTAAAACTGAGGCTTGGAAGCCTAAAGGCCCTTTCCTTGAAGTAAGCCTTGTTGAACAACACAGGACTCACTTCTAAGTAGACCTGCCTAGAATTGCTCCATAAAGCATCATGCCCTTTACCCCATGTCACCCAGCAGGCCCCATGTGTCTCAAAGCAGCTTACAATACCCTCTGTGCCTCACAAGCACTCTGTGAGGCAGAGAGCTCTGAGAGAATTGTGACTGACCAAGGGTCTCCCAGCTTCTGGTTAGAGAGTTGGCAAGCTTCTTTATTGGGTCAAGAAGCCTAACAATTGGATTTTATTGGTGGGGGATAAACCTGGGGGTCTCAGGAGGCTAAGCTGGGGATGTGCAGACTCCCTATGGCTTGGGCTGCCTACCTCACAGTGTTTTCCAAAACATTTCTTCTCAATTAACTCTGACCCAAATGCAGGCCAAAGAATCAAGAGACAGGAACGCAGGCGCACACACCAGGGACAGAAAATTAGGTTAGAATGTAAATTATTTATCTGAGATTCTATTTTTTGTGGATGCTTCTGAAAGTATATCCATTATAATAATTGAGCTGTGTCTGCAGTGGTTTTAAAGTGCATACGCACCAAGTCATCTGTGTACCTCTGGCTCACTGAAGAGCTCCAGGGTTAATTCTTTTGATTGCTCATAACTTTTTAGTTGCATGACTTGGCAGTTGTGGCAGCTTGCACATCATGTTGAAACTTAGAGCTATTACTTGAGGGGCAAGTGTGCGTGGAAAAGCTTAAAAGGGCAAGGACTCATATTCTTAAAAAGGAACAAACTCTGTTCTCTTAGGGAGAGAGGAGAGAGAGGGAGGGAGCGCACATGAAATTGCTCAAGGACTGCAAAACCACTAGAAAGTTCTTACTGGAAAGTGAGGCGGATCACTTGTACCTTGGGCTAAAGTGCTTACGCCATTCTCCTTCTCCTTCTCCATTTTATCCCTGCAACAACCCTGTGAGATAGGTTAGGCTGAGCATAGGTGAATGGCCCAGAGTTGCCCAGTGAGCTTCTCTAGCTGGTCTTCCAAATTTAGGCCTACACTCCTGACCAATTGCAAAAATCAATCCCACAGTTGGAGGATGGGTGGGAGTTGGAGGGCCTCCTGTTAGCAGGGAGTCCTGTCTTCTGGTCCTGAGCACCTCTCCCCACATCTGCGCCTTCTCTAACTATATCCTTCCCCCCACATCCTGACACTAGGTGGGACTCTGCCTCAAGTTAGATCCTGGGTCCTCATGAGGCTTAGCCCCCGTGCTGCGCTTCAGAGCGAGGCTGGAACCGCCCCCCCCCCCCCGTCCCAGCACTCAGCGCAAAGCGACCCAGGCGTGGCCGTGGCCCAAGCGCTTCCCCGCCCCCCAGGGCTGCCCTCGGGGAAGAGGCGAGCATCGCGCCGTCCCGGCCGCGGCCTTCCTCGCGTCACGCAGCCCGGACCGCGGTGGGACGGGAGGTAGGCGGGAGCCTCCCGGGGAAGGGGGGGGGAGTTTGCTGCTGCTGCAGCCCGAACTCTTCTTCCGTCGGCGGCTGCGTTGAGCCCCGGCCGGACCCTTCGCGCTCGAGTCAGCGCTTTCCACGGCTGGTTTGCGCGCAAGTTTCGGATCCGTCCTGCGGCAACATCTTTAAGGCCAGTCTGCGGGAGAACACGTGGATCCCAGCCCAGGGGCCCCTCAGAGACCCACAAGACAAGAAAGAAAGAAAGAAAGCCCCAACTCTTCGGATCTGGCTGTTGCAATGGTCGTGTCTCCTCCGGTTTCTTGGTCCGGGTCGCACGCCTGCAGTGCCCGCCTAGTGGGAGAGGCGAGACCCCCTTTCTTTCAACCCCCGGGTCTGCAAGCTTGGCCAAGAGGACTCGCCCGGCGTCGTGTGGATGCCGGAGCAGGGCTTGCACTGCTGGGGGAACGGGGGGGGGGGGGCGCAGGAGGAGGCGTGTCAAGGCGGGTCCGGGAGCGGCGGAGAGAAGCCGCTTCGCCACGACAGCCTCCCCAGAGAGGTAAGAAGAGGCGGCAGCGGCGGCGCCCACGCACCAGTCGCTTGGGATCGCGCGCGCTCGGCTTTACACCACGCGTGCGTATTCACACGTGCATAAACAAGTCCAACACGGGGCCCAGAAAAAGTGCCGCGGATCGGGCAACGGAGAAAACAGCACTCAATCACACGTGCGTCCCCTTCCCGAGGGGTCAAGTACAACTCCCCAAAAAAGAAGTCTGGGAACCGCGCGGCACCTCCTCCTAGCCCAGCTCCTGCCCCTTTCATCCTCGCCTCCTTGCCTGTTTCGAATCGACGCAAACTAAAGTCCATTTAGGCTGGAATAAGTCGCCGGCCCCGCCGCCACACTCCCGTTTACCCCGCAGAGACCGTCCCCTCCCGTCCGGCGTTCCGGGACGCCGCGTTTTCCGGCCAGCCTCCGCCGCCACCGCTGGCAGCCGCCGCCGCCGCAACAGCAGCAGAGCCCGTGAGGTCAGCGGCGGCGGCGGCGCGTCGAATGAGCCGCCTGCGCGCAGGGAGGGCGCGAGGGAGGGCGGGCCGGTGGGCGGGCCCCTTGGGCAGGCGCAGTGTGGGGCCCTGCCTTAAAAGGAGCGGTGGGGGGGGGGAGAGAGGGCGAGCGGGCGTCGCTGTCTGACGCCTCGCGAAGAGGCCGCGGTCATAATGAGAGTTAACCTAAAGGCCGCCGTTGGGTCTCCTCGCCGCCAAAGGCAACCCGGCCCCGCCGCGACGCCGCCCGGGGCGACCCCTGCCCCCTCCGCCTCCCTCACGGGGACGCCAACGGCCAACGCCGCCCCTCCCCCCCCGTCAAAGTTCCTGCCTCGGCCCGCCTGAGGGAAAGCCAGAGTTGGGGGGGGGGAGCCTATCCGCCCGCCCGCCCGCCCGTTCCAATCCCAAGACATAGTAAACAATCCCCCCCCCCCGCCATTGGCGACGCCCGCGGCCGTTGAGCCTCCCCTCCCCTCCCCCACCCCGCCCGGCGCGCTCTCCCTCAGCAGCTGGAGGAGCTGTCAAAACTTCCTCTCCGCCCGCCCAGCCGCCGCCGCCGCCTCCTCCTCTTCCCCGGGGGGCGGGGGAGGGCGCGGGGCCAACGTGCCTCAGCAGCAGCCGGAGCAGGAGCAGGAGCAGGAGCGGGGTCGCCGTAGCCGCCGCGCGCGGCCTGTGAGGAGCGGGCCGGGCTGTGCGGCGTCTCCGCGTCCCTGGGTGCCTGGCAGGGCCTGGTCTGCGCGCTCTGAGGCGGCTCCCCTCTCCTCCCCCCTCCCTCCCTCCCGCCCCCCATGCTGCTACCTGCGCGCTGGTCCGCGGCGGCTGAGGCCAGCAATGCGAGGCGGAGGTAGAGGAGGCGGAGGCGGCGGCGGAGGCGGCGGAGGAGGAGGCGGCCAGCAGGGAGAACGACGACGACGACGACGGCAGCAGCGGCAGCAACCGGAGCAGGAGGAGCGTCGGGCTCAGCGCCGCCTCGTCCCCGCCAGCCCCTCGCCGCCGCCGCCGCCGTCCTCCTCCTGCTCCCGCCCCATGCGCCTCTCCCGCCCCGCCGACTAGTCATGTCAGCCCACCCGCGCCAGCCGCAGCCGCAGCAGCCGAGCCCGAGGCGGGCGGCCGAGCAGCCGGCCCAAGTGCCCGAGCCAGGAGTTCCCCCCGCGGCAGCCGCAGACAAAAGACCTCGGGGCCGGCCTCGCAAAGATGGCGCTTCCCCCTGCCAGAGAGTCAGGAAGAAGTAAGTTGGGAGCGCGCCGGAGGGAGGAGGGGGGGGGGGACGCACGGACCGAGCGACACGGGCAGAGGCGAAGGGAGGGCAGGCGGCAGCAGAGCAGAGGCTGACAGCGCCCGCCGCCGCCTCCGCCTCCTTCCTCCTCGTCGTTGCTGACCCGGGAGGTGCCATGTCAAGAACTGCCATCCCCGGCCTCGGCTGCTGCTTCCCCCACTCCCTCGCCTTCCCTTTTGTTTACACTTTTCCTCCCTGCCCCAGCTCACCCCACCTACTCGCCCTCCTGCATTCCCTCTCCCACTTTCTCCTCTTCCTTCCTAGACACCCCCCACCCTGTGGGTCTGCCGCCACCCATCTCAATTTCCTGCACTTTTTAACCCCCAACCCTGTGACCACCACCACCATCCATCTCAATTTCTGCACTTTTAACTTCTCTCCCCCCCCCCCCCCCCCGTTGGTAATAGCTCTCCCTGGTTTTCCTCTTTCTGCTCCTCACTCTCCCTTTCCTCCTTTGTGGCGGTTCCCTTTGCTCTTTCTGGTGAAGTTTCCCTGTTTCTTCAGGGCAAGCCTTAGTGTGTTTACTCAGAAGTAAGCCTCCCCAAGTTCTATGGAGCTTACTCCCAAGTAGGTGTGTTTGTTTGCTGCTGCCTTTCTTGTTCTGCAGTGGGTTGTTTTTTTTTAGTATTGTTCTGGACACACGACTGCTTTTCTTTATGTGTGTATAGAGGGTCTAGTCTGATTTTTGCCCACACGGTGACTTTTGCAAACAATGTACTGGAAAGCTCCTCCCTGGGAGCTGTCAAAAGCCACAGGCAGGGGTTGGGGGGAGGAGATTGTTTGGCTTTGTCCCTTGTAACTGCCCTCTTTCTCTCTTTGCTGGAATCTTCTAGTTAATGTGAAGAAATTAAATCCATATCCCATGTTTTTAAGTACTAAGTTATTTAATTATGTTTTTGCTGTCTTTGATAGTGAGGGTCTGGTCTGGGTTTTGCCTTGAGATGGAAAGTATCATGTACGCGGCAAATGCACCTCTTTGGTGCAAGGGTTTGGGAATACCTTTATACAAAGCACCTACGTTCTACATAATAGAGATTATAGCTAAAATAACAATATAGAAGGAATATGTGATACTTCTGCATTTGTTCCTGCTTTCAATACACTTGGAAGGAGTAGGTATCTATGGGCAATGGCTGACTTTTGGGATATAACTGATGTTTACACCAAATCAAAACTCACCTATGCTTGCTTGCTTTAAAAGTTAAGGTACTTTAAAAATTCACCCTCAAAGGTTTGTGGGGGAACCTGTATTTGTAAGTGATGGACCACGTACAAGGTGCAGGTAGTTATTTATCCTGTGCTTTCTTAGTATTTGAACTGACTCCCATATCCTATTTTTACAGGAAAATAAATCTTTAAGTTTTTGGATGAGCTTCAGAAATGTCTTAATTGCAAATTGAGAAACAGAACATAAAAACTCTCCTTATTTCTACAGGGTGATTCTTTTCAATGCCCTCTGTCCCCCTAAACTGTAGATCAGTACCTTACAAAGCATTCAGAGTATTCATTTACTGGTGCTATTTACAGTCTTATGCATGTTTGCTGGAAATAAATGCCACTCTGGTCTTGCTTCCAACAAAATGCGCATAGGACTGCAGCCTCAGATTTGCTTGATAGGACAAATCCTGACATAAGAATTACTACTATCGTGGTATGAAAATTAGCCATGTAAATAGTTTTTTAAAAGTAAATTTCAAGTTGAAATATTTATCAGCTGAAAAATGGAAGTTATGATGTGAGCAATTTTCATGTTTGTGTACTGTGCATCCTAAAGACCTAGTAAGCTGCTTTGTGAGGGAGTTCTGTATGTTTGAACTGATGTTAGGGTTGCCAAGAGTGGTGGGTGGAGATCTCCTGGGGTTGCAACTGATCTCAAGGTGACAGAGATCAGTTCACCTGTAGAAAATGGCTGCTTTGGGAGGTAGGCCTTATAGCATTATGCCCCATTGAAGTCTCTCTCCTCCCCAAACCCTGCCATCTTCCCAGTCTCCATTCTCAAACCCCCCAGGCATTTCCCTACTCAGAGCTGGCAACCCTAATTGGTGTTTTACAAAACAAAAATAAGTAGAATATGATTGCTTAACACAAAGATCTCCCTTACCAATTTTTGAAACTGTACCCCTGCAAGTTCTTTCTTTTAACTCTTAACTTTCCTTGTGTTCCTGTGGAAAGGCAGCCCTCACCCCAATTTGGGGAATCTCCCATTGGGAAGATTTCATCAATTTAATTATTATATCCCACCTTTCTTGTTGACGCCTAACTCTATCCACAATATATCACTACACAATTGTTCATATTGATAACACATTAAAATGATATTTTTTCTACTGCTGTTGAGTCTGCAAAGTATCATTCAGTAAAAGTGTTCATAGTAGTGAATTGCTTAGTATACCTGTTCTGTGCTGAGTTTGCTATTAACTTTGGGAATCCAACTGCTTATACTTGGTCCACTTGGCAGACTACTATCCCTCTGTTGTCGGAGCCTGAAAAATGAGAGATCAGCATTGTCATGTTCCTTTGGCTCCATTTCAGTTCAGAGACTATGTTTGGGCATATGTGATAAACCTATTTATCTAGAAATTATAATGTGTCCTGTTGATTCTGAGTGTCTTATAGTGTTCTTTTGTTTATATATAAACCGCTGCTTATCCCTTGCTGTCAAACATTTGTCTGAATATAAACATTGCACTTCCTCAAGGAACAGGGTGACACTTCAGATATGGCTAGTTTCAAGCTGCCAAGTTTTTGTGTCCTTGGTTGTGCGACAGAAGATACTGTACGTCTTTTGTGCTCTTCTTGGTTGACAGACAGAAGATACTATTTATTTGGTTGTTGACTTGGTTTATGTCCCACATTTCGCCCCAGCGGAGACCCAAAGTGGCTCACATTCTCTCCTTCTACATATTATGCTCACACCACCCTCTGAGGTAGGCTGAAAGTGTGTGACTGGCCCAAGGTTACGCAGCATCTCCTATGGCAGAGTGGGAATGTGTATCTGGTCTGACATTCTAACCATAGCACTATGCTGGCTCTCTAAAGACTGCTTATGATGAATTATGTGGCACAGAGGAAAGGAGTTGGTTTCTCATATGTATACTCCACGTGTTTAGCACTGTACTACTCAGATCCAGTACCTTGGACTGTGTCTGTCAGGCAATATAAGGGCTTCCCAGATCCTGGCATTTAGGGAGATAGGCTGTCTTGTGCACCAGCTGTAGCATTTAAATTCCCTCCAAACGTAGCCTTTTGTAAATAGCATGGGAATTTACTAGGATATCAGCATATGCCAGATGCATGCAAGAAATGGCATGAATCTGGGCACAGTGAATTTACAAATCTAGTGTGAAACAATTGACATTATGAAGACATGAATGACGGTTGACTGGCCTGAATTTGACTGCAAGACATACAGCCTTCCCCCACCCTCCCCAGAAAGAGCTGGTGGAAACTGCTCCTAGTTACTTTAACTGCTGTTACCAGTGCAGTGATCCAGGGGTATACCTTGGTTATTAGAAGAAGAGTTGTCTTATATGCCACTTTATGCAAAGGTGTCTCAAACCTTTCCCCACAACACACACCCTGTGAGGGAGATGAAGCTGAGAGAGCCCTGATATTCCTACTCGGTCAGAACAGCTTTAGCAGTGCCGTGGCAAACCCTGGCTGCCTGTGAATCCGGAGATGGTTGGAGGCCGGGCGAGGAAGACGGCGGGCGGCCCTGAGTGTTCGGGCGGGGAGGCAGCGGAGGCGCGGCTGGAAGGTGAAGGTGGTATTGGCAGTGGTGCGGCGCAACCGAGCAAGGCGGAAGGTGGGCGGATCGGGAGGCGCAAAGTGCCTCCCGATTAGTCAGTCCTGCGCCAAGGGACCAAACGCGAGCCGCACTTTGTGCGGCTCACAATTGGTCCCTTCCTCCAGACTGACAATCGGAGGGGCCAATCGGCAGGCGCTTTGCGCCTGCCGATTGGGCCCTCTGATTGTCAGTCCGGAGGAAAGGACCTATGGGCACCCTTCCTCATCACGGACAGGGCCCGCCTTGGGTGGCCTTAGCGAATTATTTAATCTGCTCCGCTAGGAGCGGGTTAAAGATTATTGGCTGGATTCAATTTCAATGGATTTGCCAGGCTTTACTTACCATTGTAGCCAAGCACTATGTAAAAATGCTACAAAATATAAGCTTCACATATTTCTGGGCCTGGCTGTTATCACCTTAGCAATGGCACCTCAATCTAACCCTCTGTTATACTCATAAGTCATTTTGACTCACATCCTTCATGACTGGGATTCAAAAGCTTACATGAGTAACTGGCATTCTTGCAATGGGATTTCTAGAATCTCATTCAGAATTAAAATCTCATTCACCTGAGCCATATGTCACACCTCTCCCCATATGGGGATCTTCTAGGGCAGCCTCCAATGTAAAGAGCTTCTGTTGGCAAAAAGAAAGAATAAAGAGAGAACAAAAAGAATAACAAGCAAAAACAAAAGATAAGCCCAGATCAGATTCAAGGTGCTGTTGTTAACCTTCAAGGCCATCTGTGGCCTGGGTCATGCCTATCTGAAGGACCGCTTGTCTCCTTATGCCCCCCGCAGGGCTCTCTGCTCTGTGAGTGCTAATCTGCTTGTGGTTCTTGGCCCCAGGGAAGCATGCCTAGCTTGACCCAGGCCAGGGCCTTTTTGATCCTGGCCCCAACCTGGTGGAATTAGCTCCTGGAAGAGCTGTGGGCCTTGAAGGAGCTGTCAAAGTTCTGTGGGGCCTGCAAAATGGATCTCTTTCACCGGGTATTTGGTTGAGTCCAGAGTCAGGGGCCCCTCCTCCGGACAATGCTCTAACGTCATGCGAACCCCACTGCTCTAGATAGAGGCCACTACTTTTAACTGCTATACCAAGCTGACTTTGTTAACCACCACACCTTACTATACTAAGCCATCATAACCCAAAGATCTTGCTAATATCTCATCAGCATTTATTTTAAATCAGGAATTTTATTCCTCATATGCATCACTTTATACTAGCACTTAGCCTCATTTGCCATGTTGCCATCCAATTTGGAGAGAGCTTTATGGAGCTGCTCCCCTTCCTAAATACTGTATCATTTGAAGATGTGGCCATTTTGCTGCTCATACTCAATATAATACTACTATGAACTAATAGCACTGGTCCCAGTATTGACCCATGTGGAATGCTGTTCCTTACTATTTTATTAGGCTCCCATACAATTGTATGGTTCGCAAACCTGATTTTTGAGGTGTGTCTAGTGTGAAATAGAGGATATTATAAATATCTTTGGGGTCACATGATTGCCTTCCATTTTGATCCCCTAGTGAAATTAACATAAACATTGCTTCCTTGTGTTAAGAGGTCAGTTATATGAACCTATTCCGAGATGTGATCTGGCTTCTGTGGCTCAGGCTAGCCTAGATGATATCTACTTGTGCACAAGCATTTCATAGTAGACTAAGGCATAGTAGACTAAGGCAATATTATGCTTACTGTATAGTCATATTAGAAAGCATATTCTATCCAAAGAAGTGTCATGGTTTCAAGTTTAAAATGAGAGCAACAGATGGCAATGAGATGGGCGTAGTAAAAAGTAACGAGACAGCTGTGAACAATACAAAGAATTAGTGGACACAGCACGCCAGGTGTCTAAGCATTAGTTCTTTCATTACATCTTAGATTTTTAATGAGAGATTTCGAAGTGTCCACGCGCATGTGTTGTTGTGAAATGTCTCTGTAGATTTCCCTGCCACCTGGGAGCTTCTTTTCTGTGTAAGAAAGTCCTGAGTCCATATTAGGAATATGGATTATACAGTAGAAGCATCAATGGCCCCCCAAAAGATGATGATGGAGGTGGGGATGTCCTGTCCCTAACATTTTATATATGAAAGATACTTTTGATTCTCTTTTCCAAACATGGGATACTCCTGATATCCCATTTCTAGCACATGCTTCGGAGAGAACTGCAGTAGCAAAATACAAACCCGTTATCTTGCTCTGCTTATGAAATTTGGAGTCTGTGAAGTACAGTAGATTCTGCCATGGCACTGCTTTTATAGTCGTTGATGTAATGGGGGGAAAGAACCTTGGGGTCATGATGAATAACTCAATGAAAGTATCACCCAGTGTGCCACAGGAGTGAAAAGAAGCAAACTCAGTCTTGGGGATTATTAGGAAAAGTATTGAAGATGAAACAATCCATATTATGATGCCCTTGTATAGATCTATGGTGTGGCCTCATTTGGAATCCTGTGTGAAGTTCTGGTTACCATATCTCAAAAAGAACATTGCTCAGATGGAAAAAAGTACAGAAGAAGACAACCAGGATGATTAAGGAGTTGGAGCCCCTTTCCTTTGAGGAAAGGCTAAAATATGCAGAGGACAAAGTTTCTTTTTCTCCCAAGAGTATCCAATAAAGCTGATGGGCAGTAGATTCAGAATGGACAAAGGAAATACTTCTTTACTCAACAAGGGGCTAAAATGTGGAATTTGCTAGCAGAGGAGATAGTGATGGCCACAGGAATAGATGGCTTTAAAGGGGGTTGAAATGAGTCATGGAAGATTAGTATATCAGTGACTAGTTGCTACCCAAACATCAGACATCTTCAGTAACATTTCTCAAGCAGCGCAACAAGCTTATTTAAGGAGTAGAGCGATTTCCCCCCACCTCAGTCACATCTACAACCTTGCCTGTACCTGAAGGGCATGTCTGTTTTCTGATTAAGTGGAAATTGTGCTTTCAGAGGCTAGATGTAAACACATCCAGCTAGGTCTGTGCATATGGAAGCTTGTTTCTGAACATGTAGTGCCCTTAGATGGACTGGGTTGTCGGCCTGTTTCAGTGTAAATTAAAACAATGGTTGTTTGAAATTGACTTAACTTGGAATATTGCTTATTTGGAAGTTCTCATTTTTTCTGCTTGGAGATATATATATCTAGGAACCTATACTGATTTAATGGCTTTTATCTTCCTGTAAAACCGAGGTAGGTTTTTTCTAGTGTATAATAGTGAAAAATATTCTTGGCTAAAATGAATATGTTCTCCATGAATACTAACATGGGTAGTGAAAGCATGGAGCATATGAAGCATAGAGTGGAGCTGTGTATAATGGATGACATGGAGATATTGCCAGAATGTTACATCCATTTTGAGCTTGTTGTTTTTCTTTATCTTTGTATTTTGTCTGTGTTATGGCTTTACAAAGCTAAGCATTCCCACTCTTATTCTGTCTGCAAGTTTAGGACATCATGATTTGAGGTAGGTGGTGCTGCACTTGATAGTGAGAGCTAATAAGGAAAAAAAGACAGGCATCCATTATCAAGAAACCGGCCTAATTTAGCTGTTTCTTGGCCTTTCAAAGTTTGGATCAATCTTTTGGGCCTAGTTAAGTTACTGAAAGCTCCTCTCTGGGATGTTTTTGTCGCACTGACTTCAAATTTCCAGAGAGAGATAAGGAATGAGGTGGAGTCAGGCACAGGTGCAAGTGAGATCATGGTCCTGTGAGCTTCAAGGCCAGAGACCTAGAGGGAGTTTCAAACTCACATTCCATCTCATTAGTGCAAGGAACTCTGGGCATGGGAAAGTTGCTTGATTGTGAATATGTCTCAGCTGAAGAGACACCTTGGCCTATTTTGCCTACAGTTACCAAAGTAATTGCTTTCTGAACTCAACTAGCTGGTGACCTACCTTGCAGGGTAGACCTTGATTAACACCTGTTGGGCTGCAGACTTGATTCCAGGTCTCTCAGCTGAGGGTTAGTTCAAAGGTTACTCTGGGCAGTGAGGATTCTCTCCCCAGTTTTGCATGTCTGCTCTTTACCTTTACCCAAAAGCTGACATTATGTCTGTCTTTTGCTTCCCTCTTTCAGAAGCTTAAATCAGCTCAGAGGGGCCATTTACAGTCATGGAGAGGATGTGGTTGGACAGGAGGAAAAGTGAAATCCACTCTCTTTAGTGTTGCAGGCCCAATCTGCATTGGGCTTTACCATACTGGATCCATTTTGCCTCTCAGTTACATAGCTCCCCATCATTATGTGTAGTTTAGCTCTTAAAGTCACAATGTGGCAATTGGATCATATTTCTTTGAAAGGATACATGATTCCCCCCATAATAATGTATGTATACAGTTTCATTTATCATTGGATAATGGTCTTGCTATGTATATGCCCAATAGTCAATTTAGATTCTGCACTGTGCATTTGCCCTCCTCTCCTTCCGCACTGATGCTTTCCAGGGGTTGGACAGCTTTATTGCAAAATTTACAACATGTTTCCACCCTCTGGTACCATCAGAACATTCCAGTGAGAGCCACACGAGCGAGACTTGAAATGTACGTACAACTGGACTTCTGTAACTCGCTCTACGCAGGCCTGCCCTTAGCCTTGACCCGGAAACTACAGCTGGTCCAAAACGCAGCGGCCAGGATCCTCACAGCAACACCGTGGAGGTCCCACATCCGGCCCATTCTCCACCAACTGCAGTGGTTGCCAGTTGAATTCCGGATCAGACTAAAGGTTCTGGTAATTACCTTCAAGGCCATTCACGGTCAGGGCCCAGTGTACCTGAGGGACCGCCTCCCTGCCTATGCCCCTAAAAGAGCTCTGCGCTCCACCGCCACCAACCGGCTAATGGTCCCTGGCCCTAAAGAAGTCCGCCTGGTCTCGACCAGGGCCAGAGCATTCTCTGTACTGGCCCCCACCTGGTGGAATGAGCTCCCGGAGGAGATCAGGGCCCTGACGGAGCTTAAACAGTTCCGCAGGGCCTGCAAAAAGGAGCTCCTCCGCCAGGCATTTGGTTGAGACCAGGCACAACCAACAGCGAATGAAGGGCCCCCGCTCCCCCCCCCTCCCCCCCTCTCCCCCCTTCCTCCCAGAACTCCACCAGAGCGCTCTGGACCTGTTGTGGTATTGCACCGTTCCATCGTTATATTATTTTATTATACTGTTATACTGTTATATTATTCTGTTATATGGTTACAACCACTGTTATTATTTACTGTATATTTTAACGAAGACTGTTTTATGTATCGTTGATTAGTTTTAATGTAAACCGCCCTGAGCCTTCGGGGAGGGCGGTATATAAATCTAAATAAATAAATAAATAAATAAATAAATAAACATACTTATTTAATTTCAATACTGCCCTCCCAGCAAGCTTGTCTGGCTTAAAAGTTTAGGTCTCAGACCCTGATCCAAGTTGTAATCAAACTCACTGTTGAAGGGGCTTTGCCCTGTAGAGATCACGATATTTCTTTCTTGATTCATAACTTTTACATCCCGGCTTTCACCTAAGCAGGGACCCAAAGCATCTTACATAATTCTCCTCTTTTCCGTCTTACCCACACTACAACCTTGTGAGGTTGGGTTAAGCTGAAAGTGTGTGACTGGCTCAAGGTCACCTAGTGAGCTTCCATGTCACAAGCAGGAATTTAAACCTGGATTTTTTAGATCCTAATTCCACACTTTAGCTGCCACAACACACTGGCTCTCTTACAGCCAGAAGACAGGGGGTGGGAGGGAGTTTGGAAAAAACTTCAGGCTTCCACAGCCCCAGGAAATGCTGCTGTAGTCTGCAATGAATGGGTCATACCTATTTTTCCATAACATGCAGCATAATTCCCACTTCTACAAAGGAACTAAACAGGAGTGCTGCTCTTTTTAGCATCCGATAGAGAAAAACGGACTATGTAAGAGTTAAAAGCACGATGCACTTTTGGCTTGAGTGAACTCTCTGAAAAAGCTCAAGATGACTTACTGCTCTAGATACTAAAGTCTCCTACGTAGTCCCATGAATGGGGATGGCATTTGACAGTCTCATGGTTCTCACAGCTTTATACTTTGTAACAGAACGTCTATTTCCTCTGAAGCTTCATTAGATTTTAGATTATACTTTACTACTGTTAATACTGCTTGCTTTATTCAGGCATATTGCTTCTTCTCAGTTTCCCATTCTGTTCGAAATTGGGTACAGTGAATGTTGCACAAGTGCAATGGAGCAATATTTGTTATAGGACCAACTTCACAGATTGTGACACTCTTATTGTGACCTAACACGAAATATACTGGTGTAGGACAACGGAACGGCCCTATTGGCAGGCAAAATGTCTGTGCAAGACACAGAAATGGTCAGGGGGCACAGAACAGGCCCTGACTGCCTAGTGGATGCAAACTGCTGTACTGTACTTGCTTCAGCCCACAGCGCCTCTCCAGCTAAGCTGGTGTGAGACTGCTTCCATGCATTGGCTTCAAAACTGAAGCACTTTTTCCTGGAACTTCCTCATGACATTCTGTAATAATCATTCTGTGTTTTTCCCATCCTCAGCTGTGGGGTTGCCATCTCCGGGTTGTGAACCTCTTGGAGGAAGAGCCTGGTGAGGGAAAGGACCCCAGTAGTGAGGTATAATGGCCTAGTGTCCAAAGCTGCCATTTTCACCTGGGGAATTCAGCTTCGTTATCTAGAGGTTAGTTTAATTCTAGGAGATCTCCAGGTGCCACCTGGAGGCTGGCAACCATACATCAATGTGCTTTTCCTCAAAACTCTTTTCCATGATATTCTGTCCCCAGGGAGATTTGTGTGTCCTGATTTTATCATCCATCTGCAGGTGAAAACTTTTTGGTTGTCATGAAATTTCTTTTGTCACTGGGCATTCCCTCAATTCTTTTTTCATAACCCTTTTTTTTATTGCTCTTTAGATATCTTTTAATTCTGTTTTAAATTATGTGTTAGGGGGTTGGTTTTAATAGTTTTAAAATATGATTTTTATCATGTATGTGTTAAATTGCTAGTCACCTAGGCGGTCCTTGTAAGGACATAAAGTGGGATGCAAATTGTATGAACAAATAATAGTAATGATAAATATTTGCAGAGAACAAGATTGCTAGGAGTACAAAGGTTCCATCAACATTGGCACTATGTTGTTTTTTTCTTGTCCCCTCATGAGCATTCATTCTTCCTGCGTTTTCTCCCAACTGTGCAAATGGAAGGCAATTGGTGATTACTGGCTGTTGCTTTTTCTCAGGTGCTTTGGTGGTGCTGTGATAAGGGAGAATGGGGACTGCAAGGGGCGGAGGGAGCAGTGTGCAGAAAACTGTGGGTGCACCTCTGCCTTTTCAGTGGTATATCCTCACTACTAAGTCGTGCCCGTCACCATAGCCTCTGTACATGTATATGATAAGGATGGTGTGTAAAGAAGCAGGTAGCTTGATCATGCCTACTCACAAGTAAACCTTCCTGATTTAAATTAGTCTTGATCTCAAGTAAGTATGGACTGAGTTCCTGCATTAGCCCTAGAACCAAAGGGGTCCTCTCTCCAAGCCCCGTTTTTATCCGCGGGACACTCATGAAAATTGCAGCCAGAAGTTTAAACTGATGATTTTCACATTTATCTGGGCAGTAGTGCCAGCACAGTTGAATTCTGAATGTGCAGAAAGGGACTGAGGTTGTCATCCCTCAAAACTTTTGGGCTAGACAAAAGATCCCCGGACTTCCAGCCTTGAGCTTGTGGCTTCAGAGTTGGGAGGTTGGCTAGCTTTGAGGGGTCACCGGGTGAGTCTGTGATATTTTTTGGAGGACAAATCGGGGCCAGTGAAATGAGTTATATAACGCCTCCTTTGTTTCTGTTCAGCTGAGTGGGTTGTGTGTGTGTGTGTTTTTTTGGCAGAAGCCAGTTGAGGGACTGAAAGGGGGACAAAAGAGGGAACCGTCGCGGCAAACGGGACGGAACCTCCTCGGCTGGCCGCACTGCCGTAGTTTCTTAACGTGCCTTCTCCTGAAGGAAGGAGGAAGATGCTTCTCCTCGCGTGCAAAGGCGGGCGGGGGGGGGGGGGAGAGGAGGAGGCAAAGTTGTTTAGCCGGAGGCAGAGGAAGGGCGTGAGAAATGGTTCCCCTTCCCGTTCGCGGAGCTACGTGCAGGCAGGGAGAGTGGCGAGGCTCCCGGCTGCTCCGGCTGCGCTAGGGCGGCCCCGACGCCCTCTTCCTCCTGCCCCGGAGCCCTCGGTGAGGCGCGTCCGTCTGCACCAGCCTCCTCCCTCCGCCGGCCGGGAAAGAGTTAAGGAGGCGCTTTGAGTGCGGCAGAGGCTGGCCGCTCCGGATCCCCGTCGAAGCGAATCCAGTCCGCACCTTGGCGGCGCTCGGAGCAGTCGGATCTACTTTCTCCAGCCCCGCTCCCTCCTCCCTTCCCTTCCCTCCTCTTCCTCCTCCTCCGGCGGCGGCGGCTCTGGTCTGCTTGCGGCGGCGGGGGGGAATCCTGGGAGAGCCGAAGTTGCGCGGCGTTTGTGGGGCTCGGGGAGCGCCTCGCAGGGCCGCGCCTGCCACGAGGGCTCCGGCCGCACTCGCCTAAGGGAGCGCCCAGCCGCCTCCGCCTCCGCCGAAGAAGCAGCCCGGGAAGGGCAGCGTTGTCTGGCTCGGGAGAGGCGAGGGAGTAACATGGCTGATCGAGGCGAGCGCTGAGCGGCTCCTCTCGCTTTGCCCGCCGCCGGGCTCGGATTCTGACATGCAGCGAACTTCTTTCTGGGCATAAGCAGCTTTGCTCCTCGAGGCCGGCCCCGTCGTCGCTCCGGGAGGGGGGGGGAGGGGGGCTGGCGAAAGGTCTCGAGGCGGCGGATTATGCGGTGCAGGCGACACTGGACGGCGGTGAGTACCGTGCCGCGAACTTCTTTGTATGGGAGGGCAGGACATGACAGGAGCCCCGCGGCTCGCCCGCCCGCTCGCTCTCCCCCTGGCAGCTGGGGCCGCGGGGCTCAGTCCCCGAAAGTTAGCGGGGGAGCGCGCAGTTGGCACCGGGACTCGGCTCTCCCCTTTGGGGGGCTGGCATGAAATCCTTATTTCGGGGTATGTCGTGAGTTCATTCCCCGCGATCAAGTGAGAAACTGGCAGCGGGTGGCCGGAAGTTGGTGCACAAAAGCCATTTGTTTAAATGTCCGGCAAACCTTTAAAAAATAATGGGGTAGGTGAAATAATTTTGCTGGGTGTTTTTTCTCCACCTTAGTATTTGGATTGTTGGACAGTTCACACTTTGGATGTCTTTTTAAACCTGTCGCTGTTAACTGTGCAGCTGTTTGCCCAGATCCTAATGTTAAAAGCAAACTTGTTGGCATAATGTTATTTTCTCAGAAAAAGGTGTTTTTAAAGTCTTATACATATATGTGTGGAATAAAATAAAATGAAGTGTGTGTGAGTATTGAAGCCATTTTAAAATGATCAGTTTGCTGTAAGAAATAGGCCCTAAGTGAAAGAATGGGTTATGTAACTAGTTTGTTTCAGGGAACTTGATACACCAGTGTAAGGAAGAAGTGCTTCAGAGTATTGTATGGATGGTGTTCCTTCAAATAAGACCTATAGTATTAATTTCTTCATATCTCTAAGATAAGACTCTTGAAAAGGACCCAGTGTTAGATATGCAATTGACATAAGGAATTTATACATTTATTATTTCCTTTCTGGAAATCCGGATGCAGTTCTGTTATTGTTAAATATATATGGGAACTTAAAGGGCATTTTGTTTGTACTGAACTTGGTTGAAGGCTGTTTTGAAAAACCAAGATTGTGCGAAGCTTTGGTGATCATTAAACCTCTTCTATCCTAATACACTACAGAGAATGGTTATGTTAATTGTATGTTGCAATTCTTGAGTGTTTCTGGGACTGTTTTTATGCACAAGAGAACAAGCCCTTGTATGGAAAGAAAACCCATATACTGCTGTTGATTGAAAATCTTTTGGGCTTTCTTTTGGGCAAATACAGGCAGAGGACAAGGTAACAGTTCTGTGGACTGAGTGGTGAAGCTCTATTGAAGCCTCTTATTTACATCTATTTAAAGAGCATGAGATATAGTAGTTTCTCAAGGCAGTACCACTTGTCCACGAACACTATAATATAATATATAATATATAATATATAATATATAATATATAATATATAATATATAATATATAATATATAATATATAATATATAATATATAATATATAATATATAATATATAATATATAATATATAATATATAATATATAATATATAATATATAATATATAATATATAATAGTGTTGAGTGACTAGATCATGTATACCACCATGCTGCAAAGTCTAGCCTTTTTCACAGCCATGAGTCCCCAAAGACTGGCAGGATATAAATCCAACAGTGAATAAAACAATAATTATAAGTACTATAAAAACCTTAATGAGTTTTTGTTTAAATGTCCTGGTGAGGATCTAACCATCCTCCAAGGAGACTTCGTGCAACTTAGTTGGCTCTTCTTCCATTAGAAGAACCATTTAAATTGGACAACAAAAACAGAGTCCAATAGCACCTTTAAGACCAACGAATAAATCTTTGTTGGTCTTAAAGGTGGTATTGGGCTCTCTTTTTGTTGTGCTACTTCAGACCAACATGGCTACCCACTTGAATCTATCATTTAAATTGGAGGAAGGCTTTGCTCATTGGAGTGGTACAATAAGGATGGGATCCACCCAATTTATGCCATCCACCCAATTTATGGGTTTGTTCGTTTTGCGATCACAGTCGAGTTTATAGCAATTAGATTCTCTTTGTCATTATGAAGAGATATTGTCATAGCTTGGCTACTGTAGCAAATAGCTCTTGACCACGTTTACCTTTAACAGTAATTGCTTAAAGATGAGCTATGTAGTATTTAAAAAGTAATTATACAGAACACAGATGGCAAAACCAGCTGACCTTACTGAATGGCAGTATTGATAATTCTTCAGAATTCTAAAAGCTGCAAGACATTTTTCCACCTTATAAAATATTCAGATTATGCTTTGTATATCTTTTGTCCTGTCTCAGTGTCAAATACTAGTCCATAATACAAAAGAATTTTAGAGTTATTTATTTGCTTCCATTATACCCTCTTTTCTCCCCTTACTGAGCCTCCCATCTATAAGAGGATGATATGTGGAAGAGTAAAACAGATGTCACTTCAACTCATAAAATTCAGCAGAAATTTCTTGCTTAGGTGCAAGAGCAAGTAATTCCAGTCCACATTACTAAAATTCAGGTAGCATGGTCAGATGTTGACCTTGTTCCTCAGCCTTTTGATAGACAAAAGAGAGTTTGCTGTTGCTTGTATGCTTCTGTTGAAGTCATAAAGCTTCTCTGATGTCATCTTTTCAACTTCAGTCTCCCCTCCCCCATTATATTCCCCCCTCTGGCTCCCCACAGTCTCCACCTCACCCCAAGCAGCCTTTAATTCTTGAGGCTGTGTACATGCTTGGAAATAACTACGTACTGAACACGGTAGGGCTTACTTCTGGATCACCATGTGTAGGAACGGACTAAAGTCCTAGGCATACCTGTTTCTACATACATTTGCGTTGATTCAAGAGGTAAGCATGGAATTCTGTGCCAGCATACTTTTATGTAAGCCCCGTTGAAATGAATAGGATCCTTCCAAGTTCGTAGTATTAGGCAGTGAAGACTCGGGGTTTTTTTTTCCTATTTGCAGAGCTGTTATTCCATTTTCACTGATAGTGACACCTATGGCTGTCACACCTGGGGAAGGGCAGAGGAAGGGTGGGGCCTCTCTTTCCCAGTAGAGGTTAGTCAGGCAAGAAGCCGCAATACAGAAATGGGTGGATCTGAGAAGGAACTCTGCCTCTTTATTTTGCTCAGACCACTCTGGGCTCTTATAGGCGAAACTGATGACTGTACAAGACTAAGGGAAGGAGCAAGACTGGCCAGGCTAAAGCTCATCTGGCTTCTGCATTCATGTCACCTCACCTCAGGCCTGTTACCGGGGGAAGGGGGGGCATGTTCTGAGATCCTTACATGCACTCTTTTCCCCATGTTTTGGTCAAAAGCTATAGAAAGAGGGGGCAACGAAAGGCTGCTGCACAGGAAGAGAAAAAGGACAAAATGGGGAAGGGGAATGCTGCAGGAGCAACAAATTATGTTGACCTGCAAGTTGCCACACTACTTGGCAAAGTGCCACAGGTGATTCCTTAGTTATAGACTAGTTACCACAATATAAAGAATATGTAAAATGTATCTCTCCCCTCCATACAGATCATGCTTCATGCTGTTTCTGTCTAGACCAGGGGTAGTCAAACTGCGGCCCTTCAGATGTCCATGGACTACAATTCTCAGGAGCCCCTGCCAGCATTCGCCAGCGAATGCTGGCAGGGGCTCATGGAAATTGTAGTCCATGGACATCTGGAGGGCTGCAGTTTGACTACCCCTGGTCTAGACTCTAGACCATATAAGAATTATTGGCTTTTCTTTTTTTTAAAAACCTTTTAAAATTATGTAGTCAGTTTGAAATCTAGGCACTGTTCATGTACTGGGATGCTTATCTCTTGCTTTTCTTCCCAGTGGAGACCCTCAACGGTTTACAACATCGTTCTCCTATCCTACATTTTAAGTGCTGTTTGTGTTCTTAGGCCTTAGTTTTTTCTTTGTCTTCCCTGCTTCTGCAAAAACTGACTGGCTTATAAATTGGAATCTGATCTGTTGTTGTAAACCAGGGGTAGTTAAACTGTGGTCCTCCAGATGTCCATGGACTACAATTCCCATGAGCGCCTGCCAGCATTTGCTGGCAGGGACTCATGGGAATTGTAGTCCATGGGCATCTGGAGGGCCACAGTTTGACTACCCCTGCAGTAAACACTTCACCCCACCTGATTTTAGTTCTAGGAGTATTAAGGGCTGGTGGTAACAGTGTAGCTGATAAGAGAGAAATTGGCTTTTTAAAAATTGGCTAACCTTGTTGACTTACATGGGAGCAGGTCCCATTGTATTCCATGGAACTTACTGCTGTGTAAACATGCATTTTGTGCATTAAATTGTATTGGAGTGTGTTATTACTTGCATGCATGGCATATGCATTGTCACATAGCTGCGTTCTTGAATATATCAAGGAAAACACAAAATATTAGTATATATAGTATATATCAATATATCAAGAAAAACACAAAATATTAGTGGAAATTTGGATGCAAGGGCACATAAGATATTAAGTTTTAAATGACTTGCAATAAAATTAATGCCAATTGTTACTCTGCATGTATTCTTCAAAATACACTCCTTTGAAGACAATATTAGTTTGTGTGTGGCAGTATCAGATACCTGTTTTTTAAAATTTCTATACCACCCTCCCAGGGAACTGGCTCAGGATGGTGCACAACATTTAAACATAACGTTAATTAAAACATACAGTAAAATAAGGTTTCGTCTCAAATTAAGTTGTGTAAACAATGTCCACATCAACCACATGGATATATCGCTCAACTCTTAGAACTACAGTCTGGAGGTGGCTTTGATAGGGGGTCCCCGTAGGTGTTATCTGATTCACACTGGCCCCAGCCAGAAGCTTGGTGGACGGGCTGAGCTAGTTCCGTCAGGGCCTAGATGTGCTTTGGGAGCTCACCAGGTGAAGGCCAGTACAGAAAATGTCCTGGCCCTGTTTGAGGCCAGATGTTCTTCCTTGGGGGCAGGGATCACCAACAGATTGGTATTTGAAGAATGGAGAGTTCTTTGGGGGTGTGGGGGGGGGTAGGCGATCTCTCAGGTACGCAAGGCTGGGACCAAGAATGGACTTGTGGGTAAGTACCAGAACCTTAAACTTGATCCAGAATTCAACCGAAGATTTGAATATTAAAACTGGTCATCAAGCACTGTTGCTCTGAACATTTCTTGCTATTTCATTCTTTTGTGTTGTCCACCCCTAGAGTAAAATCACTGTTAAAATATTGATTTCAGCTAAGTGTATTTTTCTGCTAATGGTACAAAGAAAAAGGAATGATTTTCGACATTTATATTCTTATTTTTTGCAAACAATTGCAGACTGCTCAGAGAAAGTTAGAATCTAAAGAGTATGGTGGCAGGAAATGAGATACATAATACAAAACGTAGTTTAACGTATACATTAGGAACACATGGCGGAGGCATTTTAATTTGAATTTGACGACGGACGTATAGCGGTCCGCAGAAGACTTGGGGAAGATGTCAAAATATATTTATAACCAGCATGAAAAAGACACATGAATGGCAAATGTTTGACAGGAAGACAGTCTTGGGCTTAGGAAGGACAATAGTAAATCTTGACAGGAGGATGGAAGAAGTAGCTATAAAAACCTGGTCCGTGTTAGATGGGATTCTAATGGCAAAACTGAAGATTGCAGGTGTTTTGTGACTGAATTGCCAGGTGAAAAGGGGGGGGGGAGAGAGAGAAATGAATCCAACAGGAGCATTTCTGGTGGACTGCAGAGAGACAAAGTAGCTGCGACTCGGTACTAAACATGCACAGCTACATGTGCAGCCCGGCCTTATTATTGTTGATAGACTTCAAAGAGCTTTGAGCACAAGCTGTTCCACACTCAGCAGTAGGGGAGCCCTATCTGAAAGCTTAAGAGCTCTAAGGAGGCTGTTTTAGTAACCTTTATATGGTAGTGATGATGGGGGGAAGGGATGAGTCTTTTAGAAAAGGGCAAAGAAAGTATCATTGTGTTACAAACTTATTTGTATTTGTTCTTTTGAGAATAGGAATGATACAAATATATTTAAATTGTACATATTCATAGTTTTCTGTTTGCTAAGTGTCTTGAGTTTTGTTACAGTTTTAAGTTATGTTTTATTATTTATTTATTTGATTTGTAACCCACCCCTCTCTTCAAACAGCCTCGGGGTGGTTTACAACATAAAATGCAGTACATGTGGATAATTAAATCATTAGACTGAGAATTGTAATATTTAATCGTGAATTATTTATTTATTTTATTTATACATCTCCCTTCCCAAAGGCTCAGGGCAGTTTACACGAAACAGGAATGATACAGATGACTCAGTTTGTAGAGTGGTGATAACAGTAACAATAATGTAGTGACAACAGTAAACAGCATGTGGATATATGATCTTCATCTGCAGTTAGCTAGATCTGTGGATCTGGGCCACATGGAGACTAAAATGATTTCTTGCAAGCTTGAAGTAAAAAAAATACATGGTGGGGTTTAACCCCCCCCCCCCAAAAAAAAATAAAAGAACGTGCAGAAAATGTACTTACCTTGCTTCTGCAGAGCTGGAGGCAGCAGGGGCCAATCTTAGTGGTGAGCCCATGGAGCTGCTCCCTCCAGGCACAAAGGTTAGTGGATCCTGAAGACACACTGAGATCAGCCGTAGAGGGATTGGATTCCTTCATGTCTCACAGGGCCCCCATTTGTACACATCTGTTCAGTACATAAACTAATTTAGTGAAGAAACATGTTTGCTTTTCTGGACATTCAGATTTTGAAGAGGAGTGGGAAGAGGATATAAATAATTGAGGGGAACAAGATCAGGAAGAGGAGTGTGTGAAAGAGAAGAGGAGGGTGTAGTAAGCAGAAAGAGAATAAATTAAGAAAATGAGGCAAAGAGGCAAGGTGTGTGACTTACAGTGAAGCCAGAGGGGTGTAAGGGCAAGGGCAGCTGAGTCAGAGAGGGGAGGAGGCAAAGGACGAACTGGGAGCAGCCTTTGGACTTCTAGAAAATGGGACACCACTAAGAAGTCCAAGGAAGGGACTGATTGAGATCATGCGGGGTGGGGGTGGGGGCAAGAGACACTCTCTCCCTTAAGCAGCCAGCACCAGAGTAAGGAGGAGTCTTGGTGCAGCATTGTTTCTGGTGTTCTTTGCCTATGAGACTACAGCAATAAAGGGAGTAGCAGAATGAGACCAGCCTCGGGGGAACTACTGTTACTGCTACTACTATGGATTCAGGGGGTTCTGCAGTGCCTGTCTCTCAAGATTCTGGAGAGCTTCATTCCTGAAATTCTGTTCCTCACTTCAGTTTTCTGTTCCATTTGTTGAGTGAGACCGAAATTGTTATTTCAGCATGTAGGTAACTTGTGGGGTTGTTTAGGCTTGATAGGAGTCAGATTAAGTTTGCAAATTCACATTGAAAAACATATTGGTAAAAGTATGACTATTTCAGTATAATTATTCTCAACTAGAGGCGAAGCCTATTACATCCAGGGAAACAGTTGGCACTAGGATGCACACCAGCACTGTGGCCTTGCTGGGGGCTGGCTACATGGTAGAAACTCCTGCCCACCACTGGACTCTTGCGGCCCCACCTCCAAACCTCAAGGAACATTCCAGGGTCACTAAGCTCCATATATGGCCTGAATATCTCCTGGACTTGGAGATCATCTGCAGACTATTGAGATCAGCTTCCCAGGGAAAAATTGCTGGTTTGGAGGGGGGACTCTGCACTGACAACTCATCTCCAGGCTCCTGGAGATTAAAAGGATTGCTTGGGAGGGGGGAACTCTATGGCATTGTGCTCACAGCCTTGACTCTCCATGACACAGGAGCATTTGTCTCATTATATTCAAATATTAACAAGGACGGACTCATTGCCACTGACGAAAGCCAGACTGAAAATGGAAAACAAACGAATCTAGAGACCGTTTTGGCAGAGTCAAAGTCTAAATAAATAACATAAGAGACTTTTTATCTTCTTATGCTTAATTAAGCCACTGGATAGATTCTGCCTCTCCTTCGTCAATAACATGAAGAATAACATTAGGAATCTCAAATAGAGAAAGTAATGACAGCCTGTGTTTTCATCTCCCACCAGAACTTTGTAACTCAAATACCACCTTTCACACTTGGTGTTGCTAGCCTGGCTTTTGATTGAGTTGTCAGTGTTATAGGATGGGATTAGCTAAGTAAAGAATGATTGGGTTGTTATAAGGCATAGCTATGCCTGACCAGTGATAAAGGTGGTAACAGTGAAACGCATCTGGTCAGTGGAGGCATTAGGATGCATGTATGTATTGATTGTATTAAGGTTATACTAAATTTTTTTAAACTTGATTAATACTGGTATTGTATTTTTATAGTTGTGTTCACATTATGGTTGCTCCCAGCCTTAAATTGTCATGCTTAAATTGTCATGCACCTGTATAGGTGTAAGTGTATTTCCTTGATGTTGACCTTTTTAGATTCTTGACTTTGGTTTCAATCAGGATGTTTTCTCTTTTTTGTTTTGGATATTAATCAAGTTGTCAGATATTTAGCTTGACTTGTGGGGCCTTTTCTAATGCAACACTAGAGTGGATCAGACATTTGGGGTGCTTTCTCTCAAGTGAAATATTTCCGATTCCCCAAACACAGCTTCTGTGGTCTTCTTCCACTTAGAACAGTTGGTTGTTCAGTAAAAATGGAAGGAAATCCAAACCTTACTGGAAATTTTAAAATGATATTAAATGAATAACTTTATTGTCCCCTGGTCAGTATTTAAAGATCTGTAACTTTTCAATTTTTGATATCCAAAGGAGTTATTTGAGCATATTATGTCTTGGGTACATAGATTCTTTTTTAAATTAAAAGATATTGAATTAGTGATTAATGAATCCAAGAAATTTAAGCCGGATGATTAAAGTCAACACTGGGGGCTGGTTGGTGTGTTGCATTAGCAGTCTGCCTTTGACATGGTATATTGGGGTATGAGAAATGAGATGTTGTCCCTGGGGAACAGCTTGATTTCAAGAAGACTAACTGTATAAATCAATCTTTCCAGTCATTCTGGAAGAAAGAATTCTCCAAACAGTTAAACCCTACGGTATTTAACTCCTGTTGTAATGGTATATCTTTATTTCCCTTGATGCTAAATAGTGTTCTAAATGCAGCTATTCCATCTCTCTGAAAGAAACAGCCAGAATGCTGACTGAATGCCCTACTTAGGTTTGTAGATCTTTAAAAGAATGTGTATACATAATTGGGTTTTAGATTTTTTTTTAAATTTAGTTTTCTAAAAAGTGTAGTTGTGAAGTTTTCGGAGACATTGATGAGGGAAAAGGACTTGCCAGTGAGACGTTTAATGCATATAGCATATTGGAACTGAGCTGCTCCTTCTGCAAAGCAGTTTTCCACATTTAATTAGCATGCCAGAGGTCTGTAGCCTAGGTGGGTGTTGTGGCAGTGTACTAACTTGGCATGTGTGGCTGTTTTGCATGGGCTGGAGTTCAGATACCATACTGTAAAATGGAGCTTTTCCACCAGGCATTTGGTTGAGGTCGACCAAACTAACAACATCTGCGGGGCCTTCCAGAAACCCCTCCCCATGAACAGAACCTGAATTGACCAACCTACAGTGCCATAGTTAAGTTGACATTGTTATAATTAGCATTCACACTGTTATATGAAAAAGTTACTGAACTGGTATTGAAAACCACTGTTTTTATTTGAGTTATTGAATTTTTACTGTATTTATCCCTGTTACATGTAAACCTCCCTGAGCTGCAAGGGAGGGTGGTAAATAGGTGTGAGTAGAAAGTCACAAGTTTGCTTCCCCAGAATCATGTTTAAATTGGACCGTGTAAAGACAGTCCACTACTAATGTTACCATTTTCAATAGAGTTGTATTCAGTGTTCTCTGACTAGTTTTAAACCAGTGTCTATTGGTTTAAATTAACAAGGCAGGCTAGTGGCACATTATGGTTGGTCCCAGCCTTAAATTGTCATGCATATTTTTTGCTTTAATACAGGCAATGAAGTAAGTTCTGACTCGGGAACATTAAAGCTGCTTTGCTGCTATAGACGAGTGCGGCTAGCCATCTGGAAATATATTGGCCTTTGTGGTTGGATAGGAATGGAAGTTCTAAGTCTAGATCTTGTACCATCCTCACTGGAGGGGAGGGTACAGTATGTGTTAATTACCTTGCAGCATCTGTCCTTTCTAAGAAGGTTTCAGGTCTTGCTTTGGGCACCAAGGACAGGCTTTCTTAATAGATGGAGCTCAGATTCTTATGGATTATGAAAACTTTTACGAGCCAATAAAGAACCATACCTCTATATTGCTGCGTCTTAGATTCTAGGAACTGTTTGTACCACTGTATCCCTTCATACTCCCACTTAGTATGTTTTTTTTAGTTTAGTGTTTTTTTGGTTTTAGGGAGGTTTTTCAAAGTTTCATGTTCCTTCTTAGTATGTTTTATTTTGAAGTTTACAAGGATATCGACAAGTTGAAACATGATCCTAGAATGGTGACTAGGAGGGTTGGGGGGTTGGGATCCATGGCTTGCAAGGAGAGGTTGTGAGAGTTGGGTATGATGTAGCTTGGAGAAGAGGAGGGCAAGGAGTGGTATGATAGTTGTGTTCATCAATGTAAAAGGTAGATAAGTCGAAGAGGGGACTAAACTTGTTTATTGCGGCTTTGGAGATCATTGGAAGAGCACCTGTCAGGTGTGGTTTTTAGGTCCTTAAGAAGCTTGGGGGATGGACTGGATGGCCCTGTGTGGTCTCTTGCAGCTGTAATTCTGAATTTTTTTTTTAATTTGGCTTATCAAATCAAAGTATACATTGCAAACTATATACTATACAGCCACAAGTAGCAAAGCACCCTTGTAACAATGTAGCCCATTTAAGGTGTAATGTTGCAGTGCTCACAGTGGCTGGGCTCTCAGAAGCAAGCTTTTGTAAATCAGACTAGTTTTGCTATGATCTGCTGCTCTGCCAGTGAGCAGGCATGTGGGCTCCCAGCTGGGAAATGTTCTCTTCTTTGGTGTGAACAAAATCACAGTAAGAAAAGCAGCAGACTCTCAAACTAAGGGTTTTTGTTGCTGTTGTTTTACAATGGTAACAATTGTTGCAAATACAAATTTTGATTGGCTAGCAAGACCAGCCAAAATCTTTGGATACCTGAACTCAGTCCACATGGATGATTTTGAATTAATGCAAGCATTCTATCTACCTGGATCTCTGAAATATTTTTTATTTATAAAACGGTGAATAATTTTAACTCTACTAAGCAAACTACGTAGATATTTACTTTTTCACATGGGGAAATTAAAAAGCCAACTTAAACCACTAATTTAAATTTTATTTATAAATTCAATGTATAGGCCACCCATCCCACTTTTCAGTCAAGACTCCTGCTTGAAAATCACATGCCTGAACCAATGTGCAAACTAACAGGCTGCTGTAGCCATTCTGAAATGCTAGGAGCATAATCCAAAACCTTGCTTTTTCAAAGCCATGCACTTTTGCACTGCTGGTTTTTGTTGGGCTCTTCATGCAAGAGTTAACTTCAGCAAAAACACTCCGTTACAGAACGATTTGGAAGCAAGTATAATTGAACAAAGCAAACATGCATTGGAGTGGTCTACAAGTATCCAGAACTTTCCAGAAACCAAAAATACAAACTGCTGTTGGCAAACCAGTGATCTATACCAGTGGTCCCCAACCCCTGGTCTGGGGACCGGGACCGGTCCGTGGATCAGTTGGTACCGGGCCGTGGCTCCTCCTCATCCTCCTTCCCGGCTGCTGCCTTGGGGGCTGCCCTGCCACTCTGTCGCCAGCTCACCTTTAGTGCTCTCCGGCGGCCACCATGGCTGGGGTTCCCCCTCAGCATGGCACAGCGCAGCTGCTGCTGGCGGCAACACCCCTCAGCAGGCGGGAAGTCAAGGGCGCTGGCAGGAAACCAATGGAGCAGGGGCTCAGGCGGCAGTGGCAACGTCCCTTGGCAAAAGACTACCCCCCCCCCCGGGCCTCAGTAAAATTGTCAAGCGTTGACTGATCCCCGGTGATAAAAAGGTTGGGGACCACTGATCTATACCACTCCTCAGGGAATACCTAGAAATGAAAACCTGGTGTCTTCATAGCACTGTATTAAAGTACTATCCTGTAATATTTCAGATATCTCTGGACTGGCAGTTGGAGTCTTGCACAGACTTGTACAACCTGTTTGAATTATTATTATTTTGCTTGTAAATGAAGAAAATCATAGTGGTTTAACTTCTAATTGATAGGAAGCAAATTTATTGGTCTGCCTGTCAGTTGCATCACTCTGGCTGGCTCTCTCATTCTCCTTGAAGCTTATTATCACCTGCCCTAAAGTAGCATAGACTGTTTTGTCTGTGGAAAGTGCAATGGTTTTTTTGCGTGTTTGTAAAAAACAGCTTGGACAGCGGGTAAACGTTAAATGTAAAATTAAAGTTTGTACTTCCATGATGAATTGTGTTAAAATTTAAGAGACATTAAACAAATATCCTCAATGTGATTAAAAAAATGAATACTGTACACAAAAAGTATTGTCTCTGTGTTGTAATCATTGGGTGTATCTCAACTATAGAAGTTAAATGTCTGATTTCATTTGCTTTGGAACAAAATAAAAATCCGTGTATTTTAATAAAGAAGGTATGCTGCTCTATCAGGCCACACACAGGTTACCAGTCGGGAAGCCGAGACCAAATCTTGAAGCAAGCTCGGAGTCCAGAGTCTAGTCTGTAGGGTTTAAAGCCAAGGAAGTCAGTTCATCAAGGAGGGCAGGGCAGGGAGAAGAGTCAAGAGACAGTTGAGAGTGTTCTAAAGCCTTGTCATGGTTGAGGAGCTGAGGAGCAAAGTCAAAAGCCAAGCTGGAGTCAAGAGTAAAGCAGCAAGTAAAGCAGAGTAAAGAAGCAAGCTGAAGTCAGGAACCAAGGAACACAGTAAACCCAAAGTCAGAACCAGGGATGAAGGCTTCATCTGTTTCTGGGTACAGCACTCTATACCCTTTATTTCCAGAGTCTTATCCCACAAAAACACTCTCTATGGTTCTGGGATCTAGGTTTTGTCTTTTCTCCCTGGGTTTAGATGTGAAAACCTTACTGCCAAATACTCTTAATTAGTATCCCATGTCTGGTACCTTGTCATGCTGTACTTTGTAAGATATATGTGTGCTTGATTTTCTGGGCAGTTTGTTCTGTAGTTCTCAGCATTAACTTTTGAGACTTCCAAGTATTTGCTTGGTTCAGCCATCCTTATCACTTCAACATGGAGAGGAACAATGAAAAAATGTAAACACCAAAATGAAGAAGAGGATCTGCTAATCAATAACTTCAAGCCCTTTTTATCCATTAAGTTTAATCTTAAGATTCTGATAATCTCTGGGCCCATATCCTAATGGGTTAAATGTAAAATAATAAATTGCCTTGGAAGCACAGAAGCTTTACATGTTTCCCAGTTAAGGAGAAAATGCTGTTGAAACAAATTACAAAAATGATCTGATTACAGTGGTAACGAGAAAAAGAAATTTGAGTCCAATGACACCTTTAAAACCATCAAAGATTTATTCAAGGCATGAGCTTTTGTGTGCATGCACACTCCCTCAGACAAGCGTGCCTGCAAATGAAAGCTCATGCCTTGAATAGATCTTTGTTGGTCTTAAAGGTGTCATTGGACTCAAATTTTGTTGTGCTACTGCAGACCAACACAGCTTTCTACTTGAAAGGAAAAAGAAATATTACTTACAAAAATAGAAGTATATCGTACACAACATATTCATGTAATAAATCTAACTTAATGTGAACAGATTAACTTCCAAAAGGTTAATTTGCTACAGCTCCAATCCCAGGCAAGAGGGAGAAGAAGAGACGTCTTATATATAAGATGAAACGGATGGCAAACAAGAGCCAAAAGAGGCTCAACAGTTAACCAATGAGAGGAAGGTAGAGCCGCCAAGTGTATTTGAGTGAAAAAATTCTCTTTACTTTTTCCCTCCCAGATCTTCTTGCATGCAGAGCTACAATGTACAAGAGTTATTACAGGCTCCTTAATTTGCTGAGAAAAGCATATTTCCCCACATTAATCCACACTAGAGCTATATTAATAATGTAATTGTTGGAAATGATTTTGGTCAATAAGAAACTAACTCTCAATTGAAGTGCAGAAATGCCAGAATTTACCTCACTATTTAGCCTGTTATGTATAGCTGATTGTAGAATGCATCTAACTTTCTATTTTACCATATTATAAAGACACCATCTGTTAGGTTTTGTTGTCTATTTTGCTATATGTTAGCGGGTGTGAGATTTAATAGGTTGACTTGTATTTGGCCCCAAGCACATTTGGTCAGTTCCATAGAAATCTTCTGCCATTGGTTGCTCTAAATTTCTTGTTCATTTTATTTCTCCCAGTTCTCAATAAACTAATGAGGTAACAAGAGAGCACACTGGAGGTGAGGGTTGTCAGTTATCCTTGTCAATCTCTTTTCCACATCAGAGCCCTTGTTATGATAATTATTGGTGAAGTTGCATAAATACTCCCCCAGATTTTTCTAGAATCCATCTGTATCTATAAGGCTTAGTGGTAGACAATCCTGCCTATTCTATTTCTTTTGCAGATTTAAACGGCCTCACTTCAAGAAGGACGTAGATAAAATTGAAAGGATACAGAGGAGAGCTACAAAGATGATCTGGGACCAAGGGACCAAGCCCTATGAAGATAGGTTGAGGGACTTGGGAATGTTCAGCCTGGAGAAAAGGAGGTTGAGAGGGGACATGATAGCCCTCTTTAAGTATTTGAAAGGTTGTCATTTGGAGGAGGGCAGGATGCTGTTCCCGTTGGCTGCAGAGGAAAGGACACGCAGTAATGGGTTTAAACTTCAAGTACAACGATATAGGCTTGATATCAGGAAAAAAAATTTCATAGTCAGAGTAGTTCAGCAGTGGAATAGGCCGCCTAAGGAGGTGGTGAGCTCCCCCTCACTGGCAGTCTTCAAGCAAAAGTTGGATACACACTTCTCTTGGATGCTTTAGGATACTTTGGGCTGATCCTGCATTGAGCAGGGGGTTAGACTAGATGGCCTGTATGGTCCCTTCCAACTCTATGATTCTATGATTCTATAATGAGTCTACTGTTACGACCATGAGTCTATTGAGGATTTGGCTCATATGATTCTTTGGTGCCCACTTGATATCTTGAGAACATTTTATCTCGATGTTCAGGGAGACCAGATCAGAACAAAGTAGTGATACTACTTGCAAATAAAGATAAATGGCTAAACAGCATCTGGCAATGTTTGTGGCCATGATTATGAAGATACAGTCAAAACCTTCTGATGCAATTCTGGTCAATGAATAGTATACCAATCTAGCCAATCTGAGTGGAAATTTGCCTCCGGACTCCAAAATGGTGATCACATTTCCTTGGACATGCAAGAAAGAGCCACAGGAGCCAAGCATGGGCACAATCCCTTTTGCCCAGCCACTTACAATCAGGATTTATGTGAGGCAGCTATCTAAGCTCTGTTTAAAAAGTCCAAGGAAGAAGATCTACCACCTAAGGAGGCCTGTTCCACGGAGGAACTGCTCTGTCAGGAACTTCTTCCAATTGTTTAGCTGAAAATATTGCGTTCAGTTTTGGGCACCACAATTGAAGAAGGATGTAGACAAACTGGAACACGTCGAGAGGAGGGCAACGAACTGGTAAGGAGTTTGGAGACCAAGACACATGAGGAAAGATTGAGAGAGCTTGGTATGTTTAGCCTGGAAAGAAGACGATTAAGAGGTGATAACCATTTTCAAAGGCTGTTACAGAGGATGGAACAGAGTTGTATTCTGTTGCCCTAGAGGGTAGGGCCAGGACCAATGGGATTAAATTAATTTAAAAGCATTCTAAGTGAGGTCTAGCCAGAGCAGATTAAAGCGGTACCATCACCTCATGCAACCTGGACACTGTACTTCTTTTGATACAGCCCAAAATCCCATTGCCTTTTTAGCCCCCGAGTCACACTGCTGACTCATGCTCAGTGTATAGTCTACTAAGACCCCTAGATCCTTTTCACACATACTATCCCCCATCCTATATTGATGCATTTAGTTTTTCCTGCCAAATGCAGAACTTTACATTTATCACTATTGAAATTCATTTTGTTCATTTAAATTTTTTAGCCTGTCAAGATCATCCTGTATCCTGATCCTGTCTTCTGGTGTATTTCCATCCCTTC
Source organism: Paroedura picta (assembly GCF_049243985.1). NCBI lineage: Eukaryota > Metazoa > Chordata > Lepidosauria > Squamata > Gekkonidae > Paroedura > Paroedura picta. The sequence goes on along the minus strand of NC_135379.1, from coordinate 5,601,832 downwards.
CCAGCTTAGTGCCATCTGTTCCTTCATCCAAATCATTTATAAGTATGTTGAACAACACAGGTCCCAGGACAGGTCCCTGACATACTCTAGTTGTCACTCCTCTCCAAGAGGATGACTAACCGTTAACAAACACCCTTTGGGTGCGATCTGTCAACCAGTTATCTATCCACCTAACAGTAATAGGATCCATACTGTGTTTTACCAACTTGTCAACAAGAATATCATGTGGGTAACCCATTCATGAAAGCTTAGTTTATTCTGTCCCCCTGTCTAATCCTAGCTCAGAGGTCAGAGAATGACCCATAATGTGTTTTGCTATGAAAGTGCTTGACATAGCCACACACAAAGGGAAGAAAAGATGCATGAGATCAGAGATTTCTCAAGCTTTTTCCTTTAATGATAAGCCAGGGTTCACTACTATCTTTCAATGTAACTCTTGCCTCATGCTTTATTGGCATCATCTCATCTGGCAACTGCTCGACTAGTTGCTGTGTAATACATGTGGTCAGTTACATTAAGCACAGGGAGACCAGGCCAACTGAGCTTTGTGAGTGTATAAAATACAGTATACATTTTAACTAGGTATTCTGTTTTAAGTCATTGTCATTGTTGTGTTAATAATACTGTTCTGGTTGTGATGTGACGTTATGATTATGTTATGCCATGTTATGTTATGATGGTTATTTATTGCATTGTTATAATATTCTATGTAACCATTCTACAATGTTTAATGTAAACCGCCCAGAGCCATATTGGAAGGGCAGTATAGAAATCTAAATTAAAAAAATCTAAAATAGAAATCTAAAAAAATATATATATATATTTTTTATTTCGATTATAGGTTGTTTTTTTTAATGCTGTGATTTGTTCAGAGAACTCGGGAAAGGGTGGAATAGGAACTGGATTCCAAACTTCTTTTAAAATGTCTTTATCCAGTTTAAAGAGTAAAGGAAGGGAGAGTAATAGGGAAAGACTTGGGTAGATTTGATAATATAGGGGTGCTGAAATTAGCTCAGTACAGCTTTTAATATTGCAAGTATATTGTTGAACACTAACAAAGGAAAGAAAACCAGATGGCTTCCTTGGAGAATGTGTGTCTCCTTATTTCTCTACATGCACACACATTTCGAGCTGCAGTTTAAAGCACTGATTTCTATTTTTGTGTTAAGGAAATTAAAATGTATCTAATTCTACTTTAATTAGAAATATATCTTATTTTCAACATGGCCAAATCTGTGGATATTCAAATGCAGGGACTAGAGTCATGAACAGACAAGGCAGGTCTTTCTGCAAATGAGAAAAAATCCAGGATTGCAGAAATATCTGGAAATAAAAAAAGAAAAAGGTCAAATCCCCCAAGTGATAAAAAAAGAGTGCCTGTGGCTTTAAAGGACAGAGACGGGAGCTTCCAGGAGAAGAGAGAAAGAGAGGAAATTGCATAGGGGAGTTAACAGAGGAAAGTGAGGTACTTAATAAGTCTGTGTAGGTTTTTCGTTCCACAGTTTGGTCAGAAAAGCTGTGAAAGGGCGGAAAAGAAGAAAAACTGAAAATGGTGGGAGAAAAATAAAGGGAGGATGGTTATTGGGTGAGAAGGAAGCCGGAATAAGGGAGAGTAATATAGTATAATGTATATATATTACACTAAATGAAATCTCCAGGTTAAAAAAGTAGTTATCTGGATTGAACTGCTGCTAGGAAAGCACAGTCATGGAGACTAAACCAGCCACATTTACCAGCTGTAAGTAAAAGCTACATTGGACGTAAAGAGATGTCACATTTATTATGTGGGTGGGATGATGTCAGTTTGGTTGATTATGCCCCTTTCAAGCTGCTGTGATAATTACCTGCTTGTTACCAGAAGTGTCGAACCCATTTTCAGTACTTGTTTGTTTTTGCTGTCATGCCCTAATTGCTATATAATTTTGTCCCTGCCAATTACTGCCTTGGTGTGAAATTTTACAATGAGCAAGTTGCAAAGTGATAACAGTGTAGCCTTCATAATTTTGACAGAATATTTTCAATTATACATCTTGATTTCTAATCCTTAAAGTGGAGTCCAAAGTCTATGCGAAAACCTGTGGAAACTCTTCTTTACTTAACTTTTTGTTCTCTGCCAATGAATTGTGGTTAGCTAAGTTTAACAGAAACGTGCAAAAACCCAGTCTCCAGGTTGCCCCTAGTAATGATTTCCCCCCCCCTGGTTGACAGAAACATTTGTAATAAGTGTAAGGTGTGATTGATCTTTCTTCACTATCTAGTAATTGAACACAAAGTGGTATATGTGGGTTGTCCTTTCATTTTATCCTCAAAACCAAACCTCTATGGTAGGTTAGGCAGACAGAGATTGGCCTGGGGTCACTCATTAGAGTGGGAGGTCTGAACCTGGTTTCTCAGGTCCCAATCCAGCATTCTAGAAGAAGAGTTGGTTCTTATATGCCGCTTTTCTCTACCCGAAGGAGTCTCAAAGCGGCTTACGTTCACCTTCCCTTTCCTCTCCCCTGTGAGGTGGGTCAGGCTGAGAGAGCCCGGATATCACTGCCCGGTCAGAACAACTTTTTCAGTGCTGTAGTGAGCCCAAGGTCACCCAGCTGGTTGCATGTGGGGGAGTGCAGAATCAAACCTGGCTTGCCAGATTAGAAGTCTGCACTCCTAACCACTACACCAAGCCATACCAAAATCTCTTAGTCAGTACTAAATCTACCATGATGTTACCAGCTGGTTAGAAGTAAATCCTCTAAAGCTCAGTACTCGTTAGGCTTGTGCATTAAGGGCCCAATGCAGTCAATTCGGATTCGGCACCCATTAGTCAAAGGCACCATTGACTATAGTGGGAATTTCTTGCTTTTCCGCCTTTCCTGGGGCCTGGATGGGTGGGTTAATTTACAGCCTACAAAATTTCAGGGTAGCTCCAGGAGGCTCTTCCTTGACTCCCCGCTACATTTCAAAATGATTGGTCCAAGGGGTCCACTTCTAGGGGCTTGAAAAGAGGGTGCCCCATCTGCTCCATTACATCCTATAGGACGGACTCTCAAGAGAAGTAATGTTGTGTTGGATTCAAGTGGGTAGCCATGTTGGTCTGAAGCAGGACAATAAAAATCAGAGTCCAATGGCACCTTTAAGACCAACAAAGATTTATTCAAGGCGTGAGCTTTCAAGTGCAAGCACTCTTCCTCAGACTATGTGTTATTGTAATAATATGTTGGTAAAGCATGGCTTTGTCATGTGAGGGAAACACAAATGGGCAAATATAGTCTTTTGCCTCAGATAAACTAACAAAGTACTATTAACCCTAGTTAATGATCCTCCTTCCAGTTTTCAAAACCTTCATGCAGTACAACTTTCATCCATCCACAGTTGGGCCATGATGTTGGCCATGGGGCAAAAGCGCCAAATTTCCTGGAAATAGGTGGCCATGCTCATACTCTTCTTCTGGATCCGGATTTATTTATACATTTGATTCTATTTATAGGCCACCCATCCTACCATGGGCTCAGGGTGCCTAATAGTAACAATAATAAATATAATGTAAACTTATAAAAGACAAACCTGGCCATCTGTGGGTAGATCACTGGAGGGGGGTAGACCAGGAGGCCAACAATGGTAGGTGCCTACTGTCAGCCATAAGTCCCACAGAAACAGCAGTTGTTTTGTAGCAGAGTTCTCTTTTCCTCAGTTGCCATGGCTGAAGAGATGCCAGGGGCAAATTATGTTCCAGTGCGTTCTACTCTGGTCTTCAAGGTCTTTTTGTGAGTGCTGTTGAGAGCTAATAAGAGCACTGTTAGTGGAGCGGGTCCGGGCACAATACAGAGGCGCTTAGTTGCTGCTTCCCCTCCCCGTGATGGTCTTAGCAATGGCACTTGATTGCTGAAGGGTCCTTAGCTGCAGCTGGATCCAGACATGATGGAAGGATGCCTTGCTGTTTCTTTTCTGTTAGGCTCAGCAGTCATTATAGATGAATACAGACAAATTAATCTCTCTCTGAGCAGTAGGGAGTCATCCAATGAAACTGGCAGTAGATTTAGGTCAAATGAAATTAAGAGGTCTATAATAGATAAATTAATGTATTATTCAAAAATATAAATTGTTGGCCCCAATGTTTTTAGAACTGTATAGCCTTTTATCATGGAAACATTTATAGCAGTTGCATATTAAGGAGTAAGGAACCAAATATGGTTAAGAGCAGTGCCTTCTAATCTGATAAGGTGGGTTTGAGTCCCTGCTCTTCCACATGTAGCCATGTGTCTTGGGGTTATCATAGCCCTAATAGTGCTGTTCTAACAGAGCAGTCCTTTGAGTTCTCTCAGCCTCACCTCCCTCACAGGATGTCTGTTGTGGTGAGAGGAAGGGAAGGTGATTGTAAGCTGCTTTGAGATTCCTTTGGGCAGTCAAAGGTGATGTATAAAAACAAACTCCCACTCCTACCACCACTGAGACGGTGACCTGAAAATTGTGGAGCATTGCTTGGGGAAGTTGAGAAAGGCTGGTCTAGCATCTTGTCTCACACAGTAACCAATATCCTCTGTAGGGCCAACAACAGGTCATAGAGGCAGGGCCTTCTCATGGTGTTTCTTTCTGGTTTTGGGATTCAGAGGTTTAGTGCCTCTGAATGCAGAGGTGCCCCTCAGTCACCATGGCTGGTGGCCACTGATAGATTTATATGAATCAACCTAATCTTTTAAAGCTGTTTATTCATGTGGCCATCACTACATCCTGTGGCAACAAATTCCACATTTTAATAATTCACTGTGCAAGGATATATTTCCTTTTATCCATCCGGAACCTGCTGCCCATTGGATGTTCCTGAGTTTGGGAGAGGGAGAAAAAGTACTTGGTCAACTCTTTCCACCCCATGCATACTATTATAATCCTCTATTATGTCTCCATTAGTTGTCATTTCTCAACAGAAAAGACCCAGTCTCTTCAGTGTTTCCCCCAAATCATCTTTATTACCCTTAGGTAGTTGGATTTGTCTCTTGTATTGGAGAACTCGCTCTCATTCTGAATTTCTTTTTTAAAAAATTTGGTATATCTTTGCTTTCTATATTGGGAATTACTGTCCTTACACATCTTGTCATTGGGTGGGTCCTAAGGGATTTTAACTAGTTTTATCTTTTAAATAACAGAAGGACGGGTCTCAGGTAGCTAGCCCTGGCCCTTAGGAGCTGGCTGTTCTGTTACCCACTGTGGCGGGACCAAGAATTCCCACAAACCAGGCAGAGGATCCTTCAAATAAATTTATTTAAGCCACAGTTCAGCTGGCCAATTTAGACACCAGGGCGTCACCAAATTAGTATGCTCAGTCCCAATACATCTGACTTTATACAGGTGAGAAAATCATGCCCAGTGAAGTCGCATCCCAATTGTTCACTCTGGCACCATCACTGATAAGACCTTCCAATGAAAACAGTTCAGGTAGTATTTCATAAAATTATAGTATTTCAGCCTGCTCCTCTGGGGGTTGAGAGAATAATGGGGCAAAGGACAATAGCAGATAACAAGGCTTGGTGAGATGTCAAGATGCTACTCTCTCCTTAACAGAGACAAGGCACATTTTCTGTAAACAGGTGTCTTCAAGCTAGTTGTTTACAAAGATTCTGGAATACCAACCTATCAGATTTTATTGATGCACTCAGGTCAGTTTTTCACCACCGGGGAGGGATAATTTTCCGTACTGTTTTATGGGTTTTTTTGGCTTGTTAAAACAGAAGAAATAATGAAAGCCACTGAAACATTTGAAATAAAATCATGTTTGTTTGTTTTTTTGTTGTGGACTGTGTAGATGAGAAATGTGCTTAATTTTCATATTAATCACAATAATTAAGAAACACCCCATTTTCATCATTATTGCAATTAATACCGGGAAAAAAATGTGTAAGTCTAGTATTGACTGCTCCAGCCCAATTACTATTGGGAATTAGTCATACAGCAGTGACAGCCCAGAAATGAAATGACTTTTTTTCTTAAGGAATTTGTTGGGGGAGCACTGCAAAACAGCAGTTTGTAACTCATTCAAGTACTGGGCATCTTAGACCTGTTCTGCAGTAGCTTCATTAGGTAATGGTTAGTTTCCAGGTTCAAATCAAGAAGCTACTTTCTTAGATGAGGAATTTTTTTGCCCATACTCCAGCATTGTGTTACATTTCCTTGTGTAAATTTTTGTTTTAATGTTGTAATCCATCTTGAGTCTCAGTGAGAAAGGTGCCTGGGAAATGAAGTGAATGTGTATCTAACTGAGTAAAAGGATGTTCCATCCTCCTCAGCACTATCCATAAATTTAAGAGCCACTTCTGTGAGTAACCTTGAACATAAAAGTTATAGTTTATTTTTGTGTAGTGTATGCCATGTACTGATCTTTAAGGAATCTGAAGGCAATCTGTCTGGAGAGTCCACCTCTTACAAGAAAGCTTTAAGATATTTGGGTTACTTGTCAATTCTCCAGATCTGTTGCTTGCAATGCGTTTCTAATTAGCTCGGGACCTAAAGGGGGGAACCTCATAGTTATTTAATTTTGGCTGACAGTAAATGTTCTGTGATGGGCTTTAGTTGTCTCTTCTTCAAAGTCTTTTGTGAGATGCTCTGGAAGACACTGAGTGCAGAATCCAGGAAGTCTATCTTTGATCCTTGCCTCTTTACCTCCTTTGTATAGTAAGCTATGACATCCCCAGGGTTACAATCTGCATTTTGTCTGGTGGGATGATTTTGTGTACCCTGCTAAAAGCACAAATCTGTCCTCAAGCTACATCAGTTGTAATAGCTACTTTTGCTCGGAAAGTTTCCAGGCTAAGTTAATTAACAGGTCCTTTAAAGTCACAAAAGTGTAAATTATTTCATTTTAATCTGGTTTCGAGATCTGTTTTCTATCTTGAGTCATAATTCATTTTCAGATTGCTGCAGGATCTGTATCTCCTCTAGGTTTGTTATGCTGAGCTCCCTGGCTGCATCAGCTGTGCATGATTATGATACCACCCCTTTAAGATCCGTACCGGGTTTTGCTATTTGTTCTGTTAAGCATTTTTAAACAAGAGGGGAAATACTTTGGAGACATTAAACACTAAAGAGCAAATTTTAGAATGACTACTTGTTGCAGGAGTGCTAATAGAGCCTGCCATTTTAAGATCAGTTTTCCCCACCAGGTGCACTGATTTCATTGTATGAAGCCAACATTGGAATAAAAGTTTTAAGATTGCTTTGAGTTGTGGGGCTCCTAGCTTCCCCCGCTTGATTTGCTTATTCTTGCTTTTTAAAGTTTTTTAAATTTTGAAATAGAAAATGTTGAGAATGTCGTTTCCACAATTAACCTGTGAAATCACCTCTTTAGATTATGAAAGTTTTAATAAGCATTCCCAAGGAAAACCCAGGACATTAAATCCCCCTTTTTTATATTGCTTAAAATAGTCATAACAATAACAACCTCAACAATATATTTATAGCCCACCCTTCCCAAAGAAGCCATGAATTGCTGCTTTGCCCTGGCTTATATGCCTGAGTGAGTCATGGTCTCACAGCCTAATTTACCTAGAGTAATTTGATGTCAGCCAATGACCCCTCCATTGTGTATGCCATCCCTTGCTTTGTGCTAGTGATGCTGTATGAACATTAATCTGCACGAGCAGGTTCCAAAAATCCCTTTCCCAGCAGTGAATACCAATTCCTCAAGTTCTCAGCACAATTTTCAGGATTTGCATAAGGCAGAGATGGTGCAATACTCTTGTAACTCTTCTGCGGAATCTCTGCTAGAAATCAGCCCTCCCAGAGTCCTTTTTTCATATCTGTGGCATGAAAGTAAAAAGTGAATCATGACAATTGAATTGGGTCATTTTGTGAAATACTTGTGATAACGTACAGTAGGACGCATTGAGCTGAAGGAACTTAGTGATGTTTTTCACTTAGTGGACGTTATACGGTAGACCTTTTTATTATTATTATTAGTTTGAATATATTTTCATAAAATGGCTTGGACAGCTTACCGTCTGCTCTACAGTTCAATGATTCTGTGTGACGGCTGGCTATTCATTAATTACTTTTTTATTGCCTCTTTTGAAAAATGTCACTTGCTGCCTCATTTAATATTCCCGTACCAAATATATAGGCATATGCTGTGACAGAGTGCCACAGGGTCTCCAAATGCATATCCCAGTCTCCCTTGCCAGAAGCAATGCCTCAAGCATTGCAATGGAAGAGGAAGAATCTCTTTTCGACTTTAACTGGACCATTTACCAAGCTAATTTCCTCTCCTGCTATGCCACTTTCAGTGAACAGGATGCAGCCGTTAAAGCTCTGATGCCCTTTTCACTTATAATTAAAAGGTAGATGTCATAAGAGACCAGGCTGCAGTTTGACGAGCTGCATGCTGCTCCTGGGTAGTTAGATATCTAATTCAGAGACTATTTAAAGAAATCTGTGAGAAAACTACTATAATGGCCTTGTGCTCTAGGCATGTTCCTCTCATATGTCATGATGACTGGTGGCTTCTGGTTCAATGTAGTTGAAGAAGTGCTCATGGGCATGAAAGCTGACACCCAGAATAAAACTTTGTTGGTCTTAAAGGTGCTACTGGGCTGTTGCTTCAGGCCAACGTAGCTATCCACCTGAATCCTTCTATTTGAGAAAGAACTACAGTAGGGTTGGGCACTTTAGCGTCTGAAGCAGCCGTTCGTGCCCGAAGCAGCCACTGCCACGGCACGGGGGGGGCAGGTGCGGGCGCCGGCCAGCACGCCCGCGCTTCCCCCCATGCCGCAGCACTAGCTGCTTCGGGCGCGAACGGCAGCTTCAGACGCCGAAGCGCCCAACCCTAAACTACAGCAGATAGAAATGTTACCACGTAGCTTTTCTCATTTTAGGCTGCCTTTTGTGTTGCCAAGAGCTTGCTTTTGGGTGTTGTCTGTTGCTCATAAAGGAACTCAGATTTTAAAATCCTTTCTCCCAAGGAATTTAGGATGATATCTTTGGAGTTTATTCCTCACAATGATGACCACCTTAGGCTAAACTGAGAGACATTGTCTTGTTCCACATCATGAGCCTTGTGGCTGTGGTGGTTTGCTGAATTTAATTATTTGTACTCCACTTTTCTTCCCACTAGAGACCCAAAGCAGCTTATATCATTGTCCTCTCCTCCAGTTTTACCGTCCGAACAACCTTATGGGGTAGGTTAGGTTGTGAGAGTGGGACTGGCCCAAGGTCACCCAGCAAGCCTCAATGGCACAAGCGAGGATTCAGATGCAGGATTCCCAGATAAGAGTCCGGTGTTGTAAACACTGAACCAAACCGGCTGTCACTACAAAACCACGTATCTAGTCAGATATGAACTACGGTCTACCATGGTGGCTTCCCATCTCTGGACAGCTCAGTGGCACGGAAGTCCATGCAAAGTGTTCCTAGTAATACTAGTCTCTGAGCTGACTCTTTCATCTCTTTTGTGCAAAATTAATTTCCAAAGCTTGGCATGAACTGTTGACAGTTATAGTTACTTTTTCACACTGGCTTTCAGGGGGAGCACAAATTAATAATTTGATGGCTGGGTGCGCCTGAGCTTCAGCATGTTTCTAGGCAACTTACGACTGTGGTGATATGTTTGAAACTGAAGTCTCAGAAACCAGGAAGGGATCAGTGTAGCAATCTGGGGCCAGAGGGGTGACTTCTCCTTGTCTAGCCCCAGCTTTTGCAGAAGCAGAATAAATTACAAAATCTTCCATGTGCGTAGTTTGCAATAATGTCTACCGGTTATATGTATTCACCATCTTGGGCACAAAAACTGTTTATTTTTGTAGAAGGCACAGTCCTGACTCCACTGATACCGTACTGGAGTCACTCTCAGTTGGACCTTGGACAGGACTAATTTGTGATTTGTCATTACATTCTAGCTTTGCATTTATTACATGATGAAGTTGCAAAGATGAACATGAGGGGCTCCTGTCTAAAAAATAGTAGCACTGTGGGTGGGAACATGCCTCCACACAGCATGTGAATGCCTTTGGACTCGGTCATTTCATACAAGATCAGAGTAAAACATGATGGTGTCATGAGAACAGCATCACAGAATGGGGAAACTTGGAAACAGGATGATTGGAGGACACCGTCATGTGACTGCTCTAGTTTGGAAGCAAAAGGCAGAGAAATAAATCTCTATGTAGAAGCCACTTTCAGTTATAAAACTTTATTGCTATAGATTATAGAACATGACTGCACTATTTCTTTGAATCGTTTTGTATACTAAAACCCAATTAAATTGAAGTATAAATATATTCTCCTGACTTCTAATTTTGTATTTTTTTTTTCTGATGGAGCTATTTTAAACCTGTGCAGTAGTTAAAAGGTCTCTTTGTAGTAAATGCACAAGAGGAAAATTGCATGAAAACACCAGATGTGGGTATGTTCTCTATTGAAAAGAAGTAATTATATTCAATTAGTTCAAACCTGTGATTTTGCTAATGTTAAATGCATTGCTTAAAATGTGTTTGGAGGAGGGAGAGACAGTTGAGAAATCAGCAGTGTGGCACATTTAAAAGGTGTGTGCGTTCACTTCTCCACAAATTAATGCATTCACTGTAGGGTGTAAATACAAAAGTTTCTATAACCTGTGAAATAAACAAAAAGAAAATATTTTTATCTAGTTCCCAAGTGTTTTCCTGTAAGAATAAGTATGTGTTGTGTTTTAAGTAACCTAGTGTGGTTTCAAAGTACTGTTTTAATCTTTAGTTGTGCCTTCCTGGTAGCATGCATGTCTCTTGGAGCTACTGTGATCCGTGTATTTATCTATAATCTCAACCATTTCAGTCCTTTTTGAGGACTTCAGCATTTTAATTGGTGATTGTATGGGACCCCATTTTATGTGTTTTTCTTATTGTTCGTATACTCTTTAATAACTTATTTCAGAAGGAATAATCACGGAGTAATTCTGCATCTTAAAAAAACCCATATATATATATATATATATATATATATATATATATATATATATATATATATATATATATATATATATATATATATATATATATATATATATATATATATATATATATATATATATATATATATATATATATATATATATATATATATATATATGGGTTTGCGGCTCCTGATTCGCTCCTCCAAGTTTTTATCCCGGACAGAGCCCGCCCACTCTCCTCCCACTTAGCCCTTACCCTTTTATTTAATACCGTGGAGTCTGCCATGTTGATTTAAATTAATTTATTTACAAGTAATTGTGGTTAAGATTGTAACAGCAACCCCCTGCCTGAATAATAGGAAAGTAATATTGAACACTTCTGTGAAAGATTTTATTTTGGTTAGAAGTCGTGAGTTGAAGATTACAACTGTTGTTACCTCTGCTTCCTTAGTTCTGCTGTATTGTTTTTTGCTTACTATATTTCCCATGCTGTCTCTAAAATTCACTTTAGTAACTTATTTTGAATGGCAGTCTGCCTCTTAAGACATCATATTGAGGTCAGGATTCAACAATGCCCAGGTAGTTCCATATACTCTGAAGGGTTCTTGGGGCTTATATTTTCTTTAGCAGCAACCCTTCACCCACTGATGGCAAACTGCTTTTGATTAATCTTTCAGAATTTTAAGAATGGTTGATGAAGGTAGGGTGGCTGTTCAAAAAGAAAAAAGACAATCCAGCCCTTACTGAGTTGTAAGTTATTACAACACCCAGAACAAGGGATTTCCCAGGACTTAAAAAGGAATAAATTGTATCTCACTATGTATGTTAACCACATTCAGCCATACACCTGTATTCTCACCAATCCCCTCCCCAGAAGCACTATACATATTTGTTCTTTTCTTTCTTAATTTTAAAAATATATTTCAATATGTAATAACATTTGAAATGATAGATTGGAATGTATTTCTCTGGATTGGGGGCAGGGGTGATAACTACACATCTAGTTGCCCCACTTCAAAGAAGATGTTGTAAAATCGGCTCCATTCTTGCGAAGAGATGGATGGAGCATAATGGTAGGGTCTTAGTTAATTGCTATCAGCATTCCACAATTAAGGATACATCTGCCCATTAATCCCCAATTTTGACATATTTATTTCCTTCATTATGTTTCCCCCCTGAATTGAACCCAAACAAACGATAACCATATAAACTAAGCTTGTTATTCCTGTTTGATTCCTCGAGTCTGTTAAACATATATGCTCATTTACTGCTCACCCTCTACTCATACATATGGGCTGGTAATTTCCATTTCATTATATCTGGAGAAGTGTGCATACGCACGAAAGCTTATACCTTGAATAAAACGTTGCTGGTTTTAAAGATGTCACTGGACTCAAACTTTGTTCTGTTTAAGGCATTAAATGCCTGAATCAGCACTCTGAATTTTGCTGAGAAGCAAGGAAGCAACCGACACAATTACTTTAGAATTAATTTAATATTATGTACCTTTATTAATTATGTACAGTTTTTTTTTCATATTATGAACAATCGTGTTCTTTTATTTTGTAGGCCTCGGAGTAGAGGAAAACCTGCAGTGGAGGATGAAGACAGCATGGATGGGTTGGAGACAGCAGAAACAGAAAACACTGTGGAAACCGGTAAAAGCCCTTATAGCAGCAGTGCTTCCTCTCTGTTCCTTGCCTCCAGCTTGGTGTAGTGGCTAGGAGTGCAGACTTCTAATCTGGCAAGCCGGGTTTGATTCCCTGCTCCCCCACATGCAGCCAGCTAGGTGACCTTGGGCTCGTCACAGCCCTGATAGTACTGTTCTCACAGGACAGTAAAATCAGGGTTCTCTCAGCCTCACCCACCTCCCAGGGTGTCTGTTGTGGGGAGAGGAAAGGGAAGGCGACTGTAAGCCGCTTTGAGACTCCTTCTGGTAGAGAAAAGCGTCATATAAGGACCAACTCTTCTTCTTTTTCTTCTTCATATCTTCTTAACAAGTTCAGGTTTTTGGTTCACATAGGAAAAATATTCATTATCTAGATTTTTGCTATGATCCAGGGTGAGCCTCTGTGTTACAAATGAAAAGGTTCTGTACTGGTTGAACTATAGAGAATAACTGAATTTGTTTAACTAGAATCTCCAGTGTTCATATTTCAACATAGTTTTGCTTCATGTTAATTCCCAGGAATACATTGTTCCTGAATGTGTTCTTGAGTATCATTGAAGTTATGGTGCAGGAGGCAAGAGTGAGTGACCCACCCAGCAGGGTACACTAACCTCAGAGTTGTAAAATTCAACATAACATCTGAACCACAAGTTTCTTGAGAAGTACAACATGTTGTTGTTGTTGTTATGTGCGAAGTCGTGTCCGACCCATCGCGACCCCATGGACAATGATCCTCCAGGCCTTCCTGTCCTCTACCATTCCCCGGAGTCCATTTAAGTTTGCACCTACTGCTTCAGTGACTCCATCCATCCACCTCATTCTCTGTCGTCCCCTTCTTCTTTTGCCCTCGATCTCTCCCAGCATTAGGCTCTTCTCCAGGGAGTCCTTCCTTCTCATGAGGTGGCCAAAGTATTTGAGTTTCATCTTCAGGATCTGGCCTTCTAAAGAGCAGTCAGGGCTGATCTCCTCTAGGACTGACCGGTTTGTTCGCCTTGCAGTCCAAGGGACTCGCAAGAGCCTTCTCCAGCACCAGAGTTCAAAAGCCTCAATTCTTTGACGCTCGGCCTTCCTTATGGTCCAACTTTCGCAGCCATACATTGCAACTGGGAATACCATAGCCTTGACTAAATGCACTTTTGTTGGCAGGGTGATGTCTCTGCTTTTTAGGATGCTGTCTAGATTTGCCATAGCTTTCCTCCCCAGGAGCAAGCGTCTTTTAATTTCTTTGCTGCAGTCCCCATCTGCAGTGATCTTGGAGCCCAGGAAAATAAAATCTGTCACTATCTCCATTTCTTCCCCTTCTATTTGCCAGGAATTGAGAGGGCCGGATGCCATGATCTTTGTTTTCTTGATGTTGAGTTTCAAGCCAACTTTTGCACTCTCCTCCTTCACCCGCATCAACAGGCTCTTTAGTTCCTCTTCACTTTCTGCCATTAGAGTGGTATCATCTGCATATCTGAGGTTGTTGATATTTCTCCCTGCAATCTTGATCCCAATTTGTGACTCCTCTAATCCCGCATTTCTCATGATGTACTCTGCATACAAGTTAAATAGGCAAGGCGACAGTATACAGCCTTGCCGAACTCCTTTCTCAATTTTGAACCAGTCAGTGATTCCATGTTCAGTTCTCACTGTTGCTTCTTGACCTGCATATAAATTTCTCAAGAGACAAATAAGATGCTCTGGTATTCCCATCTCTTTAAGAACTTGCCACAATTTGTTGTGCTCCACACAATCAAAGGCTTTAGCATAGTCAATGAAGCAGAAGTAGACGTTCTTCTGGTACTCCCTAGCTTTCTCCATGATCCAGCGTATGTTGGCAATTTGATCTCTAGTTCCTCTGCCTCTTCGAAATCCTGCCTGTACTTCTGGAAGTTCTCGGACCACATATTGCTGGAGCCTAGCTTGTAGGATTTTGAGCATAACTTTGCTAGCATGAGAAATTAGTGCGATGGTGCGGTAGTTTGAACATTCTTTGGCATTGCCCTTCTTTGGGATTGGAATGTAAACTGACCTTTTCCAATCCTGTGGCCATTGTTGAGTTTTCCAAATTTGCTGGCATATTGAGTGTAGCACTTTTACTGCATCGTCCTTTAAGATTTTGAATAGTTCAACTGGAATGCTGTCACTACCACTAGCTTTATTGTTGCTCAGACTTCCTAAGGCCCATTTGACTTCACATTCCAGGATGTCTGGCTCCAGGTCAGTAACTACCCCATTGTGGTCATCAGGGATGTTAAGCTCGCTCTTGTATAGTTCTTCTGTATAATTTTGCCACCTTTGTTTGATCTCTTCTGCTTCTGTGAGGTCCCTACCATTTTGGTCCCTTATCATACCCATCTTTGCATGAAACGTTCTCTTCATATCTCCAATTTTCTTGAAAAGATCTCTGGTCCTCCCCATTCTATTGTTTTCTTCTATTTGTTTGCACTGTTCATTTAAGAAGGCATTCTTATCTCTTCTAGCTTTTCTCTGGAATTCTGCATTCAATTGGGTGTATCTTTCTCTTTCTCCCTTGCCTTTCACTTCCCTTCTCTCCTTAGCTATTTGTAAAGCTTCCTCAGACAGCCATTTTGATTTCTTGCATTTCTTTTTCTTTGGGATGGTTTTAGTTGCTACCTCTTGTACAATGTTGCGAACCTCCGTCCATAGTTCTTCAGGCACTCTTTCTATCAGATCTAATTCCTTAAATCTATTTGTCACCTCCACTGTGTATTCATCAGGGATATGATTTAGTTCATACCTGAGTGGCCTAGTGCTTTTCCCTACTTTCTTCAATTTAAGCCTAAATTTTGCAACAAGAAGCTCATGATCTGAACCACAATCAGCTCCTGGTCTTGTTTTTATTGACTGGATAGAACTTTTCCATCTTTGGCTGCAGAGCACATAGTCAATCTGATTTCTGTGTTGACCGTCTGGTGATGTCCATGTGTAGAGTCGTCTCTTGGGTTGCTGGAAAAGAGTGTTTGCTATGACCATTGTATTCTCTTGACAAAATTCTACCAGCCTGTGCCCTGCTTCATTTTGTACTCCAAGGCCAAACTTGCCTGTTATCCCGGTTATCTTTTGGCTTCCTACTTTAGCATTCCAATTCCCCATGATGATAAGCACATCATTTTTGGGCGTTGCTTCTAGAAGGTGTTGTAGGGCTTCATAGAACTGATCAACTTCATCCTCTTCAGCAGCAGTGGTTGGGGCATAGACCTGGATCACTGTGATGTTGAATGGTTTGCCTTGGATTCGAACTGAGATCATTCTGTCATTTTGGGGATTGTATCCCAAGACTGCTTTTCCTACTCTCTTATTGATTATGAATGCTATTCCATTTCTTCTGCGAGATTCTTGTCCACAGTAGTATACCTGATGGTCATCTGAATTAAATTCACCCATTCCTGTCCATTTTAGTTCACTGATTCCTAAAATGTCGATGTTCAGTCTTCTCATTTCTTGTTTAACCACGTCCAGCTTGCCTTGATTCATGGATCTGACGTTCCAGGTTCCTATGGAATAAAAATCTTTACAGCATCGGACTGTCTTTTCGCCACCAGTTACTTCCACAACTGAGCGTCCTTTCGGCTTTGGCCCAGCCGCTTCATTCATTCTGGCGCTACTCGTACTAGCCGTCTGCTCATCCCCAGTAGCATATTGGACACCTTCCGACCTGAGGGGCTCATCTTCCAGCGTCATATCGTTATGCCTATTGGAACTGTCCATAGAGTTTTCATGGCAAAGATACTGGAGTGGTTTGCCATTGCCTTCTCCAGTGGATCACCTTTTGTCAGAGCTCTCAGCTATGACCTGTCCGTCTTGGGTGGCCCTGCACGGCATAGCTCATAGCTTCACTGAGCTACGCAAGCCCCCTTGCCACAACAAGGCAGCGATCCTTGAAGGGGGAAGTACAACATAGCTGCATTTAATTTCAAAAACGTCTTTTCAAAGATTAGGGGATTAGTTAAAAGAAACTGAAATGAGGAGTCAAAAGGGTGAAATCTCTTTGGGATTCTTAGGCATTTAAAATCACAGGAAGAGGAGCTGAGCTAGAATTTGTGCTAACTAGGAAAGATAGGAACAATGCCAGGAAGAGGCCAACATGATTATTGAGTAAAGGAAATTGTAAAAGGAAAGGAGGACTTCTTTGGAAAGTAGAAGCCTAGACTAATGAAAAAGATTTGATAGAGCGTAAGCTCTGGCAAAAGAAATAGAGGTAAGGCAAACAAAAATGAAATTTGAGTGTGATGCCCTTAGAAACATCAAGACAAGTGATACAAATTCATCTACATCAGATGCAGCAAATCAGCAAAGGAAGCTTTTGGACCATTAAACAATAATAGTGTAAGAGGATATCTGAAGGAGGATTGGGAGATTGCAGATGAGCTTAACAATCGTTAAACACATAGAAGGAAGGCCTTGGAGGAGGGAATGGAAAAAAATTCTTGTCTATACAGGTCATATGATGACCATTTAAAAAATAAAAATGCCAAGTGGAGAAACGTTTAAAAGGGTAAACATACTGATTTTTTTTAATCAATGGAACATTGATAGCAGAACTTGGTTGTAGTTCTTGAGTTATAACATTAAATCCCTATTTATTTATCGTATGGCATTTAATTTTGTAGGGCTGTATCTTGAGACATAAACCAGAAGAATATACTTCCTTACCATAGTTCCTCTATATATTATGGAAATGGCCATCTGGGCTTTGCTGTCCGGGCGCTGTCCGGGACAGGAAACTCCTGTATGGCCAGCGCTTCCTGTCCAGTGGGCCAATGGGTGCGTCCGGATTGGGCCGGCCCCTGGAATGCCTGCCTCCTTTAGCTGTGCGTCCAGCCTCGCCGCCAGAAGCTTCCTGGCCATGAGGAGGGCGCATTCACGACTCCCAGGTACCTCTATCCCAGGGGGGACAGTGCCCTTTCCCTAGCCACTTGCCCTGTGAAGACAGCCTTCGCAGAGCAAGCAGCTGCTCCCAGGAATGGTGGCCCGGCAGGGGTGGCGACCTTTCCCTTGCTGCTTGTCGTGCGAAGGCAGCCCTTCGCAGGGCAGGCGGCTGCTCCCAGGAATGGCAGCTCAGTGGCGGCCTTTCCCTCGCCTCTTGCCCTGCGAAGGCCTCTCCCTGTGTTGCTGACGTGGCGAGAGCCCTTTGTGGGGTCGGCAGCTGCTCCCAGGAATGGCAGCCTGGCGGGGGCAGCTGCCTTCCCCTCGCCGCTTGCCCTGCAAAGGCCTCTCCCCGCGTCAGTGATGCAGTGAGAGCCCTTCGCAGGGCAAGCCACTGCTCCAGGGAATAGCGGCCCGCCACAGGGAGAGCCTTTCTATCCTTCCTTGCCCGGCCAGCGAGCTGCCAGGGAGAGCCACAGGAAGCCCGTCCCAAAGACCATTTTTCAAAATGGGATTTCCTCCTGAGCCTTCGGGGAGGGCGGTATATAAATCTAAATCTAAATAAATAGATAGATAGATAGATAGATAGATAGATAGATAGATAGATAGATAGATAGATAGATAGATAGATAGATAGATAGATAGATAGATAGATAGATAGATAGATAGATAGATAGATAGTATATAATGCCAGGCTGTACAGTACTTATAATTTTAACATTAAGATGGTTTATGTTATTGAACTTTATGGATTTTGTTTTTGTCCACTACTGTATATGTTCCTGGAACAGAAGATGGACAGTATAACAGTAATCTAAATAAAAACACTTCAAAGCAGAACTTTAATCAACTTGCTTTCTCTGTCAATCAGAAGTTAAAGAACAGTCTTCAGAGGAGGATGCGCAAACTGAAGTGGATGGCAACAAGCAGCTAACACCAATTCTTCAGCGCTCAGTATCTGAGGAATCTGCAAGCTCCGTTGCCTCAATTGGCGTTGAAGCAAAAACCAGGTGAGAAAACCAGCTATTGAGTCATGGTCAGGGTTAGGCAACTGTAATCTGGACTGTAAGCCCCTTTGAGACTCCTTCGGGTAGATAAAAGCGGCATATAAGAAGCAATTCTTCTTCTTCTTCTTCATGTGTCAAGGCATATGGGAGACTACTGTGATGAGTGCCATGAAGAGCCCCAGGAACCTATTTGAAGAGTCTCAGCTATGCGCAGTACTGAATATGTTCTAATATTTGGATGTGGGAAAAGGCTTTTAAAAATCTCTTAATACTTAATTTGATAAATGAAAGTAGGCTTTTGTTTGCTCAAGCTGAATTGGAAAATATTTATAAGATCCGTTACTTGCTCAAAGCCTGAGGCAGCCATCTTGTGCATCCCTATTAATGAAAAGGCCCTATTAAAAGAGGTGCTTTTGCAGCTGAGTAAACATGGATAGGGTCATGCTATACAAATCTTCGTTGTCTTTGAATCTGTATAGAAGTCAAAAGTTAGGAATCATCGTTAGTGTCTTTAGGTCACACAGTGTCAGAAATCCTGAAGCCCTTCTGCAAGCAAAAAGCAGTTTTGTGATTCCTCAGTGTAGGATTCTCAGAGCAGAGTATGTTCCAGAGCAGAATATTCTCAGAGCAGAATATGAGCCAGATAAGTACCACAATGATACAGAAACATCACCCCTCCCTTAAAACTGTATAAGAGTTCCTTTAAATATGCTTCAGTTGGCTCTTACAGGGTCTGGTTTTTAAAGATATGAGCAAGTTCTACAGTCACCTTCAATATGTAATAGACCCAATGATTGTGTTGTCAGTTTGCTTGTTCTCCCTCTTCTGCCACAATGGGTCATTGATGTGGCCACTGTGATCTCGTGTTATCTTTGCAATAATCTCTTAAACATTTTTAACTCATGAATGCTGCAGTTGTCCTATGGTCAGGCAAAGTGTTGCCATGACATTGTTTAAGTGATATTTCAAGTTGATAGTGGGAAAAGCTACTTAATGGTTCAAATGGTGTTTTGTGTTTCTAAGGCGGTGATTGATTTGTTTTAGGATTTAATTTGTATCTGAGTAATTGTGTACATTTAAAACAAGGGGATGTATCTGAGAGGAAGATTCAGTGGTGAATTTGGGATTCAGTGAAACAGTTATTTCTTTACCACACTTTGTCAGTAATGGGACATCTGCTTTTTTGATCATAGAGGAACTTTTAAGAATTTTCTTTTCTTATTGTGAGTGGAATAAGTGTCCTCAGACTCTAGGACGGGGCCATGTGGGAATAGAACACAACACTTGTAGGGGAGTCGTCAGTGTAGGAATGAAGATTGACAAATTCCAGGATACCAGCACAAGCTTGAGATCATTCTGTCTGGCTGTTTTTAAATTTTGTTGTTGTTTTTCCACACCAAGGTGGCAGAAAAGGCTGCATAGATGCTTCCCTTTGCAGCAGTGTCTATCTAAGCCAGGGGAACTCTGTTACAGCAATTTCATCCTCTCTCCAGCCACAGAGTGAGCTCATCTGGATGGATGACCTCCTTTATCCTTCCACCAGACCCAACAGTTAAGTGGGCAGTGGCTTAGTACAGTGGTCCCCAACCTTTTTATCACCAGGGACCACTCAACGCCTTTTACTGAGGCCCGGTGTGGGGGGGGGGTAGTTTACTCCTCTACTCTCAACCACTGCCCTAACGCTCTCTGATCGCTATGGTAATGTTTAAACATCCCTTCAAACTAAGATACAGACATGCCACAACAATGAAGTGTGTTGTAAAGGGCTGGGGAGGGGGGGAGAGAAGGCGTCCTTTGGGGCCCACCTCCAATTAGTCGAAGGACCACATGTGGTCCGCGGCCCACAGGTTGGGGATCGCTGGCTTAGTATCCCTAGTATCCTTCCTTAGTGTCCCTGCCACTCTCATCTTCTATCTGTGAAAAATAAAATAAAAGCTTGGGAAAGATGATCATGGTTAGGTCTCTTCTCTGCTGCAGGATATGAAAGAGGATTTAAAATGGGGGGGGGGGCTTTTTGTGTGATAGAAGGGATGGCACTAGCTGGCTTGTGATCTGCTGTCTTCTGAGTGTTTTGTGTCAAGCAACTTGTGCTATGTCTGTTGGCAAAGTAAATATAGTCATGTTATTAAGCAGGATCTTTTGCCTCAGGAGGGAGTGAAGCAACACAGTCCTGCCTGGTTAGTCATTACTTTCAGGGAAGAGGTTTCCTCATTCAGTTGTAATGATAAAACATAGTTAACAAGCCAAATGCAAACTGCGACTGTATTTAGAAGTCATGTCCAATCTGTGTTCATGACAGGAAATGACAAAACTTGTTTGCTGTTCTTGCATCCTCTCTCCTTATCTCCCCTGCTCCCACCTTGAGCATGGAGTACAACAAAAACCTTTCTGGCTTGGGAATCCTTCAAAATACCATTGTCTTATGAGCCTCTTGTGGCACAGGATGGTAAGGCAGCCGACAGGCTGTCTGAAGCTCTGACCATGAGGCTGGGAGTTCGATCCCAGCAGCAGGCTCAAGGTTGACTCAGCCTTCCATCCTTCCGAGGTCGGTAAAATGAGTACCCAGCTTGCTTGCTGGGGTTAAAATGGGAATGACTGGGGAAGGCACTGGCAAACCACCCCGTTTGCCATGAAAACGCTAGAGGGCGTCACCCCAAGGGTCAGACATGACTCGATACTTGCACAGGGGATACCTTTACCTTTACTTATGACACCTGAATACACGAGCCCGGGGTCCAGGTGCAGCTTGTTTTCTCCCACAGCCTGTGCCTGAAAGGAGGAGGGAGGGAGCACTTAAGCATTGTGAGCAAACCTTAATGCTTCTCCAGGCCAAAGAGAAGCTTGTTATACATGACCTGTGGGTTAGAATCTTGGGTTAGCACCAACTGACACACCATAGTTTGTTGGGCATCCTGCCTTCAGACCTAACAGTAAACAAAAGTTTGATGAAGTAGTAGAATATAAACAACTGTTGTTAGGATATATAAATGCTGCCAAATGCTCTTCTAGATAGGTTCCAGCTATCAAAAGAAGTGTGATATTAGATTAATGCAATCATGTATTGGGCTTAGAGTCACACAACAGTGTGAAGGTGAACATAAATCTTCTAAAATCTTATTTAACAAAACTGATCCTCAGAGTACTGTGTGTGTTATTGGGGCACATATAACCATATTACTTCACACTTTTTGCCCAATATAATTGCAGGGGCCAGTCTTACTAGAAAGCAGAATAAAATGAAGGATTCCGGTTGCTATCATTTAACTTTCTGTATTGCTTCTTGTTTGGGAAGGGGAACTATTTGGATTTTCCGAATCTGTCACTACAGTGCCTTGGAGTGATTAGATGGCTTGTGTTTTCCAGAAGACACAGTGTAGCCATTGTGATTGAGTGGTTTGAAAGTTGCACGAGGGCAGGGGTGACCAAAGAGTGGCTCTCCCGATGTCCAAGGACTACAGTTACCACGACCCCCACCAGTATACATTTGGAGCCACAATTTGGCCACCAGGGTCCGGAGACTTGATTTCATATCCCTGCTCAGCCACAACTGGGTTTGAGGTGACCTTGGGCCAATCATTCTTAGTCTGATCTGTCTGATAGGATTTAGGAGAGAAGTGTAAGTTTTCACCACTTGCAAAACGCTCGTGTAACAATCTATTTCTTGTCATGTGACATGTTCCTGTGATGAAGTAGCCATATTTTTTATAGTTTATTGGTCATTAATATTATGTTGGATATCAAGATACCTGTTTGATCAGAGAAATAGTTCAGCGAATAGTTCTTTGTCTTCCGTTAAATGCTTTAAAAATTTTTTCCTTTTCCCCTTTTTCCCTAGCAGAGAACATCTCTGCGCCTTTTGTTACTGTGGGGAACGAAGCTCATTAGGACAAGGAGAACTAAAACAATTCAGTCCGACACCAGGGTTTATCGCTCCATGGAACAACCAGGTTTTAAAGAAGAGTGAAACTGGGGAAGGCAACGACAGCATTTCTGAGAGTACTCCAAGGCAGAACTCAGTCCCACGCAAATCAAGAGGACAAAAGAAGTAAGGCTTTCCATCCTTAAGAGTATAAAACACTTTATCGGATGTTATGCCTCTTCAGTGCAAGTCAATGCAGAGCAATATGTGGTGTTTTTAAAAGTGAAAACAGTTCCAAATTGTTAGCATAGTCTTCTCCATTTGTCCAAGTAGGAGCCAGAAATCAAAGAACTGCATTTCTTGTAAGATATGAGCACCTTTGTCAATAAGGCAGTATTGTAGAAGTAGTAAAAGGAGAATCTAAAGAAAATCGCAAAGAAGTACCACTAGAAATGCTGGGGTGACGCTACTCATTTGTCGTTGTGTGCCGACTTGAGCTTTGATGACGGAGCTGCTGAGATACAAGCCCATTGGAATAACCTCGGAAAAGTCTTTGTCTCTCAGTTCAGCCTACATCACAAGTTGCTTTAATATTACAACTTTGCCTTCCTTTGATTGAAGGACGTGATACAAGTGTAATGAATAAATATCTGCTGCTAGCCTAGTCAGCCTGTAACTTGCTGACTACAGCCTTCTGGGTAGTAATCCTGTTTTGTAGCTACTAGTGTTATCTAATCATATTTTATTTGTATACTAGTGTCTGCATCAATAGATTATTTAATAATTCTTTTAGAGGAAATAACATTTATATAGTCTGTCTTGAATGAAAATCTTTTATTATAGTTACATAAATAAAATACTAAGTGCATTAGTTATTGGAAAGCAAGGTGTTCCTTTTTGTTCAGCAGATTTCAAAAAACATCGTTATGATGTTGAATTTATTTTGCCTTTATCCTGGGCAAGGCATCTTCTTAATGGGCTGTTTTGCTAGCCTTTGGATTCTGTTGTGCTGGCTGATTAGTAGAGGGTTTTGTAGCCTATGGGAAAGTGCAAAATTAATTTAGCTTGGAACAGCTAACCAGCTCTGTCCCCTGAGGATGGTGATGTAATCATACCCAAGTGCCATGCTGGCTGGCATCCAAGGTTAGGTACTAAAGCAATTGTTGTGTTGGAGCTCTCTGATTGGTGGCTAGCCCTGGACCCCTGCCAGTAGAATGAAGCAGTAAAGTAGAAAATGAAACAATAACAAAGAGAAGCAGCCCTTTTAAAGGGACTTAAGGTGGACCATTTTAAGGAAAATCCGATGAAAAAAAGGACATGCATCAGCTATAAGCAAAGGCAGGATATAAGTAAATTGGAATGTCTGTATCTTTTTTTTTTAAATGCCAGCTTTAATCATAAATGCTGATTTCTCCTATTAAAACGTCAAATTATTACACTAGCCATTTTCAATTTGACATCCATCTTAGTCATTCTGACTTTAAATATAACATTTCAACCCTTTTACACAAAAACCATAACTAATGTGAATCAAGTAAATAGTTAAATTTAATATTAAAAGGTTGTTTTTTTAAAGTCTTCCATCCTATCCCACAAGACCTTGGTTGGGTTTTTTTGTTTTTTGTTTATAGTATCTACTAATTTAGTGTCATGGAAATGTTTTATCTAACATCATTAACATAGTCTGTTTTTGTGCTGCTGAAACGGGGTCCTCACGTTGGCTCACAGCATTAATAAAATGTAAACTACTTACAAATATTAAGGGGTTATAAAAATCGGCTGCAACATACAGTAAAAGAGGACATATCAGTGCCAACCATTGAAAGGTGTGATCAAAATCAATTTTTCTCTTCAATTATAGAAGGACTGCTGAGGTAGGGAATTCCACAGCCAAGTAATGGTAGCTAAGCACCCTTGTCCGAGACAAGGAAGCTGTCCCTCATGGTTGGGATTCAGGCAGGTTGATGCAGGATACCTGGATAATTGAAGTTGTATGCATATCTGTTTTTTAAAAAAAAGAATAGGTAAAACTTTAGTGATCTACATTAAACTGTATATTAAATTTGGGTAAGGATCTCAGTCATAGCCTTGCTACCGCACACTTAGTCATGCTCAGGACATTTTACACAACTCAGGCCCACAGTATGGGAAAAAGGTGGAGGCACTGCAGAAGGGTTACCTCAAATCACATAAAACCTACCAAGTGTAGTTTGCCATGGAAAATGAGAAGACAGAGCGTCTTTCCTTGAATGCGTCAAATCCCCATTTGTGGAATGTTCTTCCTCTGCAGTTTGAATCTGGCTTGTTTTTAATTGTTATTTTCTGATGCTTGGTCTCCAAGCCTGGGCTGTATTGGTTAAGAGCAGGGGTAGTCAAACTGCGGCCCTCCAGATGTCCATGGACTACAATTCCCAGGAGCCCCTGCCAGCATTCGCTGGCAGGGGCTCCTGGGAATTGTAGTCCATGGACATCTGGAGGGCCGCAGTTTGACTACCCCTGGTTAAGAGTTTATAAGGTGGAACAAATATATCTGATTCATTAAATAGAATAGGCTACTGAGGGAACTGCCTATTTATCTACTTCATGTATCTCCTACCTTTCTCCCCCATGGAGACTCAACATTTCTTACATTGTTCTCATCTCCTCCCTTTTATCCTCACAGCAACCCTGTGAGGTAGGTTAGGCTGGGAACATATGAATGGCTCATGGTTACCCAGCAAGTTTGGGGAGGCAGTTTCTTGCAGGTTCCAAAAATGGGGAGCAAAAATGTTCTTAATATGACCCTTATCCACCATCTTTTCCTGAGTGCAATGTTTTTGAGGCCCAAATATGTTACCTAGCTGCCTATTTCTATTTCACTAACACTCATGAGGAATAAACACACAAATTTCATGGGAATATAATCTAAAATACAGTCTTGTCTTATTTAGATAAAGGTATCTGTCAGATGTTTGAAATGCTGTTCATTAATTTTTTTCAACATTTTAAAAGACCATAAATTAGCTCGTAATTCAAATTATGGTAGTTGCGGTTATATAATTTACTGTTGTTTCACATATCCAGAGAGAAGTCTCATCAGAGTATAACATCATGTACAAGTATAAGCACTCAAACTACTTCTGATGATCAAGTAGTCAGATTCTGGGATGAACTCAAAATGGTTGGCCTACCAGATGACATTGATGTCCAAGCCTTATTTGAGCCAACAGGTAAGGAACTAACTTCCAAGATGCTTACTGAAAAGTAAATAATAAAATTTAATTATATCATTTATCCTAACCATTGTGGCCCTATAATAATTGGGAAAAGGGCCGGTGGGTAGAGCATGTCTGGCCGGCCAGAAACCAACCCCGGACATAGTCAGGGCCCCGGTCATGCTTCACCCACTGGCCCTTTTCCAATTTTATTTTGTTTTGTTATATTTACATATACTTTTAATCTTGTTTTAATACTTTTATTATTCACTACCTTGGAAGCCCTCAACCAGGCAGAAAGGTGGCTTAGCAATATTTTAAGTACAAATTAAAAGCTTTAAACCTGACCCACTCACTTGCTGATATCCCCCGTCAGGTCATTGCTGGGCTCACCACCGCTGTGCGGAATGGTCGCTGGGAGCAGGCCAGACAGACGAGTTGCTGCCAGTAAATGTGGACAAAGCTGTTGTCTCAGGGAGCACAAAAGTGAGTTCAAACTAATTAAGCTACCACACTTTAAGCTGAATTCTTTCAAATTGTCATACAAATATCAAATGTAATAAATGCCAAAAAAAATCACTAATGTAGTTAATGACATGTATGTTTTCCTAATTCAAAATTTGTTTTCCTCTGCATGAAGCATGCTCTGCAAATTTGGGCATTAGAACCAAAAATTGAGGGGGGGGGGGCATTTTATTCCTGCACAAGAGACCTGTTCTGTGAACAGGTATTCTGAGCCCCCCCTTCCTCCCAGAACTCCACCAGAGTGCTCTGGACCTGTTGTGCCATTGCACGGTTGGATTGTTGTACTGTTATATTATATTGTTATGATGGATTATAAGAAAAATAATAGTTGCAAGTATCAGTTAACTAGGACTTGGTTTGTTTAATGTGATGGTCTAAGTCGTATATGATGTTCCCAAGAATTCTTTTGTGTGACTCAGAACAACCATGGATCATTTTCCATCTCATCTCTTAAATGCAAAGGAGTCCTTTAGGTGGCTTCCCCATTGTGAAGCACTCAGACAATGCTATGGGCAGGGCCGGCTTGTCCATGTAGTACATGCTATGGGCCCTGTACTTCTAGGGGCCCCGCACAATGCCTCCCCCCCCCAATTGATCAGGGTCGTAACCTCTCTCTCCTCCCCTTTTCCCTCTTTAAGGACACTCAGAATGATACACCTTTCCACTGTGGAGGGAAACCCTGGCTGAGAAAGCCTGTTATAATGTAAAACTTTGATGAAATGCTATATTTGTTATGTACAGGCTAAAGTGGTTGTTCTTACTTCTTTAGAAAACAGGCATGCCACCTCTCCAGATCTGCTGGAAGTGGCTCATAACGGGAATACAAAACCAAGTAAACACATCAATGAAACAAGCTAAGTGAATAAAAAATGCCAATAGAAACAAGCCAGGGCATAAAAGTCCATAAAAACAGCGTGAATCACAATGGTACTAATGCGCCTAATATCTTGTCTTTTTTTGATAATTCCAGATGGGTAATTGCTAGTCTGTGTGCAAAATAAAGCAGGACTGCCGTAGCACCTTAGAGACTGTTTATACTCGCCTGAGCTTTTCAACTCACTTAATCAGATGCTGGAATAAATTTTGTTGTATTTGAAGTGCTACTGGATTTCTGTTTCATTTTGACCTTCTTTGAGACTATCGAACCACAGACTTCCAAGCCACATTACATGCTGCTCTGGAAAGTCCTCTCAGTTTCAACAGCAGCTTGGTATGGGAGTGGGGGGTAAGGTTGCCATCCCCCAGGTAGCAACTGGAAATCTATTACAGTTGATCTCCAGGTTAACAAAATCAGTCCCCCTGCAGAAAATGGTTGCTTTGGAGGGTGTTATATCCTACTGAGGTTCCTGTCCTCCCCAAACTCTTCTCTCCCCGGGGTCGACCCCCAAAATCTCCAGCCCTGAGCTGGCAATCATAGTGGGGGGAAGGAATTGTGTTCAAGTGAGTCAAGTCAAAGTTTTGCTTGAATGTGCAGAAGAGGCTCCTAACCATAAACTTTGCTCTACCACAAGATTTTAAAATTGAGAGCTAATCACATCAGTGTAGGCAGTGTAAAAGCATGCTACTGTTTTTCAGGATTTGATAGTGTTCACCAGCTTAACAAATAATATGTTCATTTGCCTTCATTGATTATAAGATTGCAAGCTTTTATGAGGATATTTTACTGTATGTTTTTTACAAGTACGCATAAACATGTTTAGGTTAAAACAGCAGTTGTGGCCCAAATATGTCTCTAAAATTGCTCTTTGTCTGGATTTAGAGCTTGAACATATAGGGGCTGAAACTACTTCTTTTACTCCTGTTGTGTCCCCTCTGCCTGTTCCTTGAATTCATTCCCCTTGGAGTTATCCATGCTTTGGAATGTATGTGTTGGGGGAGATAGAGTGATCATTAGGTATATACTTACTCATCCACACTAGGGATGGGTAAGTATACACCTGTCGTTTTCTGTTTGGCTGCTCCATGATAAGCATCTTGAGGCCTCTGTTGATGAAGAGAGTTCATCAAAGCCAGCCATTTATTGACTATGCAATCAAAGGAACACAGGGAGAGCACTCTTTTGGCTCTGGGCAGCATTCAGATAAACCATAGCTGCTGTGGGAAGTGGGTGAGAGTAATTTCAACACAGTTCTGTGCAGAAAATAAATAAGCTGCCCCAAAATTGTTCTTGCCACTTATTGCTAATTAATAATAAAACTGTCCCGTCGCTTCAGGAGAAAAAATTAAAAGAGTCCAGTCTTGTCAACAAAGTTTCCACAATGGGAGTATGGGGATATTTATCTTTTACTGGCTTAACTTTACACTGTTGTTAAGAGTGGTAATCTATGCTGAGAAAGCTTAGAATGTTAATTGGAGATTCCACTGCTCTCCTGACATACAAGCAGTTGTAAAGCTGCCTTAGATTGAGTATCTATGTTATCAGTTCTCAATATGTCTACTTGAATGAGCATGCAAAATACATTCTCTGCCACTGGGAGGAAGGGCTATAGATCACATGTCTTGCATGCAGAAGGTTCCAGGCTTGTTTCTGGCATCTCCAGTTAAAGGATCAAATAACAGATGATATGAAACATTCCATCCCAAGGTTCTAGACTGACTCAGTGCCAGCCAGAGTAGACAGTATAGAGCTTCATAGACTAATGGCCTAATTCAGTAGACTGCAGCTTCTTGTGGAAATAATTTCTGGGGGAAAGCCAACAGGAGCTGGAGGGCATCCAGTTCAGGATGACTCATCTCTAAGTGATAATGGGTAAATTGGGACGGGTAACCTAGATGGTGATGGACTAGAATTGACTGTGAATATGCCAGGAGATTATAACTGTTAAGGAGTTCAGTGGGCCGTGGGAAAAGTGTATGCCAAGGCTGTTTAGAGAAGAAAATAGAGTTAGGTGCTGGAAGCCTTGGAGCCAGAATTGGAATTGCTTAGTATTAAATGAAAACATAGTGGGAATTTTGAAACCTGGACAGATAAGGAAAATCACTAGGATATGACTATTCCTGGAGATAACCTATATAGGGATGACAAAGAAGGGCATACTGAGGAAGAAGTGGTGGTTATGTTATAAGTGCATAAAGTCTGAGGAATAGACTCCCAAACAGAATTACTATGGGGTGAAATAGCAGGCCTGAAGGGCATCTTAATCTAATTTTTAAAATAATAATTGGATTTCTGTGGCCACCTTTCTCAACATAGCTGTCTCGGGGCAGTTTACAACAATTAAATAAGGTTAATTTTGCGTGTGACCAAAAATGCTATATGACAAAAATGCTGAGAAGCTTCTAAGTTCAATCTCTAGCATCTTCCATTAAAAGAAGAACTAGTGGAGAAAGATGTGTAATATGGTTTCAACTACCCCCACATGTTCTGTGTAAATGTGTGGCCAGGTAATGAGAATAAGATGATTGTTGGAGGAACAGTTGGTGAAGGACCCTGTTAGAAGACTTGATCATGAGTGGTACTCAGAACATGGCATCAGTATATGTTGTTACATTGTTTGGGGAAAGTAGTCCCAGTGCTATTAAGTTCACCCCCAAAGTCCAGCATGACCACACTTGATTTCAGAAGAGGAAATTTTTATTTTAAAACTTGAAGCAACGATGACCTTGGGGAATTCACTGCCCCACAAAGTAGCAAAGGCCTGTAGTTCAGTTGGTTTTGAAAGGCTGCAAGGTAAATTTATGAAGGGTAGATCCACCCGTGGCTGGATGACTAGATGGGAGCTCCTGGACCAGGGGATGTAGTACTCTGAATGCTAGTGCTGCAGTCAAGAACAGGAGGAGGCTTGGACCTCTTTTGTAGATCTTCCATGGGCATCTGGCTATTGCATGAAACAGGATGCTTGACCAGATGGATACTGCTCTGATCCAGCATGACTGTTGTTACGTTGAGGCTATTAATCCTCGAGGCTATTAATCCTCAAGAGAACAATTCATAGATCTTTTACAGTAACATTCGAGACGGCTGTAAGTCATATGCCAGTATACATAAACATGAGGCTAACCATAGAATTGGTCATAGGATAGAATCATAGAGCTGGAAGGGGTCATACAAGTCATCTAGTCCAACCCCCTGCTCAATGCAGGATCATCAGGCTGTCTGTGACTCTTGTGTTGCTTCTTGTATTTTCACTCTTTGCTCTATGTCCAGTGCAACTGCTAATGAGAGAGAAGGCGAGGCAGTTGTGTGGGTGTGGTCATTGTATTGCCTAAAACTGTGCCAATTATCCTGACTGCTTTTCATTGTTGCCTGTGGAAATTTTTTTTAGCTATTCCAGCAGAATAACATGCATGCAGATTTCATAGTTTAGAGGTGCTAATAGCAAAGGATCATTTTTATTCTAAGATCTACTGTTGGTTCTGTCAGCTGAAAGAAAGAACGGCTCTATTTCTTACTAGACTTTTTTCTGTACTGGAATCCTGCTCCAGTTTTTGAGTACGTTGCCAAAAAAATGTCCTGTAGGAAATATTCTGTGTGAATGCATACTTGGCAGTGAAGCAGGAAAGTAGAGGCAGTCTTGTAAGAGTTTTCACTTCCTTTTCTTAACTTGAATTCTGTGGAAAAAGGCCCATTTCTTGAACTCTACATTTTGTATGTCAGGGTAGGAGAATGAAGGAAGAGAGGTTGTTCTTACAAAGGCATTTCAAAGAGGGTTTGATGCTGAATACGATCAGAAGTACAACAGATGCTTGGAAGCCCGAATGCTTTGGAAAAAGACAGAATAGCAAGGGCATCCAGAGAGAAACTGACAGAGAAGCCGCAACAGTACAAATACAAAAAGCTTGAAAGGCCCATCGAAGATGCATAAAAGGAGCTGTGTTCCTCAAGGAATTTCCACTGCAGGCTTCTTTTATCCACCAGCACTTAGCAAAGTTGTTTTGCGAGAGTTCTGAATTAACATATTATCTTTTGTTTTAAAAGAGTTTTTTATTCCTTTTTGCATAATTGAGTAGGAAACACTTAAATATAATGGATGCAATAGAAGAAATACTTTTTGGTAGACTTTTTTGTAAGTTGTTGAGGCCCTAGGGGTAGAAATGAGATAACTCTTGCTAAGTGCCTGGTTTCATAGCCTACTTGTTTTCCTTTTGTGTTTCCAGGACAGGTGAGACTTTCAGATTACCAGGCCAGTTTTGCTGCAGTGTCTGCATGTGCCAATAACTATATTAATTGAGGCTAGGTGGGCTTGATTAGGTGATGCTTTGATTAAAAAATTAACCACTGGTTGAAAAGTGGTCTTAAAATTTTATTTATTTTACTTACAGAATGCTTATGTTTCCATGTACTATTGCAATAAGAATGGATCTTGGGTATCTTATACAGTATGTTATAGATGTTATTTACACATGAACATGCCAATGTAAGATTCCCACTTGTTGTGGTATAGCTGTGGAAGAACCTCGTCTTTCATTTTAATAAATACCATATTAGACCTGTCTCCGGGCATGTGGCAAAATGGTATCAGACACACAGCTATAGCTTATAAATATTTGAAGGTCTGGGTTGTATAGTGTGTTAAACCTACTCACCACTATTAGATTTATTATTTGCAAACGGTATGTTTATAAGGTAAGGAGAATAATCTCCTGGAGCTGATAGGACAACTTGTGAATATATTTTAGATCTTGGCACACGGACACACACATTAGTCTTAATATAACAAACTGCAAGGTAAACTTATGTCTACGTGAGTCTGTTTGATCATAAATAGTGAAGAAGCAGGTTGTTTGGGTAAACAGCATAAATTACATGCATTTGCAGCTTCACTATGTAGGTTCTTCTAGGAAATTAATGCAAGATTGAAACCTTGAATGCCCTTTCATTAAAGTCAGGCAGGTTGGTCTAAATTCAACCCACAATAAATTGTTTTCCTTGGCCTGTACCTTGGGGTGCTGGGAATGAACTTGTGAAAGGGTCAGTTTCTTAAATGTAATCTTGTAGAGTAGAATGGATTTTTTTCTTTACTTACTGATTTACAAACTTTTAAATTACATTTGAGTTGAGAATATGTGGGCACAATATAATACTAGAAAGAAATATTACAAATTTGCATTAACTGTATCTAACTATGAGTCTCCTGTGCCTACTTTTATTCTTCTGTGACACATTTTGCTATCTTTAGAAAATGTAATTTTGCGATGTTGTGGGCTGATTGAACAGCTGGAAGATCAGACTATTAAAGATAGCTATAAAACCAGCTGTGCATGAAGTGGTGTTGTGTACACAACACACCCGTGATTACTTACAGTTACAAATAGTTTAACTATAAGAAATGCAGATAAAATATTGGGCAGCAAGTAGATATGTAGCTTCTCATTCAACTGGAATGCAGTGGAATGAAGTGCAAAGATTTAAGGTCTCTGTCCTATGTATTTTTGAAACAAACAAATGAGAGTTTCTGTAGTCATCTTAATACCTTTAATGAATAGCAACTTGTTTTTCTATCACAAACTTAGAAAAAAATCTCTATTAGCATCAGACCCATTTTTCCCATCTGTAAAATATTGGACAGCATTAGTTGCAAAAAATTGTGAGATAATAACATATCGAGTCCTTAAGTAAAACAGTTTTCTAAATATTAGTCCTTATGTAGAAAATATCCTGTGCAACAAGGCATTTCAGTGTTGGGAACTGCAGAAGGATAAACTTAAGTTATAGAATAAAATAGGCAAAAGCCTGCATTGGAATCTGCAACTCCTGAGAAAACAGCTTGCAGTTCAGTAGGCAGGGTGCATGCTCCTGCCTGTATCGAGATACAACTTGGATTTAGATGAGATACATGATGGCACCTTAACTGGCTAGAAGTATCAAAGAAAACATTGCCTTAGTAAGGTACACATGAGAATCTGTACTTGCATATATTTCAGTGAATCCTCACCTATGTGTTTGCATATTGTGTGGCTTGTCCACACACATTGGCATCCAGCACAGATGTACACAAGTGAAATTCAGCCCTTTGGATCTATTATTTTGCTCCACAGTACCTGTATCCAATGCAGGTTTAGGTGTACCATGCCCATGAGCTGCATCTGCTTCAGAGTTTAATGATCGTATTGTTTTTTATTAAGTATAAATGTGTTTATTATGGCAAAAGAGCTATTCATATTTACAGAAAACAGAAGGCAATATTGGAGCAGACTGTGCATCTATCACATCAGATTGTACCTTGGGTACTTTGAAAATGTTGATTCACTGTCAGACCTGGACTATTATGATGGATAAGTCTCCTAGAAAAGGTCGGGCCTGGCAGTAGTGTTCACTCATCCGAAAAATAAAAAGGTCAAAGTACTCAGGAGGCAGGTGAGATATAGCCAGAAACCAGGCACTGCATATCACTATAAGGGGGTCATGATCACATTCTTTTAATTTTATTTGGATCTGTTATGTACATTAACATTGGCAGTTCATTTATTTTGTCTGCCACAAAAATGTCAACCTTATTAAGCACTGTGTGGTAATTTGGTATTCTGTCCACTTCATTTCACTTTTTTAATTGGAGACAATCAAGGTTGCAGTATTACTACCTCTTTTCAGCTATGGGTTTTAACATTAAATTGTAGACCGTTGCTCAAGTCTCTGGAATCTGGCATTAAATGCCTAAAACAGTTAGGCAGCAAAAACCAGCATGTTGTGTGCTGTGCCTGTAGAAGGACCCAAATTCAATCCCCACCATTTACCTGTGCAAGGATCTTGGGAGGTGTGATTCAGAAAGTGGGAAAGACTTCTGCCTGAGACAAGGGAGACTAGCTGCCAGCCGTAACAGGTCTACTGGGGTAGGTGGGCCATTGTCAAGCTCGATAGTGCTGCTCTGACCAAGCAGTCCTGTCAGAAGCTCTCTTATCCTCCCCTCCCTCACAGGGTCTTTGTTGTGGAGAGAGGAAGGGAAGGTGAATGTAAGCTGCTTTGAGACTCCTTTGGGTAGTGAAAGCAGGGTATAAAAACCAGCTCTTCAAGTTAAGATCATGTCATACGGGGGTGGAAGTTGAGATTGTGAGAGTGACTGTGTTCTCTTGTTTTTGTTTTGTGGTATTTCTAGGCATGTGTTCAGTCCTAGTTGGTTTGAAGGGATTGGGAGGAGGAGAGTATGAGGAAATGGGAAGGAAGGCATTCTATAGGCGAGCCACCCATCGAACAAAAAATGGAGAGCCATTGAACTGGGGTTTCTTGACAGCCTTGGAAGGGTTTCCTAAATGGGTTTTTAATATATTTTTAAAATTTGTTACACATTTATCGGGGTAGTGGAAGGGAATAAATATGGGTCTCCCATCCAGTAGCAATGATGACAATAGAATAAAAACAATGGCAGCATTATCGATGGGCCACCCAGTATTATATAAACCCGTTAAAATTATCAGGCCTATCAAAGGAACATTCTGTATTAAAAGAGAAATGATTATTAGTTTGGAATGCAAAGTTAACTGAATGCAAAATTAACAAACAGATGGTGAAGTGTTGTTATGGGTTTTTTTATCCCTGGGTGAGGAGATCATGCATCGTTGTAAAAATGTCATTGCACTTCATAAAGTAGGATGGAAATGGATTTTGCAGTTGTGCACATCTGTTTTGGGACATCGCGAAAGGGTTGGAAAATCAATGTTTTTGTATATTTATCAAAAGGGTATCATTTATTTAACAGTTATGGCTTATGCTAAGTATGAGCTTAATGTTCTGTGGAAGTCAGTAGAAAAAGTTGGCAAATGTGTCTGTTCTCCCCCCCCCCCAGCAAATACTAAAGATGGCCACATAATTGAATTACATACAGAAAGTTCATATGGCAATTAGGTAATTTAAATTTCTGGGTCAGACTGTTAAATATGAGGAAGGGGAGAGTACACAGAAGACATATAATCAATAGATAGCTTTATTCCAATCACAAAGGGGAAACTTTGAACTGAACTGTCTGAGTCAGACTGAAATAGAACTAGAAAGTGGAACTGTACTTGCTAAGAGGTTGAATTCCCTAGTTTAGTAACCCAAGAGGACCAGTATGCTACACAAGCCATGACAAAGAAATCCAGGTAATACAGCTGAACAATGCAACTCTGGAGTTTCTAGTATTCTTTAGTAGTTTTACAGTGCAATCCTTTGCAGGCTTGTTCCAATTTGAATCCATTGATTTCAATGGATTTAAACTAACTCAGCATCTGATTTAGGGATGTAAGAAGCAGGAGGCCTCCTGACTTGTTGCCTGCTAACACCTCAGGCACCATTGAGAAGAAATGTGAAGGGCGGAATGGATGCTGGTGTTAGGGCAACACGAATATGTCATTACTGGTCAAAACTGGAAGTAACACAGTAGTAAATGAAATCTCTTTAATAAAAGGAACAGAAAATTCTAATTAACAATGTTATGACAAATAATTTCCTGTCCTGTCATACTTCAGTATTATAGCTGTTAAATATAAGGAGAAGTTAAATCTTATTTACAGTTTAATAAATAGTTCAGACAGTTCATTGTAATAACTTATAGATGTCACTAGGTAACCTGTATGTACAAGTATACCAGTACCAATATGTACTGTTTACTGTATACCTATGTAATATGTGGGAATTCATGTTTAATGTCATTTATCATTTGAATAAATTATTTCATTAAACTAACTGTGGCATTAATTGATCTTAACTTGCTACCTCGTGCATGTTCATAAAGTCAAATTTTCCTTGATTGAAGAAACTTTATCAGAATTGGTTTTGCTTTATAATAGCAACGGAGACATGCTTGTTCTGGCATCTTTTTGATCATGTGAATATTTTATTCCGCAAAAGAAGAGTGTGTTCTCTGAAGAGTCATCTTTAAGCAGGCACTTCTTGGGCACCATTTGTTTTGTACCTGTACTTTTAAAATTCACATCAGTGTATGGAATAATGTGCATTGACATTTTTTTAAAAAAAATCACCTTATGAAATATTTCCATGCTTCCAAACTAAATTGGTACCTTTTTATGTAGGGCAGCTTTAAAAACATTTTGCTCATGGGCTGTTTGAACTTTTCTTTGTCAAAAGCCAGGTTGAGTTACAATAACAACTTACTTTAGCTTCTTGTATTGTGGTGAAAGAAGGCTGCTGTTGTCGGGAAAAGAAATAAGCCTTCAAGTTAGCAGCTGCTACAAAAACTCTGTGTGGGGATTTATTACTTCCGAGTGCTTTATCACTCAGCTTTATAAATTCAACAAATGTTGATGTCCTTAAATCCTGTTTTATTTGGTTCAGATTATATATATCACATCGGCCATAAAATTAGTGTCTGCCTTAGTTGCCAAGTGATTTTAATTGCCAGCATAAGTTTATCATGTGTTTTGAGGGTTCAATTAAATGTTGTTAGGGATTCCGTTTTTCTCTTCTCCCCTCTCCCCATATGGGTACGGTAAATCAACATATGGGGGGCTTTTTCGCTGTTTCTCAAGTTACTCCAGACTGTTCTAATTCTGAAAATCTAATTTATGTAATTCCCTTGTGTAAAATTGATGACAAAGTTGATAACCTCAGGAAGAAATAGTATAAAGTTGAAGTGCTAGAGCTGCTAAACTGATGGCTCAGTAAGCCTGGAAAACAACCAACACACACACACATCACACACATCACACACATTTTTTTTTCTTTTTAAATTGAAACAACCCATGTTTGAAGCTCTTGGTGAGAATGCAAAACATTCCTAGCATCCTATTTGGCCCCAGAATGCCTTGCTACAGTGATCCATGCAACAGTAATATCTGAGCTTGATTACTGTAATTCACTCTACGCAGGCCTCTCCTTGTCTCTGACCCAGAAATTGCAGCTGGTCCAGAATACAGCAGCCCAGGCTCTCACGTAAACACTGTGGAAAGCCCACATAAGACCCATCCTTGGCTCCCAATTGAATTCTGGATCCTATTCAAGGTTTTGATTTTGACCTTCAAGGCCAATTGCTGTCTGGGTCCAACATATCTGAGAGTAGCGCGGCTGAAGTTTTTCGATCTTTCCAAGCCAAACTACTAGCACCCTATTTGGCCTGGAACATCTAACGCTGACGGATAGTTTAATTTCTCCTATGTTTGTGTGGACTACAACTGAATTTGAGGGGACTGATTGGCTGTTTTAGCAAAGAATTATCACATGGCTGTATTTGGATGTTGTGACACAGTTTACTAATTTAACTGTCATGATGGTCAGTTCATAGTCTGAGGAAGAGAGCTTGCACCCGAAAGCTCACACCTTGAATAAATCTTTGTTAGTCTTAAAGGTGCTATTGGACTGATTTTGTTTTTTAAAAAAGCTTATTATGGCTATTTTATAGTAGATTAGGGATAGCTTGTGAAGTGCTGTAATTTCTTGGTGTTGGTTTTATTTTTGTTAATACTAAATAAGTGCCTGTTATATTTTTCAGCCATGTGCATATTGCAAGCACCTTGGAGCCACTATCAAATGCTGTGAAGAGAAATGCACCCAGATCTACCATTACCCATGTGCTGCTGGAGCAGGCACTTTTCAGGATTTCAGTCGCTTCTCCCTTCTTTGCCCAGACCACATTGATCAGGCTCCGCAAAGATGTGAGTATCAGTAGTCAAATTTAGAAAAGAAAGTGATTTGGATTATTTCAAGTTAGTATATGTTAGGGTTGGGCGCTTCGGCTCGGTTCGGCTGCCTTGGCGGTCACCGAAGCCCGAAGTGGCCAGTGTTGCAGCGTGGAGAGGAGAAACATCAGCAGCGCGCCAGCTGGCTGTCGCACACAAGTGCAGAGCTCTGCGCCTCTGTGCGGCCACCGGCTGTCGCACCACCAACACCCCTCCTTTCCTCAACCCTGGCCTCCTATGTGCAGCTTTGGGCTTCAGTGATCACTGAGGCAGCCGAACCAAGCTGAAGCACACCCCTAGTTGTGCTTGAGCCTTCCTTAGCTTCTGCAGCTTCTGATCCATTTCCACTCCAATCTTTTCTGTTTACATCTCTAAAACTCGTCCCCCTAGTACTCTCTTGTGTCTAATTAATCTGATCTCTTTGTCCAATCCAGCCCTCACTTGGCCTCTTGCTTCCCTTGGTTTTGGTGCCTTTCAAACTACTAAATGTAATTCTGCATTGTCCATCTCTCAGTTGCTAGCACCTTTTGCCTGCACTGATCATTTAAGGCAATGGCAGCCAGAGACTGTTCTGTTAACCACATCTCTGTCAATCACCTGTACAACCCATTCTATCTCCATAAATCCCTTAGTACATTACGGTCGAGTCATTGTGAATCCTGCTCACATTATAGTTGAGTTGCCCCCTATCCTTGTCTGCAGTCTGTCAGGAATGAAGAATGTGTGTGTGTTGGCGGGGGGGACGGGACAGCAGGGAAGGTTTCTGCAATGCAAAAGGGGACAGCAAGTAGTACAACCTTTGGAGGAGAAAAGAAGTGTATGGCTTGAACTATGGACATGTTGGTCTGTAGTGCATATCTGACAGATGAATGAATTTTAATAGGGTATAGCAGTAGAATTAGATCTCTAGTGTTTTGTCATTTGCCATAAAAGCGATTCAGAAAAGTGAGAAAAAAAGAGATGAATGATAATATCAAGGAAAAGAAAAATGCATACATACATATACTAATCTAGACGCAGCCTGTTTAGCACCTTGCTATTGCTTTCTATGAAGCAAGCTTCTTATTGATTCTCATGATGCTGAAATACCCAGGCTTCTGACCTGTTCACAGTAGCATTTGTGCAACACTCAGCCAAAATGTTTTTTGATATTTTCCCTACAACATTGATATAACGTGCCTTGGGAAATTGCACTGCTGCAGTAGTGAGTGTATCCACGTTAATAGCTTAATATGCTAATATAGCAAAATATCCCATTATAGCTTGGACTACAACTCTTATAAACACCAAGTGGCAGGAAATCTCCGCCCACTATACTGTCTATCAGGTGTTCAGCAGAACAGGTGAGACATGGCAGAAGAGAGCCAATCCTTTCTGGCTGCCTTCCCCATCATTCTTGATACACCTCTACCATAGGAACAAACATAATTGCTACTATATATCTGTCAAAGTAAGGAAATGAACAGTAAAGTTTCATTGATAAAAGATTTAACCTGTCTATACACTTCACTGGTAAATCACATAATAATAATAATTTTATTTTTATAGTCCATCCTTCCCGGTTGGCTCAGGGCGGGTCCACTCCACGTATTCATAACAAACTTACTTGTTACTTTATTCCAGAATACAGTGTTCTCTAGACTTGACTGCAGTCCTTATATAAAGTTAGAATAATACTCAGATAATGTCATTAATGTAATGTTAAGCTATTTTTCAAAAAAAAAATTTCTCTAAATGATTCAAAAGCTGCCTATTAATTTGTAGCAAAGGAAGAAGCGAACTGTGCGTTGTGTGATAGCCCTGGAGACCTCCTAGATCAACTTTTTTGTACTACCTGTGGCCAGCATTACCATGGGATGTGCCTGGATATCCATGTGACACCTATCAAGCGGGCAGGTTGGCAGTGTCCTGACTGCAAAGTGTGCCAGAACTGCAAGTAGGTGAAACTGGAATGTGGTCCATGCTTATGCAAACATCTACACCAGGGGTAGTCAAACTGCGGCCCTCCAGATGTCCATGGACTACAATTCCCAGGAGCCCCCTGCCAGCGAATGCTGGCAGGGGGCTCCTGGGAATTGTAGTCCATGGACATCTGGAGGGCCGCAGTTTGACTACCCCTGATCTACACTCTTTGCAGCATCAGCATAAAGTTGTGGCTTTCCACATTGCACCTGTGACATAGGTTAATAAGCATGTGTTTTCTTCTAGACCGTTTATGCACTGGGAACTTCACTGCCCCAGCTCTCATGCAGGAGTACAAATCGGGGGCGGGTGAGGTGCACTGGGCCAAGCGCTCCCTCGTGTGGGTGCAGGAAGAGGTGGGGCAACCTGCCACGACTAAAACTCTAGCCTGCAGCTCGGCATGAAACCTCCAGTGCATAAACGGTCCTAGTGGCAAAAAGTGCCAGTTGGAGTATAAGGTGATTTCATTTGAGAATCTAGCATTTCCTTATCTTGTACCTTTTGACCCACGTGCCCCGCTCTCTTCCTCCAAAGTTATACCAATTCTTAAGGAATATATTTTTGTTCTTTCTTACCTAATAAAATTTAAACTGCTGACCCTTTTCTTAAGGCATTCCGGAGAAGACAACAAGATGCTTGTGTGTGATACATGTGACAAAGGGTATCACACCTTTTGTTTACAACCAGTTATGGACTCTGTACCAACAAATGGCTGGAAATGCAAAGTGAGTTTAAATATGATTTATAGTTTGATGGCAACAACTGAAATGTTCCTTTTATCATATTATTTCATTTTCCCTAGTATTTTGTGCTTGAATTATGTCCAGCTGTTTCCTGGTTTTTCAGAACTGCAGGGTATGCGCAGAATGTGGTACACGTACAAGTAGTCAGTGGCATCACAATTGTCTTATGTGTGACAGTTGTTACCGTCAGCATGACAACCTACCTTGTCCTTTCTGTGAAAAATCATCCCATCCAGACTTGCAAAAAGACAAGCTGCGTTGCCATATGTGCAAAAGGTAAGAAGCCCTAACTCTCAGTCTTAATGATCGGCTAAATCTGTTGCATGTTCTTAATGGCTCTAAACCTTTAATGGGAGCTCTGTTTTGCATTTTGCTTTCCTTTTGGTGCCCATTTGTGACCCCCAACACTAATTCATTGTCATATGCACAACAGTTACTGCTAGCCATAAATAGAATTTACCATCAAGGTATTTATAATAGGAGGGTGAATTCAATCCACACATAGGGATAGTTTGCATTTTGTTGTGTTTATTGTATGTTCCTAGACTTTATTAGGTTGAAGAGGGAATTCAGGGGTTTATGGTTGCATGATTTGATTATGAATTGTGATGATGGCTTCGGCGGTGGGGAAAGATGGAATATGCATGTTGTACTACAAATATATAAAAATAACTGTCATATGGGTTTGGCTGTTCAGCTACTTATATTTCCAGAAATAAATCTTGTCTGTTATATCTGCTAAAGCAGTGGTCCCCAACGCATGCGTGAAAGTGCCGCGCATTCACGATTTCGGCCACACATGCGTGATGCGCGGGTGCGGCCCTGATTCCCGCTCCCCCCTCTCCCACAGTAAGAAGCTTCCCGGGCCG
This sequence comes from Paroedura picta, assembly GCF_049243985.1. Lineage (NCBI taxonomy): Eukaryota > Metazoa > Chordata > Lepidosauria > Squamata > Gekkonidae > Paroedura > Paroedura picta. The sequence goes on along the minus strand of NC_135379.1, from coordinate 5,560,694 downwards.
CAAGCTTGCGGCCTGGGAAGTTTCTTACTGCGGGCAGGGCGGGGAGAGGGAGCCGCGGCCCGGCACCATGGCCTTCGCGGCCTGGCAGTGGGCCGCGGCCCGCAGGTTGGGGACCACTGTGCTAAAGAATTATATACTGAAAGCTATTGTAATACCCGTTAGAGTGTGTGTGCACAGGGTATGAAAAGTTGGCTGAGTCAATCTGCATTCTGACTTCTAAAATCTCTTTTTGGTATTCATTTAAATTTGCTCCACAAGAAGTCATGGGTTATCCCCCCCCCCCATATATATATTGGATTTTAGTGAAACATTTAAATAGATGAATTAAGGTTTATTTATGTTTCTCTCCAGATGGATTCACATAGAATGTGACAAACCTCCAGATAATGATCTGGATGTTCAGTTAAAAGAATACATCTGCAGCCTCTGCAAACATTCAGAAGGGGAAGAAGTACATTCACAGTCATGTGATATCGTGGAGACTGCCCAACTGCTTCCTGAAGCTGGCACAGGTAAAACGTATTATATCACATCTGTTTCCCACCTGCTTCTTGTCTTTCTAATACCCGAGGGTAAACCTATAGTTATCAGTGCAGCAAAAAAATGGAAGGATTAAAAAATTGTTCATGTACCTCTAAATTGGTAGAACTCAAGGAGAAAGACCCAAACCTTGAAAACAAGTGTATCTTTCATGCCACTGTGTGTAGCAAAATCTAACAGGATTAATTATGAGATTGTTCCCATGTTTTTAAAATGAAGTACATTTTCCTGCTGTGTCAAGATCTTGGTTAGATTAGTGTAATGTGTTCTATGTGAGGCAGTGTTTAAAAACTGCTCCAAAATGTAGCAGTCAGGGACAAGCTACAGGGGCTGTATGTGGTGAAAGATCTGCATTCCCGCCCCAGTCTCCATGTACTGTGAAAACTCTGGCTCGTGTTAAGCTGCTTAGTTATGTTTTTACGTCAGGGCTGGATGGATGTTTAACAATGGGTTTTAATTTTGGTGTCATATTGCCAAGTTTTATTATGTTCTCGAAATCTGCAGAGACTTGCGATGGGCATTCCATTTTTGCCTCCCTCACTATTTTGTCCTTCCTTTTCCTGAAAGCCCCTATAGTGTCTCCCCTTTTCCTGCTTCCCCCTCTCTTTCCTACCCAACAGCCAACCTAACTTTATCTGCCTCTTTCTTCAGCTGCTTCTCACAGCCTCTGCCTAGGAAAATGTGGCTTATTTGTGTGGTACCAGCTGCTGGGCCAGAACCAGTTCTATAGTAGGGAACCCTCAAGGACTTGTGGGGGGACACATCACTTTCCCCAGTATCCCCCACATTGTTTCCCTTTTACTGACAACCCTCACATCCTCTCCCCTTTTTCTGCCTCATTATCTCTTCGGCCATTCACCAATCTACTTATCTACCTCTAATCAACTATATTATTAATTTACTTCACTTATACCCCACCCATCTCCTTACTGGACTCCAGAACAGCTTATATTATTCTCCTCTCCTCCTTTTTATCCTCACAGCAACCCTGTGCAGTAGGTTAGGCTGCAAGTATGTTACTAACATAAGCACCCAATTAGATTCTGTAGGAAGATGGGGATTTGAACCTGGGACTCCCAGACCCTACTCTGAATCTTTGACAGCTACCACACACTGGGTTTTGTAGGGTGGTTACTGTTGAACAGTAGCAAGCAGCCAGGCCCAGTTTAATCATGCAAGTTGGGTGGTATCAAATCACCAGACATTACTTCCATGCCTAGGGTTACCCAGTGTCCAAGGAGGATTTGGAGATCTTCCAGAATTACAATTGAACCCTAGAACAGGGGTAGTCAACCTGTGGTCCTTCAGATGTTCATGGACTACAATTCCCATGAGCCCCTGCCAGCAAATGTCAGCAGGGGCTCATGGGAATTGTAGTCCATGGACATCTGGAGGACCACAGATTGACTACCCTTGCTCTAGATGACAAAGATCTTTCCCACTGGAGGAAATTACTACTTTGGAAGATGGATTGTATAGCATTACATTCAGCTGAGACCTTTTTTCCCTCCCCAAATCCTAACCTCAGTCTCTACCACAAAATCTTGAGAATTTCCCAACCTGGAGCTGGCAACCCTATGGCTTGGTCCCAATCAATCCTTCCTCAAAGGCCAAAATAGGCCTGGAAAGGACTCTGCCCTCCAACCTTGCATTCTTACTCACACCAATCCAGCCTGGAATATTGTGGTTGCCAGGAACAATCACCAAAGGACGTGTCTTAAAGCTACAGGCTCTCCTTTTATCATTTTTGGGTTTTTTAAAAAAAGCCTTTCAGTGTATTTTAAAAAAAGATTTCTCATTTTTCTTCAAACCTTGGGGCCCTTTTCAGACTTGTGGAAAAATCTGACTTGCCCATTCCCAGATCCGGGTGCCAGATTTAAGGATCCAAAGATCTGGCTGACTTTGCTATTAGAATATGAAACGATGGTCCATTCACAGCTCCAGTCACTGAATTTAGCTGTTCTCAGATTTGGTTGACTTGACTATTAGAAGACCTGTTGACATGATGATGGTTTTCTATACCGCCTCAGGCAGGTTCTTTGAACAGGGAGTGTAGAAATGTTTTAAATGGAACAATAATAATAATGATCAATTGGAAGATAATGACACGTAGAAAAAGTGTCTTAATAGTGACTTGGTCCTATTTCATACTGGAAGAAAAACTGAGGGACATGTTCTTTTCATAGGAAAAATGGCACTATTTTAATGACGAAGAATAATATGAAGCTATTAGTGCGCCATACACTCAAGAGATCACTTCTACACTTTAGACCCAGATTTGAAACCAGTGTGAAATCTCATTTCATTCAAACTGAAGTTTAAATTTCATTTTTAATGATTTTGGAGTCTCATAGAGGAATAGATTAGTCACTGAAAGTCACAGCATCTCCAATCAGTTTTAGGATTTGCGGAGCTCTTTCACATAAAAAGGGACCTTCGTTGTGCTTTTTTACAATAATATGCTCTGTCTTCTCATAAAATGTGATATTCCTGTAGAGACATCTTCTCTGTGCCTACTTGCTTTAGTGCATTTTAATGAGAATTACTAGAACGAAGTATGTTGGGTCTTTCTAGCTGATGTACATCACAGTAAGCTTGAGCCCAAAAGATAGATTATTAGTTTGAGAAACTGGGATTTGTTCTTGAAACTTTATCTAAACTCTAGAGATCAAGTAGAAAATTCATGCTCTGTTTTCACTGAGTGATTCAGGCAGGATGAAAGTTGCCGATGCTGCACATTGTTAAAGCTCATGGAGATCAGCAAGCGGTCAAGTTCTTTGCAGGATCATCCTTAGATGGCAATGCGAATTCATACAAAGGCAATTTAACTCTGCAGCTACAAAGTTTAGCAGAATTAATGCAAAAAGTAAAAAGAATGTAATTCACCATGTCGCTGGATCGCTTTCATGCCTGATAGATGCTTATGTGGTGGTTTAGCTGACTATGAAAATAATTCCCTTAATTTATGAAGAAAATTACCATGGCTATTCTACTTGTGTTTGGAACTATTCTGAACTAGTTCATTGAAACCACACTGCCAAAATACCACTTTGTGTTCTTAAAACAAAGGTCAAGCTATGATAGCAGTTACTGACAATAGGATAATGCAATAAATGCATCAAGACTGATAAAGTGTTTTCTGCTGCTGCTTAAGTTTGTGCAGATGAAATGGAAATAGAAAATGGTGCAGATGATGTGGTAAACAAGGACGAGCTAATAACAGATAGCAGCCTTGCTCAAGAGTCAGCCATCGGATGCATCATAGATGGTAAGAACATTGGGTAACCAGATAAAGTATATAATTACGTAGGGCAGGGGTAGTCAAACTGCGTCCCTCCAGATGTCCATGGACTACAATTCCCATGAGCCCCTGCCAGCATTTGCTGGCAGGGGCTCATGGGAATTGCAGTCCATGGACATCTGGAGGGACGCAGTTTGACTTACCCCTGTTTTAGACAATACAAAATGTTTGGAAAATCTTAACATTGTTAGTTGCAAAATGTGGAATAGTAGACTCCTTCATGTGATGAGAAAGAAAAAAATTTTCTGCCTACTTCTCTTATTTTTGTAAGCGAAGTAGGCAGAAAAAGAGTATGTATACTGTCTGAAAGTATTTGCTGATTTTTCCATGACAATCATGTATTATATCAATGTGTGAAATAAAATACTCTTGAGACAATCTGAAGAAATGTGTAAATACTGGATGCCTAGGAGCATGACTGCTCCTGTTTCTTCTCAGTCACTCAGTGGAATGAGAAATTTGTGGATACCAATTTAGAAGACAATGTAGTAATTTAGCTATTCCCTTTTGCTGTAGTCCTCTCCCTTTACTTGTTTCTAATCTAATCTTAAAATGTTCAGCTGATAAACACTTCCCACTGATAAATAAACATAGTGACATGTAGCTCATTATAGAGAGAACATTTTAGTTGAAGAAAATTAATGTTAGCAGATTTTCTTAGTTTTTAAAGGTTGCTAGAATTTATAGATCTTCCAGATTTGCCTGGTTTCACATTATAGTGATATTTCAATTAAAACATTCACTCAGAGCCAAACTCCACAGTATAATTTTAATGAGTTGCTGACCCAGACTTGACTTGCTTTTGGGCGTGGCTTTTTAAGAGTCTCTGGGAGGTCAGCTCTGCTGAAGATTACATCATGGCAGCAGGAGGGGCTCCTGAGTGCTGCACCAGTTTCCTAATCGAAAACAGTTGAGAGAGGGACTTGGTTACCCCATTTCGTTGCTGTGCTTGCAGCTCCAAAATGGGGCAGATAACCTAAAAGTCACATCTTGTTGCATGGCCCTCAGTCTGCAGTTCTAGTGAAAAATATTGTCTTGGATACTCTTAGGAATTCAAACATGAAAATGCTATTATAATGCATATAACCCAGCCTTTCTCAACTTTTTTACCATTGAGAAACCCCTGAAATATTCTTTAGGCTTTGAGAAACCCCAGGAGTGGCACAATCATGCGGAATATAATTGGGAAGCATAGCTGTGTACACACCCACCCAGGGCCCCATCCCTGCCACCCCCTCCAGGCCCATTACTGGCCATTTCAGGAAGGGGGGGGAGAGGTTGACTTGGCCATGTACGGTCACATCACTCAACAGCAGAGTCGCCTGAAACTCAACCCCTCCAAGACGGAGGTCCTGTGGTTGGGACGTAGGGGTCGGGAACAGGAAGCGCGTTTACCCACCCTGGGAGGGACGCACCTTACCATCGCGTCCCAGGCCAGGAATTTGGGTGTGATCATTGACGCCTCCCTGACCTTGGAGGCGCAGGTCAAAAGAGTAGCGGGCCAGGCATTTTTCCAGCTTCGCCAGGCCCGACTACTAGCGCCCTACCTGTCCCCCGAACACCTAGCCACAGTGATCCATGCAACGGTCACCTCCAGAATAGATTTCTGTAACTCGCTCTACGCGGGCCTTCCCTTGTCCTTGGTCCGGAAACTCCAGCTAGTGCAAAACGCAGCTGCCAGGGTCCTCACTGGTACACCTTGGAGGGCTCACATTCAGCCAGTGCTGAGGCAGCTGCACTGGTTGCCAATTGCTGCCCGGATCCGGTTCAAGGTTTTGGTTTTAACCTTCAAGGCTTTACGCGAGTTGGGACCCACATACCTGAGGGACCGCCTATCGCCCTATGCCCCCTGCAGAGCCTTACGTTCTGTGGGAGAAAATCTGCTGGTCGTTCCCGGCCCCAGGGAAGCACGCCTGGCCTCGACCAGGGCCAGGGCCTTTTCGGTCCTGGCCCCTACCTGGTGGAATGAGCTCCCGGGAGAGCTGCGGGCCCTGCGAGATCTTCCATCATTCCGCAGGGCCTGCAAGACGGAGCTCTTCCGCCAGGTTTACGGTTGAGGACGAGGCTAACATCTATGCCCCCCCCAGGGACCCGGGACCCGGGACCTGGGATTGAGATTGGGGATTAGTACCATCAGTATCCCCTCTCCACCTGCTTGTAGTAGGAGGGGGAGGTTGATTAGCCTATCTTGCCAGGTTAGCTTGCTAACCAATAATGTTATATTGTAATTGTTGCTGAGGGTTTTTAATGGATTTTATTGGGGGTTTTAAAATGTTGTAACCTGCCACGAGCCGTAAGGGAGTGGCGGGCAATAAATCGAAAGATAATAATAATAATAATAATAATAATAATAATAATAATAATAATAATAATAATAATAATAATAATAATAATAATAATAATAATAATAATAATAATAATTTCAGTCAGTCTGTAATGGCATACCAACAATGTATTCCAAGCTACCAGATAAAATCCTTGTTTTCAGAATCTTTGACAAGAGCTCCAGATAAACAAATGTTATGCTGCAGGACCATGTTAAAATATGAGGTCAAGGCTTTAGGGATGGGACTGTGGTTCATTGGTTAAGGCAGGGGTAGTCAAACTGTGGCCCTCCAGATGTCCATGGACTACAATTCCCAGGAGCCCCTGCCAGCATTCACTGGCAGGGGCTCCTGGGAATTGTAGTCCATGGACATCTGGAGGGCCGCAGTTTGACTACCCCTGGGTTAAGGCATCTGCTTTGCATGTAAAAGATAGGATGGTCAATCCCTGGCACCTCCAGTTGAAGGGATCAGGTAGCACATTATGGGAAAGATCTCTGCATTAGACCTTGGCGAGGCACTGCCAGTCTAAGTTGGTAGACCTTGATAGACCAGTCATATCCCTCAATGCAACGCAGTATCATGTATGTATCACATATCTCCAGAACTTCTATCATCACTATTGCACCAATATCTGTTCTCGCGTTTTTAGGAAAAAATGTGGATCATAGCTCTTATTTTGTAAAACGTAGCTCTTAACTTGTAAAATTCTGATAACTGTTCTACCGACGATAGTATCACTTGAAGCTGAAATGGGATGCTCTCATTGTTTCAGACATTTCAGTAGACAGAACAAGTGGTGAACTGGAAAAACAAGTTTCTGATCAATCTGGTACTGATGCAATGGAACCGTCTTCTAAAAAGAGTCCCGTGCTTGATGATGATTGCATTGACAAACCAATGGAAGTGGCTGAAGATCTTCCAGATATAATGCAGCAAGTGTCAGACAAGCTAGCGGAGGAAATGAAGCCATCACAGGACAGCACCGAGGTGTTGGAAGTGTCCATGGAGGAATGTCAGCTTCCACCTGTGACACCAGACACCATAGCTAAGAAGCCAGAAACTTTTGTTTTGGTAAACAAAGAGAGACCCTCCTTCAGAAATGAAGAGCCATTAGAAGCAAGGATAGTGCCAGAAAACGCAGAAGGAGGTAGCACTCCTGAAAATTATGAAACATCATCTCTTCCTGCAAGTGAAAGTTGTGCAACTGACAGTTCACCATCAGGAGAGAAATCTTTAAAATCACCAGCTGAGACGTATTCTTCATTTCCGTCCTCCGTTGAAATAAACAAGACCAGTGTGTCTTCCTCACCAGCAGCTTCATTAGAGTTAGGGTCTTCACATGACATGATGCGCAGTCAGGCTTCCTCGCTAGAATCCTCAGCAGCTCTTCCAGCAACATATGTATCTTTCACTCCAAAAATTGGCATGGGAAAACCAGCTATCACCAAAAGGAAGTTTTCTCCTGGGAGGCCAAGGTCAAGACAGGTAAGCATGTTTTAATTAAACTTGTTACAAACCCTGTTTTTTTGTAATTATTTAATGGTCTCTTGGGAATTATCACTTGGTTCGTGGTCTTGAGACAGTCATGTATAACTTTTTGACTAATATTGAGATTGGGGTGATTTGGTGCTATTTTTGTTTAGTATGTTGATTACAGTTGCTGTGGGGAAAAACTGTGGGCTGTTGTCAGAACAGACTTTGAAGTTGCAGAAGCACTCCTCAGCGAACAGATTCTGTTACTAAGAGTTTGTAGTGTGATGTACTTTATAATATTACTCTTTTTTGGCTGTTCTGGTATCCAGAGCAAACCTTTATTGCTTATGAATGAAAAAAAAGTGTCATCCATGGATAAATAATGTGAGACTCATTTAATCCTGTACGGTAAAGCTAACAAATTGCACAGATAATTTATTTTGTTGGGGTCTAGTGAATGTCTCCATATTTTTCATTTGTACACATAATTAACTTCTCTGCTTATCTGCCTCCTACTAATCATACTAAGTAAAAGAAGGAGAGAGCACGACCCTAACATTATTGTATCATGGTTTCAATTATTTTTTTAATCACTCATTATAGAAATTATTTTCTCCCGTAAAATTTTTCTTCCTAAATTTGGAACTGATTTTCCCCTCTGTGATCTTTTAGACAAAATTATTTTGATTCTATGGTAACTGAATTCTAACAATATAGTTAAACTCAATTTTAGTTACAACTTAATGTATATTTTGAGATATTGTTTCTATCCCAAGCCAAATTTTAACAAATTTTGGGATAGAAAACGTTTCATAATGTTACCACCAGGGCAGTTTTGTTTGTTGATGTTGTCAGCCATTCAGTCATGTCTTGAGCTTTGATTTTAGGCACAATATTCTTTTTTAGGTAGATTCACTTTTCTCCTTTGCCATGCTAGGTAACGGCTTACAATCTTTTGACTAGACCTCCCCGAACTTGGGAGCCAAAGGCCACATGTATATAATTTAAATTCTGAGAAGAAAACTTGATCCTTTTGAAGGACTTCATTAACAATACAATAAGTTGAAAAACAACCACTTAGGAAAACCCAATTGAAAACGGTTCAATCTAGAGGCTGTTCTGGTTGTTCTTATATACATACATATATAAAAGAAGAGATAAGAAACGTTTATTTGTATTTATTGTGAAATTGTTTAGTATAGCCCGGGATAGGTTCTGTTTTCTGTTACAATAATTTTGAACTGTCCCTTTTTTTTTTGTGGTATGCTAGGTAACGTACACAGGAATGTTACATTTCCAAAGCTAGATGGTTTGAACCTAAGATTTTAGACAGCTATTACATTCATGAACTTAAAAGAAAAATTGGGAAAACAGCTAAAATTACTAATACCAAACTTTTAAAATATTTGGTGTGTTGTTCGTACCCCAGAAAGACACTGTTTACTACTATGCAGGTGACAATGTCCTAAGGAAGAAACGTTGTAGAGCCACTTTTTCTAGATTCTTCCAGAGAAGGACAACCGGAGTATGCAAATAACTTGCAAGTATCACTTGAGGGCCAATAGCAATGACTGGTCATCATGTGCGGATAAGGCATTATGCAGGGTGGCAACCCAGAGCTAGGACTTAGGTTTTGGCTCAGCCAGGTGTGTTGGGAGAAGGGGATGAAAATGTGTGACTGAGTGGCATGGGCAATTAGGTGGGGTAAAAGGAGATAAAGCTGTGGCAAGCAGGGACAAATGGGCATTCCCCTACTTTGTCTCCATTTTTTCTTTTCTTCATTTATTAGTAAACTGAATAGAGGGAAGGGTGATTTCCCAATACATTTATGTGTCCCTGATAGTACTCCCAGTTTGTAACTGTATGTAAACCATGTAGTGGGTTGCTTGTTAAAGAAATCCATCTGGGCCCCTAACATAAAAAAAAAAATTAGGTGGGTTTGCATGCAGAGGGGAGTCCCCAGATATGCAGAAAAGTTATTCAAGTGGAAAGGGAAAAACCCACCATATATGGCACGATGATTTAGTAGGCTACCAGAGACATGCAATATTGAATGCAGTTGAATAACTTTGAAAGAGTCAGGCAATAGAAAAGTTGCCTGTTCCAGTTACTAAGGGTTTGTGAACTGCTGTAGGAGAGCTGTATGTGAATTTCCAAACAATATATTCCTTCAGAATCTCCCCTGTTTACACTGTATAATTCCTCACAGACCCATATTGATCTGTATTTCTAATAAAAAAAGTGTTGCTCCATATCTGGATATCTAAATTTGTTGAATGGGGCCACACTGACTAAAACCAGATATTTCTGCAAACTTAAGGGATCCCCCAGGTTTGCATAAAATTCTGCAAATGTTGAAAATGTGCAGTGGGCGGCTTAAATCCCCCCTCAAAAAAACTCACAAAAGGTGTTGTCTATTCATGTGCAGACAGTGCACATATCTCCACCTCCAGGAGTAGGAGTAGGCAGACATGAGGGGCAGAAGAGCTTCAGTGTGCCAGGCCCAGTAAAAGCAATGATGGGGGGTGGTTGGGAGCCATAGCAGCCCCATCAATGTCTGCAGCGATTGGGGGGGGTGCGGTGACTGAGATGCAGAGGTATTGGGTTGGTGGCTCAGGACAACAGTGGCCCCAGTGACAGCTGAAGTGATTGAGGATGGGGGGGGGGAGCTGCAGCAGGTCCAGCTGAGGCCAGGAGACACATCTGGCCTGGAAGCAGCATTGGAGGTGGAATGTCTGGAATTTTGAGCAGCCCCAGGGACAGCTGCAGAGACAGTAGTGAGAAGCAGCAGTGATGCTGGCGGGAGGGGTGAGTTGGAGCACCAAAAGGGAGTCGGAAGGCAAAGCAGTGGGGTAGCTTGGCAAAGCAAGAGCAAAGCTAAGGGCCGGGCAGGGTAGGTATGCAGAGCAGATAGGTGGCAGTGATAGGAAAGGGTACAGAGACGTGCCTGAGGTTGTCAGAAGTCTTTAGGATGCTTTGGGCTGATCCCGCGTTGAGCGGGGGGTTGGACCGGATGGCCTGCATGGCCCCTTCCAACTCTTATGATTCTGTGGTCTGTGAAGTCAGAGGATTATGCAGTGGTCAGTGAAGGAATTTTCCCAAGGATTTCTCTTAGGTTCTCTCTTGTTCCATTTAAGAGACAAGGTAGAGGTGCTGCATTTGGAACTCTTGTATATTTTCCAAAATGTTATTTGGTAAATTAAAAAGAAGCAGAGTCTGCTTTTACCCATGGTATTTCTGTAGTGGGGATACATACAGTATTTGCTGGCGTATAAGACTACTTCCCCCCCCCCCTGAAAAACATGCCTCCAAGTGGGGGGGGGGTCATCCTATACGCCGGGTGCACTTCAGCTGGGATAGACATAGCTGCCCATAGTGGCCCATAGTACTGTAATGTAATGTAACAAACTCTATATTTTGAGTGGAAATGTTGGGGGGTCGTCTTATACGCCCAGTTGTCTTATATGCCGGCAAATATGGTATATACAGTACAATACTTCATTGTGGATTCCTGTGAATGCTACTGAAATTACATTCTTTCTGCAATTTCTTAGCAATGTTCTCCACCTATGGCCAAATATATATTTACATTTTAAAATGCCAAAAAAGTATACTGTGTATACAAAGATGTCCCCTATACATTTAGAACTGAGCAGTGCTTCAGAAAAATGTTCTAATACTGCAGCACAAGAATCGACATGGTGAAGACTTGCATTATTTGGAAGGGAAGGATTTAATCATCATGTTGTATGAGTTTCAAAATGCCAAGTAGTGATAGACTTTTTCCACCAAATGTTCATGACGAACACACAATCAGATTTTGTGATGCTGATTTTTGCCTTGGATCATTCTGCAGAAGAAGCTGCTCTCCCCCCCCCCTTCCCCTAATATATATATTTAATACACTGGTGTCTTTGAGGCAAGATAGTCATTTGAGTAAAGTCTGGATTGTACAATGCATTAATTCCTTAGTATGCCTCCGGAGAGGTTGAGAATCTTCTCAATGAAAATCTTTAGGAAGTATCATCTGTAAAAAGAGCAGGTACACATGTAAGCAAACTTTCTTTTGCAAGCATGGAAGGAACATAAGACAGATTTGAGTACAAAATATGTAGTAACAGTTTAGTGAAGCCTGCATATCTAGAAATTGACTCTATTATTCAGCTTTCAAGACTATGGGCATTATTTAAATAAACCTCAGTATGAATAACCTTAGTATGCGTGAGCAGTAGTCCCTAGCAACTGTTCCATGGAAGATAAATTATTGGAAGGAAAGGGAAATATCTGATTAGAGAGATACTAATTTTGAAATCATGAGCCTCTTGTGGCGCAGAGTGGTAAGGCAGCCGTCTGAAAGCTTTGCCCATGAGGCTGGGAGTTCAATCCCAGCAGCTGGCTCAAGGTTGACTCAGCCTTCCATCCTTCCGAGGTCTGTAAAATGAGTACCCAGCTGGCTGGGGGGTAAACGGTAATGACTGGGGAAGGCACTGGCAAACCACCCTGTATTGAGTCTGCCATGAAAACGCTAGAGGGCGTCACCCCAAGGGTCAGACATGACTCGGTGCTTGCACAGGGGATACCTTTACCTTTACCTTTAATTTTGAAATCATCTTTCATGTGTGGAAAGGAGTCTTCCAGACACAGAACTTGAGTTTCTATAGAACCTAAATATAATAGCATTGTATGAATTCTTACGCAAGCTGATTTACAAGCTGCGGGAGGTGCCCTAGAGAAGAGAGCACGTCTTACTGATCCTCCATGTCAAATACAGACGCTGCCTAATATTGGAGAAGCAGTTTACAAGCTCTCAATGACTGAACGAACCTGGATTGACTTGCCTCGCAATATTTAGCCCTTCGTTGGGTCTTCCATCTAGGTTATCTTCCTTTACCTCTGCTCACATTTTGGCAGCTCCTTCATCATCACTGCCAGCTAAGATCAGAGAGGAGCTGCTACCTCTAGGTACAGTCTAGTATGGTACTGGTATGGTATTCAGATTCAGCAAATATTTGAGAATACCATTTTTTTCAGATCCATTATATCCTATGGAGAGCATTATAGTCAGTGGTCCCCATAAGATAATGGAGAATTGATCTGGGGGTAGCTGAGGCTCTGGGGGGCTGCTTTTTTAAGGTATAGATACCAAATTTGCAGCATAGTTGATGGTACCTCTCCTAACCCTCCAAGTTTCAAAAAGTTTGGACCAGAGGGCCCAATTTTATGGACCCCAAAAGAAGGTACCCCCATCCTCCATTCCTTTCAATGGAAGGGGGGAAGGCACTTAACACAGTCCCTTTAAATGCTTTGTGCTAGCTACAAGTGAACTCCAAGGAGCAAGTTCACCCTTTTAAATCCCCAAAATGGCTGCACCCATTTTTGGGGTAGCTGAAATTCAGCCCCAATCTATATCCGGCTGACAGAATAGCTGAAAAAGATGTTCATTCCCACATTGGTTTTGGGCCACTGAATGGCTGTGTCTTCAGTCTCAGGTAGGAGGTGAAAAGGTGAGGATGGGCCATGTGGACCAAGACTGTCACAAGCATTTGTGGGACTGGTGGAATTTTTAAATAAACATGTTATGCTTTGCAGTGTAATCAGTTCAGTCTGCTTTAAAAAGAAAATCCTCAAGATTAATAGCAGAATTTAAGATGGATAATTTTTTCAGTGATAGCTGTCATCTTTGGGTTGGAGGGAGCTATACCCTTGCAAATTAAATTCTCCTGACACTATTCAACATATCTTACTGGATTGTCCCTTGTTTGTTGCCCAGCGAAGGCATGTTATACCTCTTATACCCAAATGGAGAAATCATTCAAAAGACCTGATCTGCCAATTTTTATTGAGTGATAAGGATCCTGATGTCACTTTTATTATGGCTGAAATTTCTGACTGATGTATTTTGACTATCTCTGCTTATCTTGCTAACCTGCTTTATGCCCATAAAGGTATTGCGTGTGTGTGTTGGTTGGATCCAGACAGTTTTGGCAAGTTGACAAATGGAGGTTGTTGGAACTGTATGGACAAAAGCTATTTTCGTTGGGGGGCTGAGATAAGGAGAGGAATTAGATGAAGTTCTCAGGAAATTAACCAACTAAAGAAATCAAATGTCCTGTGTATTGTTAAAATCCAAAAACAATAAAACAGGTTGTACAATAAGGTTGGATAAAAAAATTAGAAAGGCGTGCAGTCAGATAAGGCAGGGGTAGTCAAACTGCGGCCCTCCAGATGTCCATAGACAACAATTCCCATGAGCCCCTGCCAGTGTTCGCTCATGGGAATTGTGGTCCATGGACATCTGGAGGGCCGCAGTTTGACTACCCCTGATGTAAGGTATGATCTGGGGTGATTCAGGAAGAAGGCAGACAGTCCTAACAATTTCATTTATTCTTATCTGGCTTGCATCAGCATAGTCTTCAAAATGAGATTGTAGCATCGCTTTAAAAATATGTACACAGGGCTTTAATCTGTGTTCAGTTATTTTTTTGAAAACATGCATTATCATCAGAAGGGGGAGGGGGTGCGAGAGTGAGCATTTTCTGTGAACTGTACTTTCCTGGGCCTAAATAAAAATCCAAATCATCACTAACATAGCTGTTTTATTTCCTTTGAGAATCTCCTTGGTAGGTTATCTGTAAATTTCAACAAAGATACTAATCCTCTGCATACTGATATTCCATTTCTGCCCAATAGTAAACAGGGTTGCCATGTGCCTTCTGGCACTTCAATGACTAGTGGAAGAAAAAAAAATTAACAGCAGCGTAACATCACTTCCCGGAAAGTCATAGAGTTTTCAATGATTCCTAGAGAGGACTGGCATCCCTTCTGAGTTTTCCCGGAAGCAGCATCGTATCATGTCACACTGTCATTGATGGCTGGCTTGCCTGATCTCTCTCCTGCTGCTTTTTCCACAGTGGGGGTGGCTTTTTCCACCTCTGCGTAGATGCAGTTTTCATTATAATCATACTTCATCTTTTATTCATGCCAGTAAGCTTTTATTTTCTGACAGCGCTTGTTCTTTTTTGATATTAATTTTATCATCTTTTTATACACACTGAATTCTGACTGGAATCATCTGTGAATGGGAATGCTAGGTTGAAACGTTACCTGGTGTCCATTGGCTTGTTAAACTGAGTGCATGTTATATCTGCGTGCCTGCATGTGCTTTGCATTCTGAACTTTTATTTGCAGCCTTTAGTTTATTTTTATTTAATTTGGCTGAGTTTTATACATCTATTTTCTCACCTGACATATCTAGGGGGCTTGGAGTACCCATAATACGGTGAGCCCACCTTCCTGGTCCCCAGACATTTCAGAAGGTCGGGAAACTTTTAAATCCAGACCGCTATCTGGCAGTGCCATGTGGAGCATCAAAGTGGTAATTAATCTGTATTTAACTTCTTATTATCTCTTGTTATCTCTGTCCTAAAAATATATTGGTGAAAATTCTCCCAAAGCCTAGCTTTGTGCACATGTTATCTTTTTAATTTGCTTTTTAAAGGTCTAGAGCATTCATATTCATTTTTTAAAATATGGCCACCTTCCAAACACATAGGAAGATATGCTTTTGCCAAAATCATAAATATACAAAATGGCATATCTGGTGAGTTGCTCATTCAGCTGTGTGTTGTGCTTGACCTCCTTTTCGGCCCTGAAGACCTGTTGGGTATCCTTAAAAGTCCTAAGACTTTTGCAACTTAACTTGTGAAACAGTAATGCTTAGAGTTGTGTGATTGGGCCACCGAAGCAGCCGTTCCCACCCATCACAGCCAGCACCGTGCCGTTGGGGGGGGGCACAGGCGCCGGTGCGCCGGTCAACGCATACAGCTGTGCGCCTGCGTGTGTGTGTCGACTGCCGTGCTGGTGGCTGCGCACCCCCCCCGGGTACAACGCTGGCTACGACAAGCAGGAACAGCCGCATCGCACAGCCCTAGTAATGCTTTAGCTCCCAGTACAAATCAGAGTAACTCACTTTGGTCTCCTCTGCATTTTGAACACTGTGACTAGGACATAACCTATAGATTGTCACCATTGTCTTCTGGATATGACCTGAAAGTGTAGATGGAGCCTTGAGAATATGGTGTGCCAAAACTTTATTATTATTATTATTATTATTATTATTATTATTATTATTATTATTATTATTATTATTATTATTATTATTATTATTATTATTATTATTATTATTTCCCGCCACTCCCAAATGGCTCGCGGCAGGTTACAATGTCTTAAAAAACCCATTAAAACTCCCATTAAAAGACTTTAAAATGTCACAACATGGCAGCACAATAATAAGATCCTCTTCCTACCCCCATTCCTAAAAAAAGGGGGGGTGGAGGAGAAGGAAGTCAACGATGTTCAAGAAGCCCGGGGGAGAGCAGTCGATGTACCCCCGACAGACTAACATGGGTTCCAGAGTTTACACGGAATAATTCTGGTGTATCTTCCATGAGTCATATACAGAAAACAGTAAAACAACTGTCTGAAGATAACCATTATGATGGTTATGTTTATGCCATTTACAGAAATTTAAAAAATAAATTGAATTTGTAGCACTAAATAAAATAGAATCTGATATTGGAGGTCTGTATGTAGGTACTTTTTATGTTGAGTTAATTTTGGTGTCCACATAATTATTCAATGCTGATGTTGCTAATTTTGTTAACTTATGCTGTCTGAAAGAATAATGTATACTAATGATATAAGCAAAAATATTGCATGCCTCTCATTAGTAGTTCTAGCTGTGTGCTGTGGCTTTTTATTGTTTGTCTTGTTTAAACATATAGTTGTTGATGTATTTTATTTGATTTCTTTATCTTAACATCCTTTTTTCAATGTTGCTAGCATGTGTAGAAAGTAGTCTAACATTTTTTAAACACACAACATGCAAAGTTACCACGTAGTGTTATCATATATCAGATAATATCGGATATCTGTCACAATAATCTATTATTTAAATAATAGTTTTAGTATTTAAATTATTCTTTTGGAAGATAGACTTCTGTCCATTCTGAAATCTGCAAAACGTAGAAGGAACTTTTTGCATGAATACATTGAGCCTGATCAATAATCTCCTTTTAAATATTCCCACGTTATTGCTTTATCTATATGAAACTTGTATGGTCTTTATTAATAGAGTGGTATCACTAATTATTTTGTGTGTTCATGGATATAAACACAATCAGCTTTATGAAAGCATGCAACTTTGTCAATGTGCTATAATTTATGAGGATAATGTTAATAACCATTTTATGGTGGAACTTCATAAGTATACGTATCAAAAATACATCTAGCTAAATTGAGTGGTGTTGGTGTTAATGTTCCATTAGAGAGTTTATGGCAGTGCTACTGCACTAGCACTTAGAACTGGCTTTTTCCTTTCATTACAGGTGGTTGAGGTGAGATATACTATCTTATGTCCTTTTAATTATGATCTGAGAGCTGGGTTATGTGTGAGATGAAGCGAACTTGAACAGTGAACGTATTTTGAAATTGTCAGTGAGTGGAAAGCAAGCGATTTTTTTCTTTAAGTAATCAATATATATTACTTAAACTAGAAATTAGAATGAGGGATAGTTATAATTTTTATGAAATTGCTTGAAATCTGTCCTGAGGCCATCAGATAGGACAAGGTATAAATAAACCTAATGAATAAATCAGGAGAATTGACGCACATACCCCAGTTGCCACCCTCATGGTACCCCGACAAGAAGGTATACCCACTTTTGTAAGCCTGCCGTAGTAAATGCTTTGGAGCAGGGGTAGTCAAACTGCGTCCCTCCAGATGTCCGTGGACTACAATTCCAAAGAGCCCCTGCCAGCAAATGCTGGCAGGGGCTTATGGGAATTGTAGTCCATGGACATCTGGAGGGACGCAGTTTGACTACCCCTGGTTTAGAGGTTTAGACTCTTGCAAATCATCCCATTTAGCCTACTTCATAAGAATCAATCCTTCTTAAAGATGACTCTGCTGTGTGGATTTTGTTTCATTTTTTATTTGGGTTCTTCTAAATATCTGGCTTTGCACTAAACAGGGTCGTGGATCAGGGTTCCCTGGAAAGCGGAGACCACGTGGTGCAGGCCTTTCTGGAAGAGGTGGAAGAGGAAGGTCAAAACTGAAGAACGGAATTGGGTCTGTTCTTACTCCAGGGGTAAGAATCCATGACGGACCCGTAACCTGTCATTTAAACTAACCTGATTTGGTAATGAGAAGCAGAATTGGGAATGAGAAGAGTAATAAGAGCTGTATGACTATGACATGGCATTACATATTCTGACTCCTTAGGATGTAATTTGAGCAGTTCCTCTCCGCTCTGCTTTGAAGCCTGTAACTGGTTGTATTGATGATGGAACTCTACATGTACAAAATATTTTGCTGTCCCGAGATCCTCTAATTTCTCTTCATACATTATTGCTAGTAGGAAAAGAAGCTTGTTTAAAATCACTATTTAAATTGTGTTAAATTCATAAGAAAAAGGCACTTTTTCCTCCTTCCCATACAGCAAACTTATAATCAGTTTATATGCTTGTAGTTGTTGTTTGCCTTTCCCCCCAGTGGGGATCCCAAACAGCTTACACCATTCTCTTCTTCCTCCATTGTGTCCTCACAACCGTTGTTCCCCAAAAGGTAGTCTGCTAATTAGTTGGGGAAAATGATCATAAAGGAGACATTAAAGAAGGTAACTGGGATCTCCCTAATGTTTACGAGAATCATTCCCATATAGAGAACACCACTTTTCTCACTACCCAAAGGAGTCCCAAAGCAGCTTACAAACACCATTCCCTTCCTCTCCCCACAACAGACACCCTGCGAGGTAGGTGGGACTGAGAGAGCTCTGAGAACTGCTCTACAAGAACAGTTTTATGAGAACTTTGGTTAGCTTAAAGTTACCTAGCTGGCTGCATATGCAGGAGTAGGGAATCAAACCTGGTTCTTGAGATTAGAGTCTGCTGCTCTTAACCACAACACCACACTTACTTTATTAAGGGGAAATACGGGGATATAGCACTGAAAACATGTACATGACTAGCTAAGAAGAGTTCAGAGAGGAGAGGGGAGAAAGTAGTTTGGAAAATTACCTATTTCAGAGAAGAGCTCTTCAGAAGCACCCAAATGACCAGTGTTTAATGGAGGGGGGAGAGAGACACAATATGTTGGGGTGTATGTATGGGTTAAAGAATACACACACAGAATGCCCCTTGATGTAGGGCAAAATACTGTAACAAACAGGTTTAAAGATTGGTAGTAACTTGTTAAGAAGTTAATAGGTGATAAAGTTGTTTTGTTTTTGCTTTTTGTCTGTGTAGGTCATGGATATGGACACTTTGACTAGCAAAGACGAGGAAGAAAATTCAATGCATAATACTGTTGTACTGTTTTCCAGCAGCGACAAGTTTACTTTGCAGCAGGTTGCAATATCTATTAACCTTAATTTTCTAGCTTGTGTATGTTTCCTTTTGTAAATGGGGAGATCGACAATGATGTACCATTGTAGACAGAGCAGGACCACTGCAGCATGTGACCTCTGAGCTCCTCCTGAGGCCGAGTCTGAGAACTCCGCCCACTAGTTTGTCCATTTCAGGACATCAGTCAGAGTACTCATTCCTGGTTTGAAAGTATTACAGAGCAGGGCTCACACCACTAAAGAACAGGGGCCTGTGTTTTAAAGAGTTTTCCATCTTTTTTGTGATTGAAGGAGGAAGAGGTACACAGTGTTCACCTGCCTTTGCTGAATCAACTGTAGAGATGCCCCTGGCCTCATGGCATTGGTGGGCAATGAAACCACAGGGTAGCAAGACAGACACTGCCATCTAATGAGCTAGCTGAATACCAACATTTACTGCACCAGACTTATGGCTGAAATGAGACACATATCAAAGTGGGCATCAGAGATTTCATGCTGCTTTGCTTTCATTTATTTATTTTTGAGTTTGATTATGTTCTGCCCTGTCTTCAGAAACTCAGGACATGCGTAGGTATGGGATGCACATCTAGAGGTGCATCTGTACGGTCATCTATATAATATAGATGGGGGAGGGCGCATCCAGTACACTTGGGGGCAAATCCAGATACACTGCAAATAAACAGACCATGCCATCCTTAGCAGAGTCACACCCATCTAAGCCCATCGACTTCCAAATGGACTTGGAAGGGGATAACTCTGCTTCGGATCATACTGTTAATGGATAAAGTAATTTTTACTGGAAACTTGTAAATGTCTAATTGTTATATGCATTGTAATTGTTTTGAGAGTTTTACCACACATCCTTTACAAAAAGTTTATTTTATTATTTATTTTATTTATTACATTTATATACCGCCCTCCCCAAAGGCTGAGGGCGGTTTACATCAAACAGTACAAATAACTCAGTATGCAGTAACACAATAATAACTATAACATTATGAACAATAGGACATTGGGGAGAACAATAACTCAACACTTACTGATGGTCCAGTGGGTTGGGTGAGCCTGCAATGCTGGTTGGAGGAGGGAGGCTGAGGGGGGCCGATTGGAAGCGGTGGTACTGGTTGACCTCAACCAAATACCTGGTGGAGGAGCTCCCTTTTGCAGGCCCTGTGGAATTGTTTGAGCTCCGTCAGGGTCCTGATCTCCTCTGGGAGCTCGTTCCACCAGGTGGGGGCCAGAATGGAGAAAGTAAGGTCCCTGGTTGAAGTCAAGCGGGCTTCCTTGGGGCCAGGGACCACCAGGAGGTTGGAGCTGGTGGAGCGTAAGGCTCTTTGAGGGGTGTAGGCAGACAGATGATTCCTTAGGTACTCTGAGCCCAGACCCTGTAGGGCCTTAAAGGTGATGATCAAAACCTTAAGTTCAAGGAGGTTTTAATAAGCAGCTTCTGAGATCTGACAAGATCAGGCTAGCTGGTCAGGATTTGTATTGGTTATTAACCGGAAAGATCTTTTTACGTTCTAGGACATGTGTGTTGTTTGTGGGAGTTTTGGCCAAGGTGCAGAAGGCCGATTGCTTGCATGCTCCCAATGTGGTCAGTGTTATCACCCCTACTGTGTCAGTATTAAGGTGAGTTCTCTGAAATGATTGCTGACGTACTCTACTTGAATATGCCACATTGATTCGGGTTTTGACATTATTAGCAGTTTTGTTTGCTTGTCAAATACTCCTCTGTTAGTGTAACCATTATTGGTATGCAGCTTGCAGAACGCTTTAATTAAATGACATTTCATAGCTGCAAGTGAAGTTAACCTTTCTGTAATTTTGCAGCCATAAATAGAAATTATTATCCATCAGTTCATTAAAAGAAAGTATTAAAATATAAGCTTAAAACCTATAGCAGGATTTTTTTTTGAAAAAAAATTAAACTGCTTCTGCCGTTTACGAAGGCAATAAGGTTCAATTAATTCAGTTTGTCTGTTGGCTGTCAGAATTGACAGCAACTGGAGTAGTTAATTAATGTTTTACATTTGTTAAGCTAGGAGAGAATGTGTGAAAATTAAATTTGGGTAGTTATAAGATGACTTATGCACAGATAATAAGCTATTTGCTGCCACATATAAACTGTAAAGTGCCTTTTTCATTTTATAAGTGCTGTTACTTAAAATGTGGGTTTTTATTTCATGTGCCATATCGTTTAAGCTAAAGTCTAGAAAAGCTTTAGGAAACGGTTCTATGTTTTTAGAATAGTGTTGTTTTGATAGCACTTTTCCCAAAGGTAACCACAAAATGTTTTGTTTTAAGCTGTAATATAAAATAGGGTGTGACATCAGATAACATGGACTATTTTTCCTGCCCTGCCTATGCTTGTTATCTTCTATATACACAATGATAATGGTTCAAGAGATATATATGGGGCGATGTTTTTATGAGAGTGTTCACAATGGTGAAGCGATTATTTTACTCCCCATAGTTATTTGGGATATGCTGTGGGTTAAGTATGTAGTCTTCAACAGAGGATTTGGCGTAAGCGTGCTTTGAAGGGGAGTGTTTAAAACATACTCAATACCCTGATTAGGAATATTGCTTTCAATGAAGTCTCCATTGCACCAGACTGTTGTTGAGTGGGTTGTATCCATGAATGACATACTGACTCATCATTACCTGCCACATACCTCGCTGTTTTGGCTCCTGGGGAAAGGGGTGAAACTTGGTGATGCAGCTGTGGGGTGTGGTGACATGGGGATGGGGGCTTGAACCCCATAAGTGCCCCAGAGAACACTCCTGCACCCCCAGCCCACCCCATATATTTAAGTGCATTTAAATCTGGATTTTCAGCATTTGAAAATGAGCACCTCTTAATTCCAGACAGAAAGCTTATTTAAAAACATGTTTCAGCCAAATTCTTGGGTGTTTTGTTGCCACTGGGTATACATAAGGGGAGGAGCGGCATAGAATATTATACATAATAATACAACTGCAAGAAGATTTTTAATTTTTCAGTAGTTTAGAGAGTGCTTTTCACCCAGGGTGGGGTGGGGGGGTGGGGCTGCACATACTGGTGCACACCACAGAGCATACTTTCCCAGAAGGATGGAAGCAAATCGATAGTAATAAAAGCCTACAAAACAGCTGTGATTTCTTTGAGGCTTCTGAGAGTGATTAGCAGGCTGTCTTCCTCTCCGTAGATTACAAAAGTGGTGCTCCACAAAGGCTGGAGGTGCCTGGAGTGCACCGTGTGCGAAGCCTGCGGGAAGGCTACCGACCCAGGACGGCTGCTCCTTTGCGACGATTGTGATATCAGCTATCACACGTACTGCCTAGATCCGCCACTGCAAACAGTCCCCAAAGGAGGGTGGAAATGCAAATGGTACGTGTGGCTTAATTCTGTATCAAGGTCACCCCTAACCTTATTGTGGCCTGCTGTTGGAATTTATTTTTCAGACAATATAGTGTTGGGCGTGTATGTGCCTGATTTCAGCCCTAAACTGTTGTAACCCGCCTGTTGTAACCCGCCACGAGCCGCAAGGGAGTGGCGGGTAATAAATCCAATAATAATAATAATAATAATAATAATAATAATAATAATAATAATAATAATAATAAACGACTGAGGTGGAAATTGTTCGATTATTCCAGGATTGATTTGTACATGCTGCCTATAGCAAAAGAAGAGCTTTAAGAGAATTAATAAGCAAAGATATTTTGTGAGGTCAGTTTGAGAAAGCCATTCCTGTTTTGTGTTTTGTAGGTGTGTTTGGTGCAGACACTGTGGAGCGACTTCTCCTGGCTTAAGATGTGAATGGCAAAATAATTACACACAGTGTGCTCCCTGTTCAAGTTTATCTACCTGTCCAGTCTGCTGCTGCAATTACAGAGAAGAAGAGCTTATTCTGCAGTGCAGGCAGTGTGACAGGTTAGCATTTCTAATACACTCTGAATATTTTTTTTTCCCCATAGTGCAGTCATTCTTTCACAGTGTGATGTCGGATGCGAATCAGCTTAAGTTTAGTTGCTTGGGTTTACTTGCTGTCTTTTTTACTGGAGCTGTGGAAAAACAGTGGTCTTTTCTGCCCTAAAGAATTGCTTTGAAAGAGAAAACCACAACTCCTATCACAGATGAAACAGAGAAGAAAACCACAACCTCCTTCACACATCCACCAAATGCAAGGCTTCTGGTCCCCATATTTGAAGAACAGATGCTGTGCAGGCCCAAGTACCCATACCAGATGACTGTGGATCTTTTGATCCTCAGAAGAGGGAGGGAGGAGTCTGTGGTGTGGCAGGGACAACCGAGAGGGAGGCAGGAATGGGTGTGCACAGTTGTTATTCTGAGCACCACCACTCCACGGGTGCGCCTGTAGCTGCCTATGGGTCCAATCTCTGTATGTGAGTATGGGGCTGTGTTGAAAATTGGGTATACTTATTATCCAATACTCATGATGATCTCCTGTTCCCCTCCTAGAAAGGTGACCCATATTGTTTCTGTGGTAGAGTGCGTTGTTATAGTCCAACATACATTACTGTAATGGAGCGTACAGCTCATTCACTAGGTAGAGCTCCCTAAATGTGCAAAGAGACAGAAATGTAGAAATAGCTATCCTTTTATTTAAAAATTATTCCCCAGAAACAACAAGGGTAAATCTCTATATTTTAATATGCCTTTTCAGAGTTAGAATCCTTTCCATTTTCTTATTTTCATAACAGAAAAAAATGTAAACCTCTAAGTCAGTGGTCCCCAACCTTTTTATCACCGGGGACCACTCAATGCTTGACAATTTTACTGAGGCCCACTGCCCTAACGCTCTCTGACTCTGGTCGCTATGGTAATGTTTAAACATCCCTTCAAAATAAGATACAGGCACGCCACAACAATGAACATAAGGAACATTTTATTTTCATGGAAATTTTAACTCATGACAATGACAAATCAATAGGAATCCTGAGCTTGTTTCTCTGCAATGAGATAGTCCCATGTGCGCCTGCCGGATCGTGGATGAAGGAAAGAGCTGGGGGGGGGGGGAGGCGTCCTTCACGGCCCACCTCCAGTTAGTCGACGGACCACATGTGGTCCGCGGCCCACAGTTGGGGATCGCTACTCTAAGTAATTATATTTGAACAGAAAACAAGACCTTAGAACACATACGTATGGTCAGTTGAGAATGGATTCATTTTCCTTTTTTAAACATCCCTGAAACAACTGTCTATTACTCAGAATTTAAGTGCCTTGATGAATAAAGAGTGGGAAGATTCCCCACCTCACTCACCCCTTACCTGTAGTATTGGATATTCAGATATTGATTCTGTGGAATGTGGGTGGTAATTTGACTGCGAAATACAGATCAGGTGTGTCTTCCAAAGAAACAAAGCATGATTTACATGTAGATAAGGGTACCAAACTTCAAACCTGTTAAACCTTTGCCAGAATTTCCTTCACTGCCAGTTTAAAATTAGAAGAAGAAGAAGAAGAGTTGGTTCTTATATGCCACTTTTCCCTACCCGAAGGAGGCTCAAAGTGGCTTACAGTCGCCTTCCCTTTCCTCTCCCCACAACAGACACCCTGTGGGGTAGGTGAGGCTGAGAGAGCCCGGATATCACTACTCAGTCAGAACAGTTTTATCAGTGCTGTGGTGAGCCCAAGGTCACCCAGCTGGCTGCATGTGGGGGAGTGCAGAATCGAACCCGGCATGCCAGATTAGAAGTCCACACTCCTAACCACTACACCAAACTGGCTCTCCAAAATTACAATATACCACAGTCACATTAAAGCTGAGGAAGAATTTAGGGTAACTTGAATACTCACATATGATACCAAGACAAATAACACTGCTTCACAAAACTATGTGATTTGAATTTGCAGCAGGAAAGAGGCAATGGCTGCAGCAGTAGCAGGAGGGCAAATGAGTGGGCAGCATACTTCTTTCACTGCCCACTCACCCTCTGCCCCCAGCCCTTTGCCTGCCATCTTCTCTTCTGCTGCCACTAGGAATAAAAGCACCTTGTAAGTGAAATGGGCTTTAGTCCACAACATTCTGTTTTCAGGATTCTGCAGGATTCCTCTTTAAACATAATACTCAGAGTTCTGCTGGTGTAGAAGCTATGTTGGTCTGCCATTCACCTTATTTCATGTGTTATTATCAGGTAAAGATTATAGCTGCATCTCAAGCAATATCTGACTTGAACAAACGGAACATTGTTAGTGGATGCGGTATTTCAAGGTTGTCCCTGTGGAAATAAAAATATTGTTGCTTCCTCATGGTTTACATGGTGTATTACTTGCATGCTTGTAATCTCAAAATTGCCTGAATGGTCTGTGCAATGTAAAATTGTATGTCTTTCAGTTTAATCTCCCTCCCCACCCTTTCATTTTAACTTCCAGATGGATGCATGCAGTCTGTCAAAACTTAAACACAGAGGAAGAAGTAGAAAGCACAGCTGACAGTGGTTTTGACTGTTCCATGTGTAGGCCCTATATTCCCCCAGCAAATGGTAAGAAGTTTCTCCATGGGATATCTCGTGCAAGCGCAGAGCTTCTCAGCTCAGGGCTTCAGATACTGAATTAATTGCCACCGTGTTTCTTTAAGGAAGAATATCGCTGAGTATGCCCCACAGATACAGAAGGAATGGTTAGATAGAAGCACACTGGTGGTCTCCTGTCCCGGCTGCTGAACAATAAGGGGAGATCCATGTCCAGCTCTTTGATCAGATATGGGAGAGAGATAGTATTGAATATCTTGAGGAATAATTTAGCATTGGATTCAGTTTTGTTTTGTTAAGATAACAAATGTAACACAGCTACCCTGTAGAATTATTTTTTGTAGCTGATAACCATCTCAAGACCCTATTAAGTGTGATCGGATCAGATTTGCATAGGGAAGTGCAATTCAGCAGTTCTTTTTGCTGAAACATTTTGGCTGAAGTCCTGCAAGCATTTATTTATTACATTTGTATACCACCCTCCCCTAGGGCTCAGGGCAGTTTAATTGGAATTCCCATAGTTTTAGAAAAGACTCTTCTGCTGTTTTCTCCTTTCCCCCCTATTTTTAATGTCTGATGTGGTCAGTTTATTCACTTGAATAGAGACTAGTGAGTCTTTCCAGCACTTTCTGCAGCAAACTTGGTGCCATCTCTTTTGCTATATCTACTGCCACAGGATCAAGTATTGTTTTTATTGATAGTGTCAAGCATTCCTTCACCTTAGCAGTGGCCTCCTGCTATTTGCATTTCAGCTTCCCTAGACATTTAGTAATAGTCTTGAATTTTACAGTGGCCCAACAGAATTCCTGGGAGAAGCTCCTGCTGAGCTGGATTTCATGTGCAGGTCTGATCCTATTAGACTGGATTCAGTACGGATGGTTAGCTCACTCCCCTTATTCAGATTCTTCCAACTTTTCTAATTCAGGGCAAGTTGGGAGTTGCCCATACCTGTGCTAGCTTAGTGTGAGAGCCAACTTGGTGTAGTGGTGGTGGATCCCCCCATTTTAAATCTGTTTGTGAATGATGTTCAACCTATAGAGTTCTTTTGAAAGGCTCCTGTTACTTTAAATGGGCTCTGTTCCGTAGTCATGGGAGGTGTTTTTTGAAGCTCTGAGGCAGGGGAATGGCAGTTGGAAGCCAGGCTCTCTGGGGAGAAGGCAGCTCTGTCTTGAGTGAGGGGGGAAAATGGTAACTCTTCCTAGACTGAGGAGGAAAAGGGGAAGAAAGGGTTCATAGTAGGTAACAGTTACAGTCGTTACTTTGCCCATTCATGTTATCCCTTTTCTTAATCCTGGATGAAGACTGATATACACCTTATCCGGGAAACTTGGCCTTCTGATGTGTCTTTGCAGTCACTACCCTCAAGGTGCCAAAAGTCTTTCACTGTGGCAACAAAAGACTTCTGGAATTAATCCAAAGAAATACATGCTTTGTGTTTAAACTGATGAGCATGGAACACTGAATGATGATAGATGCCAATTCTATACGCCCTTTATTAATCATAGTGGGAGTTGGTTCAGAGTAAATGGATATAGGACTGTAAATTCCCTTCTGTGAAATTTTGCTGATCATAACATTCTTTGGGTTTGGCCTAGTGCTTTCAGAAATATTCTTTCATTAATTTACGAGCAAGCAAGCATTATTTTCCATTGATATTATGAAGCTTCCGTTGTATCGCTGGTACAAGGGTATAAAAAGTTAAGGATGCATATCAACCAAAAATGAGGTCAGACTCAGGGTGGCATCTTTAAGAAAGCCAATATAGCTCTGGCATGTCTGGTGGCAAGTGCTAGAAGCAGGAAAGTGGAGTTGTGTAACACATTCTGACCATTTACGTTTTATATTTTCCAGTGCCTTCCTCTGAATGCTGTGAGCCATCCGTTGCAGCCCAAATTATAACAAAGGCAAAGGAACTTGGTACATTTAACATTCTTGATTGCTCTCCTCTAGCAGATTTCTGGTGACATTTCACTTTGGAGTCTAGATTTATGTTTAATTGCATCATCAGTATATCTATGGTCATTACATTTATTTTTTGCCATCCTGTATTTCTTGCTCATTCCTTTATTTTTAAAATTATACTTTTATCCTCAATCCCCTACGTGCTGGCATAATTTTAGAGATATTCTTTAAAAGTGTATAGGACTGCTCTCTTGTTTACGTCTGTCTTTAAGGGAACCATGAGCAGTTTATGGCCGTTTCTGTCATTGATGGAAGCAGTGACGTTACTGGAGAGCGATGAACAGATAGCTGGAAGTCCCCAAGAAAACAATATAGTTATGCTGTCAGGCATCAGGAAGTCTATCAGTGTCTACTAGACATGATGATTGAGTGGAATCTCCACATTCAGAGGCACTTGGAATTCTGGAGCCAGGAGGCAACATTGGGGCAAGGCCTCAGCTTCTATGCCCTGTTGCTGGCCATCTGGAGGAACTGGTTGGCCGCTGTGTGAGACAGGATGTTAGGCTAGATGGACCACTGGTCTGATCCAGCAGTGATCTTTTTATGTTTTTAAGTTATGAATTTGCCTTATTGTAAGAAGCGTTCTTCCTTTAAAAAAATGTGCTGTTGTGCTAGAATAGGTTATTGCTTAAAAAAGGGGCCCCCTGAAGACCAATAAATACTACCCAATAATTGTAAACAGAATTTATATTCTTTTGTGTTCCTGTTATGGCTCATGCTGATTTCATAGACCCACCGAAGACATACACTCAGGATGGAGTCTGTTTGACAGAAGTGGGAAGGTCTCAGTTACAGAGCCTCAGTGCTGTTGTACCAAGAAGAAAACGGACAAAGCCAAAGCTCAAGTTGAAAATTATAAACCAGAATAGTGTGGCGGTTCTCCAGACTCCTCCTGATATACAGTCAGAACACTCACGGGATGGCGAGATGGATGACAGTAGAGGTACCTGTTGCTCCTAGTTTTGTTTTCTTTCTTGTAAAATGTGAATAACCATAGCATCTCTCACGGTGCTTGTAAAAATGAACTTAATGAAGAATTCAGACCATGCCATAATCTCAATAAATTATTCTGGTGCTATGGATCCCTTTTACACACAGGTTTTTGCTATTCAATGTACATTCAGATTAACAATAATAATAATAATTATTATTATTATTATAATATATTATAATATTATAATAATTATTATAAATAATAATAATAATTATTATTATTATTATTTCTTCAATTTATTCAATGGACTCACAAAGCATGTGTGAGAATGTATGTGTGTATGCATACTAACAGATGAATAAGCAGACCACTTACCACTAATTGTACTTTTTTCTTTAGAAGGAGACCTCATGGACTGTGAAGGAAAATCAGACACTAGCCCTGAACGGGAGCCAGCCGAAGATGATCCTAAAGGGGTAGAAGGAACAGATGGGATCAAGAAGAGAAAAAGAAAACCATACAGACCAGGTAGACTATAAGACTGGGATATTTGCATGTGCATTAGGCTTATATTTATGAACTGTGTACAGGTTTTTTTTTTTCATTTTAAAATTAGGAAGCCTAAGTAATATATTGCTGAGAAATGCCTTGTTCATTTTAGTATGTTGTGGTTTCCTCTGATAAGGTTATGACTGAATTTATAGTCCAATTATAAAGATGTACATTCCGGATTTTCCAAGCAGCAGGCATCCTGCTCTTGTAATGCTGTTAGACCAGCTTATGGGCCGCCTTTCTAATTTGTTGCAGATGGATGCTACTACTATTGAAAAGTGTGTTAAGGAAACGCATCTCCCATGAGCAATCTCTTGATGATATTTCAGCACATTGTTCAATCTTATTAAAGCAAATACCTTTACCATAGTTTCCTTTATTGCTACCAACCCATCTATAAATTTACTACGATCACTTATTTTAGATCAGGGGTAGTCAAACTGCAGCCCTCCAGATGTCCATGGACTACAATTGTAGTCCATGGACATCTGGAGGGCCGCAGTTTGACTACCCCTGTTTTAGATGGTAAAGTTCCCTACAAAATCCAGGTAGTCTCCATCCAGAAGCTAAGTTAGGGACTAAAGAACATTGCTTATGGCCCTAAATTGTAGACTTTTCTCTTCTGCAGCTCATTCAGGATGCTTTCCCAAATCAGTGTCAGTCTTCTCATAGTGTTTCAGCTGGGTTTTGCTTGTGATATGGGAATCTAGTTCTAATGTTAGTTTATTTTATTTGCTTAAATATGGGCAGAGGGGCATTATAGTGCCCATGTTATCTTTGGCAGCGAAGGCTAGAGATCCAGTGCCACAACCAGCTGACAGATGGCAGTTTTTTTGCTATGGAGTTGCCTCCTTTTCTCTTTCCTAATCCCTCACCTCCCCAGTGACCAGATTCAGGGTGAGCTGGAATATTGCTTCCTTAAATGTACCTCCATTGGAATATTTTAAAAGGTTAATTAGCAAAGTTATAAATGCCTCGCACTTTTTGGCTGCCCAAGATGAGCTTCTTTAGGCCCATCCCTTGGGGGGTGGAGGAAACCTTCCTTCGTGTATCTCCTCTACAAAATCCCCTTCCTGGCCTCTCACAAACATGCTTGGGAAGTCACCCAGGATCTGTTTGACATTTAGAATATGCCCCAAGTAGATGTCCCTGTGACTTCTCCTCTATACTAAGCACTTTAAATAGATGGTGATAAATCAATCCTTCCAAGTTGGTTGGCACCTGATTGGCAGCCTCTGGCTTTGCCTGAGTCTATCCAGCCTGATCGTCTTTATCACGGGAACATGCCACAGGGTTAATCACAGCTCCAGGATCCACATTTCTACCATGTTCATGCCCCATGTAGCCATAGAATAGAAGCTGGTGCTCACGGAATGTATTGTGATTCTGTTGTCAGGCTGTAAATGGATCTTAATTCTGTGTGCATGAGAGAGGCTACCTGTCTGCAAAATGGCATCCATGTATTTCTCTTATTTCAAGTACCTTTGTGTGTGGTTTTACAGGTATTGGTGGATTTATGGTGCGCCAGAGAAGTCGTACAGGGCAAGGAAAAACAAAGCGATCCCTCTCCAGGAAAGATTCCTCTGGCTCCGTGTCGGAGCAGATGCCCAACCGAGAGGAAAGTGAGTACTCATTTAAGGATTTAAGTACTATTATAAATACAAAAAGGACTCGTTTTTATAGACCCATGTATGTACCTTAACCTTATGAAATCTTATAACATAATGCTCTATTAAAATGGCTTATGGCCAGGAGTGGACAGTTTTAACACTACAGAGTGTATCTTACATTTGGATTTATGTAACCTACCTCTCTGTCTAATTTTTGTGTTAAAAATATGTGTCTTCATTGCCTGATTTTTTAAAAAATTGCCAGGTGATAATACCAGGTGGGTCCCATTCCCTGCAGTCATTTCCTTAACACCTGAGGAGGTGCTAAATGCAGTCTGGTGTCACTTCAGTAATCAAACAGCACTTTCACACTTTATCTGTGCTTGAGAAGAGCAGATAACAACCCAGCTAATCAAAATGTGATCATATAAAGAGAGTTAATGAGGCCCTAAAACATTTAAATGATATGTCCATACAAGAGGTTTTATTCATTTAACTGTAGCATCTGTCAGTCACTGATGAGACCATACGGCTTTGTTACTGACACATGCCATGCAGATGTGCCATAGAAGGGCATTTTTTCCCTGCCAGCCATCTTTGAGTGATAATGGATAACACGATAGACAGAACAGAAGAACTGCTGTGTGCTGTATGTGGAATTTTAAAAGTAGATTCCTGCAACTTGCTTTTGTTTGGCTGTGCTCACAACTCTGCAAATGTGTGAAGGTTCTTTACACTGGTATTATTATTATTTATTTCTCATCTTCCTTTCTCACTGAGACGCAAGGTGGATTACACAGCACAAGGTCAAAAACAATTGCAAGGATGGAACATCAGATAAACAATGCAATGAGATTTGAATACCAGAAATTCAAAACAGAGTTGAAAACAAAGAATAAGCACTACTGTGACATGTTAAACCAGCCTTTCTCTACTTTTCAACCATTAAAAAAAATAATAATTAACTCCTACCTATTCAAAAAAACCCTTCTGGGGCCATCAAGAAACCCCAGAGTTTCACATAACCCTGGTTGAGAAAGCCTGTGTTAAACATTGCAGAAATTACACAGTAGAATCATCTTGCAAACAACTGGGCAGCAAAAATGACCACTAAAGTGTCAACCGTTAAACTCTTTTGTACCTGTTTACATTGTGGACCTGTAATGCAAATTGCTTTTAAAGTTCCTGGGAGTTCCAAAAGATCTTTTATCATTTAAAGTGAAGATGGGACTGCTGTTCTCAAGAACTGAAAGCTTTCTTCCCTACATAAGTCATTTCATAATCACGCAAAACATTTTTTTTTACTATTTAATTTCATTTTCACCTCTGGAGACCTTACGAACACGCATAATTTGCATCACATTGTTGTGTTGCTGCAGTGCTGTATTATCTCAAGTTTAGAATTTTGCTGATTAAACAAGGGAAATTAACAGATAAAAACTGGGGAGTTCAACAATAATGACCATTCACAGCAGAGCTGGATCTGTGCATCTTAAATATAGGCCACAGTTGTAAATAAGATCTTAATTTACAGTATTTGCTGGCGTATAAGACTACTTTTTCCCCCTGAAAAATATGCCTCCAAGTGGGGGGGTCGTCTTATACGCCGGGTGCACTTCAGTTGGGATATACATAGCTGCCCATAGTGGCCCATGGTAGCAAAACTCTATATTTTGAGTGGAAATGTTGGGGGGTCGTCTTATACACCCAGTCGTCTTATACGCTGGCAAATACGGTAGCTGTGCATGTTCACCATTTCTAGGCTGGAGTGAACAGCTGCCAGATACACCAGTGGACGAATCTATACCTGCTTCTGAAAATACAGAGAAAATTAAAAAACGTTACAGAAAAAAGAAAAACAAGCTGGAAGAAACCTTTCCCGTGTACTTGCAGGTACAGTCATTGCTATGCAAAGTGTGCTGTTTAAAATTATCATTTGCATATATTGAATAAACTGTGAATGGGTGTAACACATTAACATTTGCTTTCTAATGTGTAATTCAGTTTTACTCTAACTTGATTTTGCATAAAGGGAGATCATTTAAACAACTGTATGCTATTAAGTAATAAAACGAAAACCATCTGTTTTGTTATAATTTGCTAATTCTTTTTGCTTTGCAAGAAAATACAGTAACGTTTCATTCAAAAACACCCAGTGTGTAGCAGTGTATGTCATAGACATAGATATCCTCATAAATATAGATATCCTCAAGAGTTAATTGTGTTGATTGATTCTTGTACAACAGATCCTTTCTCGTACCTCTTTAGATCTAAAATTGCCAGTAATGACATTTAACTTTTATTACTTTTTCCATTCATCACTTAAAGTCAATTAAAAAGTAGAAGAGAACAATTTAACTTCAGTTTTTCCGTGTGAAAGTTACTAGTCATCTTGTGAAGGAGTTGAATGTTTCATCTAGCGAGCAGTGTAAAGCAGAATAAATTAAATAAGACAAAAATAGTATTATTCACTAACTAATCAGTGTTGGCCTTCTCCTATATGGGGAGTGTACTAATAAAGGAGTATTTAAAAAAAAAAAAATC
Organism: Paroedura picta; assembly: GCF_049243985.1. NCBI lineage: Eukaryota > Metazoa > Chordata > Lepidosauria > Squamata > Gekkonidae > Paroedura > Paroedura picta. The sequence goes on along the minus strand of NC_135379.1, from coordinate 5,527,572 downwards.
TTGCTTCTAATTGCAGGAAGCATTCTTTGGAAAAGACCTCCTAGACACCAGTAGGCAAAGTAAACCAAGTTTAGATCATTTATCTGAAGAAAGCCTTAACATTTCATGCAAAGTTAATTTAAATACAAGCTTCTTGGATCCGTCTTCAGACTTACTACTCAGCGCAACTTCTACTCCGGCTTCATCAAAACTTGGAACACAAGGTATTTAGAAAATTAAACCTGGACTTAGTTTATAATTGCAAAAGGTGAGAGGGTCGTGGAGTGTTTGTGCAGCTTGCACCTTCACGTTTTAAAATAACAACAACAGAAGATAAATGTTTATTGTTTCGGTAGTGTCTTAACCGTCTACATCAGGGGTAGTCAAACTGTGGCCCTCCAGATGTCCATGGACTACAATTCCCAGGAGCCCCTGCCAGCATTCGCTGTGAAGGGCTTTAAAGGTTAAGAACAGATCCTTGGATTAAACCCAGAAACTGCAAGCCAATGTGCAGAAGAAACTGAATATTTTTGTTCCTCTCAACATTAGATAGGATATAGCATGACAGTTATAGTAGTACTTATAATTGTCTAACAGTATGAGTAAGGCTCAGTCTCTGAACTATGATGAACCCATTCAGTGGCTCTGTAGGTCATTTTCAGAAGAGAGGGGAGAAGATAGCAGATTAGTAGCAATTAGTAGCAGTCAGATTAGTAGCAATATTGAAAGTTAAACCAGATCCATGCATTGCTGAAGGAAATGTAACAAATCATGGTTATGATGAGCTAAAGTATCTGGTTTTTTTGTTAGGTACCTCGGATGATCCTTTAGCAGCCCTTTCAGATGTGCTGAACACTGATGAAGATATTCTTGGAATACTTTCTGATGACTTGGTGAAATCTGGGGAACATTCAGGTATATGTTTATAAGGCTTTGATACATAAACTTATCCACTGTCCTGTTCACAATTTTATGCAATTACTTATGTATACATGCATTCGTCTTACCAGTGCTTCAACAAGCAAAGGGCTTCTGTCTTGCTTTGATTAATAAATCCCCTGTTTATTTCACTTTGCACTTGCTTTGCTGTTGGTATGGGGATAGTGTTTAAAAAAAGCTTTTGGTGCCTGTCACACCCATGTACTATTTCAGCATGCAGCAGTATATGCTTTTAGTTTAAGTTCTTTCTTGCTTTTTTCAGCCTTTTTGTTTCCTTTTCTTATTATAATCATCCATTTTATCTGGTTTGGATCCTGTAGGTCTTGATTTATGCACTTTCCAGGTTGAGAACTCTTCTTCCCCATTTGGTAAGAAAATAAACCATGGATGATCCGTCATTAGAAGTAGTAACCTTTCCGAGTGGTTTCAGCTGATTTTTGCTTTGCTTTGGTGTGCTTGTGTAAATGTCAATGTTTTTTCCACAACTCACTAAAATACTTTGGTTTCTCTGTGGGCAGAGTCTTGTGAAGTGCTAATGGCCCACCCCAGCAGTGCACCTCATAGAGTTTGAACGTGTTTTTGAAAATGTTTTGAGTAGCTACATGTTTTGGATATGTGTGTGTGTATGAGAGCACGCATCTTGTAGTACAAAAAAAAACATTTTCTTCTTTCTGTATTATTACAAAACACAACATGTCTCTAAACATGGAGGCAGACGGGCTTTTTATTTTGTTGTAATATCTAAAGCATGAATCTAAGATTAACCTCTTTTCAGTTTGACCTTAAGTTGTCATTGGCACAGTAACTTGCTGTTGGCAAACCTAAAACACGTGCAGTGTGGGCCATTTATTTAAATTAAAGCAAGGTTTATTTATAAATGTATATATTTCGGTGAGTAAAAGTCAGGTACAGATATCTGTTAAATAATACATGTATGAAACCTTTGATTCATATTGGTCTCCTTATCGATACCTCCTGCACTGAGACAAGATCTATGACTAGGTCATATAAAGTCATATAAGAAATCTAGCATTCATCTTCGTGGCTTCTGTGCAGTCCCACATGGGTTCTGCGGAATCGCAGGCCTGCCACGGAGAGGAACTCGCAAGCTTTTTATACATATAAAATTCTAGAAGCTCCCAAGAGTGCTCGCCCCTCCCCCACAGAGGGTGACTTTCCCGCCCAAAGTCACATGATATGGGAGGGGTTAGCACTCTCCCCTCAGTTCTTTTTCTGCCGCCTCCGAGAGAGGACTGTTCAGCAAGCTGAAGAGAAATTTTACCTCAGATTCAGAAGGAAGGCGAATGACTCAGAATTCTGATATTATGGGCCACTGTTCTAAATATTAGCGGCCTTGTTTAAATAAGTAATTAAAATAAATAAATATTTTTAAAAAAGAGAGAGAGAGAGAAAGAGAGAGAATAAAGTGGGGTGAAATAGCCCTTCACCTCTGCTCTGACAGAAAACAATGCCTCAGATGGGGTGGGGTATAGGCTCCTATAATGCATGTTTACTAAAACCCAGTTGAGTTTAAACAATTAGAGAAAGTGAAATCTTGTTGGCTAGCCAGTCTAACACGGGGAAATGTTTTCCTGCCTTACTACGGTGAGGTGCTAGCAGGAATAGGTACAGTACAGTTATGAGTCATCCATAAAAAGGCAGAGCCGAGTTCATAGTCATGGGCAAGGAGGACGAAGAATTAGATCAAAAGTGATTCAGGAAAGGCAGATCTTGAGAGGAGCTGAGAGCAAGTAAACAAGAGCGAGGCCTGCATTCAAGAATGAACAGTGTATTTTGCTGAGAATCAGGGGCAGCCTCAAACTCCAGGAAGCGTTGGCCAGCAATCACCCGAAAATGGCTTGTTACACAAAGGAGCTACTGAGAATTTTTTAGGGAGAACTGCCAAGTAGAGTGTAGACTTTTGCTAAGCAGAGAGTGTTTGGCGCATTCCCAGAGCCAAAGAGGAAAGCACAGAGAAAGGCATTTGCGGCAATGCACACTTAATGCGCAAGGGTGGATCCTCAGACAGTGCTTTGATAGTCCAAACCGAAGGTTGGTTAAGCATTTCTGTCCCTGCTCCCAGAGGTTCCTGATATTTCCTATTTGCTCTTTTTTTTTCTGCTGCCCTTTTTCTGTTTCCTTGTGATAACATACTAACTTATTTCAGTCTTCAAGCTTTCAAGATAGCTTTCTAGCCTTTTGCATCAGTGATACCTGCATCACCACTGGCAAGCTGCTTATGCCAGTTGTACACCTGTTCACTGACTAATTTCCCACCCACCCCCTCCCCGAAGGTACTGGAAATTACATTCTCCCTTTATACCATTCTTTTCTCCTTAATGGGGACCCAGAGCAGCTTACATCATTCTCCTCTCCTGTTTTATCCTCACAACAACACTAGGCTAACTTATGTTGGAAGTCACTCCAGGCCAGCACACGGGGAGGGGTGGGGTATAAAACAAATAATTTATAAATAAATAAACAAACAAATAAAAAGGGGCCACAGCTCAGTGAGAGAGTATCTTCTTGGTGTTCAGAAAGTCCACGATTCAATCCCTAGTAGCTTCAGCTAAAAGGATGTTAATAAGTGAGCCTGTTTACCTCCACCTGATACACAGAGAACCACTGCTAGTCTACAAAGGCAATACTGAACTTGATGAATCAGTGGTCTAATTCGGCATAAGGCAGGTTCATATATTCAGTGAGTTTCCATGGAAGAGTCAGGATTCAAACCTGGGTCTTCAAGATCCTAATCTGACACTCTAAGCCCTGTGCTGCACTGGCTCTCTGCTGGCATCAGGCAATATAACCGGTCCAACAAAACAGCCAGAAATACACGTTTGCTACTCTCCATCTGCAAGTTGATGTCTCTCATTATGCGATGGTGACCTACCCCTTGTAGAAAAGAGAATGAAAAGGAAGCCTCCTCCGTCAGTGCAGCCCTTGTGGCGCTATGTAATCTCCATTCTGTTCTGGGGAGCCTGATGTACTGGCACAACGCTTGTGGGAAAAGGAGCCAAATTTAAAACGTAAATAGCATTTTTTTCTATTCCTCCTCTAAATACCAGCAGCTGTTGTTTAAAAAAATGCTTTCAGTATAACTTTAAAATATAGGCTCCATCTTAGTTATTTTGGAGTTGTCAAGAGGAGAGGTTTCTCGTGAAAGGTAATTTTAAGTGCTTGGATTACCTCCCCCCCCCAGGGGGGCCTTAATTTCTTAGACTGGCCAAAATGAGTGTAACTAGTTGGATAAAAGCACTCCCGACTTTTCCCTGTGTGTTTGTTAAAGCTGAATTTGTAAAACTAGAATCTGAAATTATTGATGTCCTTTAATTAAAATGGAAAAGAGGAAATCCTGGTAGATGGCATCTCTAAACCAGTTTGGATGGTTTACGGAGTTTTTTTTTTTTTTGTATTGCCTAGTTTGACTGAGAGTATTCTTCCTTACTCCCCCCCCCCCCCCAGCTGGACTAGATATTGGACACATCTCCGACGATCCCTCCTCTTTGCCTTCACAATGTGTCAGTCAGACTGCAAGGCCGCTGAGCGAAGAACAACTAGATGGAATCCTCAGCCCCGAACTGGACAAGATGGTCACAGATGGTAAATCACTGTTTAGTTTAAAATAAGTGCTATTTTAGGAGACAGCCATCTGCATGCGTTTTTAGATGGGCTTGTTCTGGCTTCTCTTGAAATGCAATTGTTTCAGTCTGCTCTGGGTACAATGGACTTTGGGAGCTAATATCTTTGTTGCTTTTACTCTATCCAGGTGCAATTCTCGGTAAACTCTACAAGATCCCAGGTATGTTTTTCTTGCTCTGTAGTATCCTTTTTGTTTGTTTTTATATTATCCGTGCTGCCTTTCTGTGCTGCATATATTCAGAGGACTTCCATTAAACATTAAGCAATAAAAAATAACAGAAATTATAAACATACTGTGATGAATTTTTCAAGTGCACAATTATAAAACAGCTAACAACCATAACAGATTAAAAGCATAATTCAGCTGCACAAAGCAAGAAAAAGCAAGACAGTCTTGCCTGGCGCCTGTCAGGTGGCAAATGCTCGGTGAACATCCCATGAGGAAGAAGTCCGCAAATCAGGCCTACCACCGAAACGGCCCTTCGGCTGGTATCTTGGTTCTTATAGTATGCCGACGTGTACACGTACTCACAAGCAATGTTTTGCAGAGCTTGAAGGAAAGGATGTTGAAGAACTGTTCACTGCTGTACTCAGTCCTGCAACCACCCAATCAGCTCCTTTGCCACAGGCCCCGCCTCCGCCTCCGCCTCCGCCACAGCTAGTACATTTGCACAATCAAGGTTCGTGCTTAATTTTTCTTCTTTGCCTTTCCTTCAAAAACAGGATGGTGGTTGAACAAAGTTTGAGTCCAGTAGCCCCTTTAAGACCAACAAGAAGTGTGCATACACACAACAGCTTCTATCTTGAATACACCCCCTGAAGAGCCATCTACTCAGCAAATTCCAACCTGCTGGTGATCCCCAGCCCTAAAGAGGTGCACCTGGCCTCAACCAGAGCCAGGGTTTTTTGGATCCCGGCTCCACCCTAGTGTAACAAGCTACTGGCGGATATCCAAGGCCGATGGAGTTTCCAAAGTTCCAAAGAGCCTGCACCTCCTACCATCTGTATGGGCCCCACCTGGTCCCAGACCTGGGGATCTCATCACTTTGAGCAGGCTGGACAGGAGAACACCACCAGCAGTAGGCCTTGGCTCATCAGAGTAACAATTCTTGGACAGAGTGACTATGGGTTAAACTGTAAATTGATTGTAGTAGGAATATTTTAGGTTTAAACAGGAACATTGACATAGCTTTGGGTAAGCCAGATTCTTTGGTCATGGGAGGGGGTGTCTGGGAGGGCAGTGGAGGGCTGGTGGAGGAGCTGTAACCAGGCTGTTTTCACGCTTTGTAAGCCAGAGGGGGGCAGCCCAAAAGCTGCAAAATAAATAAATAAAGCTTTGTTGGCCTTAAAAATGCCACAGGACTGAAACTTCGTTCTGCTGCTTCAGACCAATGCACCTACTCACCTGAATCTATCAGGATGGCAGTTGACAAACTGGTCCTATCTTGTTAAAACAACAACAACAACAATGGTCAATAGTGCTGTTCAACTATGCAAATAAAACTTTCCATCTCAATGTGTCTCTTCTGTGACACAACCCAGATGCATGTTACGCTGTCTTTTGGGAAATGAGGCAGGTTAGAGACTGGCATGTTCATAGAGAGTTGTCTAAAAAGTGAGTAGCTGATATGCTTTGATGGCAGAATGGGCCTTGGGCCCCCTTTGGTTTGCTTAGCTGCTCTGATGTTATGGAGATAATGAAGGAAGCTAGCATCAGGCCGCTAAATGTAAAGGGGTCTGGGGAGACCTCTGAACTTGAGTTCTCACAGACAGTTGAGAGGCTATAAAATTATTCCCATCAAGCATTGTGGGCTTTCAAATACCATTTTCCTCGGCAAAGGGAGCCAGCGTGGTGTAGTGGTTAGGAGTGCAGACTTCTAATCTGGCGAGCCAGGTTTGATTCCGCAGTTTCCCACATGCAACCAGCTGGGTGACCTTGGGCTCACCACAGCATTGATAGAGCTGTTCTGACTAAGCAGGAATATCAGGGCTCTCTCAGCCTCACCCACCTCACAGGGTGTGTGTTGTGGGGAGAGGAAGGGGAAAGGGATTGTAAGCTATTTTGAGCCTTCTTCGGGTAGAGAAAAGCGGCATATAAGAACCAGCTCTTCTTCTTCTTCTTCAAATTGGTTGAAGTTTTAGGACCTTTTAATGAACATAGAAGATGGTATTACTTTACATCTGCATGGCATTTTAAATTCAATGCTTAGTCACTGTATAATGGCTTCCCCTTAGGCTGATTTTGTTTGGTATAAAGTTTAGATGATGTAAGCAATAACCGCTTGCACTATACATGCTTTCTCATAATAAATTATTCAATTCATGAGAAAAAGTATCATCATTGCTAAGGAGAGCGTTTCAGAATAGTAGATCTCCCTTGTACAATTTTAATTTTTAAAACTCAACTTGAAGAATATTCTGTGGTACCTTTTAAGTCTGATGTCTCTCAAGTGGCCTATTGAGGTCAGGAAGAAATTTTTTTCCCCTTTAGATTTTGGGTTTTCCCCATCCCATTGAGGTTTCAAAGATGGCCACACCTAGAGACAGGATATCAGATGGGGAGAACAAGAGGTAAAGTGCTAAGAAAACTTTCTCTTGAGGGAAGCTCAACAGATAAGTTTTGCTTTCGTGCTCTAGGTCTGATTTCACCACATTTGAAGATGGGCAAGAACTTGTGCCATGGCTGAACTATTCAAAACATTGTGGAGTTTTGTATTGTCCACTGTCATATTCCACATTGCTTGCTTGTGCCATCTAGATGTGTCCTGTTAAACTTTCTCCTGGATTATATGTTCATACCTGTCAGGTGTGGGGGGATCTTGCTTTAGTGAAGGGAACTGAACTGCATGGCTTGGCGTTTGCTTCTGGCTGTACAATCCTGTAACAGCAGTCTGAAGCCTTAAAAATTGTAGATCCCTGTTGTACTCATCAGCTCAACCAATATCTTGGCAGCCATCACTGGCAAATTATGTGATAGGGATCTCTGAGGAACAAAGGGACAGTCTCTAACAGTATGGAGAAGTGCAGGTAGTTGTGCCATGGAATTTGTCCATTGTTTTAGAAGTCGGGTTTGGTTTTTACAGATGTACTTTCCATCATTTTATTGTTTAATCAAATTAGCTCCTGTGTGTCTCTTTCAGAAACTACATAGCTTATGTTATTGGATGCAAAATAGTATAATAATATGAGAGGCAACATTATTTAGAGTTAAGAATACCCTAGAATGCATGCTCCTTGCATGCTCTTTAAAACAGAATGAATGATTATTACTTTGTCGTGCCCAAAGAAGGTTGCTGCAAATATTTTTTTGTCTAGTACTGCAAAATATAAAACCAAAGGTTATGTAAAAGACATAAAATGTTTTGGATGCTCCAAAGTACTATACTAATTCTGGCAATTATCATCAATTAAAATTACTTTTCCTGCTATTCAGTATGGATAAAATTAGAAATTTGCACTCCGATTTTCACCTTTCCCTTAAAGGAGAGAATGTGTTTTCAAGAGTTCCACTTATGAATGGTTTGATTGGACCAGCTCCCCATCTCTCTCACACCCCATTGGTTCCTGGAGGCGGATTAGGCACTTTCCCCACCATAGCACAACAGTCATATACAGATACCAGGTGAGTAAAACACAGAGGTACACTTTTTTTACAAAAAACATTAATTGTATGCAGCATGTTGTTAGTGAGATCTCTATTCCCCCCACCTCATTCAGCCTTTAGAACAATTTAAATGCAAATAAGCCTATTTCTCTTTCACAGGGATAAGAACACAACATTTAATGCAGTAATGAATGATACCGCCAGTTCTTGGGCCCCATCTGCTGCCCCACTGGAAGGTGAGGGTGATACCATGTCTAATGCACAGAGGAGCACTCTGAAATGGGAGAAAGAGGAAGCACTTGGTGAAATGGCAACAGTGGCACCTGTTTTGTACACAAATATAAATTTCCCAAACCTCAAAGAAGAGTTCCCAGGTATGTCATAACTTGTAGATTTAAGCAAACTTTACAAAGAGCCAGTGTGGTGGTGTAGTGAGAGCATTGGCTTAGGCACTTGGAGACACAGATTCTAACCTCTACTCTGCTGTGGAAGCTTGCTGGTGTCCTTGAGCTAGGCATGCCCTCTCAGCCTAAATGATCCCAGAGTGTTGCTAGGAGGATAAAATGGAGGAATGAAAAATGTAAGCCATTTTGGGATCCCGCTGGGACGGGTGTAGGGGTTTCCAGACCCTCCATTGGAGGCAGGGGCCCCCTTCCGCCAGCCCCTGCCCCATGGACACTGAACAGCTGGCTGGTGGGGGGGACCTACGAGTAAAATGAAGAAGGCCTAGACTATGTTGCTTGTGTTGCACAGGAAATGACATCATCACACCAGTGGCTTCCGGGCAATGCTTTGGTATTTGGGGGGGAAATTCTATTTTAGAGTCTAGAATAGAGTTTTTATCATAATGTTTTTGTCCAAATACCAGAGCAGGGGTAGTCAAACTGCAGCCCTCCAGATGTCCATGGACTACAATTCCCATGGGAATTGTAGTCCATGGACATCTGGAAGGCTGTAGTTTGACTACCCCTGTACCAGAGCATTGCCCGGGAGTTACTGTTGTGATGATGTCACTTCCTGTGAATTGCCTCCCCCACCAGTTGCCAGAAGGGACCTGGCTACCCCAACAGGGCGAGATATAAATGAAGTAAATAATAAGATCTGTCAGGGCACTATTCAGTTGTTGTTTTTTTATAACTCTGAGGGATTTCATAAAGAACAGAGGTTGTTTAGCTGTGCTTTAATGAGATGCCTAATCACTGCAAAATAACACGTTCTCTTTTCTTCCTGCAACCTCTTAGACTGGGCAACTAGAGTGAAGCAGATTGCTAAACTGTGGAGAAAAGCAAGCTCGCAGGAAAGAGCTCCATATGTGGTAAAGAACACTTGCAACTTTTTTTAAAAAAATAGAGAAAAGCTGTTTCATATGTGGCTTCTTTTAAGCAGTCTTCAATTAAGTTTTAAAGCAGCTTTAAAAAGCACATTGGTTCTTCACGGGGCATTTTTAAGACATGGGGTTTGACTAATTCTTGGAGGTCTTTTCTGTTAGTCTCTACTCAGGCCATTCAAGCTTGGTAGAGACCAGGTACACAGACTTCCTTGTGATTTCTCTTTTGCATCTCCAGAAGCTTAGCTTGTGGTAATCTTTGAAAAACATTGAGGATGGTGCGATTTTCCTGGAGATCAAGATTATCCCGCAGAAATAAGTGCCTGTAGCTACTTTTAAATAATTTAAAGACTCATTATTGCTTATAGTGATTAATTGAAAGTGTCCATATTTTTGATTTAAATTTGTCCTTTCCAATTCTTACCCTGCTCAGCTTGATTTGGAATTTGGCCCAAATTCTCTTCAGCTGCTGTATCAGCATGTTCTGTTCTCTCTTTGTACAAACATCATAGGAATTGTAGGGTATATTTCCCTGCTTTTTGCTCCTAATACTTTTGTCCTCCGTGTGTATTGCATTAAATGCATCTGCCCTGTATTAATCTGTACGGAGATTAGCAATTTCAGGTGCTGGCAACTCTCCTAGCTTTGTTTCGTATGTGCCCCATTTATACCCCATTTGTTGTTGTTTTGCATTTGTCTTCCAAACATTAAATCACATGTATGGATCTCCCTTATCCTACAGCAAAAAGCCAGAGATAATAGAGCTGCTCTGCGAATCAACAAAGTGCAGATGTCAAATGATTCCATGAAAAGGCAGCAGCAGCAGGACAGCGTGGACCCGAGCTCTCGTATCGACTCTGAACTCTTTAAGGACCCGTTAAAGCAGAGGGAATCAGAGCATGAGCAAGAATGGAAGTTTAGACAGGTGTGTTGCCTTTGCTTTTCCTGCCCCTCCTCGTCTCACTTGTCTACTGTGGCTTCAGAATGACCGTTTATGCACTGGGAACTTCAGTGCCCCAGCTCCTGTGCAGGGGCACAAATCGGGGATGGATGAGGTGCACTAGGCCAAATGCTCCCCCATGTGGGTGCAGCAAGAGGTGGGGCAACCTGCCATGACTAAAACTCCAGCCTGCAGCCTGACATGAAAGCTCCAGTGCATAAACAGTCAAACAGCTGCAATAGCAGTTCATGGTACACATTGTCTATGCTGTGAGTGTAACAAGCGCGAACAATATGAGGAGGTAAGGACAACATGTCCGTCCAGTCTCTGAACTCTTGTGGAGAATTCTGACTTTCGTAAAATAAAAATGTGGGAGTTTAAATCAATTTTGGAAAAGAGTTGATATTCACAACCAAGAGCCTCTCTGGGTGATATCTCCGAATACCCACAGCCCAACGCCTGTGTATATGTAGAAATCCATCTGTGGAGGACCTGCCCCACTATGTTTTGGCTTGTCCCCTGTGCTCCGAACCCAGGGGCAAATTCTTTGCCAAGTTATTACCAAACTCACACCCTATTTCTGATTTTGACAAAGTCACCTATCTGCTATCAGATGTTGACCCCTGTATCTCATATAGAATAGCACTTTTCACTCTGGCTGCCAGGAAGATCCGAGCCAAAGCATTTTTACAGGAGCCTCCACTTTGATACACCATTTCCCCCCTCTTATTGTAATGCAGTAGTCCATTTTTACCATTTTATGTACGCAATATTGGAGAAATATTGTTTTATTCGTATTTGCACCATATTGTTTTAATTGTGCTTTGTAATGGCCTTTGGCTATATACAATAAATGTTATTGTATCGTATCACAACCATGAGCCCCCATACCACAAATGCCTGAAAAGACTCAATCTTTCTCCTCCCAATGAAACATCCGCTTGTCAATGAAGCTGGTACTTCAGCCACAGGCAATTGTAGTAGCAACACTGGTAGCTATTAAAGGCTTATGTAGACTATTATAATGGTAGAACCTCGTGTAGTGGATACTATGAACTATCTCTGTAATTTTTGTACTAATGAATTAAAAATTTCATCATGATATTCAAATTTATAAAAAAAAATTTTTGTGGGCTGCTTGCTCTATAAACTCATAGACCTATCTACCATGGGCAGACTTTTGCAGGTAGTCTGAAACTCAAAACAGGAGCTTTATAATATTGGAAGCTTCTTGTGCAGGTTATAATGGAATTCTGGATAAATTTTCAGTTAGGTGGCATAGTTGTTGTTATATCTCCTGATCCTCAGATATCCTTTTGTTATTACTCATCCAGCTGTTGGCTTAAATTTTACAGATTTTATTAGACCATTGGCCTTACTTTTTGAGTTCAATGCTTTGCCTCTGTTTTCATTTCCCCATAGTTGTAATGCAACTTTTTTTGTTTTCTTCTCTAAAACAGCAAATGCGTCAGAAAAGCAAACAGCAAGCTAAAATTGAAGCCACTCAGAAACTTGAGCAAGTAAAAAATGAGCAGCAACAACTGCAACAACAGCTTGGGTCACAGCAGCTTTTGAACCAATCAGGTTCAGACACACCAAGCAGTGGGATGCAGAGTCCCTTAACTCCTCAGACTGGCAATGGAAATATGTCTCCTGCACAACAGACATTCCACAAAGACTTATTCACGAAACAGTTGCCTGGTACCCCAACTTCCACCCCTTCTGATGTATTCCTAAAACCACAACCCCCTCCTCCACCCGCGACACCAAATAGAATGCCTGTCCAAGATGCACATGCTCAGGCTCCTTCACAGATATTCCCCCCTAGCTCCTCTAACACTAGACCGCCTTCTCCAGTTGACCCATATGCAAAAATGGTGGGAACGCCCAGGCCACCACCTGTTAACCAAAATCAGAACTTTGTCAGGAGAAACTCTGTCACATCAGCAGACATCCGTCCACCCCCATCACCCATATCCAGGCCAGCTCAGGTATCGGAATCAACAGGAAGCAGGCCATCACCAGTCAGAGATTCATGCTCTTTGTCTCCAGTCAGCATTGATCCTTATGCAAAACCACCAGATACACCCAGGCCTGTAGTGGCAACAGAACCATTTTCAAAACCTTTGGGGCTGCCAAGATCACCTCTAGTTGCAGAACCAGGGAAGCCTTTATCGACACCAAGCAATGATCCATTCATGAAGCCACCTCCTAGAACAGATGCATTTCAGAGGCCTCGAATGTCTCCTGTTGATTCATATGTACGGCCACCATTGACTCCAGCTTCTGTTGTTGAGGGAAATCCTGGTACATTTAAAACTCCAATGCGCCCTCCTCAATCCCCACAAGATCCTTATGCCTCGATGCCCTCCACCCCAAGACGCATGAGTGCAGATCCCTATGAACGGCCTGTATTGACACCAAGGCCTGTGGATAGCTTTTCACACAATCCATCTAATGACTTATACAGTCAGCCCCCTCTGACTCCCCACGCAGCAATAAAAGACTCCTTTGCCCATCCTCAAAGAGTAGTACGAAAACAGAGTGATTCTTTCTCTCCGTCTGGAACTATTTTAAGGGGAACTACTCAGGACCCTTATGCCCAGCCTCCAGGTACTCCACGCCCAGTATCAGATCCTTATGCCCAACCTCCGGGTACTCCACGCCCAGTCTCAAACCCTTATGTCCAAACTCCGGGTACTCCACGTCCAGTCTCAGACCCCTACTCTCAGCCTCCAGGTACTCCGCGCCCAGTGTCAGACCCTTACGCCCAGCCCCCGGGTACTCCACGCCCAGTGTCAGACCCTTACGCCCAGCCCCCAGGTACTCCACGCCCGGTCTCGGACCCTTACGCCCAGCCTCCGGGTACTCCACGCCCGGTCTCGGACCCTTACGCCCAGCCTCCGGGCACTCCACGCCCGGTCTCGGACCCTTACGCCCAGCCTCCGGGCACTCCACGCCCGGTCTCGGACCCTTACGCCCAGCCTCCGGGCACTCCACGCCCGGTCTCGGACCCTTACGCCCAGCCTCCGGGCACTCCACGCCCGGTCTCGGACCCTTACGCCCAGCCTCCGGGCACTCCACGCCCGGTCTCGGACCCTTATGCCCAGCCTCCGGGTACTCCACGGCCTTCTGCTGTTGATCCTTATATGCATCAGCCACCTACCCCAAGACCTGCACAAGCAGCAGACTTATTTGCTCAGGTTCCAGCTAATCCAAGGCATTCTGACCCATATGTCCAGCCTCCAGGTACACCACGACCAGTTAGTAATGATCCATATTCTCAGCCACCAGCAACTCCGAGGCCTGGAATATCAGAAACTTACAACAGACCAGCTGCAATGCCAAATCGGGATCCTTATCTACAGGTGTCACAGAATAGGACTTTACCTGGGACTTTTGTAAGACCATCTGATCCGTGTACTCAGCCTCCAAGGACATCGGGATCTGCTGTGACGGATTCGTTTAGCCATGCTCCAACAGCCCCATCATGTGACCCTTATGATCAGCCTCCAGTGACTCCAAGACCTCAGCCAGAAGCCTTTGGAACGGTTCAGCTTCCCCATGATATCGTGGATCAACCAAGATCTGGATCTGAGGGGACCTTCAGTGCATCTGCAAACTCTTCCGTAAGCTCACAGGGACAAGTGTTTCCCCAAACCTCTCAAGTTCCTGGCCCAGCACCAACAACAGGAGCAGCAAATACACAGAGCACAATGTCCCAGGTAGATGCAGAGAAATTAAGACAGGTGTGTTGGATAACTTCCTCCTGAAAACTTCAAGGTGCAGTAGTTGAAAGGATCTGTCAGTTGTTTTTAGAAATGTTGCAGTTCTGCTCTCTCAGTATATAATTTCTGTGCTACGTCTGTGAAATGCACTACTGTATATTCCTCTGCAGTAGTAGATATGCAATCCTATTAATAGTCCCCTTATTTATTTATATGCTACTTTCCTGCTTGACCACAGGCCTTCGAGGCGGCTTGCAATAAGAAACGACTGTGTTGCAACAAACATAGAAAGATTATTTTTGAGGCATTTGTGATTGTTATGAAAGCACAGGGCAGGGTAATCCTCTGTGAGGACAATAGGTGCTGCCCCCAAAGTGTGATTTTCAGCAACAAGGACTGAGTAGCTTCTGATGTTCATGACCTGAGGGGGGAACAAAACGTCCAGGTAGATGGGCAAGTCTGTGGTTCCTGCAGTAGTGAATGATGCTGGAGCTTGGGAAGACACTGATGTGAACTGTCCTCTCCCCAATATCATGTCATTTGCTGGAAGTATTGCATGAATGCCTAGGTAACTGAGGAGCTGGCTAAGAATCTGAGGGGAAGGGCATGAGACCATATATGTACTCTCTTAATCACATCTCCCTAATCACAGTCAGTACCTAGATCAGCCCTTCTCCACTTTTTTACTGTTGAGAAACCCTTGAAACATTCTTCAGGCTTCAAAAAATCCCCAGAGTGGTGCAGTTGTGAACAAAAAGGTTGGGAAGCATAGCTGCAGGACACGCCCATCCCTTTCTCACCCCCCTCCAGGCCCATCATTGGCTATTTTGGGAAGGGGCAGGTTGGCCTGACCATATATGATCATATCATCCGATAAATGTTTACCAAATTTGAAAAATACATTAAAAAATCAATTAACTCCCACCCATTCTGAAAACCCTTCCAGGGCTCCCAAGAAACCCCAGGGTTTCACAAAACCCTCGTTGAGAAAGCCTGACCTAGAGCACCATGTTGAAGAAGAGGCCTGTCCCATAACCAGTATTCTTACCCAGTTGAAGTGCTATTCAAGGGGGGAACCTAGTTAGTCATAACCAGTGTTAGTGCCACTGAATCCTGACCCTGTGGCTAAGACAAGGGGATGTGGGGTGGAGGATGGAGCGAAGGCCTTACTTCAGTGTGTCTCCGCTCACTGTGACCCTCACTTCAGTGTGTCTCCACTGATCCTAAGAGACTGTGCTTAGGAGAAATGTGTCCCTTAAGTTATTCCAAACATAAAGGTAACGAGATCAATTATTTTTGTTCCATGTCAGCGCCAGAAATTACGTGAAATTATTCTGCAGCAGCAGCAACAAAAGAAGAATGCAGCACGTCAGGAGAAAGCGCCCCAGCAGTCTGTCACGACGCCTCATGGAGCTCCTGTTCAGCAATGGCAGCAAGAGAATCTGAGCCAGGTTTTCAACCGGCCTCCGCCACCCTACCCTGGCAATGTTAGGTCATCCCTGGTCCCACCCGGTGGCTTAAGGTTCCCTGGGTTTGCTGTTGATGGACAGTTTAATAGGCCCCAGTTTCCAGGAGATCTGGGTGGCATGGGAGTGAGGCCTCATGGAATGAGGTATGCTTCTGGAGCTATCATCATGTTTACTAAAGTAATGAGTTTTTAAAAAATCAAGATTCTTTTGCCATTTTTAGCTCAGTTTTGTCAACAGGGATGGTTGCAGTAAATTGCAGTAGAGTCCCTGACAGTTGAGTTATTAATGAAACGTGACAATATTTTGAAATTTTTTAAAAAAGATACCTGAAACCCAATCATAAGGTCTGTAAAAATTAACTTAGTTCAAAATTATCTGAGTGGCATTCAAAGAAACAAAGTCCATAGTCATAAAACTGGATCCAAATTGTGTGGTTGGATCCAAAAGTACCTGTCTTCCCATGGAAGAAGTTCCATTTTGATCAACTGATGATTCCTTAAAACTGAATCCTTTATTTCCATTGAACAAAACTGGTTAGGACAAGTATTTGTACATGACCTGAAGCATTAGAGATAGGACATATATCACTTTATTATTCAAACGGTGAAGATTTTAGACTCTGCCAACTGAACAGCATGAACGTCAAGTTTCCTTATCACAGAATTATACTATTCTGCCAGGTAAACTACTAGTTTTTGCTTCTGAACAGTTCTGAGCACAAGTCTTCCAAGTCAAAGGTCTTGCTTAGTGTCCTTGCCATGTGTCAAGCAGAGAGCCTTGATTTCAAACTTACTCCATTTTGTAGACAAATACTACAAAAACAAAAAGCATGACCAAATACATTGGGTTATGTTTTTGGGTGGTATTTAAAATTGAATTTGGCTGCAAAATGTTTTTTATTACAAACTTTGTATACGATTCAGGGACTGTATATTCAAAGAAAGCTATAAGCTTTATTATTTATTTATTTTCAGCATTTCTCCTTTGTTCCCTACTTTTCTCCCCAGCAGGGACATAAAGTAGATTAGAAGATTTATCTTCTTCATCCTGGCACCAACTCTGTGAGGCAGGTTAGGCTGAGAGTATGTTGGCTGGCCCAAGCTTCAGTGGCAGAGTAGGAATTTGTACCTGGGTCTTCCAGATTCTAATCCAGTACTCTAACTACAACCAAATGCTGTCTCTCACTTTTTCTTACTTACGTA
Organism: Paroedura picta; assembly: GCF_049243985.1. Classification (NCBI taxonomy): domain Eukaryota; kingdom Metazoa; phylum Chordata; class Lepidosauria; order Squamata; family Gekkonidae; genus Paroedura; species Paroedura picta. The sequence continues at coordinate 5,510,742 of NC_135379.1, read as the reverse complement.
AATTAATCCACTCTGTTTTGATCCTAATTTACATTCACCAAAATATGAACAAGAGATCTGATCGATGGATCAGATCCAAAGTCCGTCTAGTACAATATTCTTCCAAAACAGGCAAGAATTATTATTCCGTTAAATGCATTGCAATAGACCATCCTAGTCAATCAGAGGCCTCTGTTTGCTTTTTCCAGATTTGGTTTTCCTGGAGGTGGTCACGGTCCTCCACCATGTCAAGAGCGTTTCCTACGTCCCCCGCAACAAATGCAACGTCCTGGAGTCCCACCACAACTAAGGAGATCCATGTCTATAGACATGCCTAGACTATCAAACAAACCACAAATGGCTAACCCTATTGGACTGTCTCAGCATTTCCCACCACAAGGTATCCAAGTTCAGCAACACAATATAATGGGCCAAGCGTTTATTGAGCTGTGTCACAGAGCACCTGAAGGCAGACCAAGGCTTCCTTTCAATTCCTCATCAGCTACCACTATAAGCACGATTCCCCAGCATCAGCAACGTCTAGGGTTTTTACCTCAGCAGGACTGCCAAGGCCCAAGACAGTTGGAGCCAGCAAGACATAACCCTCAGAGCTTAAGCAACCCACTACATGTGTCAACAAGCTTGGAACATTTACTGCCATCTCAGCAAGGTCCAGTGAATCCCAACCCTGTGCTAGTGATGTGCCCTTTGAACCACCCAACAGTTAATGATGCTTTTTCAGGAGGTCCTTTGCCTGCATCCACATCTGCTGAGACAGCAAGGGGTTTACGGATTCCAACCCAGCACACCGATGGATTAGAAGAAAAGCTCGATCCTGACGATCCCGCTGTGAAAGATTTAGACGTCAAAGACCTCGATGGTGTGGAGGTGAAGGATTTAGTTGACGAAGATCTTGAAAATCTAAATCTAGACCCAGAGGATGGGAAAGGAGACGAGCTAGACACACTAGATAATCTTGAAACTAATGATCGCCATCTTGATGACCTCCTGAGGTCAGGAGAATTTGACATAATTGCTTACACAGATCCAGAACTTGATGTGGGTGACAAGAAAAGTGTGTTCAATGAGGAACTGGATCTCAGTGTCCCTATAGATGATATACAGGGCAAAGCAGACGCTGCTCAGCAGAAGGCGCCAGATAATAAGGACGCAGTTCCCACAGATCTGTTCACTCTTCAGAAAAAACCTGTTGAGGTCACTGAGATCAAAACGGAAGTGCTCTCTCCACATACAGTTGAGGAAACTAAACCGGAAAATGAAAAAAGTTATGGGAATGCTGCATCCTCAAGCACTCCACTTACCACCGAACCAGGGTCACTAGAGGGAGAGAAAAAGGCTACGGTCCTTTCTCATGTGGAGCTACCCGACAAAGCAAGTACTAATGAGGAAGCCACTGTGGCTAACCCAGGTGCTGGTCAGGGCCCTGCTCCACCGCCTGCTCAGAGTATAACAAGCCCTTGCAGTATTTCTGAATCGACTCCAGTTCTTACAAGTTTGCTGGCTAATGAGAGCTCAGAAAGCTCTGACACCCGGCCGCTGAACTCCTCACCTCACTCTTTGCCAGCAGCGCACCCCAACCCCATTTCAAGTGTTCCACAAACTTTAATGACGCCTGCTGGCCAGACTGTGGAAAACACATTGCCTCCTAATGTGAACATGGTTCCCCAGGTAAGCCATAATTTCCCTCAAGGGGCAGCAGTGAATCCAGGCTTCATCTCTGGCCAGCCGGTTAACCATAACTTGGAGACGGGGCATCCTGGTAACCCAACTGTGCCTGTTGTGAATTGTCCTGGCCCCAGTGGAATGCCTTCTTCCCAGCAGATGATGCTCCCTCAAACATTAAGCCAGCAGCAAAGTCGCGAGAGGCCTCTTCTGCTAGAGGAGCAGCCGCTTCTGCTGCAGGATCTTTTGGATCAAGAACGGCAAGAGCAGCAGCAGCAGCGACAGATGCAGGCCATGATCCGCCAACGTTCAGAGCCATTTTTCCCCAACATCGGTACGTTTTTTTCCTTAGAGTGCTGTAGTTTTGTGTTTTTTTGATATGCATGGAAACCAGCAAATGTCTGCCAGTACCACTGTTGGATCAAATGTAATATCTGAATCCAATTTTTATGGAGAGTTGGGGAGCGAAAAAGGAGTGGAAGACTAGGCAGGGCAGGAGAAAGGTCTCTACCCCTCGCAGAAAATTCGTGAAGGGGTGCTGCCAGCAGCAGTTGTGCAGTGCCACACTGAGGGGGAGCCCCAGCCATGGTGGCCGCTGGAGAGCACCAAAGGTGAGCCAGCGACAGAGTGGCAGGGCAGCCCCCGAGGCAGCAGCTGGGGAGGAGAATGAGGAGGAGCCGTGGCCCCGGTACTGACTGATCTACGAACCGGTACCGGTGCACGGACCGGGGGTTGGGGACCACTGGTCTGAAAAATTGAAAGACTTGTGGAAGACTTGTCTTTTTGTTACAGCTGTGTAACATTTGTATAAACATTTTAGTTCTGAATGGGTGAGTTGATTTGTGCAAATTGGGTTTTGTATGCTGGCAGCTGTGTATGGGTAAAGTATTTTTCTTTAAAACTTCTGTCCCGTAGATTTCGATGCAATCACTGATCCTATAATGAAAGCGAAAATGGTGGCTCTTAAAGGGATTAATAAAGTCATGGCACAGAACAATATGGGGATGCCTCCAATGGTCATGAACAGGTAGGAGAGGAAAAGCAAAAACAATTGATATTAAGAGGAACTAATAGAAATTGATTTTCCTGGGGTTGGGAGGGAGGTTTGGAGACTTCGGGTGAAGCTTGTAGGTTAGTTAGGGAAGGAGGCAGCAGCACTGACTTTCCTGGCCCTTGAGAATTTCTCCACGCTAAGGAATGGCCAAGGTTCTAGGGATGGAAAGAAGGAATGACTAGGGTTGTTTCCATATTGGAGGCTTTGCACTCGGCTGCAGGCTGGAGTTTGAGCCAGGGGAGGTTGCCCCACCTCTTCCTGCTCATACGCAGGGGAACATTTAGCCCGGTGCTCCTGGATTTGCACTCCCGCATATGCGCCAGGGCAGCGAACTTCCCAGTGCGGAAACAGTCTAGGTGGGACTTCTATGTCAGAAAGCTTTCCATATATAGAGCAAGGCAGAGAAGAGAGAAATATCAGTTCCAGGAGTCAAATGAATTTAGTTTCAGTGTTGTGTTGCCAGAGGCCCTTTTATTAGGCAAGTGCCTGACTGTGGGTCCGTTTCTCTCTGGGTTTTTCTGAAGACAGACTTCTTCTGGCCTGTCTATATTAGGTAAGATAGTCCTCCTTGGATATCTTCAGGGAGGCACTACATCCCTGCCTGTTTGCCGGGGCTTTGGGGGGTGGGAGAGGTTGTCTGGCAGGTATTTTTAATGGCAAATAGATTCAGGTTTTGCATTTCTGATTTTGAAAACGTTTTTAATCATTATCGTAAGCTGCCTTGAATATGAGCCTCTTGTGGCGCAGAGTGGTAAGGCAGCCGTCTGAAAGCTTTGTCCATGAGGCTGGGAGTTCGATCCCAGCAGCCGGCTCAAGGTTGACTCAGCCTTCCATCCTTCCGAGGTTGGTAAAACGGTAATGACTGGGGAAGGCACTGGCAAACCACCCCGTATTGAGTCTGCCATGAAAACGCTAGAGGGCGTCACCCCAAGGGTCAGACATGACTCGGTGCTTGCACAGGGGATACCTTTACCTTTACCTTTAAGTTGCCTTGAACCTGGAGGAAAAGTGGAATATAAATATTTTAATAAATATAAATAAATAAATGTTCATAGCTGCAAATCAAGCTTGTAATTTGGCCTCGTCCTGCCTTTCTTTCTGAGCTTAGTGAAACAGGTAGAGAGGTCGCAGGCCAAGGAGTAGAGACTGATGCCAACAAAATGGAGGCTGAAAGGTCACGATGATGTCGTCTCCTTCTCTTGAGATAGGCCCAAGATTAGCTTTAAGAAGAGATGGAAAAAAAGAGTCTTCTTCTGGTGGAAACCTCAGTTATTTGCAGGGAATGTTAGGAAACACTAGGGCACCTCAGGCTCGTCTTGCTTATTTGACTCCTGAAATGCAAGTTGTACAATGAATCAAAAACTTGGTTTCTTATTACTTATTGGTAGATTTGCCTTTATGAATCAGTCGGTTCCAGGAACACAGAGTGGTGAAGGCCAGAATCTAGTGCCGCAAGCAATTACACAGGTAATGTAATGTCTCTAAGTTTCGCAGTCAAATGGCTTAAATTTTTTTAAATTGAATTGTAATCTGTGAGTCAGTGCAGATTAGTGGTTGGGGGTGACGGGTGAATTAATTCATGGGCCCAATTAATTCATGTACTCCTTGCATAAACGGGAGAAAAATGCTGGCTCTAGGAAAATGTTCCTAGAGATCTTCAAGTGTTGCCTGTGATAGCAGTGGTCATCTGTTTTGAGGTAGGGTGGAGCTGCAGCTTCTGAAAGGTGGGGTTTCAGCTGTGTGTGAAACCATAATCCAGCCTCAGCAGCAGCCTGTCACATGGAAAATGGTGTATCCAAATCCAAAGTACCTTTTGCAGGCTGCCACTTGCCTTATCAGGACAGCTGTAAAATGGAATTATGTTGCCATGTTCTAGCATTGTTTTTCTTTCTTCTAAGGATGGAAGCCTAACACCTCAGATGTCTAGGCCAAACCCTCCAAATTTTGGTCCTGGTTTTGTAAGTAAGTATATCTCTGTTAATTGTGTTTTGTGCGATCCTGGCACATCTCCATGCATGTTGTATGGTTATATTATATTCTATGGGTCAGCGAGGTAGATCTGTTGCCCCCTTCTGGGATCTGAAGTGTACATCGCTCCTGCGCCATTTTTTCCTGTCGCCTTGGCAATGGGGTAGCAGTGGGTTATCCTTTTCTGCCATGTTGGGAGTCTTGAGTCTTTTAATGGGGTTTTAATGGTTTTTTAAAGACTGTTGTTGTTGTCCGCCACTTACATCTCTTAAGGATTCAGATTATTGTACATTCAGTTTTTTATTGCTGCAAAGAAATGCTTTTGTAGTTTTAATTGTCAGCTTCAAAATGGTGGCTCTGACCTGTGATCAAGCTACAGAAAGGGGGAGGAATACTGGTGCAGTCTTAAACAAGCAATTTAGTGCATACATTAGTGATGTTCTACATTCCCTCGTTTCAAATTCAGCTCTGTTATAAAAGCAATTACATGTTAATGCTATAGGAGTCCTTTGAAAGGGGGAATCTGTTTTCTAAAAATTAGGCTAGGAGGAAATCTTCAGAAATGTTACTTGGGAAGGTGTCTGTATAAGATCTTTAGTACCGAAGAGCTACCCCTCTGGGAAAAATAACATTTTATTGTACAATTAGAATGGTTAAAAATATTGTTTTATTTCTGCCCGTCCTCCCAAGATGATTCACATAGAAAGCAATATGAAGAATGGCTGCAAGAGACACAGCAGCTGCTTCAAATGCAGCAGAAATTCCTTGAAGACCAAATTGGAGCGCACAGAAAATCAAAAAAAGCGCTCTCTGCAAAACAGCGTACTGCGAAAAAAGCTGGCCGAGAATTCCCTGAGGAAGATGCAGAGCAGCTGAAGCACGTTACGGAGCAGCAGAGTATGGTCCAAAAGCAGCTGGAACAGGTAAGGGGGAAGGTTGAGGTCTTGGGCAGAAATCTGGTGAGCTCTATTGTTGCTAATTAGATTGCCTTATAACAGCAGTGGTTTTAAAAAAGGACAGAAGAGGTGGGGAATGAAGCAAAATACATAGGTATAAGATTCAGACTACACTGTGAAGACTTTGGACATTATTGCATGTATTACAAACAGCAGGGATGTATGCATATCACAGAAACTAATGTCCTCTAGCTTTTCAGCAAAGGGTTAAAGACTTCAGTACTCTGGCTAAATATCTTTTTCCTATTGATTTTTTTCATACGTGTGCAACTTGAAGAATAGAAATAATGCCCCTGTGAAACATCCCTTAATGACAATTTTACATTGCAGATACGAAAGCAACAAAAGGAGCATGCGGAGCTCATTGAAGAGTACCGAATAAAGCAGCAGCAGTGTGGCATAGGCCCTCATGGCATGATGCCTGGCATGCCTTCCCAGCCCCCAATCGTCCCAGGAGGATCCCCACCAGCCATGGGTCAGCAAAGCTTCCCGATGGTACCCCAGCAGCTCCAGCATCAGCAGCATACAGCTGGTGTGCCTGGGCAACCCACCCAACCTCGGATGCCAAGTTTACCCGGGTGGCAGCCTTCGAACGCCGCCCCAACACACATCCCCCACAACGCACCAAGGCTGCAGCCCCCACTGACCCAGTTGCCATTGAATCCCGTGGCGCCCACTTCGGCGCCAGCTCCTGGTGCAAGTGGGCAGTCAGGGCCCCCACCGCGTGTGGAGTTCGATGATAATAACCCATTCAGCGAAAGCTTCCAGGAGCGGGAACGAAAGGAGCGTTTGAGGGAACAGCAGGAAAGGCAGCGGATCCAGCTGATGCAGGAGGTGGATCGGCAGAGAGCCTTGCAGCAGAGAATGGAGATGGAGCAGCATGGCACCATGAGCTCGGAATTAAATGCTCGGCCTTCCTTGTCCCAAGCACCATTCTTCAGTCCTGACTTGCCCTGTGACTTCATACAACCTCCGCAGCCCCTTCAGCAGTCTCCGCAGCAGCAGCAGCAAATGGGACCCATTTTGCAGCAAGGACCGTTGAACAGCGCACCTGCACCCAGCTTTCTACTATGTAGCGAGCAACAACCTGTGGGATCTTCTGCTTTTGGACCCGATCCACTCCCCGTTCCAGATGGAAGTCCCACTTTCCACCCTGTTAAACAGTCCCATGGAAGCGTCTCTGGGACTGGCTTTAGCCAGTACCAAGTTAGGCCTCAGTTTGCCCCTGGCTTGCCTACAGCCTCCCCTGTAGCTGTCCCTGGTTCCCCCTGCAGTCAGGACACCAGCATGCCCCATGGAACGAACTGTGCTGCGGTAAGTCAGTCTCTCATCCAGTTGTATTCTGATATCATTCCAGAGGAGAAGGGTAAAAAGAAAAGAACAAGAAAAAAGAAAAAAGAGGAGGATGCTGAATCAGTAAATACCCCGTCGACACCGCACTCGGATATAACAGCACCTCCAACGCCCGTTGTCTCCGATTCTGTCTCCACCCCAACAGTTAGCACGCCCGGGGAACTTTCACGCCATCCAGGGGAGGTGGAGGCAGAGGAACTGCCAGGCTCGTCAACGCCGAATGCTGCGGAGAGTCAGCCTTCCTTGGAGCTGAAAGGTCAGATCTCCAATAGCAATTTGCCACAAAACAAATTGCCTGAGCAATCAAGCGTAAAGCTAGAGACGGACAAGGTCAAGACAGATGCTTCTGGGAGCATTCAGGAAATTAGACAGGAAAAGACAGAAGCTGATCCATGCCCTAGTCAAGCTGAGCCTAAGATGGAGAATCCAAGTGGCATCAAAGTGGAAGAGGATAAAGCTTCAGCACTGCCTGCCTCTTTCCCCGAGGGCCAGGCCCAGCCCACCAGCATCCCTGCTGCAAAAGGGGAATCGGGGAACGAACTCCTCAAACACTTGCTAAAGAACAAGAAATCTGCCTCTCTTCTCCATCAGAAGTCAAAAAGCAGCCTCCCATCCGAAGAGAGCACCAAGGAGAGCAAATTTGTGGAAAAACAGGGCCTGGCTGAAAGCAGTGTGGTAAGCACGTTGTTTTTATTATCATCCAGGCTCTCAACAGTGTTGAACATTCTTTATACAATATAAATATAAATGTATTGTGTTGATTCGGTATTAAAAGGCCAATGTGTGAGAAGCGGGGTATAAAATACCCAGCTCTTCCTTCTCCTCTTCTTTCTCATCTTCCTCTCCACCCCAAAAAAACTCCCCAGTCTTTGGCACAACTTGAATTCTGTTTTGTGCCTAGCATCCCCAAACCAGCTACATCTGGACTATATTCTGTGTCCAGTTGTAAGATGCAACAAGCTGCTGACTTGGTGTCTTTCTATTGTTCCCTAAAACGTTTACTTCATACCCCTCTTTTAAACAAGTAGAGGCTAGCTGCTCTACTCATGACTGATTCTTAGGAAGCTAACTAGTTTTGCGTTTATTCTGATTGGAAACAAATCATCTGCCAGTGAAGCTTTTTTAAGAATGGTGACTTATGTTCTCGAGTAGAAGTACCAGACTCGCCGTCGCGTTCTGTGCTAATCAAAAGTTTCCAGATAGTCTTAAAAGATCCCTTGTAGTTAATTGAATCTGGAGATGAGCAAAATATGGATGAGGCAAAGGTGAACAGAGACAGCAGTATGGAAGAGGGAAGGGAGGTTGGAGTTGGCTCTTCATGGTCTTCCCACTTGGAATGTCGATGTGTATAGAAACTATTTCACTAAAACAACTACTGCAATATAAAAAGAGAGCAAAGCAGGTTTGTTGGAGATATATCCAAGTGCTTTGGCAAGAATGCCTCGTTCCAAAATTTTTAATAAAAATATACAATGAAATATTAAATTTGTATAGCTTATGCCCTTTTGTTTTCCTTTTCCTATAAGCAATTGCTAGGAAATCCATTGCAGGACACGCTTGGATGCGGCAACAGCCAGCTTCAAAGGGCAGATTTAGGACATGAAATGAAAAAACAGCGAAACAAGCGAACTCAGAGGGCGGGTGAGAAGACAGCGCCTCGATCTAAGAAGAGGAAAAAAGAGGAAGAAGAAAAACAGGCTATTTATCCTAATGCTGAAACGTTTATGCAGTTAAAACAGGTGAGCAATGAGCAGGGAAAGGATCCGCCTCATCAGAGATAAGCTTAAAAAATAGATGAGAGGTTCTCTGCCTTGGTCTCTTAGTGGGCTGGATCCCATGGAGACTTTTCTGCCAATTGAAGGCATTACTCCTAATAGATACTATAAGATAGTGACATCTCCCACTACATTTTGTGTTTTCAGCACCTTTCCTTTTAAAGGCAGATCGAAAAATATGAGCACAGCCCTCTTTAACTTGGGCCATTTCTAACAGGGTTATCTGCTCTGGAGTCAGTCTTTTGAGAAGCTGTACGTACCGCCTCCCTCCCTGTCTCTACAGCATTGTAGCACATTCCCGCACCTTCAAGGATTCTCCCAGGTTTTCTCTGAGCATTCACAAACCTGCTTTACAGCAGCATTTTAGGAAAGTTGAGCCTGGGTGGCTGCAATATATCAGCCACTTGCCCTGATTCTGTCCATGCAGCTGTCATTTCTGCTCCATCCAATTGGCGGGGGAGGGGCTTTTTGTTTTTTAAAAACAAGCCATTTAGTACAGAATTGTTAGAACACATTGAAATTAAAAGAATTAAAATATCCCAGTGGTTGGGAGGGATGACCATTGTGGAGGGGCTAGAGACTGAGTGGGAAACCTGCCCACGGAAAGCTGCACTGAATCGGCAGCTCTGCCAGCAACAGAGGTGTCTGTCCTCGTGTGGAAGCCACTGTCTGTAAATTAACCAGCATGGCCTTGATGCTATTAATATCCAGCTATGTGTCTCTCGAACAGATTAATTCTACCACATTTCCAAAGGAACAGGATTGGTGACTGAGAGACACCAAGCAAATAAACAAAAAGCCTTGCTGGGCCCCACTTCCAGAGGTTTTCTAGCAGGTATCTGAAATTGGGTGGTTCAGATCAGCAGATCCCAGATAAATTAACTCAATGGAGCAGAGTTAGGTAGGATATCAGTGCTTTTGGAGAGTGCCAAGGGAAGAAATAGCCCTGGTACAGGAATCCTAGGAAAAAAGGAAGCCAGCAGGGCAGAGAAAGCTAATGGCGAGAAGGAATTTGACAAGCAAAAAGGAAGTGAGATCAGACATTGGAAAAAGAGAAATGGCCACACCATGTATTGCTGCAGTGGCTAGAGGAGCAGCTGCAAATTCCAAATTATGAAGACCAATTAAGTTTTGAACTTTTGATATTCATAATGAAAGCCATTTTTGTTCTCTGTTAATCTAGCACTTATTATTAAGAGAAGTCTATGAAACAGAGGTAGTGCTTAATTCTTGGAGAGCCACGGTCCTTGACTGGGAGTTCAGAAGCACTGGTAGAGGCTGAGGCAGGCAGAGTGTGAGGTGACACTGGCTTAATACCTGAAGTGTTTTAACAAGGGCTCAAATGAAGTACAGGCAGGACTCCTTGAGTGCTCCTGTATAAGTGGGGAAGCTTGAATTTCTAATGATAACCATCATCCTTAGTGCAATTGAGTGGAAATTCACAGCTCGTTTGTGATGATTTTCTCATAGCGGCTCCTCTTTTCCTACAGCAACTCTCTTTGCTGCCTCTAATGGAGCCAATAATTGGCGTGAGTTTTGCCCACTTCCTGCCGTACGGCAGTGGCCACCTGAATAGTGGAAGCCGCCTCATGGGGAGCTTTGGTAGTGCTACACTCGATGGGGTATCAGACTACTATTCTCAGCTGATTTACAAGGTATGTTTCCCCCCATATTAGGTTCTGCAAAACTTCTGTAAGAAGCACAGTAACAGCCATAACCTGGTGACTGACAAGGCCCTGATATGTCTAAAAAGATGGCCCTGATGCCATCTGTTTTTGTGCTTGCCCAAACCAGAAATGCCAGAGCATAACATTTGATTTATGCCCTGCCCTTACCCCCACCCCGCACTGAGGACCCAAAGTGGTCTAAATCAGTGGTCTCCAACCTTTTTATCACCGGGGACCGGTCAACGCTTGCCAATTTTACTGAGGCCCAGCGGGAGGGGGGTAGTCTTTTGCTGAGGGATGTTACCGCCTCCTGAGCCCCTGCTCCGCTTGCTTTCCCACTGGCGCCCCTGACTTCCCACCGCCTGCTGGGGGGCGCTGCCAGCAGCAGCTGCACAGTGCCACACTGAGGGGGAGCCCTAGCCATGGTGACTGCTGGAGAGCACCAAAGGTGAGCTGGCGGCAAAGTGACAGGGCAGCCCCCGAGGCAGCAGCCATGGAGGAGGAGCTGCGGCCTGGTACCAACTGATCTACGGACCGGTACTAGTCTCCGGACCGGGGGTTGGGGACCACTGGCCTAAATCATTCTCTCCACTTTATACTGACAATAACCCTGTGAGGTAGGCTAAACTGAGAGAGTATTGACTGCCTGATGGTCACTGTGAAATTTGAGGGTAGAGCAAGGATTCAAACCTGGGTCTTCCAGATCATAATCCAAACCCTGACACCACTGTAACCACCACCCTGGCTCATTAGTAAGAGGGCTTTGACCATCCTGTTCCGTTTTCAAATCAAAGCATTAGTGCAAGTTGTGCTCATAGCCTTCATAGGAAAAGAAAATGGTGATTTGGAACAAGCAGATGAAAAGGGTTACTTTTTTCTGACTGGCATTTGGTTGTATATCCCTGGCTAATAATTAAAAAAAAACATTCCTGTTAAAAGTTCAAGCAGACCTGAGTTTGAATTCCTTCAGTGTAAAATGAGAAAATTGTAACTTATCAATTGACATCAGTGTAACTTTATTACATGTACATACCTGTTGTTACCAGCCCTGACCCAACTGGGAAGGGCGGACTATAAAAATAAAGTAGTAGTAGTTTTGGTATTAATAGTATTTTATAATTTTTTTTGTAAGTGGATTACTTTCCCTGTTATTTCAAAAATGCTAGCTAAAAACTAACTTGCTGTCCTTCTCTCCTCTGCAGCAGAACAACCTGAGCAATCCTCCCACCCCTCCAGCCTCCCTCCCTCCCACCCCTCCACCTGTGGCTTGCCAAAAAATGGTCAATGGATTTGCAACCACTGAGGAGCTCGCTAGCAAGGCTGGGATGCTAGGGGGCCATGACGGTAAGCTGCTGTATATGCTGAGGGTGTCCATGATGAAATCTGGGCTTACTTTGCTGTACATTTGTAACTTCCGTTACACCAGAATGCTTTGAAATTTTGTTTACATTCTCTACGAAATTTACTGGGGAAATGTTGCCAAAACTGGTGCTGAGCTCAGTATGAAGTAATATAGCTCTCTGGGTGGTCTGGGTGTTCCAGGTACAGAAATGCTTTTGCAAGTTGTGGTCAGTATTGCAGAGATTCTTGAACCTGAGGGCCGAACAGTTTTGAGTCAGTGGCGATGATCTGAGTTAGGGTGAGGGCAGCAGCTTGGAAGTTGCTTCTTTATCAACACTCAATCGACCTTTGAAAATAAATGAAAACCCCAACAAAGGGCCTCCATTCAATATATCCTGCATCCCACCATGATGAACATGTATGAAAATTCTACTACTGTCATCGCTAGAGGGCACTACAGGTTTTTTTCATTTGGGCAGAAAAGCAGTATATAAGAACCAACGTTTCTTCTTCTATCATTAACAGCCTTGGTGGGGTCTTGCAAACTGAGAGCCCCGGCTTCCTCAATTGCATAATCCCTCTTATGTTGGTTCTTATGTTGGTTCCTGCTTCCTCCTGATTTCAACTTTTCCCAGCATGATTGTCTTTTTCCAGTGACTCGTGGCTTCTTCTAATGTGACCAAAGTATGATAACCTCAGTTTGGTCCTTTTAGCGTCTAGGGAGAGTTCAGGCTGTAGGTTATTTATTTTCTTGTTCTTGCCATGTTTCAGTCACCAAGGTTCTAGGACCCAAGCAATTTCAGCTGCCCTTCAGATCTCAGGATGACTTGTTAGCCAGAGCCATGGCTCAAGGTCCTAAAAGTGTGGATGTTCCTGCTTCCCTTCCAACCCCGCCTCATAACAATCATGAAGAACTAAGGTATGTGTCTTCTTCTGGCCCCTTAGCTGGGCATTGCGTGCTTGGTAGGCTAGCTGGCCCCTTGGTGCTATTCAACTTTTAGGTGGCTCACAGCTATAAATGGCCAGTTGTTGTTTCTTCTTGTGCACTCCCAAGCAAATGGTTTGGTCTTGGAATGAACCTCTAATTCACATTTAGGTAGATCAAGCCAGAAACTGGTCAGGTTGGGAATTACAGGGTTGTTCATAAAAGATGGATTCAGCAAGTGACCAGAAGGAAGGTGGAGATAGTTTGCCAATGTGTCAGGTTGCAAATACTTCTATTCTTGTTCATTGGTAATCTTTTCACTGTTCAGATTCTTAACGTGTCCAGAGCCTGTCCTCACATCCTTCAATGTAGATGAAACACTCTATGAGAACCTACTTGTCTCACACGAACAGGGGTGTGGCCTGCTCCTTGAAGCAATGCCAAGCAGCTGGGCATTATCTGGTGCTGGATTTTGCAAATCAGTTTTACTATTTGAGATTGGGGCATATAAATCAGAGGGAAAGGTTAGGCCTCTTTAGATGGCAGTGGTTACCACATACAAAATTACACACTTGGAATTGTAATCATTTTGTATGTATTAACAGTATCTTGTAGTATCTTACAAAATAGCAATTGAACTACAAAGGTGAGAAGAGTGCATTTCTGATGGGAGAGATCAGTGTGACACACTTGCTGGCATCATGACTTGTTTCTCTTTAAGAAACTGACCCGTGGAATTGCAGCTGGCATCATATTGCTGTCAAACCCAGTTCTCCACCTCCTCATTATGCTTCAGAATTGTGCCTCAGTTTCTAGTTTTCTTTACTCCCCAGGGTTCAAGATCCTTGTGGTGACAGAGACACGCCTGACAGTTTCGTTCCGTCTTCATCTCCTGAGAGTGTCATGGGCATGGAAATCAGTAGGTATCCTGATCTGTCAGCTGTCAAGGAAGAAATCCCGGAGCCTATTCCATCTCCTATCATTCCAATCCTACCCACCAGTACAGGAAAGGGTAATGCCTGCTTCTATTCTCAATGCATATACTAATTTTATGTCTGTTTATCATCCTTTACATTAACTACATGTGTTTTTTTTCTTTTTCATTAAGGATCAGAAGCAAAAAGAAATTTCATTAAAACAGAACCTGGTTTTTTTGGCTCTCAGCTTGGACCTTCCCCAAATGGTCCAAAATCTGGCCTTGTATCTGTAGCGATTACTTTACATCCCACAGCTGCAGAGGTAAGGAGATAGAGTTCCAGCAAATCGGATTGAGAATCATTCTGAAGGGTGACCACATGTCTTTGTCTAATATAGATCAAGATAGGCATCAGTGACTGATTATGCATGGGAGGGAAAAGCCAGGGCGGCAGTCCCATGGCCGTGGGGCAATTCCCTGCTGGTGCACGACGTCACCATCATTCCAGCTCCCTCCCACTACTGGCCTGATTTAGGGCCTCCGATGCCCCATGGTAAGGGAATGCTAAGTTTTCAGCATTCCCTGTTCTAATGTGTGCGACATCAACACCTATGCCAGGCCAGGCCCGTGCATAAAGCCCCCCCCCCTCCCAAATTACAGTGTCCCAGTAGGGACACTAAATGCCCTTTTGGACTCTGTGGCATTTTGCAGCACTGCAGAGCCGAACGGGGTGTTGGTCCCCTCCGCCCTCCATGGTAGGATAGCAGCACACCATCATCCCACCTTCGTGCGGGGAAACCTCCCCCCTGCACAAAAAGAAATCCCTATTCACCTTTTGCAGTAACTTCTTCAACTTGCGTGCTAGGTTTTAAAAACAGGATTCTCTCAAGAGGTGATCTTTACCAAGAATCATATAAGGCAGAATCTTGCTGCTGCATCCCACAGCCACTCAGCTATGGCTCTCTCTGATTGGTTAGCAATTTCCGTCCCTCTTTGCAAAACTGATGGCTGAATGTCATGGACAGATGCAGAGTTTCAGAAAATGCACACCTCCCCCCTCCCAATTCCCTCTCTCTTTGGCTTTGTCCTGTTTTTTTCTTAGATATTGTGTGTTTGTCTCGCCCCCCCCCCTCTAGAACATCGGCAACATTGTCGCTGCGTTTTCCAGCCTCCTGCACGTCAGGATTCCAAACTGTTATGAAGTCAGCAATGCCCCAGATGTTCCGTCTTCAGTGGGAATGATGAACACTCCCAGAGCTAACCCAGCCTTTGAGTACAGACAGCAGCTGTTGCTTCACGGTCCCCAGCCAGGCACTGTAGACTCTCTAGGGTTAATGGGGCCTTATGGACTCAAGCCACCTAACATGCCATTTCCACCCAGTGGTCACGGTAAGTCACCTTGTGCTACCGAGAGGTTGCCGAGAATTACTTTTTTAAATGTACGCTTGGAAACTTGAACCCGTTTTGGGAGTAAAAAATAGCTGTAAGTGTCCTTCACTTCTGTAACTCAAGGCAGGTGGGTGAATAGGCAAATGGGGTTAGTGGGTAACATGAAAGAAGAAGATGGGATTGAGGATACCAAGGCCAACGTTGGTTCAAATGTCACTGTTAAAATTGCTCTTTGTAACTAACTCAGTTCTCAATGTCTCATAAGTTTTGGCAGGTTATAAGGGTCACAGTTCCAGCATGGCCGACGGTCCAGTGCTGAGACCACAGTGGTGTTCCCATTGCAAAGTGGTGGTTCTGGGCAGTGGTGTGCGGAGGTCTTTCAAAGACCCACCTTTCCTGAAGCAGGTACTACTGCAAAAAATGTGGTTATGGGTTAAGATCCGGTACGCGCATATGTATGCAATCCCCTCCCCCATGAAAATTGCTTAATTTTTTGATCCGCTCATATTATATGATTGTTAGCAACTGCTGTTTTCTTTCTTTCGTCCGTCCGTTCGTCTGTCCGTCCATCCATTTATCTTTTGAAGGGCAAAAGAATACAGAAGTTTTTGCTTTCCATAAAAATGCTTCTAGTAGTGCCAGGATGACTGAACAAAGCACTGCAAACCAATATATTTTTATATGTTCAAGCAAAAGAGAGTTCATCTGACTTTCATTGAATTTCTGCTGTTTTAGTTTTTGTAGGAAAAAACAGACCTCCCCAGAAGCTCTCCCTCTTGAATACAGTTACTGGAACAGTTCACAGTTCAGGGAGTTTATCATGCCTCCAAATTATCATAGCTGGTTCATTTAATTTTGGCTTGAAATTATTCTTTGCTGTCAAGTTGTTAAGAAGCAATCAAAATTGTATCTGAAGTGTTAGTGTGAATACAGGTCTGCAAAGTAGCCGCTCCCTGCATTTCATAATAACGGAAAGCCCCCCCCCCCCCCTTTTCAAGCTCTATGTGCCATTCTCATTGTTTTGTATGTCAAGAAAATCAGTGGTGTCACTTTCCATTTATCTAAGTAGCAAAGTCAAAATCTAAAAACATGATCTTTCAGAGAAGAATTTGGGTTCCAAAATATTGCATTAACATAAGATAGATTAATAATGGATATTTGTTTTGTTTTAAATCATGGCTGACTCATGAAATATAGTTTTCCTGAGTTGCACTTTTATGCTTGTTTGGGTTTTCACTTTCAGGATTCCAGGGAGAAGTCTGAGAGAATGGAGAAAGATGTTGTCTTTTGTAGCAATAACTGCTTTGTTCTCTACTCAGCATCCATGCAAGCAAAAAATTCAGAGAGCAAGGTAAATTGATAAGCATGTTATCCTACTGGGGACTTCCTGAAGCCACTGCTTTAACAGAACACAGTCAGGCTTAATTTATAATGTCTGCACTGTAAATGGGGCTACACATATACTCCACCGTATATATACGCAATTATTCTCTCCAGTGTTTTACCATAGAGAGTCAATGCCAGTTCTTGTAAAATGCCAAGTCTCTTGGCTCCTTTCTCCAGAAACAATTTGCTGCTCCATTAAAACAAAAATCTGTTTAAAGTTCTGTGTCTTAACTCATAGATGGAAGTAATTGTGTGGACAAGTTTTATGCTGTGTAGTTAGAAAAGGTTACTTATCATATAGTATAAGACCTGATATTAATAAATCAAGCAAACAATTTCCAGTTTGTTAACCAAGCGTAGCTTTTCTCCTCTCCCATGCACCTGGCCTTGAAAAGCCATACTGTTTCCTGGCCTTGTACTGAAAAGCTTTCTGCTTTTTTCCTGCAGGAATCAATTCCTTCCTTAGCACAGTTCCCCATGAAGGAAGCACCCCCCAAAGGATTCCATCAGTATAACAACAACATCTCCACACTGGCTGTACACTGTCTCCCTCAGTTCCAGGAAAAGGTTTCTCCACCATCCTCTCCCCTTATTACCTTCCCTCCTGCATTTGAGGCAGCCAGGGTGGAGCCAAAACCAGATGAGCTGAAGGTAACCGTGAAGCTCAAACCCCGTTTGAGAACAATCCCCAATGGTCTTGATGACTGCCGGCCGTTAAATAAAAAGTGGAAAGGAATGAAGTGGAAGAAATGGAATATACAGATTGTGATTCCTAAAGGAGCCTTCAGGCCACCTTGTGATGAGGAGATAGACGAGTTCCTCAGGAAACTGGGCACAACCATTAAGCCAGATCCTGTACCCAAGGACTATCGAAAGTGTTGCTTCTGTCATGAAGAGGGTGATGGGGTAACCGATGGACCAGCGAGACTTCTTAACCTTGACTTAGACCTTTGGGTCCATTTGAACTGTGCGCTTTGGTCTACGGAGGTCTATGAGACGCAAGCTGGTGCCTTAATAAATGTGGAGCTTGCCCTACGAAGGGGCTTGCAAATGAAATGCACGTTCTGTCACAAGATGGGCGCCACCAGCGGCTGTCACAGGTTAAGGTGCACCAATATTTATCACTTTACCTGTGCCATTAAAGCACAATGCATGTTTTTTAAAGACAAAACCATGCTTTGCCCCATGCACAAACCAAAGGGAGCTCATGAGCAAGAACTCAGCTATTTTGCGGTCTTCAGGCGGGTCTATGTCCAGCGTGACGAAGTCCGCCAGATTGCCAGCATCGTACAACGGGGGGACCGAGAACACACCTTCCGGGTGGGGAGCCTGATCTTCCACAGTATTGGCCAGCTGTTGCCCCACCAGATGCAGGCCTTCCACTCCTCCAAGGTACTCTACCCTGTGGGCTATGAGGCCAGCCGGTTATACTGGAGCACACGGTATGCCAACCGTAGATGCCGCTACCTGTGTTCTATTGAAGAGAAGGACAGCCTTCCCCTTTTTGTGATCAGGATTACTGAGCAAGGCCATGAAGATGTGGTTCTTACCGACTCAACTCCAAAAGGTAACACATTAATCTGTGATAGAGCAAGATGGGTAGCCACGTTTGTCTTGTCTGTAGCAGCAGAAAAGAGCAAGAGTCCAATAGACCCTTTATGACATTAATCTGTGAGCATCATTACAGGATTTCCTTCTCTGTCACTTTCCTATCACGTTTATTCTTTTGTTTATTCTTTACTTTCATGTAGCATTTGTTTTATGCTGGGTTAAGGTAAATTAACATGAACATCCATAACATGATCCACTTCATTCCACTAAGCAAGTAAATACCTGCAACTATTAGTTGGCCTCAGATCTCTCTATTCCCTCTTGCAATTACAAAGGGTGGCAGGCTGTATTAAGCAAAGCACGTTTCTACACATACCACTTCTAACAAATAGTAAATGTCCACAATGAGTATCCCTTGTGATGATTTCATCCTGTTTCCCCATATAGATGTGTGGTACAAGAGGTCTTTGCAGTGTGGAGCTAAGGACATGTGTGTGCCCCTCACATATGACAGCAAACATGTAGGGCAAATGTGTTTTTCCTTGCAAATCTGAAATCAGTGTAAAATACGCATTGTGAGAGAAATGTACCATCTTCCTCGCCTTTGTTCTAAAGCATATTTTAGCACTACACATTTTAGACCACGTCCTTCTGATGGTATAAAAACTGAGCCAAGGCTTCTGTTCTTTTCCTGAATTTCTTTGATCTTCACTGTAATTCTTTTTCCTGCGCAGGTGTTTGGGATAAAATCCTGGATCCTGTTGTTACCGTAAGGAAGAGTTCTGAAATGCTCCAGCTCTTTCCTGCTTATCTAAAGGGCGAAGACCTCTTTGGTTTGACTGTCTCTGCAGTGGCAAGAATAGCAGAATCTGTAAGTGGCTCTACAACCAGACTGGCTCTTGACCTGTTTTTGCTCAATACTAATCTAAAATAGGCATACTGATGTCTACGGCGCCTTACAAACTTTTGTAAGCCAAAACCTGCTTCATCAAATGCATGAAGAGTTTCATTTAACTGGCTGACATTTATACCCAGAACTACGAACAGCCCTGGGTTGGGGTGAGAATTAGACTTATTAGAATAAGGCCTGGGAGCCTTTATCCCAGGAGGAGGTATGTTGCATTACATTGCAGGGCACAGGTGAAAGGCAGATTGAGGCAAAAGAGTGATCTGCTCAGAGTGCATGTGACCCACTCCCAACCTTTGATGAACTGGATGAATCTGAATGCTGTATTTAAGCCCATTAGGAGGAACGGTTACTGTTTGTTATTGGGTTGAAGTCAGATAGGGTTGATGTCACAGCAAGGAAGATCTTGGAGTCCCTCCCTTAGGAGATAACCAGACACCTCCATGTCTCTGCCATCTTCCTCAAGGCCTGGGGTCTGGCAGGAGGGGGTTTGTGGAGGTGGCTATAGTTCTTGGGGGATTGTGGTTGCTGCCATACTGGATTATTATAGATGTTATAAGTAATGTTTTATTGTATTTTATTGTTTTAGCATTGTAAACAGCCATGAGCCGGCCAGTCCGGGTGTGGCGGTAAATAAATCAAATCAATAAATATTATCAAATCTACCTCTGAATTCCAACACAGCCACCTCTCCGTTGGTGGAGGAGGGAATTCAGATTGAGTAGCTTCTACCACTTGCTCCATAGACACGACTTTGCTTTATTTTAATAAATACCTTTTTATTTTGTAAGAATATACAGAAAGAAAAATAAAGACTTTGCTCATTGGTCAAGTCTGCAACCTTCAACTGTGGAATTTCAGAACATTAGAAATGCTCCCCCATTGATTGCAGTTTCCATTTTCCATGTCTGATGTGTGTCCTCTTACCCTCTTGCATAGAGACGGTTCTGTTTGGCCAGTGCCCCCCACAACAAGCCCCTGGTGCCACCTCTATCCCAGGATTCATTCAAGTCCTGGGGTTCAGTAGAATCAATAGCAATAGCATCAAAGGCTCACTCAGCTTTATAGTGATACACAGTATTAAGTGCCAGTTATGTGTATATGCCATTTTCATTATCCCACTCCAAAGAAAGTTAGGCTCTTCATTGTCCAGTTGAAAATAACGGAATTTACAGCTGAGGAGCTCCCACTATGATTAATGATGCTTATTCCCAGGGAAATGTATATAGCATTGTAGCCTAATATCACTGAGTTAAGGGCTTCAGGTTGGCTTGAACAATAGTTAAGCATGTTTGTCTTTGGATTAATTCCAGAGGTACAGCAGAAAGGATTAGTCTCCCACTGCCAAAATAACAAAGACTCTTGTGGCACTATGGGAGGAATTACTGCAAACTGAGGTCAGAAACCCCTGCTCAAAAAAGGTCCTGCAGCCGTTGAGAAGCAGACGAAGAAGGCCTGTGGGGAGGGCCTGTGGTTCAGTGACTGGCAGAGCAGATGCTTTCAACTGTAGATGCTGGGGTTTGAACCTGGGACCGTCTGCACGCAAAGCACTTGATTTTATGTTTGTACAGAGCAGCAGCTGCTGTGGTTGTTAACTGAACTATTGAAATCGTGCTGGCCATTTTGTTGGCTGTTTCTTCTGCATCCACACTGATGTGTGATTCTTTGGTGTGTTTTCAGCTTCCCGGGGTTGAGGCCTGTGAGAATTACACCTTCCGGTATGGCCGAAACCCACTCATGGAACTCCCACTGGCCATCAACCCCACAGGCTGTGCCCGCTCTGAGCCGAAAATGAGTACCCATGTCAAGAGGTTTGTGTTAAGGTATTTTCTTTTAAATTCACATAGTACAGCCCAGGGTTTATAGGCTGCGTAGGATATTTGTGCTTCTGTGTGCTGCTTACAAACCCTGTTGTCGCTGGCTGTGTATGTGCATGTCCAAGCCAGGGAAGCTGCTTTCTTGTCTCTGCTAGCTGGCTTTGAATGTGTGTCTGTCTGTAATTTAAAAAAAAATTCAAAATACATAAAATTCAGAGAGATCTTCAGTTCTCCTTGTATGTCTCTTCTGTTATATGACCCACTACTACAGGCCTCATACCCTGAATAGCACCAGCACTTCAAAGTCATTTCAGAGCACAGTTACCGGAGAACTGAACGCACCTTACAGTAAACAGTTTGTTCATTCAAAGTCCTCACAGTATCGAAAAATGAAGACTGAATGGAAATCCAACGTGTATTTGGCACGTTCACGTATTCAGGTCAGTAACAGCATCTCTGTGCCTGGAAGGCCTTGATTCCTTAGTTCATGCTGTTTATCTTTGGCAATCTGTTAAAAGTTACTAACTCTTGTCATCTAGAACAGAGGTAGTCAACCCGTGGTCCTCCAGATTTTCATGGATTACAATTCATATGAGCCCCTGGAATTGTAGTCCATGGACATCTGGAGGACCACAGGTTGACTACCCCTGATCTAGAATGTTGGCACCCTATCCCAAATATTTATCTCCCCCCCCTTGTGTAGTGGTCCTGTGTACACTTTGGAACTTAGGTGGTCCCAGAGAGGCCTTTTTGTGCCCAAGGTCGGTATAACTGTCGTTAACTATCTTTACAGGGCCTGGGCTTATATGCTGCTAGAGACATTGAAAAGCACACTATGGTCATTGAATATATTGGAACCATCATCCGCAATGAAGTAGCCAACAGGAAAGAGAAGCTGTATGAATCTCAGGTAAGGCAGCTTGGGAAATGATAACACTTGATGACCGATGATGAAGAAGAAATTGAAATTGTTAAAAGGTTTTTCTATTCCTTGGCTCCATTGTAAGCCATCAAGAACTGAGGAGGCTTCAGCTAGGCTGGGCAGCCATGAAGGAGCTAGAAAAGATCCCTAATTGTGAAGATGTATTGTGGGTGACCGAGATCAAGGGAATTCATGCGATAGTATTCTCCATTCCTGTGGATGGGTAGGACTGTGGGACGACGAAGAAAGCGGATTCCCCCATTACCACATTTCAAAGGGGGATTTGACAGAAACCACGGACTAGGGCTGGGTGCTTCGGCTGCCGAAGTGGCCATTCGCGCCCCAAGCAGCCAGCGGCATGGGAGGGAGAGGCAGCACCAGCGCTGGCGCACCAGTCAGCGCACGCACGCAGGCGCAGACCTCTGCGCCTGCAAGTGTGCGCTGACTGCTGCGCCAACGGCTGCTTCGGTGGCCGAAGCTCCCAACTCTGCCACGGACTTCCTACCCAAAAGACAGATAACTGGGTTCTAGTTGAAATCAGGACTGAGTTTTCCCTGGAGGCTAAAATGGCCAAAGTGAGGCTATTGTACTAATGCTTAACTTTCCTGTATGGCGCAAAAGGTCTGTCCAGAGATCATGCTGCGGCTTTGCGTAGAGATCAGGGTGTGCCTGTGTGAGCACAAGGCTCCAGGGTAATAGTCTGTGGCAAAGCGGGCTTGAGCCTGAAGCTGAAAAACCCTGTCGGTTGCCTTTTATATTCGATATATCTTTGCATCCTTCAAAGCCAAGAAAGCTGTGCTTCCTGGGATGTGTAAAACACGTACATTTCCACTTGCTTAGGAAACCAAAGGACTGTGTCCAGTTGCAAATTTAAGAATGAAAACTCGCACAACCTTGGGGCTATCCTATGTCATGCTGTTGTTTGAATGACTGGCTTTTCTCGTACCAATTTGACAGCATCTTCTCTCTTTGCCCCTCCTCGTCTAGAATCGTGGGGTGTACATGTTCCGCATTGACAATGACCACGTCATTGATGCCACGTTGACAGGAGGTCCTGCAAGGTGGGTGGCTGGACAGAAATGGTGATCTCATTCTTGGAGATGAGCCACATGGCCTTCGCTGGCTTTTTCCTGCTGAATGCTTTCTTCAGAAATAGCGTTGTTTCTAAGGTGCCTCTTTCAACACTCCAGCTTTCACTGACTTCTGAAGCTGCCTGATTAACTTGCTAATCTTGACTTTGCTGCCATCTTGACAGATGTGTAGCTGTGAACCGTTGATATGTCAGTTCTTACTTATAGTGATTATATGTCTATTTTGTAGTAAAATCAATTTACATGCTCCATGGTTACATGCAAATGTTGCATCCCCCCAGGTATATTAACCATTCCTGTGCACCAAACTGTGTGGCTGAAGTGGTAACCTTTGAAAGGGGACATAAGATTATCATCAGCTCCAGCAGAAGAATCCAGAAAGGAGAAGAGGTGAGATTTGTGTCTTTATTTACAGAATATGTTCTGTTTCTTCTTTCAGTCGAAGCTGCAAGATTTCTGTCCACCAGCAATTTTTCCCCCTTTTAGAAGTCTATGAGTTTCTGCGCCAACTGGCCAGTTACATCTCCCTGTATTGCTTTCAGCAACCAGCACAGAAACCAGACCGTATATTTTGGTGGCAGTTGTAAGTAGTGGCTGGATGGAAGCCTGTTCAGAGATGGAAGCCTGTTCAGAGTGCTGGACTTGATTGCCATTTTTAGATTCTTGTAATAAGGACCTGCATCTCAAAATGCTTATACTAAAACCCTATTATCTACGATGCTGGAAAATGTGAAGATTTTATTTATTTATATTTAGTACCTTGCGTTGCCCTACACATCAAATTAGAAAGTCACGATGTCTAAAAAGGAGGCTGTTCAGCTGGGCACTGCCAAATGTTTGTCTGAAACTTGGTCTCCAGGTGACCATCTGGATCATCAGCCTGCAGACTGGTTTCAGCCCTGAGTTCGCAACAGCAAGACGACCTGTATAAAAGCTCTTGCTCCAATAATAATCTAGTTTGGGTTAGTTTGGGAATTACTGTTCATCGTCATGGCTTCTGTACAGTCCCACATGAGGACTGCGCAGTCACAGGCCAGCTGAGGAAAAGCTAATAATCTTTGCAAAGATCTTTCAAGAGCTAGAAAGTGCTCTTTTCCACTCCCGTCTTCCGTGTATCCCTTTTCCTGCCCAAAGTGTCATGGAACAAGGGCAGGGCGCTCTTCTCTCAGTCCTTTCCTTGCCCTGAGGCAAATCATGAGTCTTTTTTTGTCTGTAATTTTTTCTTCTCTTAAGAAATGTGAAGACGGTGGAGCCAGAATGTGGAGCCAGAATGGTCAAAACAATGACCATAAATCATGCCCACTTTGTTTAGGCGAAGGGCACAATACAACTTTGTGCCTGGCCTGCCACCATTTGACCCCAAAGGTAGGAGATGGGAGAGTGGTCAGGCTTACAGCTGTTTTATGGGGAAAGGTATGGGGTTGCACCTATCTGTAACCGTTGTTCATCAATTGGCGTTCTGTGCAGGCATATATCCCTCCCTCCTCTCCCGATTAATATTGTTTCATATGGGCAACAAAGGAAGAACTGAGTAAAGTGCTCATCCTGCCCTTTTCATGTGATTCTTTGGATGGGAAAAGGGATACACTGGAGACAGGGGTGGGGAGGAGCACTTTCTAGCTCTAGAAATATTTTTGCAGAGTGAGTTAACTCTTTGCTGGCTGGCCTGTGGCTGCACAGTTCCCATCTTTGCCTGCACATAACACCATTCAATGAAGAATGGTTACAGTTAAGCACAACACCACTTGTGATTCTTGATCACTTAATTCCCTACGGATCACAACTACCATTCACCCTTGTCCTGATTGGGGAGTTATGCTGTCATGGGTACTGTGCTAATAATCTCTTCCTTCATTAAGGGCAGCCATTTAAAATCCAACAGCACGATGAAATGGAGAATATGTTTTATCTACAGATACAAAGGTTGGTAGGTTTGGTATTTGTGAGGCCCAGAGCATCTAACTCTCCCTGACAATTACTTTCTTTCAGCTATGTTATGACTATAAGTTTGATTTTGAAGATGACCAGCACAAGATTCCATGTCACTGTGGAGCTGTAAACTGCCGAAAATGGATGAACTAGATGCATTCCTTGCTGTCTCAGAGGGTTGCTTGTCCCAAGAAAGAAGTGATGTTTGGGGTTGGGATGGTGGGATGTGAACACCAACCACTTCTGTGAGTTACCCTTTCTTCAACTCACATGTCAAGCAAGCATCAGAAGCGGAAGCTGGCAGAAGGCGGAGCTGCCTGGCTGCCTGGGTGCGCCAAGGGGAAACTGATCTCCAGACCGGTCCAGCGCTTTTGACTTTACGAACTCACTAAGGAGAAATCATTGAACTTGGGCAGAAAAGCTACGGCTGACCTGCTGAAGGG
Source organism: Paroedura picta (assembly GCF_049243985.1). Taxonomy (NCBI): domain Eukaryota; kingdom Metazoa; phylum Chordata; class Lepidosauria; order Squamata; family Gekkonidae; genus Paroedura; species Paroedura picta. The sequence continues at coordinate 5,485,690 of NC_135379.1, read as the reverse complement.
CAGTGGGGCATCAATGAATGTAGACTGAAATCACCAGCGAAAGGGAGACGTCCAAAGTGCTGGCCACAGCCTTACTTATTAAAGGGGCAGGCCCTCTAAATACAGAAAAAAATTAAATAAAAGTAGACACCACTGAACAAGGAATGTACTGAAACGACTTCCTTAGGGATAGAGCTAAGGGAAAAATAACTTGCACTAAAATACATTTAAAATACTTGATTCCATGAGTCAGTTTATTGTAGTTTTTGATTTCTGTAAAATAAGAGAAACTTTTTGTATTTATTATTGAAATAAGTGAATGAAGCTATTTTTAAAAGGAAAAGTTAGAAGCCAAGCTGCTGCTGTTACCTGCAGAACTAACAGACCTGTTACTTTGTACACAAGTGTAAATATTTTGAGAAAAACATTACAGTATACAAAAAAAATAGTAATTGACCAAATGCTACCAGACTCTGCAGAAGTTCGGGTGCTTATTATAAAACTCTGATAGGGATGTTACAATATGATCTTGTGTATCTTTAAACATGCCATTACAGATGTTATGGAATAACCAAAATCTCAATTTAAATAGAGATTTTACTTTATTTTTTTAATCTTTAAAGCAGGCTCAATTGTGCTCTATTAATGAACTTTTTAAAGTAACCCTTAAGACTGGTAGAGAGCATGTATATTACAATTATGACTTTTGTAGATGTCTGAGGAAATTTAGACGGATTTATTTGTATTATATTGTTACATCCCTATTTCTTAAATCAGGTTTTTTTGTGCTTAGGATTTGTGATAACTGTGAATAACTGCTAAAACCACCCAAAATAGAGGCTGAACGTTTTTTTTCCAGCACAAAGTAGCGGGGCTTAGATGACCGTTCAGCTTACACTAAAATCATGTAATGAAACTAGAAATGTGTAGTGGAAGCATAAGTCTAATACAATAGCTGCCTTCTTTAAAAGTAAAAACAAGGAAAAAAATTAGGTGTAATTGTGTCTTCAGCTGCAGGACTCTGGCAGTGGGGTTTTGGAAAATGTAATTTAAAAATGTGTTTGTATGGATTGTTTTGTTTACATTTCTTTAAAAAAATAAACACTGTTTGTGTTTGCTTGTAGAAACCTAATCAACATTTTGAACCAGGTTAGTTTTTTATTTTGTACTTTAAATTCTGGTACTGACACTTCACAGTCTAAAATATTAAAAAAATGAAGTTTTTTGTGTGCACAACTAAAGTGGACTGTAAAACTGTTGGTATATTCAGTGATACAGTTCTGAACTTGTAATGTATATGGCATGATGTATTTTTATCTTACAGAATAAATCAATTGTATATATTTTTCTCTTGATAAATAGCTGTATGAAATTGTTTCTTGAATATTTTTCTTCTCTTGTACAATATTCCAACATCCTACCAGTATTTGTCCTACAGGTTTTTTCTGTTCTGTATAATAGTATCTAATGTTGGCAAAAAATGAATTTTTGAAGTATACAGAGTGTTATGGGCTTTGAAATTTGTGGAAACAGATTTAGAAGATCAGCATTTACAAATAAAATATTTTACATCTATAAAGCACTACTTTCTATATTTTCCTTTAGGAATGTCTATTATTCTTTATTTGAGGATTAAGGATGACATAGTAGACCCTACATATGCTACTTCCGTAGACCCACAACCACTTTCCCTCAATTTGGGGCAGTTCTCAGTTAAAATGGTATTATAATTGAGTTTTGGGGGTATTGTGTGGAGACAGAATAAACCAGAGCATGATTGCTGTGTTTCAGTTTTGGTACAATTCTGTATCAAGAACCAGTTTGTACAGATTGCATTTTAATTGCTGAAAAAAAGAATAGATTAATTGTACAGGAAGTTGGAAGAAAAGAGGGTTTGCACTTACCTGTAACTGTTGTTCCTCGAGTGGGCTTCTGTGCAGCCCCACATGGGTACTGTGGAATCGCAGGCCTGCTTAGGATAAAAGATTAGCCAGCTTAAGCTTTAAAAGCTCCCAAGAGTGCTTGCCCCTCCCCTCTCAGAGGGACTGTTCCCACCCAAAAGTCCCATGACATGGGAGGGGCTAGCACTCTCCCCTCAGACCTCTTTTTGCTGCTAGCCAGCTAGCTCAATACTGTTACCTCAGAGGTTTCTCTGGCAAGCTTTCTATGGAGAATTGTATCTTTGTGTCAAGAACCAGCTAAATGGCACGGGCGAGGTTGGAGTCAAGGGGTCAGTCTTGAGACAGAGCGTCGACACCACGGTTACTGAAGGTGGGACCATCAATGTCAGCAGAGCCTCAAGGTCAAGTCTCCCCAGTGCCAATATATCCAACGCCGGATGTTCGGCAACGGGACTCTTCAACATCGTGTCATCTGTCGCTGCCAAGACTGTGTCTTCCGCGCTCACCGCCGGCATGGGATGATGACATGCTGGTGACAAAGAAATGCCGCCGACGCCTATCATTTTCAGGATCCTTGGCAGGGTCCTGTCCATCCATTGTGATGTTGATGGCGGGAAGAAGCCCAGTCATCTAGGACCCGCTGAAAGTCTTCAACAGCAGTCACGAGTCATCGGCATCAGCGGTCAGTGTCAAAGCACCCTTCGTCATCGAAGATCAGCGACTCCGGGGCAACTCATCAACATCGAGCCACTGCTGATGATGAGATTGTGGGCTTGGACTCAAGCATGGACTCAGTGTACGTGGACATTGATATTGAGCCTTCCCCCTCTGAGCATGTAGAGGAGTCACGTGGGTGCTCCCCTACAGATGACAATAAGTTAGTACTGAAAAATCATTCCGCTGTACCCATGTGGGGGCTGCACAGAACCCACAAAGATGAACCTCAGTGGTGATAATTGGCATCTCTCCCAAGCATTTCCAAGTCCATCCATGGCTTCTTGTATGATTGATGTGATTAGCACAATACCTAAAGGTTGTACATATAAAAACACCACACAATTTTCCAGCTATACTGTCCATCCACATAACCTGCATAGTAAAAATCAGGCTGGCTTCACTCCCAAGTTCATCACACAATCATTACGGTAAGAACCTCAAAGGACTCTTGTCATGTGAATGCAGGCTTACTGATGCATGGGAGCCAGTTTCCTACTAACTGAACTGCAAAACATGTTTTGTCACGCACAGATACTGTCTTAATTATGACAAAAAGGGAAGCCTGTGCCTGCAACCTCTCACATTCTGCAGTGAGGAATCTTTACTGTTATCTATATGCAGAAACAAATTTGTTACGTGAAGTGCTTAGTCAACAGTGCTAGTAGGGGGTGTTTGTGGAGTGATCGGACCTTTTTAATCTTGCTGCCAGGTTTAGAAGCCTAATTGTTCTAATGTTAAGCAATGTTGATTTGTTATGTAGGAGTACTGTCAATTCAGTGAAGGCATATTAGCTTAGTAGATGATGGAAATATATCGTAAGCCGGGTACAGCTATTCATATACAAGGTGAAAAGATGAGGTACACGGACCCAACCCTGTCGTACTCCCATGTGGACAGAAATTCAATTAGGTATGTGTCCCAAAATGTTTCATTTGACATATTGTCTGTATAGAGATTCATAATTAATTTCAGCTAGGCTCTGTGGTCATCACCGGAGACTTGCTACCTGTGCAACTGGGCTTGGCCTGACCTGCCCCTATGCAACTTGGCTAGACTTGCCAAGGAGAGGGAAGAATCCAAGATGAAAGGACAGGTAAAGGTCCCACCTATTGGGGGTGGGGGGAAACCTGGGGAAAAGAGAAAAGGATCAGAAAGGATCAGAAGAAGCAGTAGTAAGCGAAGGAAGGATGCCCATCCTTCAAGTCCTTGTGGGTCCCCTCCTGGTTCATTTCTAAATTCTAGCAATATTTAGAACAACACTGACATCCATTCATAAAGGTTTTCTCTGTAACATGCACAATTAGATTTCTATTGTATTGAGTCCTAAGGCAGAAGTGTATTTGCTTTGCAACTTGTACCTCATCAATGTTTTAGATCCATTTCTGCAAACAGAGGCGAAGGACAACAGACCATGACGCTACTAAATGAAACACCACATTTCGTCTAAAATGCCACATCCAGAGAGCACTGAAAATAAACGGTAAGAAGTTTATTTTAAATACTGCAAGACAAAACCCAGAATCTTTTCATTATGTAATATGTTAATTTTAAAACTAAATTAAATATATAAACGCTTTTAAGATAAAACATTATTGTTCCAGGTCAGCTAAAATAATTCAGCCTTTAAAATGGAAAATGAACACACGTAGTACCACGATGCTTGTGCAAGAACAGGCAGGACGGGGGTCACAGTCCGTTTCGGACAAGTAGAATAGTTCATTAGTTCAGTTCCCTGCTAATTAAATTACACAGTTTTAAACATGTCGCATTTTTCTGTATGCAAGGGAACTGCCAAGAATTAATTAGTTAATTGCACTTCTACTGGTGTAGAGAGATTGCAAGGGAGCTGCCGAATGCTTTTGTTTCATCCAAACATCTTAGCCCGCTGCTAGCTTTCCAAATTGCCATTAAAAATAGTTTCTTTAAAATATCCTCTGTTGGAAATAGCAGCTCTAGGAGTGAAGGCTTTCCAAAGGTTCAGTTCAAACAACTGCTAGCGAGAAAACACACTTCCGTGGAGGCTCAGCTTTCCAGACGCCACTGTTGCGCAAGAGAACCATCACAAATGGCCATGGTCACATATCCTTTGATACTTAGGGGGTCGATAACCTTCATGCACTGCCCAACGGACACCTGATAGAGTCGGTGGTTTTTCTAGAGAGAAAATATGATTAAAGAAAAGTTGAGATTAAAAAACGGCTTTAAAATTCTTAATGCTGTCTCAGAATCATAGAATCATAGAGTTGGAAGGGGCCATCCAGGCCATCTAGTCCAACCCCCTGCTCAACGCAGGATCAGCCCAAAGCATCCTAAAGCAGTTCTGCATTTAAAGTCTTACTGCAACTTGCACACAAAGCCCGTCTACTCAGAATTCTACTCAAATCTATTCAGTGGGGTTTACTCCCAGGGAAAAGCCCTTAGGATCGCACTGTCATTCATTCCCCCCACTTTCGGTCAGCTGCTGTTCTCCAACATGACTCCCACAGTCTCTCTAGAAAAGAGGCTCAGCTGGATGCTGTCTATATTGATGGCACCTCAGCCCCAAATCTTGGGATGGCTTTACTAACAGGGGAAGCAGGGGCTACACCTCAAAGGCAGTGGGATGGAACAGCAGTCACCTGCTACCACATCCCAGAAGTGACAGAACTGACTACTAGAAATGGTGTCACCCAACCCCAGTGCTGCTAGTTACTATGGAAGGACTCTGTAGGCTAATGGTATTTCAACTGAGGGCAGTTCCAGGAGAATTAAGGTAGCACGGCCCCTCTCCATCTCTTGGTACAGATACCATCATCCACTTAAAGCAACCAAGGTTCTTTGTTCCAAAACAAAGCTGGAAGCCTGAGATGAACAGATTTAGATTAAACCTATTTTGTCTTCTAAAATGGCCTTTAGCTTGCGAAAGGCCTGATTTTGCATGACTTTCCTTCCACTATTGCTCTAGCTGGTCCTTTTTTGCTACCCCCCAACTCATCAGAAACCCAAGGAGCTGATCTGGCTCTGGGGGTAGGCAATGATGTAGCTGCCGTATGACCAGGATCTGGGCCTCTGAAATATCCAGAAGATTCTCTGAATATTTATTGGGAACTTAATTTGTAGCAATAGCCCACATGAAAGCTTATATAACCCTTGGAATTCAGTATGTGAACTGTAAAAAGGAGTCTTTTACAGATCATTTTAAAGGAATCTCTACTGAAAACCAGCATAGTAAAATCCTCATTATTATTTCTCACTTACAGAGTTATGAGGACTTAAATTCCCATACCATTTCCTTATTTTCTTCCCCTGCACCCTGCCTTCCAGCTGACACCATTCTCTTCCCCTCCGGCCTCCCCGTTCACAAGACACTCACCCCCAGCACCCACTGCTGAGAGCCGCCTGATCCGTGGCATTTCATAAGGCGGGGTGGGTCCGAAGTGCGTGTCTCAGACACATCCAAGCACAGCAGATTGTTTAAGATCAGCTCGTGGTCCTCATTGTAAATCCAGACCTGGGAAGTGGAATAATGAACAAGTTTAGTGCTTTGTGCTTTAAGGTAGACTTGCTCAAGCACATTTGCTCGGTTCTATAGCAAGGCCTGGGCTTGGTCAGCACCTGCTGCCTCTTCTGCTCGACATGGATTTATGTCATCGATACAGAGAGATGTGCACTCATAAATGTCCTCACGCATGATCTACAATATAGTCTTAATCCCCACCACCACCACGGCACCCATGTGGCCACTGCACAAGTGCACAGGCCAGCCGTCGGAAGGTTTTTTAGTTAGCTTGCCAAGAGAGCATGAGCAGCCCCTCTCAAACGAAGCCTCTGGAGCCATTTTCCCGCCTAGAGCCACTCATGTCCTTAAGTCAGGATCGGAGGCCTGCAGAATTCCTTGCGGCAGTGCTGGCTGGGCTGGCACTCTCACACTTCCTCATAGGACTGAAGCCACCTGTGTGCAAAGGGTGCTCCTCAAGCAATTCCCTTCTGGTACAGATCCACATGCAGAAAGTCAGACAGGCCAGTATGGTGTGGGAATAAGTGTGCTGGACTCTGGACCGGTAGCCCTAATTGGATACTGCCATTTGGCCAGGAGCCTTATTGGCCTTGGGGCCAGTCAGGCTGTCTCACCCTAAAGTACCTCACAGGACTTCCCCCAAAGATAAAATGAAGGGAAACCATGTACTGGTGTGGTGGAGGGGGGATTTGTGAGACCGCCCCTTTCATGATGCAATCATCAAATAAACTTGTTTTTAGAATCAGCTTTATAGTTTCTTTTGGATTTGTGTTTAGAAATCTAGATCTAGCCTCTATTGAAATAAGATATAAAGAATAGGCTTGTATTTCATTTCAGGGAAACTGATCTCCATAGTTTGAGGTGAGTTGTTATTTCAGTAGAACTCCCAAGCATTGCCATAGGACTGGCAGCGGCTCCTTGGTCTGGCTCAGCCCAGCCCAGCGCTGCTGCCTTCAACCACTGACCCCCACAGGGCCCTTCTGCATGGTGAGCACGTTCTCCACATGCTGTCATCCTCTGTGGCTCACATACTTCAGTTTTGAAAGTCTGTTAGGTTGCTTCCTCCTCGTATCCACCCCTGAAGGTCCTGAGAGAGGGGGAAGAGGGTTGCAAGCAGAAATCTGGGGCAGGCAAACCAGTGGCCAGACCATTCCCCTCCACAAGTCAGGTGCTTTGATCCAACACACAATGGTGGCTTTTTTCCAAAGGAAATGTCAACTGTGAGTCACAGAGGGATGTCGCTCACTGTGTGTTCACACTCCTGACAGCCCCAACTGAACCAGGAGGTTAATTGTGTGTTAACTGTGATCAGGAAATGTGGTTTCTCCTCGCACTGGGAACATTGCCTTAACAGTGTATTCCTGGGCATCTCCTCAAGAGATAGTTGGAGACAAAAGTCCAATTTAAAAAAATTTCTACGTGGATATATAGCTTGGAGGAGGGGCTAATCTTAAAACTACCAGCAAAAAATATATACATTCCAAAGAACATCATCTCTGTACAGGAACAAGCCGGGAACTGAGCTATGCGGAGCCCCACCCCCTTCCCTTCCCATACCATGAAGGAAGGGAAAATAACTGGCAGAGGGGAAAATACCTTGTGCTTGGCTTTCGCTCCAGAACATTCCATGGCTGGCCTGTGCATGCACAGTTCCCATGTGGCTCTTCAGAGAAGCCACAGTCATAAAGTAGGGTCCCTGCGACAAACAGGACTGATGCACAAAGTGTGGACTGGCCTTCAAAGAACAGCAAATGCCTGTGAGAAGCTTGCAGCTGCACACTGAGCGTCTGCCAACCCAGGGAGTTAAATGCGAGGCCATTTCAGTCTTACATGCCGTGACTCAAAATGCAGGCTGCAGCTTTTACAGCCAGGGTTGGCTAAAGCCTGATGATCTCCTCTTACTGGGAAATCATTTTGTTCCTTGGAAGTCATGAGAGTTTAAAATTAACATCCATATTTAGAATATTTTTATTCCACGTTCACAGCTGCCAGGGTTAATCTTTTTAACTTTTGGCAAATAATAAAATACTCGCGTACTGCATACTTGTTCCAGGTTACCTAACATGGCTTTTCCATGGAATATCTGCTTGTAGGACAAGTAAATAAATCTGGGCTCTCCTCATACTCTCAATCTGCAGTTGTTTTAGGTACATAGATTCATGGACCACAACGCTTGGTGTGGAGACCCTAATCCTTTCTAATTTTTGTTTCATGAGAGAGAAGCATTACGCCAATGCAGTGAAAGGGAGAGCAAGGGCCCTCTGAAAACTCCCGGCCAACAGGACCCAACATGGCTCCAGACGCCTAGGATAGAGCAAATACAGATTCCTTGAGTATAATTCTATTCAGTTGCAGCTCCAACTTGGGAAACTTTATGGGACAACAGGATATTTATCTATTTGCTTAATGTTTTCCAGCTGTTTAACTAGCTGTGGCTGCCTCCAAACATACACCACTCTCCTGAAGACGCAGACATGGCGAAGATTGGGAAAATACCCAAACTGCTTTCTCTAAACTGATCCTGAACCAGAACCAAAAAGGGTAGCTAACACACACACACAAACGTCACTACTGAATGAATGTAGTACTCTGGGTTACTCCATGATCATTATTACAAAGTTGTTTTCGTCTTTCATTTCAACTGGCAGTTTTTACACTGGTCTTAATTAGTGCTATGCCTTGTTTGAGCTCCATCTTAAAGTAGCTTTCTAAAAAAAATCTCATAGATGTGAGCACTAAACTGGATGCCTCGTCGTGTGGCAGTGCTCACACAGCGATGGAGGACAAAGACCTGCAGAGGCCAGCTGATGGCACTCCTGGTAGAGTCTACTGCCACGTTTGCATAGGCTTTGTCCCCATCTTAAGTCGCCTGGCCCATGGAAGGGGCCATACAGGCCATCTAGTCCAACCCCCTGCCCAACGCAGGATCAGCCCAAAGCATCCTAAAGTAGGAGACAGCGCAAGTGGAAAGCAAGCCCTGGCCTCAAGCCACTTGCCTGATTCTGATCAGTGTAATCACACTCCTTGACCACCACAGGCCCTCCCTTCTGGCTTGGATGGCCTTGGGCAGCCAGACATTTCTTCGTCTGGAGGTGATATAGCTGCAAGGGAGGAAAAACACACACGTAAACAATGGAAAACATGAGCCACTTGTGTGACTGCACTCCGAGATCACAAGAGTCTGAGGTTAGACAGGGAATCCATTGGTGTCTGGCAGGAACACAATTTTTGCTGCGCTCAAAGCGTCCTCTTCTTGACTCCCCTTGTGTGCAGAACATGACCAAAAGCTTCCAGCTTGGTCAGGCTTCAATTTGCCAGGAACAAACTGAGGATTGTTTACTGCCCACAAACCTAGGAGGGTATGATGAGTTAGGTTTGCAGTCCTGGGTTGTGAGAAGCAGCCCAGTGCCAGTTGGTTCAGATGTCACGGTTGGGATCCCTTCAAAGCAGAGGGCTTTCAGCCCAGCTCAAGAAACAAGGGCAAGAGAGAGGCGAGGGCAGGAGTACAGTGAAGGCTGCATTTTTGTCTGACGCGGACATCCTCCCACTTAATCTAAAACTCTTGTGACATCTGAATGCAGCTGGAATGTTCAAATTTACATTGCATACAGTTGGAATAATGTTTTGTTTGCCCCAGAGTTCTGCTCTCAGGTTCGCCACAGGGAGCTCTGCACGGCGCCTTTGTTCTGTACAAACAGCAGAGGTCATTAAAGCACTCTGCAACAGCATTTCTTAAAATCCGTTTTTCATCCAGGACTCATGTTTCAGGTGTACCAACCTTCAGAAAGGGAAGTGCATGTAATTCATGCTGCAAAGGAGAAGTTACAATGAAGTGTGGCCATCTGGAGTTGCATCACAACTGCAGTACAGGCAGTGCTACTATTTCAGATGATAACCTGGGATAAGGTCCAAAGACAGCCAGCGTGGTGTCGTGGTTAAGAGCAATCACCTCTAAAATGGAGATCCGGGTTTGATTCTCCACTCCTCTCCTACATGCAGCCAGCTGGGTGACCTTGGGTGAGCCACAGTTCTCTTAGAGCTGTTCTCACAGAACAGTTCTCTCAGAACTCTCTCGGCTCCACCAACCTCACGGGAGAGGAAAGCAAGCCAATTGTGGGGCTTACTTTTCTTCTCTTCTGCTGTACCACAACAAACTGAAGAAGACCACTTCATAACAGGCAATTTTGGACTAGAAACAATACTGCTTTGACCTTCTAGTGGCTCTTGCCGAACCATTGCCTTGATTTTAATATTTTGAACACTGGTTAGTAACCATGCAAAATTGAATCTGTAACAGAACAGCTAGTATTGGCTAAAACAGGTGCATGTTTTCATGTTAGAATATCTTCAGATTTTGCTTTTCATTTTTTTAGTCCTAGAACCAGCAAGGCTATTTGGGTATTTATGGAGAAAATGCACAACGGAAGTCAGCTCTGGTTTGGAGAAAAGTAATGTTTAATCTCACCTTCAACAAACATGATTGTGGCCTTTTAGAAAACCCTAAGTAGGTATCATCCCAACGCAGTTAATACAACACAGTGTAAACAGAACAGTAAGTGAGAATTTGTACCAGCCCAGCCTTATTTCCCAACTTTTCCCATGTTTTGGAAGGCATGATAAACAATAATCAATCCAACTACAACAAGGTCAGTGTTGAGGTTCCTCAAGTGCTCTGTGACTGTACTACATGTAGAATTTTCGACTGCTTTCATCTTTTTGTTGGTTTACTGTGAGAGCAAAACATTTTATAAACAAATGTTAGTAAAGCAGCAGTCTGATGTAAAGTGAAGACTACCCACACTGGCGCGAGCCATGTACAGAACAATCCATTGCAGAGTTAGTCTGGTCTACACCCAATGAAATCAATAATTCTCACAGGATTGCCCTGGTAAGCCTCAGGTTCATCGTATCCAGTGGCACAAACACACATCTAAAAGCCATTTATTTCAGTGGGCGCTGTCCTGCCTTCTCTCTTCTACTGAAACAACTAAACTACTAGACCACCTCGACATGCATGGTATCCTCCCATTCCCCTATATTCCACCTTAAGCACTACTCGGCATCCTTAGTACATGACAGAACCAAAGGAAACTTCTTTACCCGATTCTCTCTAGCCCACTACGGTCTTGCTACATCTCCATTCTTACCCATTATTTAGAAAAACAGCAAGCAAGCAGACAAGTCAGTTCAGAGGGGTGAAGGCAAAGCAGCTCAACCTGGGTCCCAACAGGCATCTTATGCTAGACGCAGAGCCTTCAGGGCTTTGCAGCCATCCTATCCCACCCCACTGGTTCCTCTAGGGTCACCAGCACTCCATCTAATTCCTCCATTCACCTCTTCAGTCCAGCAGTCATTCCTCCTTTCAGCTCCACTCTACTCCACCCATTCTCCTTCACAGGTGCCCAGACTCTAGAGTAACGGTCCCCAACCTTTCTTTGGACAGGGACCGCCACCGGGGCGAGGGGAGAGCTGACGGCCCGGGTGCCGCACGGCAGCTGCACGCAAATGCGCACGCGCAGTTGCCCTGCACCCGCGTTTTCGCCACCAGGGGGCGCAAACGTGCATGCGCCGCCGGCGTGCCGGGCCTGCCTCTTCCCCGAGCTTCTCGCTGTGGGGGGGAGGCAGGCACGGCTGCCGGCAGCTTGGTACCGTGGCCTTTGCGGACCGGTACCGGGCCGCAGACCGGGGGATGATGACCCCTTTCAACAACTATGAGCAGAGACTTACAGGGTGCAATGACTGGTTTTCAAAGAAGTCATTTCTTAAAAGCTGCACTGTTGTAACTGCTGCAAGGTAATAAGATTATTTATTTTCATCCTTTCATTCTTACACGTTTTCTCAAGCTTCAGAACTACATTAAAAAAAGGACTGCTCTGGAAGGTGCACAGATTGCATAGCATACTTACCCGTCCTCGCTGGAGCGCTTTTGGTCGTTTCTGCCCACGATTCACAAAGACGGGCGGCTGCGGTTTGGCGTTCGGCCCAGAAATTTGCATCTCTGGGTAGATATTGTCTAAGTACCACTTAAACGACTTGCAGTTCAGTTTTCTCCTCAACTCCACCCGATCAGTAATATTGCCATAGTTCCTATTTCTTAGCTCTGGCCTTAGGGCAAAATATTGTTCCTGTGTTCAAGAGAGGAAGGGAGAGTTGCCTGGAACATTTACCAACACAAAGAGGAGGAAAATATAAATTAAAGGAAAGTAGTCGGTGCGTGCTAACCTGCATGCCTAGTCTGTAACCTAACTCTGAAGACACCCAAGGACCAATTGTAACATGCATTTTTCCAACCCATGACTATAGCCAGAATCAAAAGAACACTTACCTGGGAGTAAGCTCCGCTGAACAAAATGGAAGGTAAGTTTGTGCCTTGATTTAAGTACTGCTAGGTTTCACCTACGGAAAGTTTTGTTTTTTCCTTCCAACAACACGATTTGTACACTAAGTTCCTACCATCTGTCTCAAGACTAGATTCCTCCTCCAGAACATCTCTGCAAGACTCTGGGTTTTTCGCCAATTTGAAGCCTTGTCATGGGAACCAATGAAGAATTTAAAAACTGCTGCTTCTTTTGCTACAGAATTCTTCAAATTGGTCTCCAGACTCCAGTATCCCCCTGTGCTGCCATCCACCCAGACAGACCGCCTACCACCCCTCCAACCGTGGGTACTCACTACTATTATACTAGTGGTTTTCTTGCCTTGTAGTCATCCATCCACACATGCGCTAGCCGTAGGGAATTGTGTGCCATGGTGTCCCGCCCGCCTGGTGAGCCATAAGGACGGCGCTTACGGAAGATGTGCCCCACTCTGGAGCATGGGATAATGAGAAGTTTGCCCCCACACATCCAGATCTGCCCAGAAACAGAAGGGGAAGTAAAATAAGTATACATTTAGGAAAAAGGCTTGCTTAATTTATTCATTCTTTTCTAATAATGTCTATTTCTCAAAACTTTTGTTGTGAACAAACATCTATACCGTGCCCATCCTGCCTCTTCTACTTTACCCTAACAACAACCCTGTGAGGTAGATTAGCAACCAACTGGCCCCAAGGTCAGCAAGTGAGTTTGAATCCAGTTTGCTACTCTTGTACTACAGCATGCAGGAAAATTGCTGCTCCAACAGAGCTCTATGAAAAAGGGAGCATCACCTGCATAAAAGCATACACACCCGAAATGATATTTCCAGGTTTTCACCCCCCCAGATGTCCATGCCACTATCATACTGTCCAAGTTCGTTGAAATATTCTCTGTTCATAGCAAACAAGCCTCCTGCCATTGTAGGGGACCTGCAAAAAAAAAAATCCTTTTAAAATTGTGTCACATCAACCAGGAGAAAAGGCAGGGGGAGAGAGCAAAAGGATGTAAGAAGATCACTTTAATGTCGGAGTGTTCAGAGCATGGACTCAGGCAACAGCCGGAAAGGGGAACACATATCCAAGTTGAACAAAATGAAACGGAACGAAGGGCTGGAGACAGCTGCTTTCTTCACTTTTGGTTGTGAATTTTCTTTTTCCTCTTCCAAACACCTCAGCGTTGTATCAGGAGACCTTCTGAATCATCTTATAGATGAAGGGAGCTTTGGCTCTTGAAAACTTATTCCCGGAAAATTGTATTGATAGGTAAGGTGCTATCTAACTCATCTATTTGGATCGCCCAGGCTAGCTCGATCTCATGAGGTCACAAAAGCTAAGCAGGGTTGTCCCTGGTCACTATTTGGAAGGGAGGCCACCTAGAAAGTGCAAGGTTTTTAAGAGGCAAGCAATGGCAAACCACCTCTGCATACGTGAGTCTGAGAAAACCTTTGCCCACTGAGGAAAAGTCTTACTTGATTGGCGATGTGGCTCCTTCGGGGCCTTCTAGCTCGGACAAAGGAACGAGATCCCATTTGAAGTGCAGACCCCAGTTGAACCCTCCTCGGACCACGGGGGAAGAGCTGTAGGTGAGCGTGTCTGCGCTGATGATGTCGATGACGGGGCAAACCACAGTGCTGCGGGATTCCCGGATGGGCGTCAGCAAAGGCTGCAGCCACAGCTCGTTCACTTCACAGTGGCTGTCCAGGAACACGAGCACCTTCCCTGAGAAGGCAGGAGCACATCGGGCTCAGAGGATGCGGATACAGCAGCAACTACAGCACAGTCAGAGTCCTGCAGTTCCACAAGGCAGGGTAAGCGATAAGAGTCATTCTTGAAGATACGGAAACTGCTTATCCCCTCCCTAATGAACTCCAACGTGGGATTGTCGACTGTCCAAATCAAATCTAAACATGGGACTTTTCCAGGGACATCTCACTTACATCTGTGGCGGCAGGAACAGGGAGAGATGGGAAGAAACCTGTCTGCTTCTGAGTTTGAGACACGTTAAGAGTGGGATGTTAAAAGAAAAAAAAAACCCTTCCTGTAAACATTTTAATCTGGCCATGATGGACATTTCCTGTGAAAAGCGGGGTTTACAAAATTCACTGAAACTACACTCATTCTGTGTCCCAAGACAAGACTTATCCAGCCATGTTTCATCATGAAATGTAGGTTGGTCCATTCAGACGGTTGTCATAATGGCCAGCAAAAACATGCATTGTGCTAACGCAATTTGCAAATACTTCCTCCCCTTGATTCACCAGAGAGGTTTGCTGCGGCTATTGTAATTAATTGGGTTAGCATATTACTTGATAATCTGTGTAATCAGCCTGTATTAAGCATTAGCATGCATCAGTGATAACATGATGTTAAGTCATGAAAGCTTGTATTGTAACTGGTAATGACAGTATAAGCTCTTCCTAATTAATGTGTGTTAATCACCTACATTGCGGTAATGTTATCTCATTGAATTCCTCGGCTTTGATGGAACCCATCAGCTTTGCAATGCATTGAAATGACAAGAGCGCTGTTTGGGTTCAGTGCTACAGTCCAAAAATATTCTTTGGAACACACTCAGTGATGAGAGAGAGAGAGAGAGAGGCACCTATACAGCAAGGTATTCCTGAATGGAATACTTTGGTTCTTCTAGAAGTAAGAGAATCTCAGCTTCTGTTTACAAATAATCAGAAAAGATGTTTGGCTCTTCTCTGCTATTTACAATGCTAGGGGTGTTCCTTTCAGTCCCTTCCCTCTCACAATTTCAGTTTCCAAATAGTCAAAGGATTAAACGAGAGCGCTTTATATTAGTTTGCCTGGTACAACCCGGCATATCGCACAGCAATCCAGAGGTGTGTGTTTTAACGAAGTTCTTTTTAAAAGTTTACATTTGTTTCTCTTAAACATTTATATTTGTGTCCTTAGATTGCAAGGGATGGATGGATGGATGGATGGATGGGGGGGGGAGCAAAGTTGCAGGGACACAGCCCCTGTCCCCCTGCCCAACAGCAACAGAAAAACCAAACACGTCTTTCTGTTTCTAGTACTGCAGGCTGCATACTCCGTGGAAGTTCTTTAAAAATGAGCAAGTAGACATCCTATTGCAGCTGTTAAATTGGCCTGATTCAAAAGGGGAGATGCTCATACAAACCACATGGCATTGCAGACAGCTACCCATGTGGGCCAGACGTGGAACAGCTGCGTTAGATGGATAAAACAGTCAGTGTTCTGAGAACTATGACAACGTAGTGCCTTTCATTGGCTCCAGTGTTTCCCGTCCTTAAAAGTTAATGTCTTACTGGGGAGGCCTGGGTTTCAACTCCCATCTGCTTTTCCAAGGCTCTCTCCAAATGAACTAAGAAGTAGGAAATGTCTGGAATTGACCTTCTTAAAGGCCTATTTTGTGTCTTGTAAAACGGGAAGTGATTCTACAATTCTCTAGCAATCCAGGGCCACAAGCAGTACCCGCTGACCCCCTTCAGGGTGGTGTGACTAATAAAAGTCTGCACTCAGCTGTCACTGGAGAAGTCCCATTCATCAAACACATAACTATCAGGGAAGAGGCAAAGACACTGAGACAATGGAAGCAAAAAATGTTACCCATCAGCTGTGCTACTGAAGTTACTACATTAAAATTATTCTGTTTTGGAAGCACCAAAGAAATAAAGAGACTAGTTAATTTTGAAGAGACAAGCAGAATCAATCACCTGTAGCATGGGAAGCACCGATCATTCGCCCTCGAATTAATCCTTCTCGTTTCCTATTTCTGACTAATTTTATGTTGCTGGGAAGGTTCTTGGATATATAAGCATCCAAGTCTCCTTTCAGATCATCTAGAAAAGAAAAAGAGGTCAGAATAACAAGTTTCTGATGCAATTTCTAATGACTCCTCTTTAAAGAGGCAGTAAGGTATTAACTGAGAGTTCACAGCCAACTGGTGTAACAACATCCATTCCAGTCAGCCTGCATCACAGAAACATGCTGGATGGCTGTGTGAATCAGAATTGCCATTTAAAGAATGATATTTTGACTAGCAGCACTCTAGGTACACTTGTTCTTGCCTGTTTTGTGCTATATCCTGTCAAATGTTTTCTAGCTGCTCAAGTAAAACAGAAAACCACACTATCCAAAAAGTCCATTAACATATTTCTAGAATTTGGATGGCCAAGTGGGGCCTCAAGGGCACCTAGCCCCCACTTCCCTGTAAATTGTGTCATCAGAGGCTAGACAGTCAAAATTTACTGCTGCCCAACTGGTTTTGTTTCCAACAATTCTCTTAAAATGCAACTGCATATACACACACATAGAAATCCAGCCATGAATCAACAAAGCATGACTTTCCCTGAGTTGGCAACCTGGGGATATGGGACTTTGGCAGGTATCATGCTTTGCCTTAGCCACAAAAGACACTGAACCAAGCATTATTTTTAGAATCATCCAGAGAACCTCGGAAGATAGGAAGACTCAGAAAGATATCTCTCAGGACACTTCTGTTGCATTGTTCTACAACAGAAGACTTTCAAAAGAAGATTCCAATCTAAAATTACATGATAAGAGGAAGTGATAGGCATAGAAGTTGGGGGAGAGGGGAGGAAAGAACGGTGGGAGGTATATCCCCTCTCCACAGATTTCTGGTGAATCCCCACTTGTATTTTAAGACCTGCATATTAAATGTAAATGTTGATACACAGTGTTCAGCTGCTAATTTTTGTTTCCTGTGAACTGCTATTTAATTAGCCTATTTCAATTTGCAGCCTGTGAAAATGTTTAAACCACAGGAAATGTTTTAAGGGTTCATTCTGAACAAACTCTCTGCCATTTAAATATTCCATATAAACATGAACCAGCCCAAACCTAACCGCTGGATCTCACGACAAAAAACGAATGTAAAACTGTAAGAGATTCTCACCTAATTCACTGTTGTCATCCACCAAGATAATTTCATGGAGAAGGTGTGAAGGAGTGCGGTCTAGGACACTGTGAACGGTCCGGAGCAAAGCAGAAAATGCCTCATTGTAGAAACAGATGACAACGCTCGCGTGGGGCAAATCGGGAGGGTAACTCTTTGCCATGCACCTGCAAAAAAGCACAGGTTATAATAACTCATTTACCAGCACTCTCCCCAGCTGCAATTGAGTGGAATGAAAATTTAGGTATTTGTATTTAGGGAGATTGCTCAACTGATCTGCATACCCAATGAATCAACTTGGTTATGTATTTTATATTATTATATGCTTCCTGTATTTAACTGCTATATATGATAAATACCAAAGCTACAGGAAGTTTTAAAGCAGAAGCTGCTCCTTTCCTGCTTATGATAAACAGAACATTTCAAAATACAAAAATCTAGATGTCCAGCAGCCACTAGAACCTAAAAACTGGGCCAGGCAGGTAGGTTGCTGAAAAGAGAAAAACATATTTTTCGAGTTCGATATAACCAAACTCAAAAAATACTGGGTAGATTTTTAAGGCTTTTTTCCCTGTATACCCCTAATCATAAGTCTTTTGAACCAATCATTCCTTTGATGGACAAAATGCAGAAACATACCTTGGATTTCTTGTGTCTGGCACGTCTCTGTGATATCCCAGCCGGTTACTGATGAGCATATTGAAGGCATGTTTTTGATAGCCCAAGTCCCTCACTTCCTGGTCTTGTTCATTAAAAATCATTCCTGTTAACAGAAAAAAGTAGTAAGATTAGTTCATGACGCACCAATTGCCAAAGTCTGATTTCTAAAACTGAAAGTTAAACTTCCTCAATATGGCTTCCATAGTACTTCTTTACATGACTAGGAAAAGATCAACATGGAGCAGCTACCAGTTACACAAGACTGCTCGAGTAGAAATGCATGCAATTACGGAAGCACTGCTGCTACAGGAGAAATACTTGAAATAGTACTCTACTGAAAAGGAATGGGGGTAAAGTGACTACTTGTCTGTAACTGATCTTCTTTGTGGGATCATGTGCGCAGCCCTAGAAATAGGCTCCATTCCTCAGTTTGAAACACTTTAGCTTTTAGGTTGCAAAATCTTTCTCCTTTCCAAGCCTATGCACAATGACACACATCCAAATGGGAGAAGATTAATGGTGGCTGACACTCAAAGGCTGAAGTGTTGTGAAAGACCTTTGTCCTTTTTGGGGAAGCAAAATAGCCGAACTGGACAGGACGTTTCCTGAAAGGAGCTTTCCTCTCCGGACAGAATTCCAGGGTCCTGCAAGGATTCAGCAAGTGAGAGGAACAGACTGTATAGTACAGATGAGGGCGTCAAGCACCACTTCTTTCAAATGCACTGCTTCCAGAATTCTCTCCCCTCCTCCAGATATATCCGACCTAAATCACACAGGTCAACTGTACGATTTGCCTTTATTCATTATGCATCAAAAAGACCACAGCCGGTTGGTCATAAATAGAAGCCAGCTGGAACTCTTGCCAGATACCAGAAGGCTGCAGCTAGCGTGTTTTACCATGGCACTGCA
Organism: Paroedura picta; assembly: GCF_049243985.1. NCBI lineage: Eukaryota > Metazoa > Chordata > Lepidosauria > Squamata > Gekkonidae > Paroedura > Paroedura picta. The sequence continues at coordinate 5,466,770 of NC_135379.1, read as the reverse complement.
ACTGGCAGTTGAATATTATCCATTAACATGAAGGCAAATGGAGGGGGGAGACCATTCTTAGCCCCTAGGATTTAGAAAGATTACTAAAGCTTAGAAGCAATGAATTTGGGATCATTAAGACCAAACTTCACGTGATGCTGGTTGGAACTCTGTAAGTGTTACATGGCCCTAAAGGCAGCTGAGGCAGGGTCCTCCATTATGGAGCTGGATCAGAAAATTGGAGAAGGGAGGGATTAATTATCTCCCCCCCCCCCCAGTTTCCCTTCAGGCTTCTTGAAGACAGAATAAGAGGAAAAAATACTGTTTGTTATTAACTTCGTAAGGACTTAACAGTCTTGAGTCTGAGAAAGGTGAACTATAAATGAAGAAAAAAAACCAGTAATCCAGCTCAGGGTCCCCACTGCTGACTGGGAAGAGAGGCACTACAGTTATCAGGGGGTGGGAGGAGCTGGAATGAACACCCTCTCTTCCGCAGCACTGCCTCCTTGATCCATATCCATATATCACCTTAAACGGAACAAATTACTATACATGTCATTCCAAGTTGAAGTTCAGCCTCAGATGAGGTCTGACCCTTATAGCTGCCTGTTTCCAGATCTTTATTATCTCTCCTGTCTTGTTTCCCCAAAAATCTTGCAACCACGAAGGACAAAAGCCTCAATGAAAGCAAAACAATTTCAGGATGCTAAAAAGTACCCATAAGCAAAAGACACACACATCTGGAACTGTAGGTGGTTCTCAGGTCAGACTGCTTAAGCTTCCCAATAGTGACATACAATGGGCTTCTTCATCTACCATAAAAGTCCCAGAAGGAATAGTAACTCAAAAATAAAAATCAATTTGTACCGTTTCCATATGCCACCAAGGCCCAGCCGACTTATGGCGACCCCATCAGGTTTTCAAGGCAAGAGATGTTCAGAGGTCTTTTTGTCAATGCCTCTGCATAGCAACTCTGGTCTCCCATGTAAATATTAACCAGGGCCAACCCTGCTTCTGAGATTGGGCTAGCCTGGCCTATCTAGGTCAGAATGTGTGTGTGTGCCTGTATGTGTGTGTTTTAACAAATTTCAAATCCTGTGGGAGAGACTTTGAAGGAACTGAGTATGTTTAGCCAAGAATAGAAAACTGGGGCATCAGGGGAGATGGTTACACTCTTCAAATACTTGAAGAAAGTAAACCTTTGCTGCTTGAAAGAACAAGAGTAGAACTAATAGGCTTAAATTCCAGGAGAGTAGATTACAGTTGAACAGCTTCCAAATAGTGAGAGTAGTTTCATAATGGAACCAATTACTTTGGGAGTTTGGGGTGTCCCTCACTGAAGGTATTTCAGTAAAGGTTGGACAGTCAGTTGTTGGGCATTCTCTTGCTCTGGATCTTCTACATTAGGCAAGAGTTTGGACTAGATAGTCTATAAGACCCTTTTTATGGTAATGACTGGGGAAGGCACTGGCAAACCACCCCATATTGAGTCTGCCATGAAAACGTTAGAGGGCGTCACCCCAAGGGTCAGACATGACCCAGTGCTTGCACAGGGGATACCTTTACCTTTACCTTTTTAAGACCCTTTTTAGCTGTACGAATCCAAAAATCTATTATTTAGGTCTTCAGTATGAAACGTGTACAGAGTAACACTACTATGCTGAATTTTCAATTCACAATGAAACAAAACAGGATTACCTGATCAGATGATGTTTGTTCTCACTTGACAACCAGCCCTAGTATACTTGGCACATCCCTAAGCTAGACAAGAGAAAAATCAGATCCAGTTCTAATCTTTTAATAAAACAGCAGGTCTAATTTAATGGCCTCTGCATTAGCAACATAGCCTAGCAAGTTAGAAATGAATGTTTGGCTCTTACTAATCCCAAGCAAGTTGCTGGGTTTCAAGAGATAAGGTTTCCTTATCCATTTCTAAAGTGGAGCTCCCATTTTCAGTCCACCTCAGTTCTAAAAAAGAACTCAAGGTGGGTTCTCATAGTGTATCAATGATAACTCAACCCACTGCTATGTTTTTGTTTTTAAATTAATAAGTTGAATACCCTGTATGTGCTGTGCATCACCCCAAGACTACTTTGTCATGAGGGGCAGTATAGAAACTCTAAAATAGATAATAATTTAGGCAGACAAGCTCCACTAAAGAGTGATTTTAAATCAACATAAGCATACCACAGGTGTCACACCTGGGCATCTGGCACAATAACAACAGTCAACCCAACAGGGATCAGTGGAGAGTTTCTTCTGGTCTGCCATCTATTAATTTCCTAGACTCCCCCCCCCACACACACACACAGATTTCCTTTGCATTCCATGTCAAAAACAGTTGGGTGCAAAGCTATCAATGATACAGAGATTCCCTATAACAGATGCTTGATCAAATGCTCCTTTGGTGGGAAACATGAATGAGCACCCCACTTTCTGACTAAAGATAACTTCTGCCACTCTTCCACTAAGTTCAGATGTCCTGCTGTAGGAAAGGTGATCCATCTCAGGGGAGAGGTCTAAAACTGTGTTAATTTTCAGGTAGTAAGAAACTTGTTTTCTTTTGTGTTCTTATTTTATAGTTTCATCCCCTAGATTTTTCTGGGAAGAGAATTAAACCTTTTTTACATTGGCTGAGAGACTTTCTGAATTAGTACCCTCACATGCTGACCACTTCGTGCTCACTCTATCAAACAAAGAGAGGTAAGAGCAAGCCAGATTTCTTCTTATCTTATACATAAATCCAGAGTATTATCATGGAGATAATTAGACTGTACTAAACTGGCATGTTAAATATTTAAAATCTATAGTTGGCTGTGTAAAGTCTAATTTCTAGAGAAACCTTTACAATTATTATATTCATTTTTTTTTAAAATTTACTTCATTTGCAGCCTGCCTTTCTTGCAAGAACTCCAGGCAGATTATGGAATTTAAAACACAATTAGGCAACAAAGACCTGTGATAAAAAGCAGAACTCTAAAACAGCAAAAACTAGAATGCAAGCAAAAATCTGCCTATGATATGGCAATGCCATAATGCACAAAGTAGGCTGCAAGGGCAAAAGACAAAGCAGTAAAGGAAGACTCATACAATATGCATGGTAATAATATTTCCCTTACAAACGCCACCTCTTGAGTTGCTCCCATTCAGCTACAGACTTACCCATTTCAGGAGAAAATTCAGTATCACCCTCGATAGCCTCCTTTGCAGCATTTCCTAATGGATTCCTGATCTTGTTGTCTCTGTGCTGAGGTTCAGGTACATGGACTGACCCCCGAACGAAACGGGGATAGATTTTTTTGGGAAACGGCTTCTGTGGCTCAAACCCCTTGAAGGGCACATACTTGAAAGATTGAGTCTCTTCGCTGAGGTTGAAATAAATAAAAAGCAGAAGCGTCCAAGTCACAGAAGTGAAGAGGCAGCCATAGCAGAAATAGCGAAGTGTGACGCTTCCCATTGTAATCCTAGCATTATTGCTTGCACATTCTCAATCCCCTTGAAAAAGAAAAACAAAGGAAACAGAGTAAGGCTTCCAACACTAAGACTTTTCTAGCCAGTCGTTCTGAAAAGAGAACCTTTCAGAAAATTCTGTGTTCCAGATTAATACCAGATTAGTAATTATATCCAAGAATAAAACTCTACCCTTCAGCCTATACAAAAGATTACAAGCACACGCTAAAGTGGCGTTCCAATTCTGCGCGGTGCCAACTTCAAAATGCCACATCACTAAACACTGCTGGATACCGAGATTACTTTAAACGAAGCATTTATGGCATTTTGCACAGTGTGCCACTGCAAAGCACTCTACAAAGCAAGCACAGAGGAATTTGCTCAGCATAACCATATCCCACAGGAATCCATTTTCATCGGCCTTCTGAGACTTTTCCAATAAATGTCTCTGGCTCAGTGTCGGGATGAGTTTCCAAGCCTCTCTCAAACCTTCATTAAAATGCGAAGCTAGCAGTTGCCAGAGTCATTTTACCTTCTGACACCAAAAAAGCTGTTTGCGAGTCCAGACAGAAAACAGGGTTCCCCTGAACAGGTTGCTTGAGACCTCTGACCACCAGGGTTGTCTTGTCAGCACTTGGGACAAGCAGAGCAAGACAAACTAAGCAGCACAAGACCTTTGTCTGTCAGTGAAGTTCAAGTTCACTGACTACTGGCAAAGTCAAGTTATAAGCTGCTAGAAGACAGTTTAACTAGAAAGTTTAAATATATACAACCTAAAGCCTTTGTCACCAACTAATTTTTAACAGAGTGCTCAATTAAAACTAGGAGGGCTAAAAACCAAACCCTAGAAACAAGAATCTCTGCCCAGCAAGTACAAGAATGGAGGCTCAGTCAATGTCCTTCCATTGCATGCCACCCCTGTTCATTTGTGTTTGTCCATATAATGCCTCAGTGTATGGAAGACAGGGCATGAGAAGCTTATTAAGAACAGGTGTTTATGCAAAAGAAATGGGTTTTACGCAAAAGATGAGGCTGGAAGTTTCTAGGAGCCAAACTAAATCCAGGAAGCCAATTTCATATTACGAGACACAATTTATCTCCAGCTTCCTCTCTCTATGTGTTTTTAACACACAACCATTGGTGATTTAGAAGAACTCTGAAGCAAGTAGCAGTTTCCTTCCCCATCAAAATACCACAGCCATCTCAGATTCATGCCAACTGTGAAGATTTTGTATATTTTAACTGCTTTACATTTACAGATGTTGGTGTGCATTTTGTCTAAAGTAAATATCATCTGGTTGTGTGTTTTTTTTAATGGCTAAACTATCTCTAAACATTCATGAAGATCATGAAGCAGATAAATAAAGCACAGTCATTATGAGTAAAGAATGACAGAATCAACAGCTTACAGCAATGGACAGGCTGAACACATCAATGACAGGCTTATCTCACAACTGCTAATGATGATTAGAATTCCATCACACCCACAATCTACATTGAAAAGTGCAGAATACCTTTTGCCAACACAATTTACAACAGCATGGTTAAGGAACATAAATGCCGGAAAACTAATCTGCATTAAAATTTAAAAAAATTGATTGTTATAGCAGGCACCAATTACTACAGTTGCTAGCACTGGAAGTTCAGCTTAAAACCATATGCGAAACCCTTTTAGTTTCAGTGTCCAAATTACAGCACTGAATTATTTATTTCTTAAGGAAGTTGTGACATGGCCAGCATGCATCCACCAATTAAGACCATTTTGTGTAAAGGATGGAAAATGCCAGTATATTTTGCAGTTTTATAATGAATTAAAACAAATGAGAGAAACTTCCACTTTGTTCAAAAGATGCTAATTTCTTCTCTCGTTGCATTCCTCCAAATATATTGGCTACTCTGGAGGTTCCCAGAAATGATTATGTAAGTGCCAGCACATCAAGCAGTCTTTCAGAGGAGCAGTCATTTCTTCAGGTTCAGGAAAGGGGAATATAACACAATGGAAAACTAAAATATACTATAGCTTGTAACAGATTCCATTACTCTACTGACTTACAATTGTTTATGTAATTTCAGATACTGTCTAACTCCAAAACTTTAATCTATCCCCCGAGCAGATGGTCAAATTCCCTGGCAGATATGTTTTCTGACTCGAGCTCCCTTGCATATTTTGTCCTAGACCAAGCATTTTCAGTCTTGCACCTGAAGTACGTGAACCATGACCAGGATTGTAGCTGAATTCCACTGTCTCGAGCCAATGACGAGAAGGATACTCAATTTCTGTAAAGTAACTAACTGCAAACAGTACTTCCAATATGGGTGCAACTAGGTAAGTCATTTCTCGTCTCCTGATAAAAATGAACTTCCTGTTATTGGTTGAATTTCTCTTCCATGGAACTCAGGGCAGCAAGGATCCCATGCAATTTCTCACTCAGTACTAGTTGAGCTAAGACTCTTGCAGTTTCACCTTCCTTTAATGTTATTGTTGTTATTGTTATTATGTAAATGTTATTGTTACTGTTACCACCTTACTGTTACTTGAATGATGTTACCTGTACTATTTTGTTGTTTCCTGTAAACCACCCTGAGCCTTTGGGGAGGGCGGTATAGAAATGCAATGAATGAATGAATGAATGAATGAATGAATGAATGAATGAATGAATGAATGAATGAATGGAACCAGCCCAGGTTATCTTGTGAAAGGCTGTTATGTCATTTGCCATCAGACTACATCCCGGGGCAACTTAGAATTGAGATGAATGCTGCATGTACTAATAAGGATATTATAAGCATTAGAAAGGGGAGGGGGGCAAACAGGTTCATGTCACTTCAGCAAGACTGTGATCAGGATGAACCCTTGTCATTAGCTGGAGCCAATGAAAAATATCTTCCGTAATCTATAGGTCCGATCACAGCAGTAGAGTCAAAGCCATGAGCTCATGGACGGGGTAATGTTGAAATGACAGAGGAGTTTCTTTGAAACAGAATGAAACCTTGCACGAATCGAAATGAATGGTGGTTTTAAGGCAGATGGTGAGCAATCACCATCCCACTCCCCAAAGGAATTATTCTACCCAGAAAATCCTTAAATTAGAGAGCTTTGGGATCTTTTCAATCATTTGCACACTGGCTTAAGAACATGCTAGTTCGTTTATGTATTTAACAGACTTTCAGTAATCACATGCACAACATGTCCAGTTTTTCACACACACTGTATGATTGTATATTATTAATTTAATATTAACACTGTAACATCTCATGTATTTAAAAAGGAAGGCAGAGCTTCAAGTCTCTGATGAATTTCAAAAGTATTATAGACAACATGTGCTTTGTTCTGGTAGTAGATCCCTATATTTGATTTGCCCACTTCAGACTGTGTTTCCCCTATTTTATGCAGTTTTAGTGATCAGTACTTAATCACTATGCTACTAAATGCATCCCTGCCCAAAGATTAGACTTTGTGGGATTTAGAAGGATCACGTTAGCAATCAGCTAAAGAATGGCTTCTTTCCTATATTCAGCTTTACTCTTCTTCAAAGTGCCTATACTAACCCCCAAAATAATAGTTCTTCCCTTCAGTCTCATTTGTCAGTACGCAAGAATCACAGTTCAAAAAATAAAAATGAATTGAAATGTTCTAAGCCACTATACCCATTTCTCTCCCCAACCCCCTCCCCCCACAGTATACACACAGAGACTGAATTAATAGGCTGCAGTTATGAAAGCAGATACATCAGTAAATCAGTGGCACCTAAAAGACTAACAGTACCCATTATTGTTTTTCCTGCAGTAATAACAACATTTCTGTTCAGAGCAAGCCATCTCTGTCGCATAACGCCTCATGCCAAAGTAAACACACAAATTATTAGAGCCAACCAGTCTAAGTCACATGGCACTGTAAGCATGGCAATCATTCCGTTTTATGCAAGTCTGCACAATGGCCCTGCAATTTATAGTTAGGGTATTATGTATTATATATATACTAGACTAGACTAGATGTAAAGCCCATTGTATTTAGGAATACAGTGGGCGCTAGCATGGGCGCTGGTGGGCCCGGCGGCCTTGCAGGTCTCCTGGTTGGTAAGGTCCACACTTTAGACCACTGGAAGAACCATCACAAAAACAAAAGATAACCTCTAGGCCTAGCCTAACTTCTATCCTGTTTTTTATCATTTCATTACTGCTTCAAAAAGTTTTGTCTTGAATGCAGGAGCCAGTACAGAAAGTTATTTACAAACAAATTCATCCACCTCCAGTGACAGATATAAAAGTTTACATATGAACAAGCAATTACAAGAACTTCATGTAATCATCGTTGTGCCTTGTTTGTTTTGGCTTATATGCCACCACTCCTGGGGTTTCTGGCTTGTGGCAAATTTCAACATCAATGCAATCAATATCAGTACAAATACAATAAAATATAACGCAGTCCAATTAAAACACTATATAAAAACAAAATAAAACCCGTTAATAATCAGCAGCAAGCCAAGTACCGCTATAGCTTAGATGGTCCAGTCTGCCATGGGGGTGCTACAATTTTGCATGGGGAGTCCCAAGATGTTCCTGGCCCTACCCAACCTCAACCATACACCTGGCAGATACACAACAAAATATCATGATGCAAAATGACAATATATGTGCATGAACTAAGCTCTCTCAATTGTACTATACTCAACGGTAGGTGTGTTTTTAAGTGCTGTCAAACCACTCACTTCTAAATTAAGTTGACCCTATCAATTAATAGCCTCCACAATGTCCTATTATTAACAGCCTGACTGAGGGCTTGCGGACTGAGGACTATGGCTTCCTAGACTAATACACATGTTGGGTTTCCTTCTTTCCTGCTGCCTTCAACTTTTCCTAGCATCATTGTCTTTTCTCAATGTCTCTGAAGTATGATAGACTCTGTTCAGTCATTTTAGCTTCCAGGGAAAGATCAGGCTTGATTGGATCTAGCCTTTCTATCTTTCTAGCTCCCAGTCTCAGCCTCCTTCTGATTTCTTGGTCTCCCTTTCGGTTGATGAGCCCAGGAATAGGAAACAAAATATTCAATTTCTTCATCAGTCTTAAACTTAGGTCATTCCTCAGTAGCCACTACTTTTGTCATCATGCTTGTTCAACCACAATCCTGCTTTGGCACTTTCTGTTCCAACATTCATGAGCAGCCTTTTCAGATCTTCGTTATTCTCTAATGGCAGCACTGTGTTATCTGCATAGCTCAACCCGGAAATGCTCCTTCCTTCAATTTCCACTCCAGCTTCCACTAAAGCTCCATTAGGCGTGAGCCACTAGATCTTCTTGATCTGCCTCTAGAACAACCATTCTAGAGGAAAACAGCCAGTGTCCAGTAGCACTTTAAAGACAAGCTAAAATTATGGCCAGGTAGGACCTTTTGTGAGTCACTGCTCGCGTCTTGACTGACTCCCAAAAGCTCCTTTTCTGCTACCAGTTTTGGTAGTCTTTGAGGTGCTCCCGGACTCTGGCTCTTTTCTACCTGAAGAAGTGAGCAGTGTCTCACGAAAGCTCCTCCCCTACCACAAATTCTTTTAAGGTGCTCCTGGACTGTTGCTTTTTTCTACTGCTACAGGCAGACTGACATGGCTACTCATCTTGATCTAATTCCAGAGGCTAGATTTGGGTGGGCAGTTGTGTTGGTATGAAGCAGCAGAATAAAGTTTGAGTCCAGTGGCATCTTTAAGTCGGACAAAATTTTATTCAAGTTGTAAGTTTCCGTGCACATGCCCACTTCTTCAGATACAGTTAAGCAAGACATCCTCAACCATTACACATAGGGAGGGGTGGAAAGTTGCTGCAAAGGGCTAGTTAGAAGAAGAAAATCTGTTTTTTTAAAATATCCCGCTTCTGATTGCCAGAAGGGGTTTCCAAGCCGCTGGCAATCACCTCCCCTTCCTCTCCCACGATCACCTGGGCAGTTACAGCTGGGACCAGATCAAACCCTGCGAACAGCCATATGGAAATCTAATAAATAAATAAAATTAACACCCACATTACAAGAGTTCCCAAACAGACGCCCGATCGCAGTTCGATTCCGGTGGCATCTCCAAAAAAACGAACCCAGCTCGATTCTGGGTGGGAGCGAGATTTAGCCTGCGTGGATGCCCAACCACATCGGCTCAAGCCTTACCTGGGGGGCGGGCGGGGGGGTTACTTGCTCATTAGAGCCCAGAGATCCGCGCGAGGGGCACAGCCAGGAGGGGGACGAGGCGGAGCGATAAAGACGGCGACCATGGGTAAACCATCGCGCGACCCTGCAGCCGTCTTCCCGAACCCAGTCCCCGTCCCGGCGGCGGCATCCGAGGAGCGGGCCGGGGAGGAGGCGGCGGAGGAGGCGGCGGCGCGGGAGGGGGCGCTGCGGCTGCCGCGCGATCACCTCCCCCCCTTCCTCCCACCGCTCGGGCCAGATCCCTCCGCCTCCGAGGCAGGGTGCCAACGCTCCCGGGGAGGTCTGGAGGAAGGGCTAAGGAGGGGCCCCGCCGCTCACTCGCTCGTTCGCCCCCGCTGCTCTTTCCGACTCACCCGCGTTGCGGCAACACGAAGACGGGCGGAGCCGCAGGACCATCCTCCGCCTTCGTCTCACCTGAAGAGGCGGCGGTGGCGGAGGCGGCGGCTCCCTCGAGAGGGACGGCTGCGCGCGGCCAACCGCCACCAACCGTAACAACGCCCGCGGCGGAGGCGGAGGGAGACGAGCCGCCCGGGCGCTAGAGCCGCCTCATTGGGCGGCAGGGGCCACGTGGTCCTGGCTAGCGTGCCCGCCCCCTCCCGTTGGCCCGTATGGCTCGCCCGGCCGCCATGACACGAGAGGCAGCGCCCAGGTGACTCTTCTGCGAAGCGCGGGGTTTGTGGGCGGCTGGAAGGCGTCAGGCGGCGGAGAGGTTGTTTTAGGGGTTTTGATAGTTCATGGATGGTTTGTTGCATTTATTTGGAATCACAGAATCGTAGAGTTGGAAGGGACCTCCAGGGTCATCTAGTCCAACCCCCTGCACTATGCAGGACACTCACACACAAACAGGGAAAAACAAACACAATTTCAACAAATGTTAAAAAGTACAATTATATGCCCCTTCTGTGCTGCTTGACGTGGTGCCTTCCATGGGGAGAAATCAATACGGGGAGACCTGTTAGGCTGTCTGCAGCAGTAAAATACAACCAGGGTCCAGCAGCCCCTTAAAGACATGTGCAAGCGGCTGGGAACTTTTTGTGATTCCCCGATCACTTCCTCAGAAAGGCACCAGTATCCTTCCAGACGAATGACATATTCTCAGCTATTGAAGAAGATAAGAGAGCCGTGACTCCCCAAAGCTCCTCTCTGGCCACAGATCTTGTTAGTCTTTCAGGGGCTCCTGGACTCTGGCCCCTTTCTGCAGCCGCAGACAGATCGCAGTGACTCCCGAAAGCGTGTGCTGTCTGTCACTTACCCTCCCCTCAATGGCCCAGGCTGGCCCAATCCCATGAGATCTCAGACACGAAGCAGGGGCCGTCCTGGTGAGCACTTGGCCACCAATCAAACCCCATCCTCATGATGCAAAGACAGACAACCCACCTCTCAACATCTCCCGCCTTGAAATTCTTGCAGGGTCGCCATAAATCAGCTGCGATTTGACGGCCTTTTCCACCACCACGACCCCTGTCACTTATAAACGGTTGAACTTTCAGCACAGGTTACTTGGGAAGGGGAAGAAAAGCAAAGCAAGAAAACTAAAACCCTAAAGCATCAAGCCCAGAATGCTCGGCTGTTTAACTGGGTCACATTCTGAAGCTGGTAAGGCCTGCACAACTAATCAGATAATAAGGCCTTTGGCCCCAGAACAGAGGAGCTGTTCTCCATAGCACTTTAAGCCGGATTGGCTTGACGACACGCCACCCACCTTAATCGGCTTCACGGGGATCCTAATCTCACACCGAAGACTGCTTGCACCAAGGAACGCATGCATTTGCTCCTCTTCTTGCACTCAAGCTGCTTAGCTGGACGGTGGCTCAAGAACTGTGCTCTCCCCTGCCCACACGCCAATTGTTTCACACATTTCTAATCTCTTGTGCATTTTTCTTCAGGGATTTACTTATTATCTTTCCTATGGCATATGTGGGGTGCAGCCAGGAGGACTGTCTGGCAGCTAAGCAAGAGAAGTTTGGGGGTCATTTGCTATGGCCTGCCTCCATGCCATGGCTGCCGTTGTTCCTTGGAGGTCTCCCACCCCAATACTAGCCAGGGTTGTTCAGGCTTAGCTTCTGAGGTCTGACGAGATGGGCTTGCCTGGACTATCCAGGTCAGAGAAAATAAATGTGCCTGTTTCCACTTCTTTTCCAGTTTAGGGAGGGTGCCATGTAATAGCTGCTCTTAGATCTGCCAACCACAGGTGGGGAAAATCTTGGAAAATTGGGGGCAGAGCCTGGGGCAAAATTTGGAAGGTTGCAATGCCATAAAGTTCACCATCCAAAGCAGCTGTTTTGTCCAGGGAAGGAGAACAGGGTGAGACTTGTCTCGGCAGTAGTACGTGTGAAAAGGATCTGGGGGTCTTAGTAGACCAGACACTGAACATGAGTCAGCAGTGTGACTCGGTAGCTAAAAAGGCAAACTGGATTTGGGGCTGTATTAACAGAAGTATAGTGTCCAGATCATGTGAGGTGATGTTACTGCTTTGCTCTGCTCTGGCAAGACCTCATTTGGAGTCCTGTGTTCAGTTTTGGGCACCGCAACCAAAGAAAGGTGTAGAGAAACTGGAGCGTGTCCAGAGGAGGGCTATGAAGATGGTGAGGGGTTTGGAAACCAAAGTTGTATGAGGAGAGGTTGAGGGAGCTTGGCCTGTTTAGCCTGGAGAGAAGATGATTTAAGAGGTGATATAATAAGCATCTTCAAATACTTGAAGGGCTGTCATACAGAAGATGGAGCAGAGTTGTTTTCTGTTACCCCAGAGCAGGGGTAGTCAAAGTGCGGCCCTCCAGATGTCCATGGACTACAATTCCCAGGAGCCCCTGCCAGCGAATGCTGGCATGGGCTCCTGGGAATTGTAGTCCATGGACATCTGGAGGGCCGCACTTTGACTACCCCTGCCCCAGAGGGTCGGACCAGAACCAATGGGTTTAAATTAATTCAAAACAATTTTTGCTGGACATCTGGAAGATATTCCTGACAGTTAGAGCGGTTCCTCAGTGGAACAGGCTTCCTTGGGAGGTGGTGGGTTCTCCTCCTCTGGAAGTTTTTAAGCAGAAGCTAGATAGTGATCTGACAGAAATGCTGATTTTATGAATTTAAGCAGAAGATGAGTGGGTGGGCAGGAAGGGATGTGCCAGTGTTTTTCTTTTGTGGCTCTTCCTTGCATACCCAGGGAATTGCTGAGTGCCACTGTGGGATGGTAGGTGAATTTCCTCCAGGTCAGGCTGGATTCTGGAGATTTTTGGTGTTTGTGTGTGTGTGTGGGGGGGGGAGATCACCTGGGCATGAAGTTGGGGTCACTGTGAGTGGGCAGGTAGTTGCAAATTCCTGCATCACGCAGAGGGTTGGACTAGATGACCCTGGAGGGCCCTTCCAACTCTATGATTCTATAATTCTAACTCTTTGGTCTGGAAATCTATTGTAGTTCTGGGAGAACTCCAGGCCTCAACTGAAAGTTGGCTACCTAAGGCATACTGTTAAGCCCCAGGTAACAACTGACTCCAGAAAACTTTTTAAAAGCAAGCAATGATATAAAATACAAATAGCTTGCCCTCAGAAACAACAACATTCTCTCCTCTGGGTGCTGTGTTTGGTATTGTTGGGCCATTTGAAAGAAGAAAAGCACATTTTGTAGGCTATTATCCAGGGGCATTCATAACCGTCCCCATCTCAAAGCACCTGAGGTACAAAGTGCTTGCTTTTCAAGCCTTCATGCTCTCATGTCACAAGCATGCACGGTTAGGTGTGTAAATGCCATCAAGTCGCTACTGACTTACAGCCACCCCACTAAGGGGCTTTCCAAACTAGGAAGAAGCAGAGGTGGTTAGCCGTTGCCTTCTTGGCAGAAGATTTCTTCTTGGTATGTCCCCCATGAAAGTACAGACCCTGCTGAGCTCCTGAAATGCAAAACATTAAACTCCAGGCTATCCACGCTGTGCCCTCTGGTGGAGAACTCTGAACATGCATGCAGCAAAAGTTGAGCAAGGATTGCGAAGGAGCTCTTAAAGGTGCTCCTGGACTCTGGTTTTATTGTACCTTTCTTAATGGTTCTCTAGCTGTGAAGTATGAGCCTCTTGTGGCGCAGAGTGGTAAGGCAGCCGTCTGAAAGCTTTGCCCATGAGGCTGGGAGTTCGATCCCAGCAGCCGGCTCAAGGTTGACTCAGCCTTCCATCCTTCCGAGGTCGGTAAAACGAGTACCCAGCTTGCTGCTGGAGTGTAAACGGTAATGACTGGGGAAGGCACTGGCAACCCACCCCGTATTGAGTCTGCCATGAAAACGCTGGAGGGCGTCACCCAAGGGTCAGACATGACCCGGTGCTTGCACAGGGGATACCTTTACCTTTAGCAGTGAAAGAAGAGCCTTAAAATGGATTAGGGCCCAAGCCCAAGAAAAATGGTCTCATCCCCTCCCCTCCGATGCCATTTCCAAAACTTCAAACGGGATCCAGGAGCTGCTGGGTAGGATTAGGGCCACAGCTCAAGAAGAATATCCCTCAATCACTGCTCAGCCTCAGACTCTTAATCTTTCGTCCGCAGGTTGTGTGCAATCTTCAAGGGATGCACCAGAGGGCGCTCCAAATCAATACAGTGAAACAACCTGAACAAATACAGGCAACAGCTGCCTGCTCTTGGCTGCTCTCTTCTTATGAAACGTGCACCAAGCTCTGCTGTGCCATGGGACCTAATGCGCGGGCAGCGTCGTAAGCACCCTTTAAAAAAAATGAAACTTGACATCCGGATTTCTCCAATGATTGCTTTTGTCTTTTCCCACCTTCCCGTCGGTCTATGTGGCACACAATCTGCTCAGGGTAAAGTACAAAGAGTTTCTACCTTCCATGAAAAAGTCCATCTGAACGGAAGAGAAACCATCATCATCTCCTCTCATCAGTAGCACAAGATAACCACAATCCCGCTTGAGCCTGCTGGGATCTGGACAACTTCCAGGTTCTGCTCTCAGAATTCAAAGACTGCTTGTTGGAGATTTTGGGAAGCCAAGATCCCCCGTCCAACTCCCCCTTCCGACTGTGCTCCCAGCGAGCAGAATACGTTTGTTGTCCCCAAGTTTGCGGTCCAGCCTCTCAGGGCAACTCCTGCCACCTCCTGCGTTCCCTGACAGAACCACCCAGGCAGGCTGTGGTTTCGGCACAGCTGCCAGGAGCCTTTTATTCACGGTCTCAGGTTTCCCTGTGCCGCCTCTGCTGGTCAGCCTCCTCTTGGGTCTGCTCCAGAGACAGGGTGATTGCTGGCTCCACCATGATGATGCTGGAAAGAGCAGCCTTCGCTTGGCTTTCCCTGAGTCTTGTCTTTGGGGCGGTTTTGAAACCTGCCCAGTCTGAAGGTTCCTCCTGTGCTATCAGCCAATCAGCTTCCCCGTCCAAGCCCTGCAGGTAACTCTCGCTGCTGGCAGAAGGCCCTTGCTGACATCGGTTCAGGTGCCAAGCACTAAGACATCCGTGTGGGAGCAAACATTAATTACGAGGCATGTCAGTCAGAACTGCCAGCCTAAAGCCGCCTTGTCCTCGAGTGCAAGAGAATCCAGTACGGTGGAAGGAAGCTGGGGACGCAGGGATGGGATGCGCGTGCGCAGGAAAGATGAATTGGGATTGCATTCCTGCACCCAACTCCAGTGTGCGTTGCAAGGCTGGGGGAGGTTAAAATAGCATTGCCTATCCATTCTCCTGCACGGCCATTGATGGGCTCAGAAATCTTGGACAAGCACATGGAAAACTGCCCTTCCAGGGTGTCTAGATCCCCCCCCCCCCTGGCCATTGAGGTGTAGGGTTGGCAGCTCCAGGTTGAGGAACTCCTGGGGATTTGCGGGAGGGGGGGCCCGGGGAGGACAGGGCCCTTGGTTGGGTGCAATGCCCCAGTGTCCACCCTGCAAAGCACCCATTTTCTCCAGGGGGACTGGCCTCACTGTCTGGAGATGAGCTCTAATCTATGAGGATAGATTCAAGTGGGTCATCATGCTGGTCTGAAGCAGCAGGACAGGTTTAGAGTCCAGCGGCACCTTTAAGACCCACTTTGTTCTGTAATCTTTGCTCTCACCCAGATGAAGAGCTGGTGAAACTGGAAGCTCCAAAGAGCCCTCCCACTTGGACTCACGAGTTTATTTTGGAACTTACGTGATTTCAATGATGTTGCGATTTGCCCTGAGCCTGTTGAGATAGGACGGGGTAAAAGTTAAATAAACAAACAATGTTGCCTCTTGACTCTTCTCCAAACAGACGCCATCGAAAGTCGATTAATTATATATTAACGCACATCCTTGTCAGGCACCGCCCAAGCTGGAAGTACACGGAAGCTAATTATTGACCTGCTTTGGGAGTCATAATATTTGGTTTATTGCGTCTCGCTTTGTTGGCGCAGCCGAAATTCCCAGGAGCGCAGCCCGGGATCAGCGTTACAAATCCAACCTGTTGGAAGTTGAAACGGAGTCTTTCTGAAACTCTGGAGCCATCGCTGGCAGCTCAAGAATTAGCCTTGGAGGGAAGTAATCTTCCTGGAAGAATGCAGACCATGTTCATCTAGACCGATGCAAGTGGAAAACTGAAGGAGTGCGTCATGGATAATAAATCATGGATTCCTTATTAGCAGATAGAAATTCTGCGGGAACAGCTGTCCCCAGATCAGATTGCAACATGCTTTCACAAAACCCTTCATGGCACAGGGTTTCCTGAATGGGTGGCAGTTAATTTTTTTTATATTTTAAAATTTGTTAAACATTTATTGGGTGATATGACCACACAAGGAGCCTCTTGTAGCACAGGGTGGTAAGGCAGCTGATATGCTGTCTGAAGCTCTGACCATGAGGTTGGAAGTTCGATCCCAGCAGCCGGCTCAAGGTTGACTCAGCCTTCCATCCTTCCAAGGTTGGTAAAATGAGCACCCAGCTTGCTGCTGGGGGGTAAACGGTCATGACTGGGGAAGGCACTGGCAGACCACCCCGTATTGAGTCTGCCATGAAAACGCTAGAGGACGTCACCCCAAGGGTCAGACATGACCTGGTGCTTGCATAGGGGATACCTTTAACTTTATGGCCTTATAGGGTCATGTCGACTGCTTCTCTCCTGCAAATGGCCAATGATGGTTTGGAGGAGTAGCCCATCCTTTGAAGTTTTTCAACACACCCTATTCACTTTCTCTTATCGGTTCTACTTAATATTTCTGGTAAGGGGTTGGAGGAGGAGTGCGTCTCATGGCTTAAGTGCCAAGCACTTAACACCCATTCAGGGTGGATGTCCCACCCCTAAGTGCCTCCTCCTCCAACAAGTTTGCCTGTCTGTCCAGTGGCCAGCCAATCACCTTCTAGCCCCTACCCCTGATCACCCCTTCCTTTTGCTTCCCTCTGAGGCTTGGAGGCTGCAGCTCCCTGCCATGAGAGGTGCCCCTGCTGGGGAGTTCCCTAACAGCTGCCTGCAGCCTTTCTAGATCCTGGGGGATGTACCCCAGGCTCCCAATCTAGCGCCCTCCAAATAAATAGCTTGGACTGTAAAATAATTTGTCAAGTGTGTTTCTAGTTTGCTTTCCCCAACGTCGGTAACATCTGGTTCCCAAGGTTCATGCAATTGAAAGCTGGATGCTTTTTGTTCCGGGCCGCAGGATTAAACGCGATTCATCCCAGAGGACGTGTCAGAGACGCCAGGGCATTGGGCACGACAGGATAATTCCCAGCTTATGGCTGTTTTGCCCTTTCGAAAACGTGCCAGTCTTTAAAGGCAACAACCAACAACTGGACCTTGACAGTGTAGAAAATCCGCGAAGAAAACGCTTCTTTCGTTTCGTTTCTTCTTTCGCTTTCGCTGCCACCGGAGCCCCTTCGGATCTCGCGAGCTGCCGATAGCGCCACCTAGCGACGGCCGGAGTTTCTTGCAGCGGGAAGGTTGTTATTCTAAAAGCGGCGAATTTCGCAACTGTGTCCGCCCACGGGCCCGGAGGCGGGAGAGGCGCTCTCAACGCAATCCCTCCCCCCCCCCCGGAAGATTTAGTCCGGCCGAAACGCTGCCTGTGCAGAATTACTCCAGCGTAAACTGCAGAAATCCACGGCTAAGTCTCTCGGAGCACTCTGTCGCCGATTGCACCCGAACCCCACAATGTGCAAGCAATGCAAAGCAAAGCAATGCAATCAGCCCGGCAAATGGCCCACGCCCGGCCTCGCCTCCGCCCCCGCCCCTCTCCGAGCCCCTCGGTCGCCCTTGAGCCGCGCGGAAGAAGAGCCCGGAGGACCCCCCCCCCCCGCGGGGCAGGGCTCGCGCCGGAGGCTGCGGGGATGCGCTGGCCGTAGCGGGCTGAGCCGGCAGGGGGCTCGCCGCGACCTTGGGAGGCGCCGGGCGAGAGAGCGGGCAGGGGGCGCCTCCGCCTCCTCCGCCTCGGCTCGGCGGAGAAAGTTGCCAGGCGAGATTTCGGCACTTCCTGCTCCGCCGCCGCCCCGAGCCCGCCAAGGAGCCGCAGCAGCAGCAGCAGCAGCAGGGAGCGAGGCGCCCGCCCGCCCGGAAAGGGAGCCCGAGCTCGCCGGCGGCCGCTGCTGGGAGGAGAGCCCGCTGGGCTGCAGCGCCCGACGACGCCCCCCCGGCCCGGCCCGGCCCGGCCCGGCGCTGCACTGCACTGCCCGCGGGAGGCTCGGCTCTTCGCTGGCGGCCCCCGCGCCCTCCCTCCCTCCCTCCCGGAGCGGGAGGCAACTGTTGCGCCCCCTCGGGCGGCGGGCGTTCCCCTGCCCCGCGGCCTGCGCCGCCCCCTCCCTCTCTCCCTCCCTCCCTCCCCCGCCCGCCCCGCCCCGCCCCGCCCCTGCCCCTGCCCCTCCTCGCTCGCTCGCTGTCGGCTGTCCCGGTCGGGCCTGGCCAGAGGTGCGCGGGGCGGAGGCAGGCGGCGTCGAGCCATGGGCAGCACGGCCATGGACGCCAAGAAGAACGAGGCGGCGGGCGGCGGCGGCGCCAAGAAGAGCTCCGGCCCCAAGAAGCGCATGCTGCGCGTCCACATCCCGGTGAGTGAGGGAGGGAGGGAGGGAGTGCGCCGCTCCCCGCCAGCCTCAGCCACGGAGGGGGGAGGGATGCGCCCCCCACCCGCCGCCGCCGGGGGCCCTGGGGAGAGAGCGGCGGGCTGCGGAACGGCGGGCCACAATCCGGCGCTTGGGTGGCCCGTCGGGCCCCCTGTGCTGGGGGGGGGGGGAGCTGGATAGCGCCCCTTGGGGGGTGGGTGGTCTGCGGCTGGATTTCCCCGTGCGCAACAGGAGCGTCTACTTCCCAAGTGCCTTCAAAGGGCGCACGTCGGGCGATGTACCCGCAATCCACTTTCCGAGCAGGTTTCCCTGTTTCGCCCGAGCCCCTCCCACCTTTGCCGCTGGAACAGGAGAATCTGCTCCTGAAGAGCAGCGCGCACGTGGGATGAGGCTCTTTCATCAGACTCCAGAAGCAGATCTTGCAGACTGCAAACGCGCATGGAAAGTGCATTATCTAACCTGCGCAGAATGGTCTGGATGGGCCAGACACGCCGGCTCTGGGAAGCCGAGCAGGGCCGGCCCAGGCTGGGACTTGGATGCCAGTGGCGACTCAGAGGCAGGCAGTGGCTACCCGCCTTTGCTAGTCGCTTGCCCAGACAACCCCTGGAAAAGCCTTCCACACCGACTGCTGCCTCGGACTGCTGACGGCCAATGCTGGGCCCATCTCCCTAGCGATGTGAGGTGCCCCCAGTTCCAAAAACAAGCGTTTTTGCGGTGTCATACTTAAAGGATTGTGTGTGTTGTTGTTGTTCAAATCTGTTTCTGATCTCCGACTTTAAAAACTGGTCTCTCTTCTGCTCTGCTGAAGACTTAAAGGTTAAGAAGTGTTTGAAACATACAAAATATTTGGACACTGCAGTGAAACATGCAAACAAGAGAGAACAGCAAACACAACCAGGGAAGAGGTCCAATAACAATTAGAGGGGGGAAAGACCAAGCAGGACAGCAACAACAGCACCGAAATGGAGGGAGACGGGTGAACCTCCTTGGAGAGGCCGTTCCAGAGTTAGGTTGGTCCAGCTAGGGGGGCAGAGTGCCTTGGTGGGTCGTAAAGAAGGGAGTCGGATTTCTGAAGTGGAGCATGTTCAGATGTAATTTGGGGGTCCTGCCCATAAGGTTCTTTGCTATCTGGGAACAAGCTCAGTTTCTTCGCCTGCCTACCTGCAGATCAGATATTGCTGATTAATAAGTGGAGTGCTGGGGAGGGGGGTGTGGCCTGAGAAGAAAGCATGCCTGCTTATCTCCAGACCGTACATTTTGGCAAAGAGCCGGAAGACAATCGCCACCGACAATCCACGCTGGGGATTTGGGCTAGCTTTGTGAACCTTTGATTCTTGCCAGTTACCATGTGAACGCCTAGGCATGACTGCCATTCGACAGGCAGACGTGCATAGTGGCAGTCCATGTGCCGTAACCTGACGCTGTGCAAACCAGATCACAGGCGCCTGTCTCTGTGTCAATTAGTGGCTATCTCCCTGTGGGTTTCAGGGCACCGTCATTAGCGCAAATGAGGCTCTCCGCTTGACACAAACACACACTGGAGGGTAGATGCGGGGAGAGGAGAAACCTGTTCTTTTGAAATGGCTTTTGTGTTGCTCTGAATTTGGGAAGATGACTGGAGGAGGGCAACTCGTTTATGGCACTAATTTCGGCCCAAGGCCCTTTTGAGTGGACGAGGCTGACCTGTGAGTCCCGCATCACGCTAAGCACCTTGGCTAGGAAATGGTGCCAGTTTTCACATTGAGGGCTGGCCCCGATCATGTTGTGAAGGAGGCCTCTCTTTGCTGCGTGTGCCCTCGTGCTTCGTTGACTGCCCTCCTTGCAAAGACGGCAGGTTGGAGTCACAGTTGTGGTGGGGCTACGGCGATGAGTCAGCATGGTGGCGTCCACGTGCTTCCTGCCCCTGAACGACAACAAACGCTCTTGGGGAAGTTCGTTCTCTGCTGTGCATGCTTCTTGGGGGAGAGGGCTCTAGCTGAGGGCAAGGCAGGGCAGGGCTTGCAGTATCAGATATCCCGCTTCCCTTGCACTCAAGAGAAGGGATCTGGGGGTGTGAGAGCGAAGGGGGATAGAGTAGGAATAGTCAAACTGCGGCCCTCCAGATGTCCATGGACTACAATTCCCATGAGCCCCTGCCAGCATTCGCTGGCAGGGGCTCATGGGAATTGTAGTCCATGGACATCTGGAGGGCCGCAGTTTGACTACCCCTGGGATAGAGGGTACTTAGGCTGTCCTTGCCGAAAGAGAGCCAGCATGCATTATCCTGCCCTATGGGATGTAGTGGCATTTGTTTATCTATCATACGGCTGAGTTATGCACAGGGGTCACATAATAATACAAGACCTGTAGCTTGAACAGGCTTTCTCGCCAGCCCTGGAAGGGTTTCCTGAATGGGTGGGAATTAATCAAATTTTAATACATATTTTAAATGTGTTAAACATTTATCAGGTGATAAGGCCATATATGGTCATGTTGGCCCAACCACGCCTTCCAAAATGGCCAGTGATGGACCTGGAGGGGGTGGGGAGGGGAGGGGCCCCCGGTGGGCGTGTCCTCAGCTCTGCTTCCCAACCCTATTCTACACAATTGCGCCTCTTATGGGGTTTCTCAAAGCCTGAAGGACGTTTCAGGGTTTTCTTGATAGTAAAAAGTAGAGAAAGGCTGAGTTAGAGCATCAGACTAGGATCGTGGGGCCCAAGTTCAGGTCCTCCCCACTCTGCTATGGATCTCAATGGGTGCTCTTGGGCCAGTCCCCTACTGCCAGGCTAACCTACTTCACAGGGCTGTTGTGAAGTTAAAATGGCGGAGAGGAGAATCACGTCGGCCGCCTTGGGTCCCCATTGGGGAGAAAGGCAGGGGAGAAATGGTCAAATAAAATCAATTTAAAAGGCTGAGATTGGGTAACCGGCCCAAGGTCACCCAGCAAACCTGGGTCTTGCAGATCCTGGAATCTGCCACTGGGAAGTGGGAGGGGCCTGCTGTGTTTGAATCAGGTCTAATCGGGCCCTCCCGGCCGCACTTGTTGTACTGGACCAGGCTCTCTTTCTCTCCGAACGGGCACACTGAGAGATGTTCTAGGTGGCTTCTCTCCAATTTTAGGAATTTGCTTCCCATGGAAACTTGGCAAAGCTCGGGCACATTTTCCAGAGTGGATTGTTCGACCTTTGTGTTTGGGAGGGCTTTTTTTGGAGTCCTGATTAAGCTTGCACAGGAAGGTTTAATTGGGGTTTTTAATTTAATCAGTATTTAGAGCTTTTAGTTGCCATGGGTGGGGCTGGCAAAATCCCTTCCGAATTTGACTCAGGGAGGGAGGAGGGAGGAGGAAGAGTTCCAATTCTCCCTCCTGTTGCCCCTAAAAGCACTGTGATTCTACCACCCATAGACAAGGTAGTGCTTCTCTACATATATCCTGAGAGTATCCTTGCGTGTGTAGAAAAAAAACATAATTTTGGGAATCACCCCTAAAATCACCCATTAAAACACCATTAGAACAATAGCGTAATATCAGATGGCGGACGATAAGATATTACCGCCCCCCTGCCCTGTTCAGCATGAGTCTTTCTCTCTCCTTCTGGGAGCGAGGGACTTTGTTAATTCCAGCTAGAGATCCTCAGCTGACAACACCGGGTACCACTCTGGCCTCAACCACATGCCTGGCGGAAGAGCTCTGTCTTACAGGCCCTGTGGAAAGCTGACAAATCCCGCAGGTCTCATAAATACCCCGACAGGAGATAAATATTTTGAAGTTGACATCCGTAAAGTTCTTTCCATAAATGCGATGGACGCGCTGTTTCACAATGAACATCGTTGGTGCTTATTTGCTACCCAGCAATTTGTTTTCAGTTTGTTGTCAAACATCTTCCCCTCAGTTGGTTCTTCCTGGAGATGTGGAGCAATGTTGCTTTTTCTTGGCAGGCAAACTGCACTGTTTTGCTGCTGGTGAAATCCCGACTCCTTCCCCCTCCTCTGTGCAGAAGTGTTGATGGTGAGAGAGATAACTGCATAAAGCGTGGCTCAGCAAAGTCGGGGATCGCCGGTTAGGTCTCTGGAGCGCTTCTGGTGACGTGACTTCTGCTGTGTCATTTTCACCCAGTAAGGGGATCTCCTTAGCTGCCTCCTTGTGCTGGAGAACCTGGAGGCACAGAGCAGCTCAGGATCCACCCCTGATTTTCTTGCTAGCTGCACAGCTTCTCGGAGAAACCTTATCTAGGTGCCTATCCAACTGTTGCCTATCCAATTGGTTGTCAGAACTGCACATGCCTCTGGGAACAAAAGTGGGTTTGGCCCTGCTGGGAGGACGTCACGCCTGTGTGATAGTTTTAGTTCGTTGGCATAACTCTGCAAAGAGTGCTTTCTTGGATTACTGGCAACTGTTCACCTCGCTTTCTGTAAAACATTGGAAAGAAGTTCTCTATGCCCCGTAACAGAGACAGAGTCCAGTCGCACCATAAAGACTAACAAAATCTGTGGCAGATGATGAGTTTGCATGAGTCACTGCTCACTTCTTCAGATACAGCTGCAACATGTGTCCTTCTGCCATAACTTGGAGAGTGGAGGGATTTCAGATGCCAAATGACAGTAGTAGGCATGAATGGAGTAGGTGTGATGTGGGTAGAAGGTGTGGGGAAATCAGCGTTGGAAATGAGACAGGAAACCTAGGTCCTGATTCAGTCCAGGTGGTTTTATGGTCTTGAGCGTCATTATCAGTGGCAATTCAGGAGGCTGTCTTTCTAATCTTCCTTGGAAATTCCCTTGTAAGAGACAGACTAACATGCCCACCCATCTTTATCCTTAGCCTTGGGTTGGGAGGGGGGTTATGGGTTGTCTGAATGTAGCCAGGCAACTTATAGAGAAGCAAGAATCTCAGTGGGGTTGCAGTAACGTGATGATGGGGAGTCATTTGCCACCATGTGCAAGGCCACTGTAGGTACTCACAGCACAGTATCTGTGCCGGGAGGCCACGAGGCAGATGCTTTGGCCCAGGGGTAGTCAAACTGCAGCATTCGCTGGCAGGGGCTCATGGGAATTGTAGTTCATGGACATCTGGAGGGCTGCAGTTTGACTACCCCTGCTTTGGCCAATGGAAGCCGTAGATTGCCAGATCTACATGGGTGTGAGCGCAGCACATGGAGTGTTCCTCGTATCCCTGCCCTCCTGCGAAGAGGCTCCATGTTTTGCTGCGGTTGTACAAGAGAACTTTTTTCCCCATGCGTTCTTTGCTTGACATTTAGTCCTCAACGCCTACTTAGATTGACTGTTCCCCCTCTCTCCCCCTTTCTTGGCTGTTACTAAGGGTGTGATTTCTGTGGTGCCTGTCAGCTCTGGAGTACTTGTCAAGCGAGCTTTCCTTGAAGTTGTTTTTCTTCCCCCTCTCTCGTGTGAGTTGTCGTTACGGTGAGATCATGCTTCATGATTATTTATTATTCAGGTGTGGAATGCTTCCTGGATTCTTCGACTGACAGGCGAGAGGTGTGGTGGGTGGGAAGGAGGGAGGGAGCGTTCAGAGGGTGAGCAAGATCTGAGCCCAGAAGAAGAGTTGTTGTTTTTTTATACCGTACTTTCCACCATCTGGGGGCGTCTCAAAGCGATGGTCCCCCAGATGTCTGCTTGTGGAGAAGGAGCGGGGAATCGAACCCGCTTCTCCAGTTTGTAAGTCGCTGCTCTTATGCACTTCACTACACTGGCTCCCTAAAGTAGCTCTTTTAAGACCAACCAGATCTCCGGAATATGAGAATCCAGAGGAAGTGTGCATACACACAGAAGCTCACGCCTTGAATAAGACTGTGGTCTTAAGGGTGCTGTTGGACTCAAATTTTGGCTGCTACTGCAGACCAACTGGTCCACTCTTCAGAGTGTCGCAGGGCCCTGGTCTCCTTTGGCAGAGTGTTCCACCAGACTGGGGCCAAGGCTGAGAAGGCCTTGGGCTTGGTTGAGGCCAGTCCCTTTTCCTTTGAGCCGGGGATCCAAAGCAGGTTTTGGTCAGATGATGTTAATGCGCTTAATGGGCCTATACAGGGATGGCTTTCTGATGCTATAAAACAGGGGTAGTCAAACTGCCGCCCTCCAGATGTCCATGGACTACAATTCCCAGAAGCCCCTGCCAGCATTCGCGAATGCTGGCAGGGGCTCCTGGGAATTGTGGTCCATGGACATCTGGAGGGCCGCAGTTTGACTACCCCTGCTATAAAACATTCCAGTCTCCACAGAAGGAGCGGCATCTGTGAAAGCCTTGATGCGTCGCACTGATATTGTGAATCATTAATGCGGTTCTTTTGATGTGCATCTCCAAGCAATGTGGAGCATGTATTCCCAGAAGACTGTTGAGCTGATCTTCATAGTGATCCCCCTCTTGCATGATAATTCCCGTGCTAAAGAAGAGGGATGGAGAATGGGGGACCAGCGATCCCTGGGCTGGGGAGATGTTTTTAAAGCAGGTCTGCTAGCTGAGCAATGTTTTGAGGCCCACGTTAACTGCTCTCGATCATACTGTTTTGAATTTGTAGAGTGCTTTGGAAAGGTCCAGTTTCGGAGTGGGGTTGGTGTGTCAGTCTGCATCAGAACCAATAGATTCAGTTTCATAAGCACCTTAGAGACCACCTACCTCCTCTAACATGAGTTTCAGAGGGTAAACTTTTGAGATCCAAAGCTCTCCTTTTCAGATGCAGTTGAGTAGAAATTGAGATTTGAGTCTTTTTTCCTAGTCAGAAGAAGCTGTTTTTTATACCCTGCTTTTCACTATTCGAAGGAGTCCCAAAGTGACTTACAATCACCATTTCCTTCTTTTCCCTACAAGATACACCCTGTGAGGTAGTTGGGGTGAGACAACTCAAAGAGAACTGCTCCATGAGAACAGCCCTAAGAGAACTGTGACTAGCCCAAGGTCACCCAGGTGGCTGCACGAGGAGTTCAGTTCCCCTGAAGGAAATGGTACACTCTCTAGCATTAAGCCCCTGTTGAGGTCCCGCCCCATCTCAAGCCCCGCCTTCCCCCAGGCTCCACCCCCAAACCTCCAGGTATTTCCCAACCCAGAGCTGGAACCCTATGCTCATGGCAGAGCGGAGAATTGAACAGAGGCGCTTTCTTACGTGTTTCTCTGTCTGCTCCTTGGCAAGGAAGGCATTGCGCCAAACCAAACTTGTAAAAACTGAACGTTGTGTAAGTTCCTAGAAGCCTGGCATGGGCATGCGCCTCTTCGTGCCCTCCTCTAGCTGAGCATATCTTGGAGACCTGCTGGGGTGGGGAGGGCAAGACCCTTTGGCTGCGATTCAGAACAAACCTCTTCTACTGCTTTGGCGGCTCGGCCCCCTACGTCCCATCGCTTGCTGTAGGGAATGCTGGTGAATAATTTGGGATTGCTCCGTGTGTGTCTGCGTCCCTCCCAAAGTCCCAGGTAAACCTTCAGGTGCCCCAGTTCTGGGCGCCAGGACCCTGAGTCAGCGGCTCCGTCATGCTGCTACCTCTGAGAAGTCACAGCGATCCAGGCCTGCAATAAGTGCTTGGCAGCCTTCGGGACTGCGTGCGGCTCCTGCACGGCCTAAAACAAACACCGCGTGGTGGCCAGCCTGGTGTGCATTGACTTGTCCCGACATCTGCTTCCTGCATTTCTGGTTTGGCTTCATGTTGAAAAACCTGCAAACTAAAAAAAAAAAAACCAAAATGCCACCCTGAAAATCTAACTGTGCTAGAGGTTGCCAGCTCTGGGTTAGGCAATCCGGGGTTTGTGGAGGGGAAGTACCTTTGCCACTTGAGCCCTAAACCAGGGGTAGTCAAACTGCGGCCCTCCAGATGTCCATGGACTACAATTCCCATGGGCCCCTGCCAGTGTTTGCTCATGTGAATTGTAGTCCATGGACATCTGGAGGGCTGCAGTTTGACTACCCCTGTCCTAGAGCATCACCGTCTGTGCCATCCCCACCCCATCTTGCTCCTCTGTTTATCAAGAGGGGGAGAATTGCCATGGGGCAAGCACCCTCCCCTGCATGACCATAATCAAGCTCCCCCCACCTCCCATGACCATAAAACAGTGCTGTAAGTTGTGGTGGGAACACGATTCTGCTTTTCAGGGGATCTTCTGCAAGGACAAATAAGAATTGTAAACAGGAGGGGGGGGGGGTTGCGATAGATAATGACCCAGGCTTCCTTGAAAGTAAGTGCTCTTGATCGCAGCAGGCCTTACGTCCCAAGGAATCCGCAGGGCCTGTAAGACGGAGCTCTTCCGTCAGGCATATGGTTGAGGCCAGGGCAGCTCTCCCACTAATCCATCAGAGGATCCCCTCCAATATTGAGATCTCTAACATCGAGATCATGGTTAGATCTACTGTATTGGTGCCACCCTCTTCTGAACATTATTCTGTCCACCAGGCTGAACTAAGATCAGAATTGTGACCACCGCCGCTATATGTTATATGTAACTTTTAATTGGGGTTTTTATGGGGATTTTATTGTGTTTTAACTATTTATGTTGTAAACCGCCCTGAGACCTATTGGGAGAAGGGCGGTCTAAAAATTAAATAATAATAATAATAATAATAATAATAATAATAATAATAATAATAATAATAATAATCCTGCACAGCAGTTGGGTTGCAGGATCTGCGGACCTCAAGGGGAGTCACTGCACAATCTAGCGTAGGCTAAACTCAAATGGAGTTTAGCTAGTTTGAGCTAAACCATGAGTTTGCACTTCCCCCCCCCCTCCCAAAAAAAAAAGAACCTGTGAAGGGGAGGCCTTCCATGGGTTGACAGTCCCACGAAGCTTCTGTGGCCACATCAGAACAACCTGCCACCTGTGACTGGAACTCTGGTGCCTCCTTCTGCTCCATGTGCGACACTGTTGTTGTCGCCGCGGTGGAAAGCCTTGTCAGGTCCAATCATGCACGGTCTTGCGGCGCTCGCTGGGGGAGAGAGACGGACTCGGGAACAAAGCTAACAAGCTCGGCCAGACACTTCCACGTCAGGCGTGAGAGGAGGGGAGGGAGTGGGACTGGGCCGGGTTTGGAAGCTGGGCCTCCTGGAAACGCCGGGCACGGTGTCTCCTGCGCTGCTCGCATCCTCTCCTGTGGGGAGGCCGGAGCTGCAGGTGGGAGATGGAGAATGTGGTGTCAGACCTCTTGGCCGTTTCCCACCCCACAAGGCCCAAGCGAACGGCCTCCCTCGGAGGCTGCTGTGTCCACCCTCCCCTACCTAGAGCTGCCCTCCCTGGGGATGGGGTTGGCGCTTCTTTCGGGCCACTTAATATTTCCTTACAGTGGCTGATAATATTTGGGTAAATGAAATCATGAAATGTGAGCCTGATTAAGGCCAGACTGTGGACTGCAGGGCATGTCCCTTCCCCCATCAGCTCTGATTTACCTGGTAATTTTAAAACTAAATCATGTTGTAGCGGCGTCTCCTGGCACATGGAGCCTTTTGCAGATCGAGCTCCCTCGGGGACCCCCACCTGCACTAGTGCTCAAGAATGACGTTTCAATTCACTGCAGTGACTGCTTGTAAGGGGATTGTGCCAATTCAGGTAGTAAAATCAACTGCAAAGTGCATCAGAAGTGTGCTATTTAGCTTGTGTGCAAGCGCATTATATCATAAGGCAACTTGGTGTAGTGGTTAAAAGGGGCGGCCTCTAATCTGGAGAACCAGGTTCAATTCCCCCCTCCTCCTCCACATGCAGCCAGCTGGGCAACCTTGAGCTTGCCACAGTCTTGATAGTGTTGTCCTCACAGAACAGTCCTGTCAGAGCTCTCTCAGTCCCACCTCCCTCACAGGGTGCTTGTTGTGTAAGCCGCTTTGGGACACACGAGGACTGCTGGGTGATGTCAGGTGAGTCACAGTTCTCTCTGGGCTCTCTCAGCCTCACCTGCCTCACAAGGTGTCTCTTAGAGGAGAGGAAGGGAAGGCGACCGTAAGCCGCTTTGAGTCTCCTTTGGGTAGTGAGAAGCGAGGTATAAGAACCAGTCTTCCTCTTCTTTCTCTTCTTCCTCCAGCCAAACTGCTCAATTCTTACAAAAGGCCCTTCCCTTACTCCCTGTGTCATTTTGTGTGAGAAAAGTCCCTTGATACCTCAAATTGACAAAATGTTAGTGGGTGTTATCCGAAAATCGGCAACTGTCTTTCCGTGCACGTGGGTGAGAGAGAGAGCTGAAGAAAGGGACTTTTGGACAGAGGTGCTGTTTTTCTCAATTTTACGGAGGAAGAAGGAGTTCATATCATGTAGCAGCATTTTGAGTCTTTCCTGTTCAAGGTCTTGAACTGATTCATTTCTTAGGCAAGCTCTTATTTTCATTATCTGCACACCGGAGGCGAGAGTATTCTGAACCTTTGAATCCTCAAACCGTGTATCTCACTTTATCGGCATTCCGATGATATCTTTCAGGAGAAGGTGGCGATCGGAACGATCGAATTCCAAAAACGAGTCTGGCTTTATCGACTGTTTGGTGATATTTTTCAAAAGGGGGTAGGATGGCGATCTAGCCAGCCGAATTACAGAATCCATAGCTCGCTTGACTGACAGTCCAGTGATGTTTTTCAAAAAGGATAAAACGGTGATCAAAGCAATGGAATTACAAAACTCAGAATGCCTTTCAGGAAACATCTGCAAAGGACCTGCCAGATAAAGCCGTTTTATATGTCTTCCAGAACCTACACAAGCCTAGAGAATTTCCCATTTCTTGAGGCAGGACGTTCCACAGGGCCTGTACAGTGTGTGGCTGCCAGTGAACGGCTGAGCCCTAGAAAGGGAAAGCCAGACGGAGCGCTTCCTTATTTTGTGCAAACAGAGCCTTGACACTGGGGTGTAGCCCGAGGGCTGAGGAAAGTTGTGAAATGTTAAACATTGAACTCTGCCTGCTTCTGGGGAGCTCGTTTGTGTCCAAAACGTCTGCCTTAAATTGAGCTCAAGCTCGTACCCAGCACTGTTGTTTTAGTAACTGTTTGGGCCCAAGCCAGGCTCCCATGAGGAGTGCAGGAAAACGCTTCATGACCTGCCCTCTTTATCCTGGGATCCTGTCACTTGGCTCTTTTGCGTAGAACAGGCTGAGCAGCCTGGAGAACAAAAAAGGATTTCTTCATGTTGTGAAACGTAACCGTCTTTTAAGAAAATCTGGCACTGTCACAAGAACTTTGAAAATGGTATGTAAGCCCATGCACCTAATTGCAATATGATGTGGTTTGGTCAGTCGGCTCCTTCCTTCCTTCCTTCCTTCCTTCCTTCCTTCCTTCCTTCCTTCCTTCCTTCCTTCCTTCCTTCCTTCCTTCCTTCCTTCCTTCCTTCCTTCCTTCCTTCCTTCCTTCAGACGTAGAAGCAAGATTTGAATGGAACAGGATTTCCAGGGTATAAACTTTTGAGAGTCAAAACCCCCACCAAAGACTCTTGAAAGTTTATCCCCTGGAAATCTTGTCGGTCTTTAAGGTGACCCCGGACTCGAATCCTGCTCTCTTGTACTGCAGACCAACAGAGCTACCAACGGAGCTTGGTTTTCCCTGCTGTCAGACAGGCTCACACGTGAGAGGTGAGATTCGCTTCTCTGCCGTCCAGTTCTGTTTGAGCTGCAGCCAGAACGCAGGGTGTGGCAGAGCGTCTTGTAGCTGCCCCAGGACGCATACTAAATATTGCGGCGAGATGAAAGCCCATTCAGGCACAGTGGCAGTCTCCTCCAGGGTCACGCTGTTCTCAAGTGGGCCGCGCCGGAGCGTGTCTGCGACTCTTCCCTTTGTATTATTGGATTGCATTAGCCATCTCTCTGCAATAGCGCTTTTCTGATTTTCCGCTGCCCAGGAGAGAAAGCTGGTTATATGAGGGATGGACATTTGGAGAGCAGCCAGATGCTAACCGATGAGCTGCTGCCTCCAGTTATTTCTTTTTAAAGATCCCGTAATGCCCCCATATCCGCTTCCAGAGAGACACACAGCAGATTAGCAATGAGATTTGCTGTAGTCAGGCATGAATGAGCATCTCTGATGCAAACCGAACAAGGCCGTTTCCAGGTTTTCCCAGGCTCTGGGCAGCCGAGTCTCACTGGGGCCCTTTCCCCTTTGGCATGTGCCACTTCTCCCCTAACGACACCCTAACTACACCCTGACTCCTCTCCTCCTGACCTTGGCTAGTCACAGTTCTCCCAGAGCTCTCTCAGCCCCACCTACCCCACAGTGTGTCTGTTGTGGGGAGAGGAAGGGAAAGCGATAGGAAGCCACTTTGAGGCTCTTTTGGGTAGTCTTCTTCTTCTCCTTCTCCTTCTTCTTCTTCTTCTCCTTCTTCTTCTTCTCCTTCCCCTTCTCCTTCTCCTTCTCCTTCCCCTTCCCCTTCCCCTTCCCCTTCTCCTTCTTCTCCTTCTTCTCTTCTCCTCCTCCTCCTTCTCCTTCTCCTTCTCCTTCTCCTTCTCCTTCTCCTTCGTTTTCTCCTTCTTCTCCTTCTTCTCCTTCTCCTTCTCCTTCTCCTTCTCCTTCTCCTTCTCCTTCTCCAACAACTCTTCCATTTTCTGTTTCAGTTTGCTTACTTTGGTCAAGAGAAATCCAACAGACGTTTGCTTTCTTCGTTCCTCTTATTACTTCGTACAAAGCCAGAGACGAAAATAAACCTGCTGCCAGCGATTTCATTCGAAGCGCAATTTAATAACCGTGGCCGCTGGCCTTTGTCCAGCCAGAACTGTCTGCAGCAGGTGCTGCCACAAGCTTCCAGTCTGGGGGAGAACAAGGTACAAAGAACGCCCGGGGATTCCCCCCCCCCGGGAACAATGGGAATCATTGCACACGGGCATTAGGCACTCCCAGTCCACAGTCTTCTCCTACCTTGCCTTCCGCAAGGCCCGCGAGACCTATTCTTGTTGTGCCCATGACCTGCACAAATTTTTAAAAAATCTTCTTGATGCCCACTAATTTGCCGTTAATGAAGAGAGCGGGACGTGTCCCTCGGCCCCCTGGCGAGAGCTTAGCGGGCGTTTCTCTTATCAAATAATCCTTCGGCATAAAATTGCTGTTCTCCCAGTGTGAACTTTGCGAGCTTTGAGAAAAGGAAAATAATTATTCCACAGCAGGAGGGGGGGGGGGGCTCAGCATCTGCCCAACCCCATCCGATGCTGACGCCCGCATCGAGCCCAAGCGAGATGCTCCCGTCTGGTGCAGATTTGGCATTCCTGGGAAAGGGAGCGTTCCAGCAACATACCTGCAAAAGAGTGACTGAATAGAATGCACCTGTGGAAAGTTGTATTTAAAAGGCTAGGGTGCTATTGGCTGCTAAAAAGTGATCCGGGAAATAAGCTTGCCAAGGAATTTGGAGAAACATGCCCCGCCCCTTCCTTAGAGGCTTCCTGCGATGTTATTTTTCAGGTGTTGCTATTCACCTCCATGCCAGGGAAGGCATCAGCTGCCCATTTAAACTCATTAAGGCCCTGTTAAAGGGACAGGTCATTATTTCCTCCGTGTCGTTGGCATCCTTATCCATAAGCTGGGTTACTGCAGAGGGCAGGAAATGGGGTATCTTGCTGGGCTGAGGACATCTCCGCCTCTTAGGGCTTTCCCGCACTCTTCAATTCTTGTGGGCCTGTAGAGGGCCTTTCTCTTTTCCGCACGTGTTTTGCTCCTCCTAGTGTTCGCTTCAGCATTTCAGGGATGTCTCTCAGGCTTATTTCACTGCACGTTTAAAATAGAGGGGAATACAGCTTATCAGCGTGCGTCATGTTCACAGGCATGCCGCAAGTTGAAACGGATGTTCCTTTTCCCCCAATTTAAGCTCAAACATCAATTTTTGGAACCGACGGGGATCACTGCAGGGAATAAAAACGCTCCAGAGGATTCTGTGGCTTCTCTGACAGGCACCCTCCCCACCACCCCCCATGCCCTATGTGTAGCTTTTCCAGCATTGACTTGCCCTCTCCAGGGGGGGACTTTGCTGGAGCCTATTTTTAAAAAAATAATGAGGGGGGGGGAAAGAGGCCTCTTCCATAATAATCTGTTTGTTTGCCCTTCGGCCTATTTTTAAACCACAGCACTGAGCCAGGGAAGGGTGCCAGGGGAGCACCCAGTAAACAATGGAAGAAATTTTTGCAGTTGAGCTGGCTCTTTGGTGCCTCCGGAGTGTGCCATGAGTCAACGGCGGCCTCCCCAAACAGGCAGAAGTGCTTGGGAGGGTGGCGCTTGTCTTATGCAGTATCCCCCTCCCATGCCTTGTGGAGGCATTTTGGAGTTCAGCAAAATGCAAGCCAGCTGGGAGCTGTGGTCGGCGTAAGCCAGTTGGATGTGCATGCAGCACCATCTGTCATTCGAGCCCAGCAGGGCCTTCAGAGCAACCAAATTTGGTGTAGTGGTTAAGGTTGGTAGCTTCTAATCTGGGTTTGCTTCCTTGCTTCTCCACATGCAACCAGCTGGGTGACCTGGGGCTAGTCACAGTCCTGTTAGGGCTGTTCTTGCAGAGCAGTTCTGTCAGAGTTCTCTCAGCCTCACCTGCCTCCCAGGGAGTCTGTTGTGGGGAGAGGAAAGGAAGCTGATTGTAAGCCACTTTGACACTCGTTCAGGCAGTCAAAAGTGGGGTATAACAACAAACTCTTCTTCTTTCAAGAGCTAAAGGGAGCCTGTACCCTGAAAGTCTTGTTGGCCTCCATACTGCTGTGGTGGATTATTTTGCCTTCTTTTCAAAGAGCCCAGAACCAGATGTCAAGCAACTTTCCCCTCCTCTTCAGATCCTGGCTGCTAGGAAACTACCATCCAAACATGCAAAAGTTTTGGAAACAAATAGACAGCAGACACGACAGCTTCATCAAACCGTGACTTTCTTGTCGGTCTCACTTGCGCTGTTTTATTTCAAGAGTTGATTTCTCCGGTATCTTTGTTTTAATCTGAACTTCGTATTTTATATTGTGTATTTATTTTATACCACTGATGCTTTATATTGCTGCGGCCTCTGGCTGTACACAGTAGGTTCAGTGCGCTCTGTCTTGTGGGCAGGTTCTCTTGGGGTGCTTCCTGTCCCCTTGGTTGCAACTTGCAGTCCCGTCCTTCCCGCACAGCAGCCATGCTCCCCTAAGGGCTAAGGCTGGCCAGCCAATGTAAGCACCCTGTTATTTACCAGCAATATTCAATGTGGAAATTTCCCTCCTCTTCAAGAGTTTTCCCCTCGAAGAAAGCATTAATAATCCCTACTGTTTTTGTGTGTATTTAGCGCCGAACACAAAGATGGTGGTCAATCTGAGCATGTTCGTTTTCATTAGCGCATAACGGTAGAGAGAGCCAAAGGTCTGGCACCTGGCTTTCTAGCTCTCTGCTGCTCTCTGGAGCAAAAAGAAACATTGCAAAACTTCAGGCTAAGTGTTTGCTGGCAGGGGCTCATGGGAATTGTATTCCATGAACATCTGGAGGACCACAGGTTGGCTACCCCTGCACTGAATCATAACAAGACTGCATTACGAGGCTTATGAAGAAGTCTCTACAAGCTTAGCTGTATAACATTATGTGGGGGGGAGGGGGGGAGGGATCAACATTTGTCCAGTAAGATCTATTAATATTCCTATCCTGGCGGTCAACAGCCGCCGCTTTACTGGAAGAAATAATTTTGCCTTCTCCCTCTGGAGACACAAAGACCTGCCCTTCATATGTCAGCGAGCGCAAGATATGCAGCTGGCCACCCAACAATAAATACCATTATCCCAGTGCATGTTGTTCTTCTTACCGTTCCATGATGAAAGTTCTTGAGTCTGCAGGGATTTGCTCGTGGCCAAGATGCTACTCTTCAGCCGGCCGCTGCTCAGCAGGCCCTGAGCTCCCTGTGCTGCTCTCTGCTCTGACACAAGCGGTTCCCACCGAATTTGTTCCACATTGTTCATTGGCTGGTGCCAGAGCGAGGAGAAGCGTCCAGTCCTGGCTAGTTCTTTGCTGTGGCCTTCGGTAGTTTCAAAATACGTTGTTCTGCCTTTTGTGCCATGAGGGTGAATCCCGTCTGTGCTGTTTATCTTCTTCATACCAGTAAACCGCGGATGTCTGAGGAGGAGAACTGTGGTTAGCAAACTTGGGGGTGGCTCCTTGTAAAAAAAAAAAAGGCCAAGTTTCTACATCTCACTGCATTGGAAAGAAGGGAGGAACGACGGGAGACTGCAAATAAGCCAGAACAAGCCAGATTTCATTTGATGAAGGTGACTTATAGTGAATCAGATTACTGGTCCATCAAGGTCAGGATTCTCCACTCAGATTGGCTGTCACTCTCCATGGTGTCAGGTGACATCTTTCGTATCACCTACTTCCTGTTTTTTTTCTATCCAGTTTGGCACAGTGGCTAAGAGTGCCGGCTTCTAATCTGGCGAGATGGATTTGATTCTCTGCTCGTCCACATACAGGCAGCTGGGTGACCTTGGGCTTGTTAGTGCTCTTCTGACCGAGCAGTAATAGCAGGGCCCTCTCAGCTTCACCTACCTCCCAGGGAGTCTGTGGCAGAAGGAAGGTGATGTAAGCCGCTTTGAGACTTCTTCTGGTAGAGAAAAGCAGGATAAAACCCCCCAACAACTCTTCTTCTAACTGGAGGTGCTGGGGATTGAACCTGTGACCTTCTGCATGCCAAGCAGATACTCTACCATTGACCCCTTCCCAGATGTCTGAGTACAGCTCCTGTCACAGTCTCTTGTCCCTTCTGTTAGCTCTCGTTCCTTATCTTTGCTCCTGTACCCCTCATCATGCCGGGGTCTCTCCTAGTTTCCCTGTTTCTGTTCTGACCCCAGCAACCCAGAAATGCCTCTTTCATTCTGGAAAATCCCACAAGAAAAACCAAAAGGTAAGATTATCCGACTATGGATTAATTCTGTAGTGACTTAAAGATTGCAGTTCTTCATTATGTTATTTCTGTCCCTTGGGGAAATTCTTGTGAAAGAGAGTTTTCTTGTAAAGGTTGAGGGGCCAGAAGCTCTTTAAATGTTCATTTCTCTAAAGCCACTTTAATGATTAGAAATTGGGGGCTTTTTTTGTGGAGCGTTTTAGATCAGCGGTACTAGTCAGCATGTCTTGGTGTGACCCCACTTAACCTCCGGACAAAGTTGCCATCATCTTTCCTGGTCCTTGTATATAAATAATTTAGTTGGATGAAGATGTGTACTTTGCTCCAGTGCACATTTTGCTGTTTGTGCTCCTGCGAATGAACACATGCATTTCAGCAGCAGGGGTAGAAGCTGCGTAGATGATGTGGAAGCTGTAAGAAAGGATTCTTGGGGCAGGTTCCAGGACTGCGTTCATAAACAGCATTTATTTAGAAAATGTTCATGCCTCCTCTTCAGGAAATTCCCAAATGCAGTGTACAAAATAATATTTAAAAATAAAATAAAATAAAATCCAGCATTAAAAATTCAACCCAAAATAAAGACATTAAAAAAAATCCGACCACTGATGTCTCAAAATTGTTTTCAAAGATTAGACCTTTGATAAAGAAGAGTTGGTTCTTATACCCCATTTTTTAATGGCTGAAGGAGTCCCACAGTGGCTCACAATCCCCTTCCTCTCCCTTTAACAGACACCCTGCGTCAGGGGTAGTCAAACTGCGGCCCTCCAGATGTCCATGGACTACAATTCCCAGGAGCCCCTGTCAGCGTTTGCTGGCAAGGGCTCGTGGGAATTGTAGTCCATGGACAACTGGAGGGCCGCAGTTTGACTACCCCTGCCCTGTGTGGTAGGTGGGGCTGAGAGACCTCTGAGGGAAACTGCTCTGTGAGTACAGCACCATCAGGACTGTGAGTGGCCCAAGGTCACCCAGCTGGCTGTATGTAGAGGAGTGGGGAAGCAAACTGGCTCAGATCAGAAGCCACTGCTTTTAACCACTACATCAAGCCTGAGTGATAAGAAACATGTTCAGCTGGTGCCTAAAAGAAAGCAACATAGTATGTGTCTTGCAAGCCTCAAGGAGAAGGGCATTTTTCCAGCAAGCGAGATGTCACTACCAAAAAGGCCCTGTTTCTGGTTGTTACCCACCCACCTCTGAAGAGTGAGGCATGGGGGGCAGGGCTTGATGGGAGAAGGTGGTCTTTCAAGTACCCTTGAAACGTAAGACAGAAACAAGTTGTGCTTCTTGTATTAATCCTATGCATCATTTAGCTCCTCAGAGCTACACTTTACATAAATGCTCACGTCTAAAAAGCCTTCAGTGGACTGGGAGCTGTTTGCCCCAAGGGGTGTCCCCGGAAGGTTCCACGTGCACAGAGCCTTTGACGTTCTGTAGCAAGATCAAGAGGTCTCAAGTCACCTGAAAAAAATAACTGGTTTAGTTCGCATAAATTTCATTCTCAGTGACGACTTCATCCGTTGTCTGAGGTGAATTGGTCAGCTGGAATAGTTATGCACCTGTCCCTAAATACGGAGTGAAAAAAAATGGGAACAATAGGGTTGAAATGGGATACGACACAGAACATGAAAGTACAAGATGAGCCCAACGGCTGCTCACCACAGCTGCAACAGCCTCTATTTAAAGCTCAGTCAGTCCCATTAAATCTGTCGTTAAAGTCTAATTCTGCAAATTAAATTATCATGCCTTCATTTTTGGTATGGCAAATCTCTGTGGTGCCACAAAAATCAATTTAGTTGCAAAGAAGGTGAGCAGCTGTGATAACCTATTAAAAAAAGGGTATTCTGGCCTTGGCGTTCTGGGGGCCCATTGCAGGAAAGTGCTAAATATTAAATCTTTGCGGGTTCATTTCCCAGCATCTCCAGTTAATGGGAGAAAGACCTCAGCCTGAGACCCCGGAGAGCTGCTGGCAGCCTGAGTAGACAATACTGGCTCTGATGGACCAATTGTAGAGTCATAGAGTGGGAAGGGGACAGCCAGGCCATCTAGTCCCACCCCCTGCCTATTGCAGGATCAGCCTCAAGCATCCAGGATAAGGATCTGTCCAGCTGCTGCTTGAAGACTGCCAGTGAGGGGGAGCCCCCCACCTCCCTAGGCAGCCCATCCCACTGCTGGACTACTCTGTGAAATTTGTCTTCCTGATATCTAGCTAGTATTGTTACTGTGGGTCCTCTCTTCTGCTGCCGACAGGACCTGCCCTCCTCCAAGTGGCAACCTTTCAAAGACTTCAAGCGAGCCATCCTGTCCTCTCCCCACCTCCTCTTCTCCAGACTGAACATCTCCAAGTCCCTCTGACTTTCCTCATGAGGCTTGCACCTCCTTGTATTAGGCAGCGTCTTGTGTGTTCATGTGTGCCTGGAAAGAGTTAAGCTGTCCTTCATGGGGAAGCTAGCTTTCATGGTGTGCGTTTGTGTGTCTGTAGACCAGGGGTAGTCAACCTGTGGTCCTCCAGATGTCCATGGACTACAATTCCCATGAGCCCCCTGCCAGCATATGCTGGCAGGGGGCTCATGGGAATTGTAGTCCATGGACATCTGGAGGACCACAGGTTGACTACCCCTGCCGCAGACTACTTTGAATCTAGTGGAAGCCGTTTGCCCTCTTACTTCAACAGGCAAAAGACCGCCGAATGACAAGATAAACTTTGGGGGTGGGTAGACTCTGCAATCAGGAAGGCGATCCCTGAAGCGGAGCAGCGGTAGCAATACAGGCTTTCGATGTAAGGCCTTAATTGTCTTCCCTCTGCACGGCGGCAGACGGAACTCTCTCTGAACTCTCTCCAACAAGACTGGCATGCCCCGCTTGCAAAGGAGGACAGGTGTCCAAATTCATCACCCGGCCTGCCCGCTTTCTTAATGGGTAACTGCTCCTGGAGCACCTTTCCAAACAGAGCCACAGATCCCTTGCCAAGGGAGGAGCTGGGCAGAAAAGGGCCTTGGGTTGTTTCGGTAAAAAATGATCAATCTTTGCTGGTACGGGAAGTCATGTCAAGAGAGACAGATAGCGGATGCGTTCAGCCGCTGAAGTGCATCTTGGGAAATCAGGGAGGTGCGATGTTATCCTGGCCTGTGGCAAATAATTCTGTCCTGTGTCAGGGGTCCAGTGTGATATACATTATCCAAGAAGTTGTGAGATTGTCAGATAGGACACTCAGTGAACTTGGTAGAAGCAAGGTAGTTGTGAATTTCCTGCATTCTGCAGAGGTTGGGCTAGAGGACCCTGGAGGTCCCTTCCAACTCTGATTCTATGATTCTAAGTTGCAATCATGCCTCCCCCTCCCCCCCACGCCCCGGCCACCAGTTCTTGGCTGCTGCTGTACCAAAAACCTTGTGAAGAAATCATTTTGATTAACCACACCACCTACCCCTTCTAGCTGGGTCTCGGTGATCCGTGCCAGGCGTTTGATGAATAATCTGCAGTCCAAAGGAACAGAAGTTCTTCAGGTTAAGATAGCAGTGTCCTTTCTGGCCTGGCTCCACTTTATAAGGAGGCCAGCCTAAGGTTGCTGTGATGTGTTATCCCCCTCTAAAGATTGCAAGGGGAGTCACTATTGGCCGGCTAATTTTGCTTTTGATTAGAGAGGCTCACCTGACCCTGACCTTGCTCCCTTCTCTTTGGGGTAAATGAAACCTTTAAGGAGGGAGTTCCCTACCGGTATTCGAGCTGCTGCTCTCTCCCCTGCAGTCTGAAATGGAGCTAGCTCTCTGGTGAAAACAATGGAGCTGCTAGTGAGAGCTGAAATGTGTGTACCATCTGCACTTCACCATGGAGTATGGGTTCATGCTGCGCTTTACCAAGAAATGTACATAGAATCATAGAGTTGGAAGGGGCCATACAGGCCATCTAGTCCAACCCCCTGCTCAACGCAGGATCAGCCCTAAGCATCCTAAAGCATCCAAGAAAAGTGTGTATCCAACCTTTGCTTGAAGACTTCCAGTGAGG
This sequence comes from Paroedura picta, assembly GCF_049243985.1. Lineage (NCBI taxonomy): Eukaryota > Metazoa > Chordata > Lepidosauria > Squamata > Gekkonidae > Paroedura > Paroedura picta. The sequence goes on along the minus strand of NC_135379.1, from coordinate 5,427,440 downwards.
GGGAGCTCACCACCTCCTTAGGCAGCCTATTCCACTGCTGAACTACTCTGACTGTGAAAAACGTTTTCCTGATATCTAGCCTATATCGTTGTACTTGAAGTTTAAACCCATTACTGCGTGTCCTCTCCTCTGTAGCCAACAGAAACAGCATCCTGCCCTCCTCCAAGTGACAACCTTTCAAATACTTAAAGAGGGCTATCATGTCCCCTCTCAACCTCCTTTTCTCCAGGCTGAACATTCCCAAGTCCCTCAACCTATCTTCATAGGACATGTACTCTGCACTTTGCCCCAGGATATATGTGCACTCTGTGCTTACCAAGGAATGTGCATGCACGTTTATCAGTTGATGTGATCATATATGGTCATGTTGAACCCCCCTCCCATCCCCCAGTGATGAACTTGTAGGGGGTGGGAAGGGGAGGAACCCCAGGGTGGGCGTGTCCACAGCTCTGCTTCCCAACCATATTCTGCACAAAGGCACCACTTCTGGGCTTTCTCAAAGCCTGTAGGATATTTCAGGGGTTTCTCAATGGTAAAAAAGTTGAGGAAGTCTGGGTTAACCCTGAGAGCCAATGTTTCTTTCCTTAATAGGGCTTTGTCATTATAATTTTTACATAAGCCCCCTGAATTGAAATCAGCGGGTCCATGTTTTCCCCCCATAAATCGTTGTGCCAAAGTTGCACCTTGCCCATGCCTCCCCCCCCCCCATAGTGAAATCAGGCCTGATGTCCAGGTGAATACTGCCGAAGAAGCGGTCGCCGTGTTTGGGTGTTT